>NC_133006.1:24414375-25102500 GCF_048564905.1 Vicugna pacos
ACTTCTAACACTTCTGGAATGGACATGCATTTCTTGTGTGACCAAAACACATGTGGTGGGGTGTAGGGAGCCCCTGCACTGGCCCCAACCGTCCTGGCTCTTCTCTGGCTGATCTGAACTGCTTGCCTCTGCCGCACCCCTTAAGGAAATGAACCACCCCTCACGTGGTGGAGGGGGCTCCCCGAGTCCAGCCTCCGGGGAGCGGCCACACTCCCGCCGCGGGACTCACGGGCATCAGCTTGCCGGTCAGCAGCAGCAGCAGGGTGCTCTTCCCCACGCCGTTAGGGCCCACGATGCAGACTGCCGGGCAGGTGGGGGAGACAGGCGGTCAGAGGGCTGAGGTCCCCGGGGCTCCCGCTCTGCGGCCTGAACCTCCCCCGCCAACTCACTCCTCGAGTCCATGTCGATGCCAAAATCCAGATTCTTAAAGAGCGGCTTCTGCCCCTCATAGCCGAACGTCACACCTGAGAAAGCAGGAGCAGCCTTTCACTTTCCCCTCAGAGCCCGCGAGGCCGGCGGGGGCGGGGGGCGGCGGCGGCGGCGGCGGCTCACCGTGCAGGCCCAGCACCGGCGGGCTGAGCGGCGGCGGGTCCGGGAAGGTGAAGCGCACGGTGTACTCCTTGGGGCGCTTCAGGAGCTCGGGGGCCTCCTGTGACTCCTCATCCTGGTTTTTCCGCCGACACTTCTGCTGCTTTCTCGTCAGCGCCTCCTTTGTTTGCTTTTCCTGGGGAGGAAGGGGAAGGGAGCGCCTCGAAAGGCAGGCCGGGCCCCAGAGGCCCGCTCCCTCGGCCTCCTCCTCAGGAGGGCCCCCGCCCGGAAGACCCAGGCGCTCACCGCCTGCTTGGTGGACTTGCCGCCCGCCTTCAGCTCCTTCAGCTTTTTCTCCTGCTTCTCATACTGCTTCAGCAGTTCCTTCTGCTTCTGCTGGTACATCTTCTTGAAGGTCACTGGGGCAACAGGGAGGACGGGCATCAATGGCTGTCCCTCTCCCCAGCAGAGGGAGAACTAGGACGAGGGACAAGGGGGGTGGGCGTCACTGTCTAGAATTCTGAAAGGTTCAGCTTATCACCGCGTCCCTATGGGCCCTCCCTCTCAGGCCTTTCTCAAGGCACCATCCCTTTCCTCCCACCAGGTCCGCACACAACCCCACTTACTGTAATTGCCCCTATAGTAATGGAGCCGCTGGGCATCGAGATGGATGATGTCGGTGCAGACATCATCCAAGAAGCCCTGGTCATGGGAGACGATGAGCAGCGTCTTCCGCCAGCCCTGGAGGTAGCTGGGATTTAGAGAAGAGTGTGGAAATGTTACAGTGGCTAAATTAGGATTAAGTTAGGGAAACGAGACAGACGACAGGGGCAAGAAAAGAAGGAAAGCTGGTATGAGAGCTGTCAAGGGCAGGATGGGAACCAAAGATGCAAAGACTGTAATCAAGGGCAACTCACTTGTTGAGCCAAATAACAGCATTGAGGTCCAGGTGGTTGGTGGGCTCGTCCAACATCAGCAGCGTGGGCTCCATGAACAGTGCCCTAGAGGGTGGGGCAGCAGACTGTGGGGTTAGGGGGAGGAAGGTCCTTGCTCAGAGTGCCCAGACAAGCCTCTGCTGAGTGGAGCCTGAGACCACGACCACTCCTTCCCAGCCTCTTAGAGCAGTTCCCCTTTGGGAGACAGTTGAGAATATACTCCCAGGTAGAGGGAAAATCCCTGAGTCTGACAACGTGGATGAGGAAGGTCCTTGCTCAGAGTGCCCAGACAAGCCTCTGCTGAGTGGAGCCTGAGACCACGACCACTCCTTCCCAGCCTCTTAGAGCAGTTCCCCTTTGGGAGACAGTTGAGAATATACTCCCAGGTAGAGGGAAAATCCCTGAGTCTGACAACGTGGATGATGAAGGAGAGAGAAGTTGGCCTTGAACCTCCTTACGGCCTTGGAAGAACAGAAAGGGAAGGACCCTGGTGGATGAAGGCTGGAAGGGAGGATGGTGAAGAGGGAAGCCCACCTGGCCAGGGAGACACGCATGCGCCAGCCCCCCGAGAACTTCTGTGTGGGCCGATTCTGCATTTCAGGGTCGAAGCCCAGACCAGCCAGGATCCGGCGGGCTTTGGCCTCTGCAGCAGCCGCCCCAGTAGCCCGCAACTCCTCATAGACCTGGGAGGAAGGGGAAGAGGACACATGTTTGGAAGTCCCGGGACCCCAGTCTCAGCCGTGTCCCCTGCGCCATCTCCTCTACCTTTTCCAGCCTCTCGGCAGCCATGTCATCACCCTGCTCCAGCTGTCCCTGAAGCCGCCGCTCCTCTTCCAGCAGCTTCAGCCGCTTGGTGTCAGCTCGAAGAACAGCCTGCACAGCTGGTGTCTCATCCGCTACCACCTCTGGGGGCCGGGGGAGGAGTCAGGGCATCTCGAGGGCCAAGGCTCCTATTCCCTCTTCCCTTCTGCTTTGCCTGGCCCTGCCTGGCTCTCCACTCTTGTCCTGAATAAAACCCGTTCCAGTCTCTCCTCTCTTCTCCCAACTTCTTTAGCACCTGTTTCCCAGTTCCCAGTCTCTCCGCGTAACCTTTCCAACTCCACAACCATGGTTTCTTCTAGCCTTGTTTGGCTCATTTACCCCAGCAGCCCCTTGTCAAGCCCCTGGGTTTCACCGCCTTCCCACCAGGGCTCACCCTGCTCGCACAGCAGCACATCGATGTTGGGAGGGATGCTCAGGGCTCGGTTGGCGATGTGCTTCAGGAGGGTGGTCTTGCCCTTGCTGGGGAATGACAGCTTTCAGGACCAGGCCACCAGAGACCCGAAGGAGGTCTACCTCTCCTTCCAGCCCTTCTCTTCACGTATCCCCTGCCCCACCTCTCCTCACCCATTGGGTCCCACCAGCCCGTAACGGCGGCCAGCGACAATGTACAGGTCAGCGTTGACGAATAGCTCCTTGCCATGGGCTGAGATGCTGAACTTCTCCAGCTGCAGTGGTCAGGGAAGGAAGGAGCACATGAGAACTCTCCCTTCCACACAGCAACTGCAGCTTTCTTCCTGCAGGGGAGCCTCCGACAAACCCTGACTGCCAGCATAATACCCCTCCTCTCACCACACCGGTCCCAAGCACTGCCTCTAGCAGGAGTCTCCAAACCCTAAGTCGGTCCAGCCTGCCCCACCCTATTTCCCTCCAAGGGAAGGGAACTATCTTCTCCCTCAAGCTGGCAGAACTTAAGGTATGGAAAACACTTCCAAGCTTTCTTCCCATACCCACTTCCTCGGCTGCCACAGCCACTCAGGCAAAGGGGAGAGAAGTGGCAGGTTCCTGGGCCAACTGGCAGGAGGGGCCCCCTCAGAACCTACCTTGATGTCAGATGCATTTTCTAACATAGCCTGGCGGGAGGATACCTCTGCTTGCGACACAGAGAAGTCATTTTCAGCAGCATTGGCTGCTTTTAATGAAGCCACCTGGCGCTCATACTCCATCTGAGAAGAAAGGGAAAAAATCACTTTTGAGGCCACTGTCTGCCAGTATCCCATCACCATGATACAGCCCTGTGTCATCAGACACCAAGCCAAGACTCACAGAACATAATCCTTTCCTTACTCCAACTGTTTTACTTGAAGGAGCACCCAAAGCTCTCTTCTTGTCCCCTAATTCACCCGTCCCTTACCTGAAGCATTACAATTTAAAAAAAAAAATCAAATTCTCCTACCTTTAATCACTAAGAACCCAAGGTCTCACCTGTTTCTTCAGCTTTTTCTTCTCTTTCTTGCTAAGGTGAGCGTAGGGATCATCAGCCTTGGACTCCCCTTCCTCCTCTTCTTCTCCTTCTTCCTCGGAGCCCTGTGAGAACCAGGGATAGTAAAACACAAGGGATCCCTTCCAGAACTCAGACTTCACATCATCTACCCCCAGTTCCACAGCCAGCTGTCTTTTTCCACCCAGAGTCCTGAAATATCTTGGCAGACCCACTCTCATCCTCATACCCACCCTGGTCTCCTTGCCACTCTTTATTCTCCATTTCTGCCCCCAGGAAACATACAAGACAGACGAGATCAGTGTGTATGTATGTGTGTGTGTATGACAGGTAACAACGTGAAATGGCCAATACAATGTAACTGAAGGGAGAATAACTGGAACAGGCTCTTTTTCCTCATGTATCAGATGAGTTTCTGTGGCCTAAATGGTAACCTCCAAAAAAAGACTTGGAAGCCCTAATATACATCCACTGAGAAATCCAGCAAAATCACAGAACTGGCAAGTGCTAGCAGTACAGGGGAGCTCAGAGATCACTAGTTCACACAGATGAGATAACTGAGACCCAAGGAGGTAGAAGGATGCACTCAAGGTCACACAGTCGGTGAGTGGCAGAGCCAGAACCCAGACTGTCTGAGGCAAAGGCCCAGGTCCTTTTCTTTCTGGATCAGGAGTTGCAAATTATGGCCCTTGAGCTAAGAATAGTTTTTACATTTTTGAAGGGTTTCTCCAAAAACGTAAAAGAAGAATATGCACCAGAGACGGTATGTAGCCTAAAAAGTCAAAAATATTTACTATGTGGCCATTTATAGAAATTTGCCAACCCCTGCTCTGGACAGTAGGTGCACCCCCAGATCCTGCCCCATCCCAAGGGCCACAGAGCCCGAGTCCCCCAGCCCACCTTCCCCTGACACCAAAATACACACTTGCTCTGCCTTCTTGGCCTTCTCCTTCTCTTGCCCGGGAGGCTCCTTTTCTTTTGTTATTTCCTCTTCATCCTCCTCCTCCTCATTGTCGAGAGCAGCAAATTTATTTCGAGGCTATTCGGGAAAATACAGCAGGTCTGATGAAATGCTCTGATTCCTAAGACCCAGACCCTCCTCCTGCCAGTACTCCCTTACCTTGGCCTTCCCCTTTGACTTCTCCTCCTTTCCCTTTCTGCTCTTGAGCCCTGGCTGTTGTTCCTGAGATACAGCCTGGGGAAGACACAGACACAAATTAATCTGCGAGCCTGTAGCTTAACAGGCATTTCTATGGAGTCTAGGAGTAGTAGTTAACGATACTGAGTCTGCCAGGGAGAAAATGAGACCCAGAGAAACGCTAGCCTCCAGCTGGAGACTAGATAGGGAACAGACGACTAGAGAGTATCAGCACAGCTTAGGGAACTGTGAGTTAGTCAAGTGAGCCACGTGAGCGGGCAGCCCTAACACTGGAGGTTTCCTGGAGAGGGTGAATCTCGAGAAGAGTTAATGGACATGGGCTTGGACAAGGCATTCTAGGGAAAAGGGAAGAGACACCATAAAGAACAAAGGCTTCAACACACAGTCAAACTGGATGCCAAGATGTGATCAGGCTGATCTGAAAGGTATATGAAGAGTCCTGTAACCCTGCTGAGGGGTCCAAGTGGAAGAGCAAAGACTTGAAGGCTTTTGTTTTAGATTCTGAGTTTGAAAGCACCACTGTAGATTTCTCAGTGATGAAAAGTATTTTAAAAAGCTGATTTTGACAGTATAAGCAAGGCAGACCTAGGAGAGCTAGTTTAAAAGCAGGAAAAGCAGGCAGGGAATGACCACACGGTGGCTAGAAGGTGCCACCTGGGGTGGGAGTGACCGGCAGAGCCACCGCTTTCACCTTATTGATCCGATTCTTCTCTGGCTTGGCCGGCTTAGGAGGATGTTTTTCTTCCTCCTCCTCTTCCTCACTCTGATCCTGAATCAGGGCTGCAAAAACATTACCACCCTGGAGAATGAAAGGGCCGGAGAAGTCAGCAGGATGGTCAAGGCTGCACGCCTGGAGTCTCTGTCTACCATACAGATAGATGGCTTACCTTGGTTTTCTTCCCTCCTCGGGGAACCGGGGCAGGTACTGAAACAACAAGGGAGAAGATGAGACAGGAAAGAGAATTACATCCAGCTCCTCTATCTAATCCAACTTCAAGAGCAAGGAATGAAGTCTGTGACCCTTCATGACTCAGGGATTCCAGTACCCATTTCCCTCAGGGCATTTACCCTCATCCTCCTCGTCACTGGCCGGCACTGAGAGCTTCTTAAGACGCTCCATGAGCTCCTTCTCTTCTCCATCGTCATCCACATCCTTCTTCCGCCGGCCTTTTCGGGTGTCTCGTTTCTTTTTTTGCTGCTGAACGCAAAACAGAATGAGAGAATGAAGGCCAGGCTGCTGCTGTATTTCTGCCCTGGAGAGAGTTCCCTATCAGCCCAGCCAACTGACGTGGGCTGCGGAGGGGTTGGGGACCTAAGATGCCCGGGTGGATTGGTAGGTCCGGACACTGGTACCTGCTGCTGCTGCTGCTGCTGCTGCTGCTGCTGCTCCTTCTCCTTGAGCACCTTCTCTTCTTCCCCAGCCTGTCTGTCTTCTACTGCCAGCTCTTCAAAGAACTACAAAGGGAGTTAAGATCTGGGTAAACACAGCTCAGAGACCAACCAAGCCCTTTGCTGCCTCACATGAGCCCAGGGACCTGCCACTCCAGACCCACCTTGCTTGCTCTGCTGACACGACCCCTTCCCCTCCCTCAGACCCCCACTGCCTTCATAGGGCCACCTTCTGCTCAGAAACACCCATAGTCACCTCTCACCCCTCATTGCCTTACCGTCTTTTTCGTCTTCTTGTCCTTCTTCCCTTTCTTCACCACTTTGTCTAGAAGGTTAAGCAGATGTTGTGAATGATGATCTGCAAATTCCAAAGCAGCCTGATCTCATCTAACAAGCTCTCAGTGGCCTCCACCCCATTTTACTGTTTTCCTAGCTCAACTATCACTCCCTAGACATTTGCACTGCCCCACAGGACAGACAATGGTGGCTTGGTCTAGGGTGGCAGTGGGAGGCAGAGAAGGAGAATCCAGAGAGTGACGGCAGAGGTGGGCAGTAAGAAGGGGTATTTAGAGACGACTCCTATGTTTTTAGCTGGCAGAATTAGCTGGGCTAGTGGTACCAGTTATTAACTCAGGATATACTGGAAGAGAAGGACCTCTCCCCACCCCTACCATCTATGGGGGAGAAAGGTAGAACAAAAATATTACGAATTCAGTCTGGGTGTGTCATTTTGGGGACCTGCAGACCATGGAAACAGAGCTTTCTGGTAAGTCGATAAATATCTGGGTCTGTGGCGCACTTGCTCTGCTCACACCTCAAGCACAAATCGCACTGTGTCACACTCAACTGGGTGTCTGTCTTCCATCCTAGAGAGGGACCATTTAGCTCATGTTCCCAGGGAGCAATGTGGGAAGTCGACAGAAGTTTACTGACTGAACAAATTTCAGCTTCTCCATTCTGTCCACCCCTGTTTCCCTGAAGAAGGGACCATATCTAACTCCCTCTCCCACACACATTTGACTGGGAGGCAGCCAGCAGCCTTGTGATTTCTCATCATGCCCAAGCCGATCCACTATCACATTCACCTCCCAAACCATCCCACCCATCCACTGCTATCCAATTCTATCCAAAAGCACTCCTGTGATCATTCCCCCCCTCAAAATCGCCAAAACAAAGGCCTTCTGCTATCTACCACATTAAGTATTCTCAGACCAGAATCCCATGTAGTCCACAGTAATCATTTATTCAGACACCGAGCATCTACAATGCCTAAAACTGGAGATAACAAATGAAAATCCCTATAATTCAGGGCCTCACAGACTAAAAGGGCCCATCTTATCTTTTCTGCTGTACCTCTGTTTCCTTACTCATACCTGTGTTCTGGACACTGGTCTTTCCCTGCTCCTTGGTTAACTCTCAGGTATGCTTACACCTGTCTTTGCTTAATCTGCATCCTCCATCCTGAACACATTTCAAAATCTGGTCCCTGTATTGGGTGACTAGCATGATGGAACTGAAAAGACGTGCAGCAGAAATAATGAAAGGCTTTATGCACTATTACAAGGAGCCTAAGTCTAAAACCATTAAGAGGGAGAATCCACTGTAGTACATAAAAAGGAATGACATGGTCAGCTCACCCTGACAACACTGAGAAGTGACTCAGACACTAATTTCTCTCCAAAGACTAAGGCAACCACACCACCTGACCAAAGGAAGAGAAGCCTGTGTACAGGTTCCAGTGTAAGAGAGGATTATCACCAAGGAACAGGAAAAGAGTAAGTGTGGCTAAAGTATCCTCCACTTCTCCTCCTCTAATGACTCCTCCTTTCAGTATATCACTTAAGCAGCTCCTAAGTTCAAAACCAAATAAAGCATTTTCCTCAACCTTACAATCTCCGCCCTGACACTTACGTACCTTCTCATCCTTTTAAGTCTCCTCTCCTGCTGTTACTTAACATCAGGGATCCTGCTGCTGCTGATCTGCCTCCAGTTTCGGAGAAGAGGCTGCTTGCCTTTCTCAGTCTTATCTCAGCCTCCTTTCTCACCTTTCTTCCATTAACTGTTGAGGTTCTTTGGGGTTCCCACCCTCTACCTCTTTTTGCTTCAATCCGCTTACACTTGCCCTGTATTCAGCACCTCAACTACACTCACCCGCGTCTTTACTTCTAGTCTAGAGCTCTCTCCACAAGCACCGAACTCTCCTTGCCATCTCCTCTTAGAAATTCCCCAGAAATCTCCAACTCAGCATTCAAAAGCTGATCTTATCTCTTCCCGCTCCCCGCTCTACAGCCTACTACTGCTTTCAACTAACAGCACTGAGTTGAGTGTCATCCTTAATTCCTCTCCCTTTATGTAGTTCTAGTCAATGCCACTTCCTTCATAACTCTGAGTCTTCACTGCCTTCGCTTACTCTCTTACCATTCTCACCTGGATCATTACCAGAGCCTCCTAAATGGTCTCCCTACCTAATCATTTCTTATACACTTCAATGGGTCCTCTTTCTTACCGTCTTTAGGATTAAGCTCCTTGGAATAGTGTATAAAGACTTTCATCATCTGTCTCCTGCACATCTTTCAAACACCATCACACCAGTCACAAAATACGGGGAACCAGCCAGGCTCAACTACATCTCCACTTCTGCACTAACTGCATCCTCTGCTTGCTTGGAATATTCTTCCCCTTGCTAACTCATACTGATCCTTCAAGAATGAACTCAGCTATCACAAATTCCTGGGAGGCTTGGATGACACCCCCACCCTATCCGAGCAGATGTTGCTCCTCTCTTCTCCAGTTCCTTGACATTCTCAAGCACATTCATTGCACTCGGTCAGCCTCCAATTAGTGCTCTGTCCCCTCCACTAGACCTGCCCTTTCTAGATAAGCAAGGCTTATCTTTCATCTCTAAGTTTCCAGTTCTTCTGCACAGTACCGGGTATACAGTGGGCATCCAATATATGTAAAATTAGTCACTGTATACCTGCTATGCTTATTTGTGTCCATTTTATCTCCCTCTTGAAGTACCTTCAAGTCTGGGAGGATGTCTTCATAGTTTTTCCTTCTCTTCCTAAAGCACCATAGATACACTGCACAGTCAAAAACAGGTGTTTACTGGGGTGGGGGTAGAGCCCTTCATAGTTTTTCCTTCTCTTCCTAAAGCACCATAGATACACTGCACAGTCAAAAACAGGTGTTTACTGGGGTGGGGGTAGAGCCCAGTGGTAGAGCGTGTGCTAAGCATGCGCGAGGTCCTAGGTTCAAACCACGGTACCTCCAAAAAAACAACTCCATTGCTCCCTATCTCTCCTTCCGTACCATATGCTCTTCCTAGACTCTTGCCCAGGCTCACTGAAGCTCGTGCGCGACACCCCGGCACCTTTCCTTTCGGCCGCACCTCAAAAGCACTCCGGCCAGGGAAAACTCGTCCCAGTCCTTGGCACGCATGCGCAGTAGCCCCCGCACGGCCGGGTCAGTCTCGCACCCCGTGACTCTCTCCTAAAACACGCGGACACTTCCATCTCTTCTTTTTCGTCTCTTCTTCCCTTCCTGCCTACCAGCCTCACCTGTCGGGGTCGTGCTCTCTCCGTCCCCGATCCACTCGGGCTCCGGCGGCTGTTGTTTGGGCGCCTTCGGCATCGCGGTGGCAGTTACTGCAACTCAAGCTGCGCCGGGTGCTATTTCCGCTTCCGGCAGCGTGGGGCCCGGAACCAGGCGGGCTCTAGACGCAGTTGACCCCGCCCCCAGGCGGTGCACGTGGGCGCCGCACCGTCATCTTGGGGGCGTGCCTGCTGCCAGTGGGGGCGTGGCCTTCAATGAAGGGGCGTGACCGGAGTCCGCCTAGTCCGGTCGCATCAGCAGAGTTTATGAGGATCTGAGAACTCCGCGATGCCGTGACTAAGTACTGAACGTAGTAATTTCCGACTAGTTCGAAAGGGTGAAGGCATCCTTTTTTTTTTTTCAAGCTGAACGCTACCTTCTGCCTGCCCCTTACGTCTGGTTAGCGACAGAAAGGCGGAGTCCACCAACTCAGGAAGAGGCCTTGTCGGTTTAGTGTTCAGATGTGTCACAAAACCCTGAGGTGTAGAGTTGAAAACGAGGAGGAACTCTAGCCCAACAGAAATCACGATGCGGTGGACCTTGGGTTCACTCCCCCCTTTTTTTGATAACAGCTATTCTGAAGTATAATTGAGATATGATAAACTGCACAAATAGGCAATAAACTTCCAAGTGTACACTTTGATAAGTTTTGACATGTATACAGCCATTAAATCACCAACACAATCAAGATTTGGGTTCACTTCTAACTCTACCACTGAATAGGTGTGTAAGCAAGGCGTTCCCGATAGCCTTGTTATCTGCCATTCTCTCCTTAAACTACTAGTCTATGCTTTTGTCCCTACCATTGCCTGAATCCACTCTTGCCAAGGTTAACAGTTCGGGGCCAGTTCTCTGTCCTTATCCTACTCACTCCCCAGCAGCATTTGACTGATGGTCACTCCCTCCCCTTTTTGCTTTCTTCAAGGGCACAGTTCTCTCCAGGTTTGCTTTCCATCTCATTGTCTGCTCCCTCTCTCTCCTTTCCTGACTTCTCCCCCTTGAAGTCTAAATGCTCAAGTGCCTCCAGCCTCAATCTTTGACACTCTTCTTTGTCTCATGCCTTTAAATACCATCCATAACTGGTGAAGATTCCCAAATGTCTCTTATTGATCCCAACTTCTGCCCTAAACTCCAGGCTCATGAATCCAACTGTTTACCCGGCATCCTTTCCGAGATCTCTAGTTGAACTTTCTGATCTCATCTCCTACTGGCTAGACACACTGGCCTTCTATTTTTACTTCAACCTCTCAAACTTATTCCTGCCTCAAGGCCTTTGCCCTTGTTGTTCCCTATGCCTGGAATGCACTTCCTCCAGATATTCATATGATAGCCTCTTCATTTAATTTCTGCCTTTATTCACATTACCTCCTCAAAGCCCTATCTGTTGTAGTAATGACCTGTTTTCTTCCTTCTGTCACTCTCTAGCCTCTTCCCTCACTGTTTTTCTTCACAGCATTTATGTCTTAAGATTATATTACTGGGTAATAGAGCCCAGTGGTAGAGCTAATTTATTGCCTATTATCCCCAATAGACTGAAGCACTATATGGGCCCGAATTTGGTCTTTTTCACTGATACATCCCAGGGCCTGGCCCAGAATAGGCACTGAGTATTCACTGGATGAATGTAAGGCTTAAATAAGACAGTGAATGGGAAGAACTTAGCATGGTACCCGGCATGGAGCTAGCAACCAGAATATGCCACACTCTAAAGATCTCTCCCTGCCTCTCTAGCCATCCCGCCTTAGTCTCCTTGTCAGGCTCATCCTTGTCTTTCTTCCTTTGGCCATTAAATATCAGCTTTCCTCTAGGCTAATTCTTAGGCCCTCTTGTCTTCCCATTTGACACTCTCCTCAGGTGATTTCAGCTACAGACTCCTTGGCGAGGTCTATCCTAACCACATCTTACGTAGCCCCCAACAATTATCCTCTCTCTAGTGCCCCATTATGTTCTTTATATCACTAATCACAACCTGTGATTATTCATTTGCTTACCTTTGAGGAAGAACAGCCCCTGACAACTGGGAACTGGCCTGACACTAACAGTTAGGCCTTGGTGTTGCTAAGAGCTGACCTGGCCCTCACATCAAGGCTGTGATGTTCTCACATTGAACATAACCTCACAGAACACCAATGTCAGACAAGGCCAATCTGTGACTGTGATGAGGTTAAGACAAATTCTATAACCTTGTCAAAGCGCAGACAAAAAACAAGGTCACTAAACAAAACATAAATGCTAAATAGGTCCCTCTCAGCCAAAATGAGTCCTGGCTGCTTTTTTGCCATGTTTCATTCCTCCTCTCTGGATGAGACTCCGTATCTACAGCTGCCACATTTTCGGATTCAACTAACCTAGGATTGAAATGCTAGGGGAAAAAATATATCCAGAAAATTCCGAAATGCAAAACTTAAATTTGCTGCAGACCAGCAACTATTTACCTTGCATCTACATTGTATTTATAACTAGTTACATAGCATTTACATTGTATTCAGTATTATAGGAGAGAACGTGTGTGTGGGTTATCTGCAGATACTATGCCATTTTATATACGAGACTTGAGCATCTTTGGATTTTGGCATATGAGGGAGTTCCAAAGGATGATAGATACCAAAGGATGACTATTAAAACGTACATAGAAATGCACCCCCTGCCTGTAAGCACCCAATATAGACCAACTCCCCACTTCCTTGAATCTTCCCCCAAATCACCTAACACAAACCCTAATCTTGTCATCCCTCCCTCTTAATGAGATCTCTGCAGGTTATAAACCCAGATTCCCCATTTCCCTGAATCTTCCCCCAAATCACCTAACATAAACCCATAATCCTATCATTCCTAATCCTCTCTTAATGAGATCTCTGCAGGTGACAGACCCACCTTTGTTTAACTATAGATGGTTCCTGTTTGGTCTCTGGCTGGAGGGCATTGACACATTTACTGTCTTATTCTCTTATTGCATGCCCAAGGTTTAGCAGGGAGGTGCTGGTTGAGGATTTCATCCTACCCTAATGTTTTTACACATTGGCACTGAAAAGCCAATTGTTTGCTTCACACGTGGCTGCCTGATAAAGAGTACTTTTCAAGCCTCACTGGCAGCTAGGTATTGGCCACAGGACTAAGTTATGGCCAGTAACATGTTGATGAGCTGTAGGTTAGTTTGGTAATTTCCTCTGCCCTTCCTTCATCCTGAGGCTTGGAGGATAAATAAACAAGCTAGAGCTTCACTTCAGACTGTGACTAGGAGGGTCTGACCCCAAGAATCATGGAGCTGAGGGCTGGGGGGAGGAGGCATTCTGAATACCTGAGGACCTTGTGGTGGCATGATTGTCACAGAAGTGTTGTATGACCTCTTGACTTGAATAATAAACGTCTATCTTGCTTTAAGACTTATTTTGGTTTCTGTTACAACTGAACTTAAAGCTGATATAAACAGGGGCACAGTAGGTGTTTAGTATTTAGAGTGAATGAATATATCCATGCTCATGGCTTCAACCACTACCTACATGCAGATAACTCAGCTTTATGTCTCCAGTTTTTTTATTTTTAATGTAACAATTCTGTAGGGAGTTCATGTTTGTTCTGGGGGGAGGTAATTCGATTTATTTAATGGAGGTACTGGGAATTGAACCCAGGACCTCATGCATGCTAAGCATGCACTCTACCACTGAGCTATATCCTCCCCTGTCTCCAGTTTGATCTGAGTACCAAGCCTGTATACCCAACTACTTAATTGCTCTCCTTGAATGTCTTAAAAGGCAGCTCAGACTCAACCATTCCAAAACAATTAGAGGCATTCTGTTTTCTCCTAATACCTTTCTGTTTAAATGGGTACTTGGTTATGCAAGCCAGAATGAACCAGAGAAACCTAAAATACTTTCATTTTGATCCCTTATTTCCAAATGTCCACTTTTCTCCCCACTCTGCTACCCAAGACACCACCAGCACGACTCATTCAGGCTACTCAAGTAACCTTCTAACTGCCACTTCCAAAAGACCCTTACATCCTGCAAGGCCGAGAGGTCAAGGTCCTCTTCCTCCTGCCTCACCTCCCACTCTTCCCACGTCCTCTTAACACCTCTGCCTGGACGATGCTCTCCCACCTCACCTCCTGCTTGTCCTCAGTTTGTCCCCATTGCCATCTTCCCAGACTGCCTTTATTACATACTCTCCCACCAGGTCTTGCTTCTTCATTGCACTTTGGACAAGTGCTTCACATGAAGTTGTGATTTCTTGATGAACATGCCTCCCACTGTAGATCTTAAATTCACTGGTTTTGGCTCTGTTATCTCTGGTGCCTGGCATACTGCCTGGCCAACTGGCGCTCTACAAATATCTGTCGACATATTGCTTTGTTGTTAACACTCCATAAACATCAAACCATAAACACGGGTAAAATGTTTAAAAATTACTCCATGGATACCTGGCCTTGCCTTTCTCCAACAAAACTTCACCCTTGAACGTAATGCAGCCTGCTCCAGTTGATGCCCATAGGATAATGGGACCCTATGGGTTCCTTCAGACTGGAAGAAACTTCTATCACCACTGCATACGAACTCAATGAAGAATAAACTGACTCCAAGCACAGCCTCATCTGCATTTCCAGAGATGACTGGAACACAGGGATTAAAGAAAATGTTTGTTTCCACTGTGTTTATTACTAATGTAAAAAATGTTAAAAAAAAATTCATTCTCAGTTCTCCGACAGCTCTCACCCCTCCCTCTTGCCCACACAACTCCTGACCCATTTCCTCAGGGACAGTTCAAAACTGAGCCTGTTCACTGCCGTTTTCACAGAAAACAACCAGTGCCAGGGATGCAGGGGAAGAAGGTTGGAAGAGGGCGACAGTACTATCCAAGTTCCACCCACAGGTAGGCCAGGTGGAGATTCACAGAATTCAAACGAAAGGGCTGGTGGCCTCACAATGAAGTAGTTTAACTAAAACGGGCTGGAGAGGAGACAGGGTAGGCCCATCTGAGGCTTTGGAGGACATCTCTCGGGCCTGTGTCAAACCCAGAGAAACCGACACCAGGAGAGGAACGAGCAGGACCAGGGAGGCAGTCTTGTGTGAAGTTTCACAATTCTCCCATGTTGGGAGGTGGGGAAGTCTAGAGGGCACCGACGGCCCCACTTGTTTTGGCAGAAAAACTTACTCTAGTGTTGGGAAGTCACAAAAATGCCACAGACACCGAGAAAGGCTACGGGGGATGCACAGTTTCACAAAGCACAGTGATCACAGACCATAGCGGTGGGGATCATGCTACTGACGCAGAAACTACGAAATCCAGAAGCAGGGAGAGTGGCCTCTCGGGGAGTAACTCTGGACAAGCCATTCACACTTGACTCCAGGTCAGATGACCTGGTGAGTGTCACGGAGCAGCTGACAACATTGCGGGTAGGGGCTGTCACGTAAAAAGAACTTCAAACAAGTAGCTAGAAGAAGGGATTGGCAGGAAACTGCTCCAGGGCTCTCAGGAATCCAGGGCAATCCCGGGGGCTGGGCAGACAGATGCACAAGAAACAGCACCAAAGAGGTTTCCTGTTCCGCAGTCAGTCGGCGAGGGGGAAAAGGATCCAGGAGGCAGTTGAATGGAACGAAGATGGGGTCCTGAAGACGAGTCTCTGGAAGCGGGATCAGAAGAGTGCACACCGCGCACCAGCGATGGAACAACTCTGGACCCCAAGTTGGGGAGGTGGCGATGGGGGTGGGCGTCACTGACTGAGGGTAGTGAGTGGAACCACCTCACAGTAGCCATCTCAGGGCCCCAGGGAAGTGTATGGCCGCTAGGTCAGAGGGCTCCTTCCAGCCTGGATGGGAAGGCACAATCTCACAGAGGAGGTCCATTGACGCCTGGGTGGTAGAAGGCACAGAGGTCCTCGTATCGACAGTGGCCCTTTTTGGCAAAGTGTCGGCAGACAGGGCGGTCGGATTTGTCTGTGAACAAGTGAAAATTAGGCAATTTAAAATGCTACTGAGAAGAAAAAAATTGTGACAAAAAGCAGAGAAGACAGATTTCCTACTCATTACCATTTCCAGATATTATGGAATGGTAGTCTTTCTCCTGGGAGAAAAAACATTCAGGGCTACTCCTACTTCAAAAAGACAAAGGACAGCCCAGAGGAGAAGAGTCACGGGCATCCTGGGCACTGGGTCACTCTGGGAGTGATGGCTAGTAAATGTGTGCAGGCATAAAGAAAATGGACCTCACCTTCCATAACCTGGGGTCCATCCTTGGGTGGGCAGGTATTCTTGATAAGAGACCAGCTTTTGAGCCTTCGAGGGTTTCTCTGCTCTTTGTGAAAGCCTCCCCTGGAGGGACCTCCATGGCCTGGTCCAGGAAAAGGAGGTTCAGCATTGACTCCCCACCAACCACGACCGTATGGGCCAGACCTGGGGCCTAGGCCTCCCCGAATTGGACCTCTGCCCCGGGGAGGAGGTGGGAGACTCAGCAGCGGTGGGATTATTGGTCCCCTTGATCCCGGAGGACCTCTGTGAAGAGCTGGAAAGGGAGAGAGAGAGAGAAAGAGAGAGAGGAACACGGAAAAGTGATCAATGACCAGCTAAACTCAGATAATGAAGCCTTCATATTTTTTTAAAAACTTTTTATTGAAGTACAACATACATACAAAAAGATACACAATTTTAAGTGCACAACTCAATTATCACCAAAGTAAACACACCTGAGTGTCCACTAACACAGGCTGGAGAAAGAACAGAGCCTTATTAACACTTTAGAAGCCCTACCCTCTTGCGGCCCTCCTTCCCTACCATTCCACCTTCTTCCCCAAAAGAAACAAG
This sequence comes from Vicugna pacos, assembly GCF_048564905.1. Taxonomy (NCBI): domain Eukaryota; kingdom Metazoa; phylum Chordata; class Mammalia; order Artiodactyla; family Camelidae; genus Vicugna; species Vicugna pacos. The sequence goes on from NC_133006.1 coordinate 24,431,035, forward strand.
TATCCTGACTTCTAGCACCATAGGTTAGTTTTTGCCTGTTTTTGAACTCTGCATAAATGGAATCATACAGTGTGCATTCTTCCTGCGTCTGGTTCCTTTCACTCAACATCGTGTTTATGAAATTCACCCAGGTCACCTGTAGCAGGAGTTCCTTCATTTTCATTGCAGTGTAGTATCCTATTGAGTGTACACACAACTTATTTATCCATTCTACTGATGGTGCACATGTGGGTGGATTCCAGTGTGGGGCTATAATGAAAAATGCTGCTATGAACATCTTTATACATGTTTTTGTTACACTCACATATGCATTTCTGTTGAGTGTATACACAGTAAAGGGAGTACTGGGTCCTTGAGTATGTGTATGCTCAAGTTTAAGAAAGTCAAACCTTTTTTTCCCCCAAAGTGGTGGTCGTACCAATTCATGCTCCCACGAGCAGTTGTTCCATACAACTGGTAGTTCCTTGACAACACTTGGTAATGTTGATCTTTTTCATTTTTGTCATTCTGGCGTGAAAAGTGTTTTTTTTTTTAATTGTGGTTAAAACACATAATGAAAAATTTGCCACCTTAACTATTTTGAAGTGTACATCTCCATAGCATTAAGTAGATTCACATGGTTGGGAAACACATCTCCAGAACTTTTTCATCTTGCAAAACTGGAAGTTTATAGCTACTAAACAACTCACTTTTCCCCTCTTCACCCAGCCCCTGGCAGCCACCATTGTACTTCCTGCTTCTATGATTTTAACTACTTTAGATACCTCACATCAGTGAAACCATACAGTACTTGCCTTTTTGTGACTGGCTCATTTCACTTAGCATAATGGCCTCAAGGTTCATCTGTGCTGTAGCACATGACAGGACTTTCTTCCTTTTTGGGGGCTGACTCATATTCCATTGTAGGATTATATCACATTTTGTTACCCACTCATCCATCAATGGACATTTGGTTGGCCTCCATCTCTATGGTGAGTAGTGCTGCTAAGAACATGGGTGTGCAAATCCCTCTTCAAGATTCTGCTTTCCACTCTTTTGAATAAAAACCCAGAGGTGGAATTGCTGGATTATATCGTAGTTCTGTTTTTAAATTTTTGAAGAATCTCCATACTGTTTTCCATAGTGGTTGCACCATTTTACAATCCCACCAACAGTATACAAGGGGTTCAGTTTCAAAGTTATGTGTTTTTATCTTGCATTTATTTGACGACTAATGATGTTGAGTTCTTGTTCATGTTTTTGGCTATTTAGATCTCAGTTTTTATGAGGTAGCTGTTCTGGTCTTTTGCCCATTTTTCCAGAGAGTTCCAGAGTTGCCCATTGTCAGTGAGTTCTTTATAAATTCTAGATTTGAGCTCTTTATTTAAAGGCTATATTTATTGCAAGTCTCTTCTACACTAGGGCTTCTTATTAACTTCTTACTAGTGTCATTTGATTAACAGAAGTTCATATTTTCTAATGTAGTTCAGTCTATCTTTCCTTTACGGTTAGTGTGTGTGTCTCTTGTCTAAGAACTCTAATCTACTTTAAGATCATGAAATATATTTGTTTTCTAGGATAATTTCTTTATCTTTTATACTTAGATCTACAGTCCACTTGGAATTGACATTCATATATGGTATGAACAGGACATCAAATTTCTCTTTTTTTCCCCACAAATATCTAATTAATCCAGCATCATTTACTGAAAAGACCACTATTTCAGTTCCATTTTCATCATAAGCGAGGTGGCCATTTATGTGCGGGCCTGTTACTGAACTCTTTATGTTGTTCTGTTGACATGTCCATTGTTGTGCCAATATCACACCGTCATAACTGCTGTGGCTTTACAGTAAGTCTTGACATTCAGGGTAAGCCCTTCCATTTCAAGACAGTCTTTGCAGTCTCACTCTGATCCTTTGCATTTCCATATTATAATGTAGAATGTTTATTTTTACCAAAACATTGTAGGGATTATAACCGGGAGTGCACTGAATCTATAGATCAATTTGAGAAGAACTGGCATTTTTACAACAATGAGTATTCCAATCTATCAATACACAACATCTCTCCATTCATTTACGTACAAAATCCCTGATTTTTAAATTTTAATTCCTTTTTAGGTTTTAGCCCCTCCCTTGCTCCCTTCTCCAGGACCTAATCAAAGGATCAGGGCCCCTTCCTCCTCACCTGACTTGGGGTCGCCAGGCTTTCCATTGGCCATGGGGGGAGGGCCCAGAAGGCTGGGTGGTCCTAAGAGTAGACATGAAAATACGGTCATCAGAATGGATTAAAGGACTGATGATCCTGTTTCTTTCTATTACTCATTTCTTAATCTAACCAGTAAAGCCAGGTATATTCTCAGCAGTGTTACAAGTTCTCACCCCACCTATCTGCAAAGCTCTTCAAGGTTTGCAAAGTGGAGACTCAGTCAAGGGAGGGAAGGGTAACTACAAACTTTTTCTATTACATTGTTGCTAACCAAAAGATCCCAAGAGATTCCAGAGGCCATCTAATCCCTCTCTTTAACTGCTGACCAATCAGATAGCTTTCTCCCTCACCCCGCCACCGAGTAGTTTAAGGAAAACTACACTTCCACCTTCCCTGTGAAAGTCCGTTCACAAATTGTCATCTCAGTCACTGCAACCTGGAACCTCTCTATTGACCCTCTCCCTTGTCGTTTTGTGGCTGCGCACACAAGCTCTTTATCTTCTTCCCTGCCTTCTTTAGAAAGGTTTAGGGGCCAGTTTGAAGTTGAGGGGTCAAGTAAGAGAACTCATTTAGTATGCTCCATCCCAGACAGTCCTCCCCCCGCCCCCGCCCCAGCGCGTGCGCCCTTCCTCCTTCCGTTGGAGTCCCCTCCCCCGCACCTTTTCAGCCCCTAACCCCATGACTCGACCGGCTGACAGGCATGTGCACACCCCTCCCGGGCTCCTCACCGATGGGACTCCCATCCTCCTCGTCTCCAATCTCTTCCTGCTCTGGTAGTGGAGGCTGTTGCTGCGGCTGCTGCTGCTGCTGATTCTGCTTCTTTCGTTTCGGCATCGTGGTTGCGGCAATGGCTGCAGCGGGATTTGGAGGGCAGTGAGGAAGGGGCACGCTGGGATTCCGTTTCCGCTTCCGGGGGGGGCGATGGACAGTGAGGCTGAGACTCCCGCCATTTCACTTCCGGAAGGCTGCGGGGACCATTTGTGCGGCTCGTTCTCAAATCAGCCGCCTCCCTCGGTCTCTGCCAGGCATGGTGGCAATCTCAGACGTTTTCTTTGCCGCGTTTCTATAAATGCTTTGAGAAAGTTGCTCGCTTCTCTTCTCGCTGAAAAAAACCCCACAGCCGGCTCCTCATAGTGTGCCATAGAGTTGAAAGGCTCTCGGGCCAGAAGGCCTGATAAGAGAGAGCTGTCGCATCCTAAGATCGCCACATCCGGTCCCCGGTTTCTATGGTAACAGCTGCAGGCACAACTTCGTGCCCTATGACCTCCCTCCAAAAATCCTTGTCCCACCTGGGTTTCCCGCCTCACCAGCGCTTGCACTTATGAACTGAAAACCTGCTCCTTATCATCGTCCTCACAAGGAATTTCGGTCCACGCAGGGCGTTGCCCAGGGCTCTCCAGACCTCCATCCGCCCCTCAAGACCTCTGACCCTGCCGCCAGGGTAGCCCAGCACCTCGGCTTCCTTCGCCGGACGCGCAGTCGCGGCTTTCCTCTAAGGTCCAGCGAGGGTTGGTAAAGTAGCTTCTGCGGGTCCACGCCCCTTTCTCCCCACGTTGGTAGGGCCCGCCCTCCGCTCCACCGCCCCCTCCAGGTGAGTGGTAGCTTCTCCCAAGCGCGCAAGGTAGTGATGACACGCTTCCCCCCTCCTCCGAACGCGAGTTGGTAGCGTCCGTGACGAAGTTAGCCCGATCCTCCCACGCGCGCCTTCTTCTTCGCCGCCGCTGCGCCCTCTCGGTGCTACTGGCTCTCACGTGCGGGTAGCCCACCCAGCATCATCCTCCCGCCTCGCTCTCAGAGGGAAGTGACTATATTTCCCTCTCGGTTGCCTTGCACCCCGGCCGCCGGGGCGCATCGGCTGGGCCCGCCCGCTGACGTCACCTTACGGCCCCGCCCCCTCCAGGGTCCCGGGCCCTTGCGGCGGGGGCAGCCCCCGGGGGAGTCAGTTGAGGCGGCGGGAGCTCGGCGGAGGGCGGGCCAGGTGACTGGTCCGGGCCATGCCGAGGAAGAAGCCTTTCAGCGTCAAGCAGAAGAAGAAGCAGTTGCAGGACAAGCGGGAGCGGAAGCGAGGTCAGTGCGGGAGCTAGAGGAGGGGGCGGGGCTCGGACTCCCGCACATCTGGAAGGAGGGGTGTGCCCGCCTCACCTCTGGGAGGCGTAGGAGGGGGTGGTGGCCGCGCGCCGACGCGCGTGGGCGACCGCGGAGGGGATTCCTTCACCCCAGCCCACTACCTCTGGAAGGGGTGGGGAAGGATGGAGAGTTGGGGGAGGGGAATCCCTCCTGCTCGAATGGGGCGCCATCCCCGCAGATCCCTGGAGGAGGAATGCCTCCCTCCACGCACATCCGGGAGGGTCTTGGGTAGGGTAGCTGGGAGGACCCGGCTTCAAAAGAAGTGAGGTGATGTGAGGAGGAGCCAGGCCGACCGAGGAAAGGGGTCTTATAGCCCCTGAGAGCTGGCCAGCACTGGCGTCACCGACTCCTCCCCGCAGGGCTTCAAGATGGGCTGCGATCCAGTTCCAACAGCCGCAGCGGGAGCCGGGAGCGGCGGGAGGAGCAGACCGACACCTCAGATGGAGAGTCTGTGACCCATCACATCCGCAGGCTCAACCAGCAGCCTTCCCAGGGGCTGGGGCCGCGAGGCTATGACCCAAATCGGTGAGAGTGGGCGGGGGGCTCTGTCCCGGGCTTCCCCGCCTACCCGGAAGTTAGAGCGTTGGGGGAAAGCAGGCTCCTGCTGTTGGAGGCTTGAAACAGGAGATGGTGGGACTGGGATGCTGCGGTTCTTCACGGGCCGCTGGGTCACCGGAGCGGATCACAGTCTTCCCTTCCGGAGAGGCTGGAGAGAGTTTGACTTTCAGAATGGCGAAACTTAGAGGAAGGCCTACCACCGCGTGAAGGAGATTTGGGGGAGGGCTGACTCAGAGGGGAGACTTGAACGGGAGAGAAAGCTTTGCGAAGTTACCTGCTGGTCCCGTCCTGTTAGATACCGGCTGCATTTTGAGCGAGACAGCCGCGAGGAGGTGGAGCGGAGAAAGAGAGCAGCCCGGGAGCAAGTGCTGCAGCCTGTCAGTGCTGAGCTGCTGGAGCTGGACATCCGGGAGGTCTATCAGCCAGGTTCCGGTGAGTGAGAGCCCAACACCAGGTTGCTTGGGACAGGCAATGGGCTGAGGGAAGGAGTTTGGAAGAGTAAGAGCTGACTGGGAGGAAGGGGTCTGGGATGCACCTATGAGTCCTGAAACTATTCTCAGACTTATTTGGGCTTTTTCTTGATTTCCTAGTCCTGGACTTTCCCCGACGTCCTCCTTGGAACTATGAGATGTCCAAGGAGCAACTGATGAGCCAGGAGGAAAGGAGCTTCCAGGAGTATCTTGGGAAGATTCACGGGGCTTACACCTCTGAGAAGCTCAGCTACTTCGAGCACAATCTGGAGGTGAGAATACAGTGGGGACAGGAGTGGGGCATGGTGACCCATGGTCAAATTGGTCTGGGGTCAGGCGGGAGAGTGACTCTGAGCTCAGGTTCTCTTCCTCTGACCTTGTCTTTTCAGACATGGAGGCAGCTGTGGCGAGTGTTAGAGATGTCTGACATTGTTCTGCTAATTACTGATATCCGACATCCAGTGAGTCCTGGGGATGAGGGTGTGCGAAGGGGAGGAGGGAGGAAGATTCTTGATGGGTAAAGGGCAGAGGCAGGAGTTGGGAGCCAGAAAGGTAATCTCTTCCTTTCTGGTCTCCTCTACCCCATGCTGATGTCTTCAGTCAAGAACTCAATTTTTATTCATCCATGTCACAGCCTATCACTCCTCTCCTGGTCAATTGACTCCACTCTCCTATATTTTTTTGATGGAAGAGTGGGCTGTTTCCTAGCCCTTCAGAGCTAATAGAGCTCCTAGTGTCAAGCTCCAGGGGATTCTATGAAGACAGCTGGGGTTTAACCCCCTGGCCTGCCACATGGGTCACTACAGAACTCAGCCTCAGCTGGGATGCTAGGGTGTGGTTAAGGCTCTAGACTGTGCTGCTGGACAGCCCCTGTGTGAACTTGGCTTTGCCACTTGCTGTTGTTCTCCAGTGGGAGAAAAGGAGGTCTGAGGTTTGTGCAGACATTTAGGTTGGAGGGCCTTAATGACATACACGCCTGTGTGCTCCTAGACATGCATGCATACACATGCTTTCTTACGCAGCCACTCTTGCTCAATACAAACACGCACACACATGGCTTGCATGTACATATGCCTGCGTACACATGTAGACAGTTGTCTAAATATGAAAATAGATATTAATTTCTATCCCAACTCCCATCCCTGTGTGTGATCCCAGCCTTCACCCCAGTGTGCTAGGGGTCACTATTTCTTCATCTTGTTTTTAGCTCATTTCCGTCCCTAATTAGGCCCTGTGCTAAGCCCCTAGAGACCAATGCATAGGTGTTACTTACCCCAGCTTGTCCTCCTAGTTCAGTTTGGCTGATTTGTCCTTGTTGCCCCAGGATCTGCTACCACCAGGGTCTCATCTCCAAAGCTGTGCCTGGTGAATGGGGAGCTGGAGGCAGAGAACCCTGGGTTGACCTCTTATCACTCCCTCCTCTTACCATCCCTGTTCCAGGTTGTGAATTTCCCACCAGCACTTTATGAGTATGTGACTGGAGAGCTTGGGCTGGCCCTGGTGCTGGTCCTGAACAAGGTGGATCTGGCCCCACCAGCCCTTGTGGTTGCCTGGAAGCATTATTTCCACCAACACTATCCCCAGCTCCACATTGTCCTTTTCACCTCTTTTCCTCGGGACCCTCGCACCCCACAGGACCCTAGCAGCGGTGAGTGGGCAATGAAGAGGACAATGTGGGAGTGGGAGAGGTGGGTGGCAGGGACAAAGGGGAACCTGATCTTGGGCCTGAGGGTGGCAGGACAGAGAGGGTGCATAAAGCCCATGGGGTGTGCTTATGCTTTTGTGCCCTCTGATCTCAGTCTTGAAGAAGAGTCGGAGGCGGGGGAGAGGATGGACTCGGGCCCTGGGGCCAGAGCAGCTACTGAGAGCCTGTGAAGCCATCACTGCCGGGAAAGGTATGTGCCCCTTAGAGGGGAGCTGTCGGAGGCCCAGGGGGAGATGAAGGCCTTGGTTCACTTTGCTCACCTTTCCCGGAGTCAGTCCCTCTCTTTTGGACTCAGGCAAGAGACCACAGGGAAGGACAGAAGAGAGAGCAGCCTGACTTAGTGGGACAAGAGAGGCAGCGGGTAGGCAGGAGCCCCAGTGGTTTGCTGCCTTCATTCTTTTGAGTCAGAAACTCAAATGCACGTGATTCCACGGTGGGGTCAGGTGAAGGCTGGGGAGAGTCGGCCATGGTGTCCAACTCCAGAGGGCACCACTGGTCTGCGCCATTGTACACAGTGGCCCTGGAGAGAACCTTCTTCTCCTTCCTTATGCAGTGGACCTGAGCAGCTGGCGGGAGAAGATTGCCCGGGATGTGGCTGGGGCCACCTGGGGCAATGGCTCCGGGGAGGAGGAGGAAGAGGAGGACGGGCCGGCCGTCCTGGTGGAGCAGCAGACTGACTCAGCCATGGAGCCAACAGGCCCCACACGAGAGCGCTACAAGGACGGGGTGGTGACCATCGGCTGTGTGGGTAAGGAAGCAGTGGCCCACGTGTGGCGGCCTTCTGGGGGCACGGAATTTCAGTATTTGGAAAAGAGGGCAGGTGTCAGGTCCTGTTAGGCTCCAGGGTCTTATGCTGTGGTGGCAGGATTGCTGCATGGTGGAGTTAAATGCCACCTCTTCTCTCAGTTTGTTGATCTCGAGCAAGTTATTTCTCCACTCTCAGTCTAGTGACTTTGATTTAAAAAATGAGGACAGTGATGCTCAGTTAAAAGAATGGATGTGAGGACTGGAAGGAAGTATACAGAGGGCCTAACAAAACTTGGCAAACAATGATAAAAGTAATAATAATAATTATTAAAAGTTTAACATTTACATGATGCTTGCTGTGTACCAGGTATTATTCTAAGCGATTTACATGGTGACTGTTTCAGTTCTGTACTTAGTCCAGAGTAGAGTAATCCTTAAGTTGTAGTAGGAGCTTAGCAAGTATCAGCTTCTGTCTGGGTCTTAACTCTTTAGGTCTCCTGTCTGTGAGAATCTTCCCTTAATTAAGAGCTTTGTCTGTGCTCTTGGTTGGGGAGAAAGGAACAGAAAATTAGGGCCAGGGCCCCTTTTCTTTTGAGGTAGGACAGGTGAGAAGTGACTTGGACAAAGGTGTGGTAAGCGAGGTGATAATTGGAACCAAAAAAAGGCCCAGTCCAAGAGAAATTAGGGAAAGCAGAGTAGTTTAGCTCCTTGGAAATGTTCCTGACTTATCTTTCAGTCTCCTTTTTGTCTTGACAAAAACCTGCCTGACTGCTGACGGATGGCTCCCCTTTCCAGCCATTTCCCCCCAGCTTTGCCTCCCCTGGCGTCTGAGCCCAGCTCTCCCACACAGGGGCCCTGTGCCTCTCCCCTGTGCCTCTCTCGGTAGCCACTGCACTGACCTGTCTGGGTTCAGGGTGGTGGAATGGGGAGAGCGTTGCTGTGGCCCAGGCAGCGCTGAGTTTGGATTTCCCTCCAGCTCTCATTCACTTACCCATCGGACAGATACTTACCCAGCACCAGGTGCTGTTCTAGGGATGGAGTACGTTGCTGTGAAAATGACAGAAAAGTCCCTCCTCTCACGGAGCTTGTTTTCTTGGGAGTAAATTGATGCGTGATCTGAAATCCTGTATTTAGGGAATAGTGACTGGGACAGGAGAGGTCCTCAGGGAAAGCCCCCCTGAGGAGAGCCTGGATGCTGAGCTGAAGTGGCCATTTGGAGACGTGAGGAGAGTTCCTTCCAGGCCAAGGGGTCTTGAGGTGGGAACGAGCTTGGTGATTGTGGGGCTAGCCAGAGTGCCAGGGGGACTGGGGAATGGGAGCCCCGAAAGAGAATCGAGGATGAGGTCAGAAAGCTCAGGGGCCACATCATGTAAGGTCTATGAGAAGGTGTTTTGGATTTTATTCCAAGTCTGATGAGAAGCCAGTGGTGAGTTCTGAGCAGGGGAATGACAGGATCTGATTTCTTGTTTTAGAAGTTTGCTGTGTCTGCTGAGAAGAGAATGGTGGGGCTGGGCAGGACAGGAAGCAGAGGGAGTGTGGTCAGAGGCTGTCCCAGACTAGAGAGAAAGAAGACTTGCTCAGAGCAGAGTGGTCGAGGTGGAGGTGGGGAGACAGGTCAGAATCAGAATATATTTTGAAGTTAGAGAACGAGGTTGCTGATGGGTTGCACTTGGGGCCTAAGAGAAAGTGAGGAATAAAGGAGGACTTCCAGGGTTTTGTACTGAGCAGCTGGGAATACTGAGATAGGAAGACTGGGAGAGGAGCAGGTTTGGAGGGATTGGGGAAAGGAATCAGAAATTAAATCTGAGATTCTTTTTATATATCTCAAGTGGAGATGTTGACCAGGCAGTGGGTATAGGAGCCTGGAGCTTAGGGGAGAGGACTGGAGATTTGAATTCGGGCAAGATTTAAATTTGGGGAGCCACTAGTGAATATAAATGATATTTAAAGCCAGAGGCTTGGATGAGATATGGGAGAGGAGGTAGGCGGAGAGAAGGCCAAGCCATTTAGAGGCTGGGCAAAGGAGGGCAAAGCCAGGAGTGTCCCAGAAGTCAAATGAAAAAGGTTTAGAGAGGAAAACAACAGGGACTTACTGTATAGCGTAGGGAACTATATTCAGTATTTTATAATAAACTATAATGGAAAAGAAAAAAGATACATACATGTATGTATATAATTGAATCACTTTGCTGTAAACCTGAAACTAACACAGTATTGTAAATCAACTATACTTCAGTTTTAAAAAGTGATAAAAAATTTGGAGAGGCAGGGAGGGCTCAGCTGTGTCAAATGTTGCTGACGGGTTGAGTGAGATAAGAACAGACTTGCTCAGCAGCTGGGCAGGGTGATCAGTGGTTTCAGGGAAGTGGAGGAGAGAAAGATAGATTAGGGTGGCCCCAAGAGACCGGCACCGACATGGCAGAACTGCACCGTCTGCTGTAGTTCATAGTCACAAAGATGGCAGGAAGAAGTGGTGACAAAAAATAGATAAGTCTTTGAGTTTTACTATAAAGGGAACAGAGGGATAGGGCCGGTAGGGGTTGTCAAAAGAGAGTTGTTTCCCCTTCCCCTTCTGAAAGGAGACACGGTCACGGAACCCGTGGGTACGGAGGGCCGACTGTACTGCACCATTTTATATAAGGGACTTGAGCATCCATGGATTTTGGTATCCTCAGGGGCTGCTGGAACCAATTCCCTGTGGATCCCGAGGGCCAGCTGTACTCGAGCTGGTTGTAAACGCAGCACAGTCAGCACCGTGGTGCATCTTTGCCCAGGCTTAGTCAGCTGCCCGGGAGCAGGTGCTGAGTGGACAGAATTGCATTTTACAGGGTTGGGGTTTTGCCGGGTGACTAAAAAGGGGAGAGGCGGGGCCAGGGAGTTGAAGGTCTATTAAGGGGACTGGCCGTCCAGCTGGATCATGGAATCTAAGTTGGGTAAGAAGGGAAGAGAGGCCATGGGCTGATTATTGAATGCTGTATCTGTGTTAGTCAGGGTCAGATTTATTGGAATGGAGGAACCAGAATAAGAGAGCTGGAAAGATGGATGTCAGGGCAGAGAGAGGGGTGCTTGCAGTTGAGGTTTGTAAAGTGTGAAGTGTCAGGTCCGGCTCAGAGCACAGAGGTGGGGTTGACAAACCTTTGGAAGGGAGATTCTGGCACTGAGAGGCCAGAGTGCTGCCCGGGAGATCTGTGCAGATGCTGAAGTCAGCCAGAATGAAGGTGGTGTCATGAGGAGAGTGCAGTGAGCCCCTGGGCTTCCAGTCTCCTTCTTGGAGAAGTTTTGATAATCATGGGACATGTGTCTCACTGGTATCGGGCACTCAGTCTACCGCAGGCATAGCCACACAATTGTATTAGTTTCTCATTTCACCCTGACCACTCTGAGGCTGGAGGTATCCGCTCTGTAAAATGCAAAAACAGAGATTCAGAAAATTAAGTAAATTGCCTTGAGGTCACAAAGCTTGGCTAAGCAGGGAGGCCAGGATTTGGCCCTGGGAGTCCACAGCCTGATCTGTAACTTGAAATGTTATACGGCTTCCTTTATTCCTCCTGCGCCCTGGTTTCCCTTTCATCTTCAGCTACAGTACTGCATCCTGCCTGTCCCAAAGTTAGGATCTGTCAGATGTTAATTTTCCTTGTCTTCTTCAGGTTTCCCCAACGTGGGCAAGTCCTCGCTGATCAACGGGCTGGTGGGGCGGAAGGTCGTGAGCGTCTCCAGAACCCCGGGCCATACCCGGTACTTTCAGACCTACTTCCTCACCCCCTCCGTGAAGCTCTGTGACTGTCCAGGCCTCACCTTCCCCTCCCTTCTGCCCAGGCAGTTGCAGGTACGAGGGCAGAGTGGGCAGCTGTGGCGAGAAGCCTGGAGGCCAGGAAGGTGCTGAGCGCTCTTGTCTCCCCTCAGGTCCTGGCGGGGATCTACCCCATCGCCCAGATCCAGGAGCCATACACGGCCGTGGGCTACCTGGCCTCCCGAATCCCTGTGCAGGCCCTGCTCCACCTGCGCCATCCAGAGGCTGAGGACCCCTCCGCAGAACACCCCTGGTGTGCCTGGGACATCTGTGAAGGTGGGTTCCGTATGCCTGGCTTCTCCCCTCCCCTCCCCTCTCTCCGCAGAAGTCCTGCCATCAACCAGGTGGCTGGCCACTCACCCCTAGACTTCTGTCTCAGGGCCAGCAAGATCTTGGCCTGGAATGTTCTGGGGGAAACTGGAAAGACTGTATTAGGGTAGTGGGGTGATGGTGACTGGGCCCAGTTGATGGGCTTCCCTCCCCATTATCCTTTTTTCTCTCCAGCTTGGGCAGAGAAACGTGGTTACAAGACAGCCAAGGCGGCCCGAAATGATGTGTACAGAGCGGCCAACAGCCTCCTGCGGCTGGCATTGGATGGCCGTCTCAGCCTGTGTTTTCACCCGCCGGGCTACAGCGAGCAGAAAGGTCAGTCAGCCAGTGTCCTTCCCCAGCCCCTGCTCTAGCGCAGGCAAAAGGGTGTGAGATTTGTGGCCACACAGAGCGAGGATTCCGGATTCTGCACCCATTGGCCAGTTGGATGTTACTAAGCATCTCTGAGACTACTTCCTGATCTGCAAAACCAGAGTGGTAGCTGCCCCCAGCAAGGTGGGGGTCGAGACTGGAGTTAACGTGTGCAGAACTTCTGTTTGGTGCCCAGCACATGAGAGGCTGAATGAATGAGTGAACAGATGAATGCCAGCAGCTATAAAAGTTATTGTTATTCGTAGTCTTTGCCTCTTCCCCATCTTTTCCTGGTGTTAGTTTCTTGCTCAAAACTCTCCTCCATTCTTTTTCTTGTTTTGGTTCCCCAGGCACCTGGGAGTCCCATCCAGAGACCATGGAGCTGGTGGTTTTGCAGGGCAGGGTGGGGCCAGCAGGTGACGAGGAGGAGGAGGAAGAGGAAGAGCTGAGCAGCTCCTGTGAGGAGGAGGGAGAGGAGGACCGGGATGCGGATGAGGAGGGGGAAGGGGATGAGGACACCCCAACCTCAGCTCCAGGGTCCAGCCTGGCCGCCCGAAACCCATACGCCCTGCTGGGCGAGGATGAGTGCTGAGTCCTTGTCCTGCTCCATCCTCCCCCCACCCCTAATATCTTTGCTTTTGGACTGACCTGGGGTCTCTCCCATCTGCCGCCCCAGTTATGAATAAAGATTGTCTGCTTTGTAGCCCCTTCCCCAGATGGACTGAGGTGAAAGCAGCTGTGGGAGGCTTCTCTGCTCTTCTCCCTTCTTTTTCCAAGCATTCTCTTTACAAAGGAAGTGTTCTCTTAGGAGCTGATTCAGTGGGTTCTAAGGTCTGAAACCTGCTTCCTCTGCTCACTCTCCTACTTGTACCTTAGGAACCCCATCATCAACATGGGGAAGCTGGGGGTCACTTCAGGCTTTTGAGGCCTGTTCTAAATCCAGCCCCCTTTGAGAGTTTGTGCCAGGCCCTCTGGGACTGGAGCAGCAGCCAGTGCGCCCCCTGCTGCCAGACCTGGGTTATACCAGGAGCTTCTGGGAGAAGAAGCAGTGAAGAGTTGTTACAGCTGATGTCTCCAAGTGAGATTTTCACAGGATTTATTCGAAGTCAACAAATATTTATTGAGGGCTGACTGTGTGTCTGGACTTATGCTACACACTGAACATATAAAGATGCCTGACCTGAATAGACAGCCTGGCCATGATCAAGATCCCGTTATCAGGCACCCTACTTGTTGGATTAAGAAGGGTGTATAATGTTCTCCAAATCCTTAGGTCTCATGCAATATAATTCTAGAATCTCCTGTTGATGGAAATATTTAATTAAGACTAAAGGCTTGTGAAAATGTTAATTAAATGTGCACGAATAGTCTTAATTACTGGCAAACAAGTAGCGTGCACATTTACGATTTGATCAGGAGCCCTTTAAGTGTTAAGTTTCATTATTTAAAAGCCTGTATACACTCAGGGTGTACTAGATTCATAGGGAAGCACACAGAACCGGTCTCCTGAATCCCACTTACCCTGGCTTGGGACGAGCCAGGGAGACCCAGTGCAGGGTCTGAGCTGTCTTGCCATGTCAGGCAAATCTCAGCAGAGATCAGCTCTCTTATGAGTCAGGGTATCTTAGGCCTGACTGTACTTCTCCGTTGTCAAGCAAGCAGTTGAACTCCTAGATTTAATTCTTGGAGAAAAGAGAGAGAATAGGCTTTGGTTTATTGGCTGCCACAGTGTCGTCTGGGTTGGGCAGTAGCAAAAAGTTGTTTGATAGGTTAGCCGTTAGGTGTAGGGGTGAGGAGAAGCAGGATGCCAGCTTCCTGTCTTTATTCTCAAGCATCCCACTTTGATTCTGGGGCCCCCAGCCAGTGTCTGTAATTCCAGCAGAGACCCTGTCACCCCAGGATCAAAAGAGGCTGAGATGTTTGGGCCACACATTCCCTCCAGCTCCCCTGTCATTGGTCCCAGTGAGGACATAGTCTGGGAATTTGCACTCCAGTGCAAAGTTTAAATACTACTGGCATGTGAACGTGCATGAAGATTGTCAAAAATGTGCTGTAAAAAAGTTTCAGTGGAGAGAAAAACCCACCTGTCTCCCATCTTAGTCTTTTTAGCCGCAGGGCTGTGTCTTCTGATGGAAGAAAGGGAACCCCAGCTCAGTGTCCTGTGAGGATTCATGATGATCAGGGAAGCTCAGGGGACTTCTCTGCTGTTGGAGGTAGCACTGCTACTGGGGACGTTGGGAGTGTCTCAAAAAGTGGAGAAAAGTGAGAAAAATCAGAATTTTATTTGTACCCTTGCCTCTGTGCTGCTTCTCTTTGCTTGTCTTTATCTCTTGTTGAGTTTCTCCAGGGGCATTTAGGAGATCTGGGAGTGGGGATGAGAGTTGAGGCCTGGCGCTGAGGAGGTGGGTTTTTACACTGAAGATCTGGAAGGAGGTAACCCTAACATCCCCAGGGAGCTAGACTGGAAATGATTCTTCTCAGGTCCCTGTCAGTGACTCACTCTGTAGGAAAGTAACACTGGGAAAGAACTATCTTAGCAACAGATTTGGTAGGATAAACAATAACCCAAAACCAGTGCCTGAGGCTGAGGTTGAAACTGACTAAAAGACAAAGGAAATTGAGGCCAGTCTCTCCTCAATGAAATACCCAGGACCCCTGTCCTCACACCCCTCTACCTGGGCCACATCCACTGTGGAGATACTTGACCATGGAGGTCTCAGGCTCTGAGAGTTCCCACAGCTTCTGTTTCTTGATGGAGAGAAACTAGTGCTTCTCTTTCATGCTGGAATTCCATTTAGATGCTGAGCAACTTCCTTCTGAGCTTCCCTTTTTCTAGACTGAGTTCCAGTCCTGGTTCTGGGACAAGGTAGCTGTGTGTGGTCCAGAGTAGTTCAATTATCTGGGCCTCTAATTCTTTATTTCTTATTATCATTGATACAATCAACAAAATTGGTTGAAGACAATGTCAGATATGCTGAGTTCTGGGACAAAACAAAGTTGAGTAAGGAATAGACCTTACCCTCCAAGAATAGAATAGCCAGACACTAATAATAATATAATTCCATAGCACTGTGTAAATTATAAAGGAATTACTTTACATGAATCTATTGAACTGTTGTAACTAAGTAGATAGAAATGTAATCACCCCAGGGATTCATTAGACAATCGAATATTTGTCGAACAATTAAAACAATTACTATTTTGCCAGTTGCTGCTCAGTGGTTAGTGATACAGAAATGGTCACAATTTATTGAAAAATGGAAGCAATTAAATAGATAATTACCAAAAAAGTGTGATAAGTGCCATGAGAAAGGGTGGAACAAGGTTCCGTGGGCTAGTGGTGGCTCCACGTAGAAGGGTCTTGTGATGCTGGTCAGGAAGGAATGGAGGACAGGTCTGGAAGCTGTGATGCTGTAGCAAGTTATGTGAGGCTGAAAAAAAATCAGTGGTCTGTGGTAAAGAATTGCTATGGGAACACTCAACAGGGGCCAGTCTTTGTGAGTTAGAGGAAGCCTCTGAGAGGAACAGAGATCCAAGCTGAGGCCTGAAGATAGAGCAGGAGTTAGCCAGGCTCACTCACAGAGGAGACAGCAAAAGTCAAGGAACAAGCACAGGACAGTTTGGCAAGACTCATTCAGCATGGCTGGGGCAGACAAGTGAGGAAAGGTGAAGTTGGAGAAGTAGGGCTGGGCCACCTCTCACTGGGCTTTGTCAGCCATGCTAAAGATGAAGACTTTATCCAGAGGAATGCTGAAAAATTTTAAGCCTAAGACCAAGAAGGAGAGATTTGTGCCTTAGATCATTTTGGTTGCAGTATGGAGACTGGCTTGAAAAGAGGAAGAGAGACCAGAGGCTTTTGCAGAGATCCAGGGGAAGGGAATGGAAACCAGAATTCAGGGGCTTGAAGGAAGAGGTGTGGCTGCAGATTTGGGCATCATTAGCATGTGGGTGGGAGGAGAGTAGCTGAGATCATCCACCAGAGAGTGTTTAACATGAGAAGAGAAGAGGGCTGAGGAATGTGGAGAAGATATATAAATGAGGGCAGGGAAAGAGGAACCAGCAGACAGGATAAAACCTAGGAAGTATGGTGCGATGAAAGCCAGGGGAAGGAGGAAGGAAGGGCGCCACATGGAATGCTGCTGAGAAGTGATGACAAGAATGAAGTGTCCACTGGATTTAGTAACAAGGAGCCTTGCTGATCTTAGCGGGAGCAGTTTCATGGGATAGGTGAGATCAGATGTCCCGGATGTCAAAAGATTGAGGAATAATTTGGAAGAAGGAAGTGGAGAAAAGGATATAATTTTCAAGAAGTGTGGTTGTGTTGCAAAGAGAAAGATGTAGAGAGCAGAATATGTAAAAATGAGGAATTTTTTTTAAAGTTTTGAGCGTTTTAACATGTTGTTTGGAAGAAGGGTTAAGTGAAGGAGGAAAGGTTGAGAGTGCAAAGTGGGGACTAGTGATGAAACAAGCCCTGGAGAGCGGGCGGGGGTGGCACTGACAGTCCCAGTGCAGGGATTACCCTCCGGCAGGAGCCTCGTGGCTTCTGCCGTAATAGGAGGAAACAGCGCTGACATTCAGCCGGTTTGCACTGGTACAGCTCAACCAGTTGTTTAAACACTTCTGTACCAGTTAGTAAGTAGTTAAGAGTAACTGCAATAAGCAGTAAATATAATTAATAAAATAAATTATAATATGAACTCATCAGTTCAAGCTGATTAAGAGATCGCGACAGCCATTGGTAAATGGGCTACCTGCTGCACCTGAGACGCTCTGCAGCGCCATCTGCCGGTGGGGCAGCATCACTGCAGGCTGAGCGGCTGCTTTGCGCCTTACTAAACTCTACAACTGCCTGTTTAAATTTGAATTCTGGAGTTGCTACTGCTTCTAAATAGTTTAGCTTCTACTTTGATTTTATTGCTAGTACATTGTCATTCTTGTGTCAGTAGTAAGTTACAGTGTTTTACTATTTACAAATTCAAGAATTTTTAATAAAATGTTAAAACCAAACTTGAATAAAGAGACAATAAAGTTTGGATATGTTTCTTAGTGTGCCTTCTGAAATATAATTGAGAATCTTTTGTTTCCACGGGAGAACAAAGAAGAGATTATATTAATGAGCTGCTGCCTGGAATGTCTTCTGTTACTGTGTAAAAAAAAATATGGAAATTCTAAATTTTGTTTTGAAAATTGTCTAACACACAGGAAAACTGAAAAAAGGGACAATAAACACCCAAAGACTCAACACAAGGATTCAACAGATCCTAACATTTTGCCACATTTGCTTTACTAGTCCCTGTCTTATCTATCCATCTATTTGTCTACTTACTTTTTTTTCTCCTGAACTAGTTGAAAGTGAGTTGCAGGCATCATGACCATTCATCCCTAAGTCATCAATATATATCTTACACAACCACAATATCATGTCTAATGAGTTAATAATTCCTAATATTATCTACATAGTCAAGCTTTCCCAAGTTAAATATCTTTTATAGCATTAAATAAACTAACCAAGATCCACATACTGCTACTGCTTTTTGTTGTTATGTCCTTCTCTCTCCCCTTTTGTTTTTAATCCAGAACAATCCAGTCTTTTTTTCTTCATAGAATTGATTCTTTGAAGTGACTAGGCTAGTTGTCTTATAGAATATCCTAACTTCTGAATCTGTCTTATTATTTCTTTGCTGTCATTTAACTTGTTCCTCTAGCCCCTTGTTTTTTTTTTAATTAAAAAATTAGATTCTAGTTTTCAAATATGGGGACTAATTCTTCAAAAGTGCCATATGCTTCACATTGCTTTACATCAGAATGCATGTAATATGAAGTCACTGAGGCTGAGTGTAATCACTTGGTTAAGGTGGATACTGTCCGATCTTCCCTGTGAAGGTAAAGTGTTCCCCTTTGCAGTTAGGAAGTCATCTGCATGGTTCTTTGACACTGTGAATGTTCTCAAAAACTTTCACCTAATAATTGGCATCCGTAGTGATCTTTGCTTGAATAAGTTATTTCATCAGGGGTTACAAATGGTGCTTTTCTATTTTTTCCACTCCTACATTTATAAGGGAGTATTTATCTAGAAAGGAGCTTTCCCTCATCAACTGGGAAAGTAGGATTCCTTCTAGAAAGCCATGATAAATTCTCAATTATTTCCATTTAATTACCAGTTCTCACAGTAAGGTGGTAGTATATTAATCTACAACAGTACAAAATTACAGTCTTTTTTTCTAAACTATAGATTCAGGGTTTTTATCTATTTAGTATTTTACAGTCAGTTACAGTCATTCTTCTTATGTTCAAACTGTACCAAAATGTGTCCAGGAGGAGTCCTTTTAAGCCGACTCCCGTGTCTTTTTGACATGCTCCCAAAGTTGTCTGTGACCACTTTCTTGCTTCTGGCACAAAAGATGTTCTAGGCTTAGTTTTTACTTCTTTCCCAAGTTCCAGACATGGAATCAGCCATTTCTCCATTAGGTGCTGGGAGAACTCCATTAGGTATCACTGCTTTAAGATACTTTCAGTGTTCCAATTCAAATTACACATTGTAGTTTTCTCTGTTAACTTCTTTGATTTTATATTTTATATATTTTATCAGGATAATTGAACATCTTAATAACCTTAACATATTTATCTATTTGCTTTATCCTAAAATATACGTAAAATAGTTTCAAAATTGCAATATTTAATACCGCTACTAACAATAAAATTGCTAAATGAAGTTGAACATTTATTTGCTGTTCTTTTAGTCTTTAGAATATTTACCATGAGGGATATACAGAATACTGTATGCAAGTCACCTGAGATAATTATTTTCCATAATGTTTACCATAAAATATGCTAAATAAATAGGTTCATATGCTTTAGTTTTCAATTGTAGACTTTGATTTTTCTTTTTATATTAAAGTTATTTAAAATATGTAAAACATTTACAACTTCAAAAGTAAAAATGAGATTTTAAAAAAAGGTATTCAGACAAGTATGTTTATCTTATTTTCACCATCAGTTTCTTCCTTCCCCCTTCAAGTAACCATTCTTAACGGTTTCTGTTTCATTCTTCCAGAGTGTCTTTTTACAAAAACAAACACACGTTATAAATATTATTTAATCTTCTTTTTTACATAAAGAGTAGCATTGTACAGACTTCTAAATTTTTACTTTTATTAATTTTTTCTTAATTTATACAATTTTTAAAGGTTACTTTCCACATAGTTATCACAAAATATTGGCTCTATTACCGGGGTTGTATAATACATCCTTGAGCCTATCGTACACCCGGATAGTTTGTACCTCCCACTCCCCCATCCCTACATTGCCCCCCACCACACACTGGTAACCACTAGCCTGTGCTCTATATCTGTGAGTCTGATTCTTTTATGTTATATTCACTAATTGGGGTTTTTTAAAATTCCACATATAAGCAATCTCATACAGTATTTATCCTGTCTGGAGTTTGCTAAGCACTTGAATTTGTGAAAAACTGCTTTGTGAAATACACTGTTAAGAAAATGAAAGCCAAGCCACAGCCTGGGAGAAAACATTTGCAAAGCACATATCTGACAAAGTATTGGTAACCCAAATGTGCAAAAAACTCTTAAAACCCAACGGTAAGAAAACAAACACAATTAAAACATGGGCAAAAAATCTGGACACCTTACATCTTACCAAAGAAGATATACAGATGGCAAATAAACACATGAAAATATGCTCCACACCATATATCATTAGGTAATTGCAAATTAAAATAGTGAGATACCACTACACATCTATTAGAACGGCTGTAATTCAAAATGCTGACAACACCAAATGATGTTGAGGACATGGAACAACACACTTCATTCATTGCTGGTGGGAATGCAGAGTGGTACAGCCACTCTGGCAGTGTCATAAAACTGCACATACTCTTATCACATTATCCAGCAATCATACTCCATGGTGTTTAGTGTTTACTCAAGTAAGAGGGAAATTTCTGTCCACTCAAAATCCTGCACATGAATGTTTACAGCAGCTTTATTCATAATTACCAACTTGGAAGCAACCAAAATGTCCTTCAATGGGCAAATGGATAAATAAACTGTGGTACATCCAGACAATGGAATATCATTCAATGACAAAAATAAACGAGTTATCAAGCCGTGAAAAGACATGGAGGAATCTTAAATGCACATTGCCAAGTGAAAGAAGCCAATCTGAAAAAGCTGAATACTGTATGATTCCAACTCTACACCATTCTGGAAAAGGCAAAATTGTTGAGACTGCAAAAAGTCAGTGGTTGCCAGGTGTTCAGAAGGGAGGGAGAAATGGATGATATATGCCATATATTTGTTTATGTATATGTTTGTTTTATATATATATACACACATATCAATATATAATATCATATATACATAATAGAGAGGTAGATATATAGCACTATATATTTGTCAAAACCTGTAGAATATGCAACACCTAGAATGAACCCTAATGTAAACTATGGTCTTTGGTTAATAATAATGTACTAATATTGAAATAAATGTACCACACTAATGCAAGATGTTAACAAGAGGGGAAATTAGTGGAAGTGATGATGGGGATATGGGAACTCTGCACTTTCTACTCAAACCTAAAATTAGTCTAAGGTTGTAAAGTCTATTAATTTTTAGCGAGCGGTGGGTAGTCTATGCTGGACATTCTGCATTTGCCACTATTCAGTGTTTTTCACCCTGCTCTGCCCTGGCAGGGTAACCTTTTTGGATAGCCTGAATGGGCTCCCGGGCACTCTGGCTTCTGGTTGTTTTCACCCTCTCGGAAACATCAGTTGAATTAGGGATCACAAAAAGAGTGAAGTAGGGATGTTTGTTTCCCAGGATTCCTTCTTGCTCATCTGTGGGTTGGCAATATCTTATTCCTCTAACGAAGGCTACAGTTCTAGTTGGGTGCTCTCTTCTACAATTACAGAAACTGGAACTGCTCATTCCCCTTGCCTCTGAAGGCCCTAACTGCTGCTGCTATCCCCCAGATTCTTTACCATGCCCTCTTAGGTTTCTTTAAAGCTGCCCATATCTATGAAAATAATCTCCTTGTTAAGTTGTACTCTATTATCCTGCACCATTTTATATTCCCACCAGCAGTATGTAAGACTTGTCAATATGTGTTACTTTCTTCTTGGGGGATAGTAGCCATCTTAATGATTGTGAAGTGGCATCTCATTGTGGTTTTGACTTGCATTTCCCTAATCATTAAAGATGTTAGGCATCTTCTTATGTGCTTATTGGCCATTTGTATATCTTCTTTGGAGAAACGTCTATTCAAGTCATTTGCCCATTTTTAATCAAGTTGTTTGCTTTTTTGTTGAGTTTTTGGAGTCCTTTATATGTTCTGAGTATTAATTCTTTATCATGTATATGATATCAGATATTCACAAACATTTTCTCCCATTCTATGGGTAGCATTTTTACTCCATTGATAATGTCCTTTGATGCACAAAAGTTTTTAAGTTTCATGAAGTCCAATTTTTCTGTGTTTCCTTTTGTTGCCTCTGCCTTTGGTGTCATATCCAAGAAATTGTTGCCAAAGCCAATACTGTGAAATTTTCCCCCTATGTTTTCTTCTAAGCATTTTATAGTTTTAGCTGTTATGTTTGGGTCTTTGATCCATTTTGGTTTATTTTTGTATATCATGTTAGGTAAGTTTTCAAGTGCATTTTTTTTTCATGAAGCTATCCACTTTTCTCAGCACTATTCATTGAAAAGATATCCTTTACCCATTGGCTTGTCTTAGCACCGTTGTCAAAAATGATTTGGCCATACGTGTGAGGGTTTATTTCTGGGCTCTCTATGTGTCTGCCTTTGTGCTTGTGCCACACTATTTTGATTACTGTGGCTTTGTAATAAGTTTTGAAATCAGGAAGTGTGATTTCTCCACTTTTGTTCTTTTTCAAGATTGTTTTGGCTATTTGGAGTCCCTTGAGATTCCATACGAATTTGAGGATGGATTTTTCTAGTTCTGCAAAAAATGTCATTGGGATTTTGATAGGGATCACACTGAAGCTGTGGGTTGCACAGGTAGTATTGGGTAGTATTGACACCTTTACCGCCTTTGTTTTCTTCTAGAAGTTCTAAGGTTTCAGGTCTTACACACAAGTCTTTAATCCATTTTGAGTTACTTTTAGTGTATAGTATAAGATACTGGTCCAGTTTCATTCTTTTGCATGTTACTGTCCAGTTTTCCCAGCACCATTTGTTGAAGAGACTGTCCCCTCCCCCATTGTATATTCTTGACTCCGTTGTTGTAAATTAATTTACCATATATGTGTGGGTTTATTTCTGGGCTCTCTGTCTGTTCTGTTGATCTACATGTCTGTTTTTATACCAATACCACACTATTTTGATTACTATAGCTTTGTAATACAGTCTGAAATCAGGGAGTGTGATGCCTTCAGCTTTGTTCTTCTTTCTCAAGATTGCTTTGGCTATTGGGGTCTTTTGTGGTTCCACACAAATTTTAGGATTGTTTATTCTATTTCTGTAAAAACTGCCACTGGAATTTTAATAGAGTGTGCACTGAATCTGTAGATCACTTTTGGGACATTTTAACAATATTAATTCTTTCAATCATGAGCATGGACTATCTTTCTATGTATTTGTGTTTTCTTCAATTTCTTTAACATTTTATAGGTGTCAGTGTAAAGGTTTTTCACCTCCTTGGTTAAATTTATTCCAAGGTTTTTTATTCTTTTGATGCAATTTTAAATGAGATTAGATTATTGATTTTTATCCTGCAACTTTACTGTTTTATGATTAGTTTTAACAGGCTTTTTGTTTGTTTGTTTGTTTTGTGGCGTCTAGGATTTTCTGCATATAATACGATGTCATCTGCAGATAGTGACGATTCTACTTCTTTTATGATCTGGATGCCTTTATTTCCTTTTCTTGCCTAATTGCTCTGGCTATGATTTCCAACACTATGTTGAATGAAAGTGATGAGAGTGGGCATCCTTGTTTCATTCCTAATCTTAGAGAAAGAGCTTTCAGCTTTTCATTGTTGAGTATGATGTTTGCTGTGGTCTTGCCATAAATGGTCCTCATTATGTTGAGGTACATTCCCTCTATACCCACATTACTGAGAGTTTTTATCATAAATGGATGTTGAACTTTGTCAAATGCTTTTTCTGCATCTATTGAGATGATCATATGATTTAACAGATAATGATTATTAGATATATGAAAACATCTGTAATCATTTTGACACAGCATTAAGAAAAGATTCAAACAACATGGTTTAAAACAAATTTGCCCCCTTTTAAAGGCATTCTTCTTTGTGGAAACATTTCTTTGTAACTCCAACTACTTGACTATTTAAAAACGGAAGTTCTATTTCTTTTTTAGAAATTGATGTATAATTAACACATAAGATTATATTAGTTTCAGATACACAACATAATGATTTGACATTTGTATATGTTGGGAAATGATCAGCATTAGTTTAGTAACATCTGTGACCTTGCTTAGTTATAAAATTTTCTTTCTTGTGATAAGAACTTTTAAGATGTTCTCTCTTAGCAACTTTCAAATATGCAATAGGTATTATCAACTATAGTCACTATGTTATACATCATATCCCCAAGACTTATTTTATTACTAAAAGTTTGTACTTTTTGACCTCCTTCATCCCCGGAAATTCTATTTCTAAAATATTTTCTGGGCAGTCTTTGGAATAACACAGTATCATTCCAATTCTTATAAAAATGTAAAAGAGAAGATACCTAAGTTGTCTTTTACATTACATACGTATAGTTCATCAAGTTTCTTTGGACATACGTGGCATAATGTTAATGGAACAAAAGTTTAGTTTTTAAAAAAATGTTTAGAGTGTCAAGCACTGGCTCTGAAGTGTTCAATGTGAACTGCAGCTGGCTTCACATGTCACATCAGGTAGAAATGTACTTTGCAGTCTTTTAGTGTATTTACCAAACAGGAACCTCACCCAGTTTGTAGAACTGATACTCCATCTATTCAATGCCCCCCACCCCCCAAATCAACACTTATAATCAACTGTGTTTCATGATATTTAAAATCATTTTTAAGATTAACAGTGTAAGAGCCAAATAAATATTAATTCATCTTCTCTTCATAATCCCCCTCCGTGGTGGGTAACTATTCTTACAGTTCTCACTAATAATACTGAGGCACAGTGTGTTGCCAACAGCAACACTTTAAGAGAGGAAGACAACTGAATTAGTTTTTGCCACAGCTCTGCAAACTAACAAAGCTAAAAATCAGCAACAAAGAAAAAATAGTACAACTTCAAAAAAAATTCACTGTGTAGATTCCCCTCCTCCCAGACTGTCACTCCTGCCAGCTTCAAAATTATTAGGAGAGTACCTTTCTGCGTAAGCAGAATACGCTGTTCAGACTGTGGGAAAATCTACAGGTCCGGCGCCCCTTCTGCTGAACATCTAGGGTTTTTTGCAGGGGCACTGCTCCAAGTCTGGACTCTGGGAGGGCAAGCAAGGTCTGGAGTCCCAACCACCAACAGAGGGCGCAATCAGTGCTCTCCAGAAGACAACAGGTCGGATTTTCGGAAGCGCCGGGAAGCAATGCCTAAGAGGACCATGAGCCACTTGCAGGGGAGGTATCTGGCACTGGGGAAGCCTCTGGAAGCCCACAGTTGACAATTAGCTGGCCTCACTGGGGGCGCTTAAGGCCCGATTCCCCCCTTTTTTTTTTCTTGGCACCCCCTTGCTTTGCTTGTCTAGACTGCCAAAGCCTTGAGCCTTGAGTTGCAAACGCACCTATTCCCTTACCCCACTGTGATCTAGGTTTCCAATGCCAAGGCCACTGTTCTTCACTTCTCATCTCCTTCCCCTGTTCTACAGGATCTCAAATTCGCCTTTACCCTCTCCTATCCTAGAACGGTCTTTTCTGCTCCGGAACAGGCTGGGTCAGGAGCTGCGGGCCAGTCTGCGGCAGCCGGCCCCAGGGTGCCAAACAGCTGCCTGTACCGCTCTGCACTCACCGCCTCCCGCGACGCAGCTTAGGGACTTTTGAGTTACAGTTCCCGTCGGGTGTGATTCTCCACTCGTGAACAGTGAGTGTAGCAGGTGCGAGGCACACTAATTGGAGGCCTGGGGGCTGGGATTCCCCGGGAAGGGGTCACTTTTTTCCAAGAGGAGGAGGGGAGACCCAGTTTTATGGGGAGGCACTGGATGGAAACCCAGGAAGTCAATTTTAATCCGGGCACAATCTCCCTTGGGACCATTTAATAGGTAAGCTGTACTCAGTAGGGCAAAGCAAAAATGAATTTGATTTTTTCTTCGTGTAACTATTTTCGAAGTCTTCCTTGCCTGGGCACAGAGCGGTCTGCCCCGCACATTGTTCGTCCAGGGCAACAAAGCCTCCCGGGCTCAGCTCTTCCGCGGAGCGGCCAGAACTCACTGAGGACCCACGGATGGTCAGATACGGAATAAAACTGCGCCTCCAAGTCTCCAACTGGGCGCCGGCGTTTCTGTCCCGTCGCCCAGCCACCCTCTGTGGAGTCGAGGAAGGCTTCCCATTCCTTCCTGGAACCCAGTCCTGGTCCCAAATTTCCCCATTCTTCACGTCTAATCTCACCTGCCACCCACTCCCACCCCCGTTTTTTGACTACCGTTCGAAGGACGGCCCCTATTTAAGAGTCACAGCCAGGAGGTGGCAGAGGAAGGGTGGAAGGGGTCGGGCTCCTACTGGGTGAACTAAACTTTTTTTTTCTCTTCTGAACCAAGCTTTGCGGAATCTAAGTTTAATGTGTGCGGTCCGTTCTGATCACAGTTGTCGAGGGTACTTATTTTCCATGGCTGGGGACAAGCCCCAGCTCTGAGATCCCGCCCACAGCCTGGACACGGACCGCCTCCCCGTCACCTCCACCCCCACCTCCACCACCCCCGCCCCTCGGTGATGGCATCCCCCTCAGGTGAAAGGGGCCTGGACAGAAGCGGCAGAATCCCAGTCCTTTCAAGTTCACTGTTTTGAAAAGCCGGGAGCCGGGGCCTGTGGCCAGAGGCCCTCCCTCTTGCCTCCTCCGCCGTTACAGCGCTGACATTCCCAGGGAATTTGGGTGAGCGCTCTCAAAGAGGAGAGTGGTTCTCCAACTCGTTGAATGTAGATTGGGTCCCACAGCACCAGACTGGGCCAGCTCCACCCGAAGCTATACGGGGAAGGTAGAGCGCGTCGCTAAGCACCGAGGGCCCCACCCGATGATCGCATCCCATCTCGGGCCAACCCCTTCCTTTCGGCTGGGCTTCCGCGGGCCCCAAGTGCCTCGGCTCTGCCAGTCCGCCTTTGTCAGTCTGGTCTGGCTGAGTTTCAAGGCTTCCCGGATTGGTTAGCCCGGATTTAGAGCCGTAATTGAATATCTCGGGGCCCAAGGCCAGGGTTGCTCACGCTGCAGCCTCGCTCCACTGTGGAGAGAAGGGGCGTGAGCCCTGTTTCCTGAGCCCGGGGCCAGACATTCGCTGGGAGACCCCTGGGATCCCGAATCAGCCGGAGTCTCGCCCGCTCTTTCCCTACTGCTGGCCGCGGAAACCAAGCAGACAGCTTTAAAATATTTGAGGTTTTAGTTTGTGGATGGCTGCAGTTATTCACTGTGACTTGATAAACCCAGAGGTTTCTCCTTGTTCAGGCGCGGGTAAGTTGGAAGAGTATTTATAACAACAGCCCTTTTTCTGTCGCACTCCAGTTCCTCCCTCTGGGCTAATCAGCAAAGGTCAGGGTGGGTGGTGCCCTCCGAAGAGTCTGGGCTGGATTGTCAGAAGCTGCTGGACCAAAAGTTCTGCCACGTGGGAGACAGAAGTGCCCACGTTGAATCTGAACCTGGTACTGTGGATCCTGGTGTCTGGAGTAAGGAAGGAGAAAGTCGAGGTCCAGAGATTAGGAGAAGAAGGCTCGTGATGAAAACCTGACTGGGCTCAGCCCTCAGCACTCAGGATCTGGTTTCCCAGATCCCACGTCTTCCTCTTTTTTGGTATATGCTCTCTTATTCTTGGAGCACATTCCTCTACTTCTCAAAAAGGAGTTCACAGGAAAATTTTAGATGACCTCGTGTCTTTTTTAAAAACTATTTTACAGGGATGGAATTGGGAGACATGGTCATCCCTCCCCCACTCTGGAACAACTGGGTCATAGGAAGATCTCCATCAAGGAACACAGATGCCCTTCTCCTGATGCATAAAGAGTCTGAATGGGGGGGGGGAGGGCAGCGGAGGGTATAGTTCAGTTGTAGAGTGCATGCCTAGCATGCATGAGGTCCTGGGTTCAATCCCCAGTACCTCCATTAAACAAACAAATAAACAGACAAACCTAATTACACACCCTCCTCCATGCCCGAAGAGTCTGAATAATTCCTACCCTGATTTCCCAAGGAGACAGCAGAATAATATATGAGCCTAAGTTTTAAGTGTTCTCCCTTATAGATTTACAGCCCAAGTTCACACTACTAGGGTGTTCTGAATATTATCACACCATGAATTCAGGATAAAGAAGGCCACACTCCAAGAAATCTGGTGAAAGCAAACACAAATCCTCTCTGGAGGAATCTACTCTCATCCATGCTTTGAAAATTCAAAAAAATAATTTCATAAGCAAAATGAATACTTAACACTAAAAAAAAACTATGTTCA
This sequence comes from Vicugna pacos, assembly GCF_048564905.1. Classification (NCBI taxonomy): domain Eukaryota; kingdom Metazoa; phylum Chordata; class Mammalia; order Artiodactyla; family Camelidae; genus Vicugna; species Vicugna pacos. The sequence continues at coordinate 24,458,928 of NC_133006.1, forward strand.
CAAGAGACAAGGAACAGTGAAAGAACAAGCAGGAAAAACAAATAGCAGAATCCTATAATTCAGAAATTAGAGTAATAAAAATAAGTTATAAAATGGCTTATACCTACTATGAATAACAAATCAAATTTAAAATATTTTCAGTTGATAAGAAATTGTAAGAATATCCAAAATAATAGAAAGTAAGTATAAATAACATTTTATAAATAAAAGTATACAATTAAAATCTCAATGGATTTTTCTAAAAACACAATTTGACACAAACAGATCATTACTAAAGGAAGCTCTGAAGAATGTACATCAGGCAAAAGGAAAGCTTGCAGGAGGAGGGTACGAGTTTAAAGTAAAAAACCCCAAGAAATAAGGGTAAATGTGTGCATAAAATTGAATGAAGATTAACTATGGAAAAAATTAAAATGTCTGGTGGGGTTAAAAAGGATAATATGGGAGGGGATAAGCAAAGTTAATTGACATCTGAACTTTTTTAATCTCTTTATTCCACAATAATATTGGATTTCTTTTATTTATATTCTGATAAAACATTTAAAAATGAACTTCTCACTCATTATGTTGTCTATTTTTGTTTTGTTCTGTACATTTCAGTATAGGGCATAAGAGAATATTTTATGGATCTTTTGGTATTTTTACAGCTTACTGCTGGATTGTTCAGTAACTCGGATGCTCTAAACTTATAAATAATGAATGTACAAATTTAACTGTAGAGCAGTTTTCCACAATAAGAAGGCCATTCATGGAGTTGGTGGAACCTGCCAGTTTGTCTTTCAGCACCGTGGACAGATCTACACGTCTTAGGCATAGGGAGCTGGACTTTTCTCTCAACTGGATTCAGTGGGATATTAGAGAAGAAAGTTTGAGATAAACCTTCGTGGTCATGAAGTTGTGATTTTAAGCACAGTCATTAATCAAGATCTCAAATTCTGAATCTCCCCCACTTCCAATAGTTCATTAATCGTGATGCCACTGTAATACAAGAGTCTGGACAGAAAAGGAAGTGAATCATACAGGCAGTAAGACAACTGAGCCTCTTTTCTGCCAGGCAGCCTACCTATAGTGAGCCTGTAGTGTAACAGCACTTAGGCCAAAGTGAGCACTTCAAGAAGGATGACTGTACTCTGCAGAAAGCCCTAGAGAGTTTGAGAGAAATGAAGCAGGAAAGTTACATTTGAAACTAGAGGTCACTGTTGACCCTTGAGAATTGGTAAGAGAGTTGTAACGAGCAAAGGTGCAGAAGCAGACAGAATTATGGTATGAGCAGAGGAAAGTGAGGAGATTGGTCTGGCAGGAGCATATTCTTAAAGTAGGAGGTAGTCTGCAAGGAGCCCAGGAATTTACCCTCTCTGGACAGCAGAAGACACACAAAAGCCAATAAGTACATGAAAAGATGTTCAACATCATCAGCCATCAGAGAAACATAAATCAAACCCTAACGTGATACCACTCCCCACCCACTGAAAGGGCTATTATAAAAAAGATAATAGCAAGTGTTGGTGAGAATGTGGAGAAATTGGAACACTGCTGGTGGGAATGTAAAATGGTACAGCCCCTTTGGAAAACAGGCTAGCAGTCCCTCAGAAGGTTAAATATGAAGTTACCATATGATCAAGCAATCCCTCTCCTAGGTATATACCTAGAAGTAAAAACACATGTCCACACAAGAACATTATACCCAAATGTTTATAACAGCATTATTATTCATAGTAGCAAAAAAATGGAAACAACCCAAATGTTTATCAAATAATAAATGAATAAACAAAATGTAGTATGTCTATATAATGGAATATTATTCAGTCAAAAAAGAAAGAAAAGAAATGAAATAGTAATCATGCTACAAAAAGGATGAAACTTGAAAACATATTCCTAAGTAAAAGAGGCCAGAACCCAAAGGCCACATATTCCATGATTTAATAATATAAAGTACCCAGAATAGGAAATCTGTAGAAATAAAAGATAGGTTGGTAGTTACCTAAGACTGAGGTCTTTGGGGGAAATGGAGAGTGACTGCTTAAGGGTATGGGGTTTCTTTTGGGAGGGTGATCAAGTATTCTAGAGTTGATTGTGGTAACGGTGGCACAACTCTGTGAATATGTAAAAACCACTGAATTGTATACTTTGTGTGAATTGTCGGATAGGTGAATTACATCTGAAGTTGTTAAAAATGATTGTTATAAGTAAAATTTGTGGGTTTTTTTCTAAAATAAAAGCTATAAGAGAAAAATACCCAGTATAGGTGTTTATGTTTGCATGAAAATGGAGAAATTGAAAATATAGGGAGTAGGCTGATAATATTAATTACCTCAATAAAGTGGGAGTGGGTTTAGTGGTGGAAGAGATTTAAAAATATATTTATACAAATTTGATTGTTTTATTTCCTAGTGTGAGTATACATCATTTTTACAGTAAAATCTAAAAAATAAAGTTAATAAACTTGAAAGCATGCCCCAGAAACTCTGCAGCTAAATAAAAACAGTAACAAATAAACAAACAATGAAGAGGTATCTGGAATTTCTTCTTGGAGAATTGGCTTACTTGTGCGCAAGCCAGGAAGAGTACAATGACAAGAATCAAAGCAGGACTACGGTGTTGGAAGAGAAGGAAAAACTCAAACATGGAGACACAAGAGAGGATAAAGATGACAAATCCAAGAACTGAATACAAATCCTGTAAAAAGCTCTTTCAATCAGGAATTGGCTGGGGTCAACGTGAGGGGGAAATTACAGACCAGAGCCCAAGAGAACCAGACACTGCGGAAAAGGGGCGGAATCAAATGAGGTGTCTGATGATTTCTTTTTTAATTCCTCCATTGCCCCAGCAAGATCACTGCCTAATTTATACCTATCACATATTAAGAAATTAGCACCATTTAGAGACTTTGAGATAATAGGAGCAAAATTTTTCAGTTCTTCTTGTATCAGTGCAGGCTTTTTCAGAAAAAAACAGAACCACTCTGGTATTCCAGGAATAAAAAATTTAACATAGGAATAACAGTTTATACCACTGTTGAAAATCTGGGGAGCAAACATTAGTGAAGTCATGTGGGAGGCAAGATGATGGTCTCTCAAAGAAGCCCAAGTCCTAATCCCTGGAACAGGTGAAAATGTCACCTGATATGGCAAAAAGGACTTTTTGGCTCTTGAGATGGGAATATTATTATGGATTATCCAGGAAGGTCCAATGTAAACATAGGGTTCTTTATAAGTGAAAAAGGAAGGCAGGAGGGTCAGAGTTAGAGAATGAGATTTGTCGACAGAGTCAGAGGTCACAGTGACTGGACTGCTGACTTGGAAGACAGAGGAAGGGGCCACGAGCCAAGTCTCTCTAGAGACTGGAGAAGACAAGGAAACAGATTCCCCTCTAGAGATTGCAGAAGGAACACAGCCTTGCTGACATCTTAATTTCAGTCTAGTGAAACCTATTTCAAAGTATGACATTCAGAACTGTAAGATAATAAATTTATGCTGTTTTAAGCCACTAATTTTGTGGTAATTTGCTGTGGCAGACATAGGAAAATGATACCAGTCACCACCAAAATTCTGAGAGGCTGAAATTGGAAGTTCAGGGAAGCAAAATGCTGGAGACCTCAGCCCGTAACACTCATGGGTGGTTCTCAAAAGCTTTCTGGGAGACTTCTGCAATTCTCTAGAACCTGTGAGGAAACCCACATCCCATGTCTCATTCTGCATAGGCAAAGCAGGTGGGCCTCAAGCCTAGCACAGCAGCTGCTGAGAATTTCACATCTGCCTGCTCATCTGTGATCCTGATAATAGGATCTCTTCTAGACTCCATATCTCATGCAAGTCTCTCCTACTGGAAAACTTGAACTGGAACTATACAGGGGAGGGGATTCTGGGAGATATATTTCCTGGGTTCTCTTCTGCAGAGGGCCTGCTAGAAGAGGGGCTGAAAAGTTGTGTTGTGTCCTTCAAACCCTAGGGGCTCATCTGAGGGGCAAACAAATCTTTTCTCTTATAGGTCTTGAGGTCAGAAGTTCCAAGTTAGTTTCAGTGGACTAAAGTCAAAGTGTCAGCTGGGTGTTTCCTTCTGGAGGCTCTAGGGAAGAACCCATTCCCTTACCTTCTACAATTAAAATGCTTTAAAGATGTATCCTACATAATGATAGCTTTTGCTTTGTTGGTATTCAGACTGTACTCAATTTGGGGCTATGTTTTCTAGAAATTATTGGGTGGGCCACTGAAGATTTTAAGTAGGGCGAAGACCAAACTGCATTCTGTTTCAAAAGAATCAATACAAGCAAATTCTGTTATTAAATCTTTGGGGGAGAGCAAGACTGGAAGCAAATAAATGTGTTAGAAGAATCTGGCAGAAATATCAGTGACAGATAATGACGATTTCAGCAAGGACAGTGGCCACACTCTGCCTTTGGCATCCCAGACAAAGGTAGAGGCCGGAGATGAAGCAGCCACAAAGGGTGGGAGGGAAGGCTGGAACCAGAGACCCGGGCAGCGCAAAGTAGAAGCCCGCGCTGTCAGAGGACTCTAGGTGAAAGGGACATGGATCTCCTTGGTTGGGGCACTGCTGTGCAAACCGAGTTTGAGCGCTAAGTATTCATGGACTTTGGAATGAGCGAGGGCAGATGAGGGGAGCTGGGCGAGGCATGGACGCAGACTAAGCAGAGAACAAGAGCGGCAACTCAGTCTGGGCGGAGCGGCCACAAGGTGGCGCCAAAGGAACGGACTCGGCGGAGGGAAGCTAACATCTGTGACCCACACAGCAGCAGAGGAACTTCAGGGAAGACACTTTTCGCTTTCCCGACTGTGTTAGGTTTCTTGTGAACTATTTGCTAGTACTGAAACCCATCATCTTTTCTTATTCCTCCTGGCTCTTTCTCCAATTTGACCGTTTCCTTCATACTGAGGAAAAATCCTCTTATTGAGATGTTACAAATCTCCAATAACGGCCGATAAGAACAGGGAAGTCTGCCCCTTGAGTGTCCCCTGACTTCTCACTAACTCACAGCGCCTCACTCTTTCCAGACACAACGAGAAGCTCAAAGGACCAAATCGAATTGCTTCTTCCCTACACCTCTGGGAAGCAAAAGGCACATCAAGCTTGGGGAAGTCATCTGAGTTGGGAGAACCGAGAAACCTGCAAGACAGAAGGGTCCCAAATCCGTGTGTGTGGCGGGGATGGGTGGGCTCTGTGAAGCAAAGAGCCTGATAACAGGGAGAGACCAGCGAAGCTTCCAGGTGGGAGTTAGCGCCGGACCTCCCAGCGCCGCGGATAAGGTCCTCAGGGTAACTGCACCCTAGACTGAAGGAAGATCAACCCTGCGGTTTAGGTGACCTTGGAGAGCTTGCAAGTTTAAGAGGCTTGGTTGTACAACACCCACCTTCTCTAAATATAAATTCAGATGTTAACAGCAATTCATGTTCAACCTCAATTTAAAATTCATTTATTATCCATGTATGGAAAACGACACGCTCAGAACAGTTTCATTTATGAGCAGCATATAGACTCCTTCCTGGGTATCCGCGGAGGACTGGATCCAGGGCACCCCTGCATACCTAAATCCGTGGATGCTCAGATGCCTTATATAAATGGCATAGTATTTGCATACAACTTTTGTACAACCTTCCATATACTTTAAATCATCTGTAGGTTACTTATAGCAGCTAATACAATGTGTAAATGCTATGTAAATAGCTGTAAATACAGTGTAAGTGTTACGGAAATAATTGCCAGTGGGCAGCAAATTCAAGATTTGCTTTTTGGAATTCTGAAAAAAAATTTTTTTTTTAATTGGGAAAAACAAACACTGGGACTGGAATGAAGCCAGACAAGCCTGGGCACCTCCTGTTGGGGATGGTCAACTTTGAGGGTCCCAGCACAATTGCTGAGGACCGCGGCAACCACGGAAGAGCGGCCAGACGTCGGAGGCGGGTAGACGGAAAAGTGCGGAGGTGCGGTGGTGCGGAAGGGCGCGTCGGATTCCGATTGCCGCTCGGGTAGAGTGTAGGGTCTCGGGTTGGAGGGATATGCGCGGTCAAAGCTCCTGTGGCGATATGGGAACGGCACCTTTGGGGGATTCGCCTGCCACTACTCGACCCTGGCGGGTTTGGTGGGTAGCCTCGGAGAAGGGCAGTTCTTCCAAAGAAGAAAGAGGAAGGGAGCAGGAAGAGAGAGAGGAGGGAGAAGTGGAGGAGGAGGGGTGGCTTCTTTCCGGCGGTCTATTTTAGCAGCCTGATTGCTTTTCTCCGCTACTGCATCCCTCTCTAGTGTTTACTATGAACTGAGGCTCCCTCTGCCTTCTTTCGTAGGTCAGTAAGTTCCATTTGCTCTCCATATTGCTAATATTTGCTGAAAATTTCCATCACTGGGACTCATCCATTTTCATTACAGCTATGGATTCAGTTCAGTTGTATCCCCTTACAACGTTTTAATATTATCTTAGGAGAGAAGGAAGATGAGTTTTTGCTCCTGGAAGGCTGGCTGTCTTGAATCCAGAGCCTCCTCTCATTGTCTTTAACAGGAATGTATTTAGGGGATGATCTTTGCACAGCAAAAAGAGAACTAGCCTTCCCAAGTCAGATGAATTGGGTGAAGAGTCTCATCTGGCCCTCTGTCAAGTCCAGGGATCTTGGAGCTTCTGTAAATGATCAACGCCTTTAATCTGCATATGTATAAAATAGATATAACTGTGTTACTGTCCACACTGGTGTTTTAGGAAGGTATGGTGTGATACAAGTGAGAGCTTTATAAATAATAACCTTTTCTTCATCTCACTACTCATTGCTAACAGTTTCTGTTTCCTAGGACTCTCAAAACTGAATTCATGGCTTTGATAGTCACTTATGGAACAAACAGCACATACCAGGTGATGTTCAAGTGTTGAGAAAAAATATGCATAAGGCATTAAACACAATTACAAAATGGAGAGAAAAGAAAGTCCTCACTCTCGCGGGGCTCACACTTTTAAAGAGGAAACAAATAATAAACAAATCTGACCTTGTAGTGTGCGGAGGGTGATCACACAGATGTGTGTGGGTGTTGTAGGTGTTCCGGAGGAAGACTGCCTGGAGCGTCAGGCTCTGAGGAAGGATCTGTGCAGATAGGGGTTCTTGATCTCAGCATGGCAGATATTCTGGGCCCGATGATACTTTGTTGTGGAGACTGCCCTGTGAATTGTAGGATGGTTAGTATCCTACTTGGCCTCTACCCACGGGATACCAGTGACACCACCACCTCCTCAATTGTGACAACCCCAAAATATGACCAGACGTTGCCATGTCCCTGTGGTGGTGGAGGGGCATTGGAGAACCACCAGCGTAAAGAGTAGCCAGGACATCACTGTGAGTCGCACTGGTGGCATGGAAGGCATCTTTATTTGGCAGAATGACAAAAAAGTTTTTAATTTAGTTTTTTGTTTACATTAATGGGTCATTGGTCCCTTATTTATTTTAATGTGTAAATAGAAAAATACTAGTTTTTAATTCAGAGTAGAGATAGGATTTCTTTTCTTTAAATATATGTATTTGGGCAAAAGTGGTACTTCAGGAAACGATGAATAAAAGAAACTAGGAAGAATTGCATCATGTACAATTCCTGGCAATTGTGTAACTATCATGCCATTCCACTCTGTCTGCACTTGGGCCATGCGTGAGGCCTGGAGGAGGGTGGGATTTGGTGCAGGGTGCAGGCAGTGCCACTTAGGCCACACCCTCTCCTCAGTGGCAGGGTGCCTCCTTTGCTCCTAAACACCCAGTGCTCCAAAGAGGGGATTCTCACCCCTTCTCCACAGGCCGTGGTCTCTCCTTGGGCTTCAGGCAGAGGACCTCAAGGCTGAGGAATTATTAGAAGCTTTTCTTAGGGTGTGCTGCCCCTGAGCTCCAGAGCAAAATCACATTCGATGCCCAATAATGTAGGAGGTGAGAGTGAAGGAAAGGGGTGAATGAGCTGCTTTTCCCAGAGAGAGGGCGCCACCAGCTGGAGCCGGGCTGCTTGCTGCAGCCTCCACTCAGAACCCTGCCGCAGGAGTTTAACCTTCCTGGAACATGGTTTGCTTACTCACTGCACACCTTCTCAGTCCTTCAACACCCCTGTCTTTGCCAAGGGTTCCCCTGAAGTACTGCAAGGGTAATTTGAGTGACAGAGGTTAACTCTTTCATTTTAGGAGATAAACAAAGGGTAGACATATCAGTGTGAGGGAGTCCATGAGTTTAAGCAGAGGTGGGTCACAGCTTGGGATATAATACCCGTAAACCACATTCTCATAGTCCTTGATTTTTCATAAAGGAGCATTCCCATCCATTTGTGCCCTCTTAAAAGATTACTTCTATACACATTTTTACAAATAAAACCACTAAGGCCCTATAATATAAAAAAGATAATTTAAAACAAAAGTCAAATGCCATTTATCAGATGGGCAAACACCAAAGGTTTGATGATGCCTCACTGTGTCAGTGAGAGTGCGATAATCAGGCATGTTAGCGTGAGGTTGGTGGGGGAGTAAATCAGTATAACTTCCACGAAAGGCAATAGGGCATTTTCCATCAAACATTAAATGTAGAAGTATTTGATCAAGCAATTCAGCCTGTAGGAATGTATCATGCAGATATGGCCTCTAGTGTAAAATATGAACAAAAATATTAATGCATTACTTTTTCACTTCATTTTAAATTTTTATTGTGAAAAAGCACACAAAGATTGACAATGCAAAAAGTAGAGTTTAATGGAGTGCACATACAATGTAACTACTACTTTGAGAAATTAAACATTGCCGGCAGCCCAGATGCCTCTATCCTGGCAATCACCCTCCAGTCGTGGGTTAATCCATGCTTAACCACTACCCTGACTTTAAGGTAATATTTTCTTGCTTTATTTTCAGTTTTCTACATAACTAGAGATCCCTAAACAATAAACAGTACATGTATATTCATTTTCATTATTTTTGAACAGTATGTAAATAGAATCACACAGCATATATTCTTTTGTGCCTGGCCTTTTTGTTGAATGGTATGTTTTGAAGACCCATTTTTGCTGGATGTGTAGCTGTAGCTCAGCTGTACACATTATTTATAAGAAAAAGAAACTAAATCAACAGGGAGCAAGTTAAACAAATTATGGAATGTTCACAAGGTAGAATATTATGCAGCTGTGAAAAATAATAAAGCTGATCCTTATGCACTGAAATGGTAAGAGCATCAAGTTCTACTGCTAAAAAAAGCAATATATAAACTGTATATAGTGTCCTACCATTTGAGTGAAAAGAAAATTTAAATCAACATAAACTGATTTGTTTATGCATGTTTATTTTAAAATCCAGAATGTGTTTACAGTATTTGTCTCCGGGAGAGGAAATGAGTGGCTGCAGGATGAGGGTGGGAGGAAAATTAACCCCTCATTGTAGCTATTTGTATAGTTCTTGAATTTTCTAACTGTGTGCACCTACTAACTATTCAAAATGAGGCCAGACACCCTAAATAACTTACCCAAAGTCATATAGCTAGCCAATGTTATAGCTTGGATTCAGCCCCAATTATTGGGAATTTTGGCCAGATCTCTTTGTAATTTCAAAAACAGGATGGATTGAACCAATGAATGGCCTTATCCTCTCTAACCTGGGAAAATCTCAGGGGACACTCTGGCTGGGTCTGAATGTTGGTCTGTTTCTTTATCCCATCACTCCTTTTCAGCTGTGTTCTGGTGGGATTCCACTGAGCTGAGGCAGGGGTTATCATGTGACTGCCCCAAGAAGGACACAATTTTCAGGGAAGGTAAAAAGGGAGAAACCCAGATACCCACCCTGACTCTAAGAGTCCAGGGGGAATATTTTCCTGTTGCAAAGTAGGGTGAGACAGGGCATGGTTGGAGGCACCAGGTCTGAAAGGGAGGTAAGGGAGTCCTGATAAAGTAGTGGCAGATCAGACTGAGCAGGACCAGAGAGAACAAGCCCCCAAAGGGAGTCAGGTTGGAGACAGAGGATAAGGTCTAAGCAAGACAGTTTGGTTTCCAAGGAAGTAGCTGACATATCATCAAAATAAAACTGCATCAAAGAACACTATTGAAAAAGTGAAAAGGCAATCCACAGAATGGGAGATAATATTTGTAAATCATATATCTGATAAGGACCTAATATCCAGAATATATAAAGAATTCTTACAACTCAAAACATAAAGGCAAACAACTCACTTTAAAAAAAAACGGGCAAAAGTCTTCAATAGACATTTCCCCAAAGATACACAAATGGCCAACAAGTACAGGAAAAGATGCTCAACATCTTCAGTTGTTAGGGAAATGCAAATCAGAATCACAGTGAGATAGAAACTTCACACCCACTAGGAGGCTGTACCAAGCAAACACAAAATAACAAGCGCAAGGATGGAGAGAAACTAGAACGCTTTCTCACTCCTGGTGGGAATGTAAACTGGTGCAGCAGCTGTGGAAAGAGAGTTTGGTGGTTCCTCAAAAACAGAACTACCATATGATCCAGCAATTCCTCTCCTAAGTATATACCCCAAAGAATTGAAAACAGGTGTTCAAACAGAAACTTGTAAATAAATCCGGTCACAGCCTAGATTCTGGGGACAGAATTCTCTGCAGGACTCCTGTCTGCTGTCCTAAAGCTCCTTCTCTAACCCTCCTACCTACTTACTCAGTTTCAGTAAAAAGTCCCAGCCTTTACCCCTTGTGAGGAGAAACTATTCTGTGAGATGCCAGGGTGCACGCCCTGAAAGAACTGGCTAGTCCTAGGCCCCAGTGAAGAAGTTTCTAGAACTATCTCACTCCAGACTAGGGCAGGATCAGGAAGCAATATGGGAAAGGGAAGTGCTCAGACTAGTCAATTGCTCTCCTGAGGCCTGTCCTGCAGCAAAGACCCTATGCCTCTGACCTGTAACTTCTGGGTGGGAGTGTATTAACTGTATTTTCTAGTTTCTGAAGTTTTGAGCTTGAGTTTTGCTGCTTAGGGAGGAACTGCCCCCCTCCAGGGTTAGCTACTCCTAGAGACAGCAATCAACTCTCCCAGGAGCTCACCTTCTCATATGCAAACTAACCAATCTGGAGTCCACCCACCTGCTTTATCCCCTCTTAAGCTTGTGAGACATTAACCCTAGGCCCTAAGTGCCCCAGGCCAGGCATCAGACATCTAGGGGCTATACTTTGGAGCTTGCTAAAATTACTCCAACTAGCAATCCCAGACCTGGTCGGCCCACTGTTGCCCTACCTTACCAGGTTTTTCTGAAAAAAACCACAACAAAGGCTTTCCTGTTGTTCCCCTTGCTCTGTTTGCATGGACTTTGACCTCAATGTTCTGTCCTGTGGTCCTGCACAGTGTGTGGTGCCCCACCCCCCAATCTTGGGAACCATGAGTAAAACCATCTTTTCCATGGTAATCATCTTCTGGTCTGTGGGCCTCACCATGCATACTTGAATAATAGCAAAATATTGGGTATTTTTTAAAACAGGGAGAGCACCCAGTTCTAGTGGCCTGAACTCTGCTCCTCTGTCCTCATCTGTGCCAGCCACAGTTAACCCAGTGCTTAAGCTTGTGAGGCACCTGTGCACACCTGTTCACCAAATTTTCTCACTTGCTCACATACCTACTAAGCTAATATTTAATTTCATATAAAATTTGTAAAAACCAAGGACAAAATTTATAGGAGGGTGACCTGTGTTATGGAAATCTGATTTCTAGGCACCCTGGGTGCCCTTTCAGGTACATCCCCAGACTTACTGCGCAGAGACCTCAAGGGGATAGCAGGGGAAATCTGGCTTCAAAGAGCTTCCTGTGGCCAGTAAATACTGAAGCTACAGCAAATATGTGGCATAGATAAAGCAAGAATTATTGTTCCCTTTGTTGAGAACCTAAGTAATTTTTTTGAATTCCCTTCTGAATTCAGAAGAACAATTTCTCAATCATTCTCTCTTTCCTCCCTGACAATAATAATGACACTATTTTTTACTAGTTTTAAAAAGTGCTAAACAAACCTAATGTTCAGGAGTAATTAAGTCTTGGTTTCTGTGGCTTTTGGAAGACCATGTTTTCTTGATTCAGTTGGGATGACCTAAGTTTCTTCTTTCTCCTCTATTTAATTTTATCTGAAGGGTCCTAAAAGAGCAGAGATTTATGAAATCATTTAGAAACATTAAAGAAAGCTGACTATTTCACACTAGGGCTTTGATTTCCTCTGTTATAGGAAATCCATTTTTGCACATAATGACAACTATCGTGTCATAATAAGTAAACACAAAAAGGACAGTCTTGGGAGGAGGAAGGGTGGGGTTCCTCGGAACCCCACTGCTATTCCACTGTGGACATATTTGGTCATGTGTAATCATAATCACACTCAAAATAACTTGGCCAAGAATCAGATTTAGTGTGCAACAACCAACCAGCTCAGAAATGACACTCAAGCAGGGAGCCAATGAAGGTGAGCTGAGGACAAAAAGGGTCCAGGTCTGCATGGGGTGCACCTTCAGGTTACATGTTTGTGTTGGTTGCTAGAGTTGACCCTTGGGCACTATCTCCAGAAGTAAATGTCAAAGAATAACTCAGAAACATTTAGTTCTTTGCACACTATTAGTATTTTCCATGCAAATAGTGTACAGACATGTGAAAGAATCAGTGGAGACAAAGAGTCAGGGACAAAGGCAAAATGAGGGTGTGGTAGATTGCTACAGTGGTGGTCCCCAGGGAGCCAATAAAACTCCCAGTATTCATGCCCCAGTGTAACCCCTCCCACGTTGAACCTGGGCTTAGCCAAGTGCCTGATTCTGGTCAAGGGGACATTAGCAAGCATGATGAGAAGAGAGGCTTGATGAGCACTTGTACCTTGCAGCCTGTCTTCTTAGAATACTCTGTGGAAGACAGAAGCCATGTAAGAAGTCCAACCACCCAGAGACAGCCTTGCTGTCAGGACATCAAGGCCAGCTACACAGAAAGGCCACCTGGAGAAGCAATGAGGTGTCATACATGCAAATGAAGCTTCTTGAGTCTTTCAGACCAGGTACCAGCCACCAGCTAAATGCAGCTGAGTGACTCCAGCTGATGCCACCTGAAGGGAAGTACCTCTGAGCCAAGTCTTCAGTCAGCTTAGCCCACAGAATCAGGGGAAACAACACATCACTGTTGTTTTAAGCTACTACGTTATGCAGTGATTTTTATGCAGCAGTAAGTGCAACACAGGATATATAAGAGAAAAGGAACAGTGAATTTTGTTTGTATACTTTTGGGATAAACTGATTAGCTGACACCTAGCAAAGCGGTCAGTCTGAAATTCCATCCTCAAGTAAGTTCTCCAGGAATAACAAGTGAAACAATTTTTGTTGTTTACTGATTCTCAAGAAAACCTTGAAGGTTTACCTATGGAGCATATTTGTGTAATAGCTGCCAGTGTCCTTTTGTGAGCACCTTTGGCGTTGCTTCAAGTTTGTACAGTTTTCCTTATTAGAATTTTATAGAAGAAAATCCAGGGACTGGGAAAAAAATCCAACTCAGAGTGGGCCTGAAGAATCTGAACCCTCTTCCGGCCCCCCACAAATTCTTTTCCTCATTTGAAAACAGGATCAGTGGTAGCAGCAGTCTGTCTGTCCAGCCCTTTGGTCAACAGTCAGGGCTACCGAAAAATGGACTGTCTCAAGAAGGCACAAGTCCTTGCAGACAACCCAGGAGCCTGAGTTCCAAATGTGGCAGTGCACTGAGGAGGCCAGGGTGGAGGGGCACTGGAGTCACGGCCCTGGAAATGGGAGCTGCTTTGTGAGGCCAAGTGGTCTGTGGAAATTGGGATCTCTCTGAATGATGGGAAGATGATAAAGACAAAGGACAAAAAACACAAACAAGAGGTTAGCTGGTGACAGAGAAATACAGACAGAAACAGAGGAAAATGGAGTTAAGAGCTGAAATACTCACAGAACAGAATCACACAAAGTTAAACAGAATTAAAATTTATTGGGAAGATAGGGTGAATCCATCACTGGTGACTGGAGCTCGAGGCTGTATGTTCTCCTCAGGAAGCTGGGCTGGAACGGGGTGGGCTGTGTTTGGCAGGGGCTGTGGTGGTTTGGGATCTGAGTAGATGAGCAGAATTAGTTTTTTAAAACTGGCACCTTTCACACCAACCCAGAACTCACCTGTGTGTCCTCTTCAGCTCTGTGTTATCCACTGCTCCGACCTCCCTGGGGTATCCCCGATTTTCTCTACCAGCTCTCACCTGCCTGGCTCCCCAGCTGAGCCTCAGGCCGGTCTCCCCAGAGCAGATGCCTAGGATCGTTGAGGAACCGCTGACTGTGCTGGCATGTTAGGCAGGTCTGTACAGTCCAGCGCTGACCCTTGCAGCCTGGGGTGAATGTGGGAAAAAGAGAGTGCCCAGGTTCAGGAGAAGAAAAGCTCTCTTGCACCCAGTTTTGCTTCCACTGTTTTTTAGTAGGGAGTCTACCCCCTCCCTACTTTGAATCAAATTTGATGGTGTCAGGTCCCTGCATAAACTGTCAATTTCTTTGTACCCTTTAAGATAAAGTCCAAACTCCTTAAGATCTGTCCTGTTTCCCTCTCCAGCCACATGTCTTGCCCTTGCCCACCTCAAATTCCAGCCACCTGAACTCTCATTTCCTTGACAGCACCACAACCTCTCTTGCCTGAGATCTCACAAATGCCTAGGATTTTCATTTCTCACTTCCTTCACTTATAATGAACCTCAGGACCACTGGTTTAAATAACTTAGTATTTTACCCTCCCAATTAAAACATTTTTCTATGCTATTTTAATTGTTTCTTAGTCTGTCCCATCAGACTATAATTTCAAAGAGAATAATGACTAGCGAAATCCTTGATACATCTTAGAAAATTTTTGAAGTAAGGAATGAAGATGGGAATCATGTCCTCATAATGCCAAATAATATCTATTACTATGTGCGGGCGAGGTTGCCTCTCATGGCAACATCATTTCTCTACTGCCCAGACCTAGTTTGTCCAAGTGGAGGTAAACAACTTAACTCACAGCTGGAGAAAGTCGACTCCTCCAAACCCCACACCTAGCACCCCTCTAAATCCTTGCCTGTCCCCTCTCCAGGGCACTGGTGGCTCCTCAAACATCCCACCTCAGCAGAAGGGAGCACTCACGTCTCTGGCGCTGGGTGCAGGTCAGGCCCGGGATGAGGAGGGAAGAGCAGCCACGACAGAGGGTCCTCTTCACTGAGGGGTCCCTGGGGACGGAGGTGGGTGGTGGTCCGGGGGCCCGCTCTCCCTCTCCGGTTCTTCCCCCGCCCCGCCCACTGCCAGGCTCCACGCCCGTCTCACCTCCGCAAGACGAGCCGCTTTGCGATGGTCCTCTCCGTGTGGCAGTAAAACCTCGCCAGCGCCTGGTTCTCGGGCTCTTGCGCGAGGACGCAGTGGGCGGCCTGAGGGAAGGAGCCGTCACTGGGGGCCGGCCGCACTGGGCCTCCTCCCTGTGCGTGCTCCCCGACGCGGACTCACCTGGTACAGGAAGCTGAGCCTCTGGAAGGCCTCGCGGTCCTTCACCGGTCCCGCCATTCGAGCCAGGCCGCGCCGCGAGAGCCCAACACACGACAGTCCACAGGCTTTATCCCAGGGTGGCCCCTCCTGCGGACGTCCGCGCAAGGCCTTCTGGGAAGTGTAGTTCCTGGGGCCGCGGACACTCCTCGCTCTGGCGCCACCCCGCGGTCTCAAAGATACGTGTTTGCAAACCCACCCCGCGCTCCCGCAATCCAAGCCGGGGGTCCCTTTATGAGTTTTGGATTCCCTCTAGTCTTCCTCAAGACTATGATCATCATATTAGGTAGAGGCTGGAGAGGCTCGTGGAACAGGAGAGCATCTTAAACTACTAACATTTTTCAGGACAGAACATTCTTTATGCAGATAGACTGGGGAGACGGTTATGTGCAATTTATTCCCAGCAAGACTTTCTGCCATAAGCTCCTGAAGCCAAAAGCAGATGTCTGGAAGACCTACAGACTGAAGAAACAGGTTATATATTCCAAAAAATGCACTAGTGCCAGTGGGAGCGAAACTGGAAAGGACATGAGGACGGTGGAGGGATGGAAGAGGGCTCCCGGCCCTCAGAAAGCACAGCTTACTCCCAATCTTTCCCAATTACCAAAGAAAAACACTTCCTGTTATGCAGTGCTGGACACACAGTAGTCAATTCTCACTAACTCCTAGTCTTAGGTACTGGAGCACAGAAACCTGTCAGTAGCATTCCCTGCCCCTGAAAATACATTCCCTCTCCCCCAACATAGACAGATAGTGCTTCACATTCCTCCCTTTGATCTCTGTCTCTCGTTTGCCCTGTTTGGCATCCTGTGTTTACTCCTGCTTCATAGTTAATAACCACTTGTTCCTGAGGTTAGTAGAGAGACAGAACATGAATAGACCTGGAGATGGGGAGAAGGCAGCATAAGTCAAGAGAGGCTGAGGATTTTCTCCTCTTTCAAACCTGTCAGGCTGGGCAGGGACCAAGGCCTCCAGCTTGAAGGAAATGGATGAAATTTCCTCTTGGATTAGTTTCACAAGGGTCCCCAGACTCAAATGAGGAGTATGTTTAAAAGGTAGAAGCCGAGCCCACCCGAGACCTTGATCAACCACTGAGGGTGAGCCCCAGGAACATGCATTTTTAACACCCAGTGATTTTTACATATTAACAGAGGTTATCATCAAATTACCACACGACACAGGTATCACTTCAGTGGATCCTTTGTTCCATATTATGTTTTACCAACCAAAGCATCTTGCCACAAAGAACCACAGTCAAGGCACAAAGGTAAGAGGAGAGTCTGGACAAAGTCCTGTTGAGGTGGTAGGAGGAGCTGAAATGCCCTCAATAAACTGCAGTTTCTTGTCCCAATCTTCTGTGAACCCCTGATTACCCAAGTAGCAGATAATCCAGTCATTTTAGTTTGGTTTGGCATGCATTGCTTTACCTTTTTTTGACAACATATGTACCCTACAGGTTGTTTATTTTGGCCTAACATTAAAATGATTTACATTCTCTGATAGGAGAAATGGCAATAGGTGAAGGATGGCAACAAACAAGCAAAAAACCGGCTCTTGTGAACAGACGTTCCAGGCCAGATGGAACTATATCTGGCCTGTCCCTATACATACCACCCTCTTCTACCCTGTCCCCAGGGTGAGGAAGACTCCATTTTCTTTCTCCCTGTCTGGCTGGGACACCTTGGACAGCTAACAAGGCTGACAACTTGGGAGTAGCTACTTAGTAGCATTCTTTAAGGCCAGGGCTTTGAACAGAAATACTTTTCTCTTTCCTCTAATACCTGACTCTCTCCTTTTCCAAGTTCCCCTGGGAAAGCAGTGAAAGGGTAGACATGTCTTGCAGGATCTCTTGCACCTTGGCTCCCCAGTCGAGCAAGGTAACAGCTCTTGGAGACAAGCAATTACAAAGAGGTGGGCGGTAAGCCAGCTCTGCTGAAGGGACCTGGCTTCTAGCTCTTCTTACCCCCTCCTTCCCACATTCCTACCTCTGGCCAATCCTACTCATAATGGCAACCAAAGAAACCCTTCTCCCCTTCACTAGTCTCTAGGAATCTGTTCCTTTAGCCCACTTTCCTGACTTTCTTTCTAACCTTCTTGATGCCCAATCTCTGCCCTGAAAAAACTCCTCAACTTCTAGACCCACAAGAGCAACTGTCATTCATCTTTATTTCAGTCTAGAGGTACACAGACCCCTGTGATCCTCAAGAAATAAGACTATTCTGGGTCAAAGAACCCCCCCCTAAAAGGATGTACAGGGGTTTCTGTTTCCTCCTCTGGTCTGAGCAAGTCAGACCCTTCCACAGACTTGTTTCTGGAAAAGTCTTTCCTTCCTTCCCAACCCGTCCATGTGCAATAGATGGACTTCAGGGGAGACGATCCCCTGGGAACCAAGGTCCCCATCCTGACAGGTGGGAGACACAGTGGTGCTCTCATCCCAGCCCAGTCCTACCTACTCCTCCACATAAACCACTCTAAAAACCAAAGTGTTTCTCCCAGACGGTTCAGGACTGGAACCAGGCAGACACAAAGACGTTCCAGCAGGTCACAGGAAGGAAGGCCCATAGCTCTTGACCCTGCCTCACCCCGATTATACCCATGTCCCTACCTGTCATCACTCCCAATCTGTCGGGGGCCTGATGGTAAGTGGTGCAGCATTCTTCCGACCAGCCCGGATGCCTGGATAGAAGAGGGGCCAAAGTTTCTCAGTAAAAGTATCAGTGAAGGTATAGATATGAGAGCGGTCTGTGACGTTGTAAAAAGATAGTGTGCCGGCCTCATAGTCGAGGAATATGCCCACCCGCTTGGGTTTCACCTTGATGTGCAAAGGGGTAAAAGGCGTGGTGGTGGCTGCATACTTGTCCCCATTCCACAGCCGCACCCGCCAGTAGCCAGTCTCGGGGAGTGGGGTCAGCTCGCCTTTTCGGCTCACGGAGTCCCGGCACACACCAACTGCCCAGTGGGTCTTGTCGCCCACCTCCACCTCCCAGTAGTGTCGACCTGAGGTGAAACCCTCAGTAGCCAGGACGCAAGGGTAGAAGGTGAAGCGCCGTGGTGTGTCAGGGAGATCCCGGAGTCTTGTCTCCACAAACTTGACGCTCTTCCGATCTTCGGACAGGACTAGGTTAGGATGAGCAGTCTCAGGGTCCAGGGTCACGTCCGCTGGCGGGAGAAGCCAGAGTGGGGAGCTAGATGAGGACGGGAACAGCTCAACGCCCCTGCCTCGCTCTTCCAGCCTGCCTTACAGAGCCTGCTCCCTGAAAGCCCCAGAACACCATGGTTTGGTAACTTTCTCAGTCCTCAGTGACACCAGGGGAGGGGAGAGGAGGGAACAATGGCTTCCCTTCTCATCCTGGGTCTAAAATAAACAGATAATGGCCTCTTATCTGCAAGGGCTGGCAGTTTAGGATCCTGCCTGGTCCCCCCTCCACCCCTGGCCACCGTCATCTATCTCGCTGTGTGGAGAAGTAAAAGGCACAGTCCAAGGGTCAGAAAGAATGGAAAACATTAATGATACAGAGCAAGATAGCATTAGCGTCCAGTGATAGGGTGACCATGTGTTCTTTTTCTTGAACAGTCTGGTTTATGACTGCTTTCCCTGAATAAATATTAATGAGACTCTCTTTCACTCTCAAGAGGGGACCAGTTTATGTAAATTATTTAACTTCTCCAGGTCCCTATTCAGAAAAGTGTGGGACTAAGAGCAGATGACACCTAAGACTTCTCACTTTGAGTTCCGTGACTCAAAGTGAGATTGAAAGCCAGGGAAAAGGGTGGGTGTGGGTATGGGCATGAAAAGTGACAGAGGGGATAGATAAAGTAGGACCTAAAGGATTTCTTTTCTCTGCTGATTCCCTCTGCTAGTTTCCTTTTGGGAACAACTCACCAATTAGCTGTTTAAGGATTTTCCTTAGGGCAAAGTACTGTCGGGGGAAATTGCTGAAGTTCTTTTCCAGCTCTATGGATACTGAAGTCACCTCCATGGTCTTCACCTTCTCACATCTAGGAGGGATGGGGAGATAGGGGAAGAAAGGGCAGGGTCAGGGGAAGCTCCAACTGGGTAAGTATTCAGATGTTGTCATCTTTAGGGAGAAACTAAAATTCTCCATCTTCCCACTTTCTTTCTCCTCCCTCAGGACAAGTACTCACTTATTGCTTTCTTTTGTCAATCTATGGAAAGCTATATGGTCTTCTAGACAGACTCTTATCTTAAGAATGAGTCTCAGAACTTTCTGTATGTATTGTTATATTTCATGCTAACTGATAATCACCCTCCCCCTCTGTCAACCCCGTCTTCCTTCCATCTTGTTTGGACACAATTCCACCCACACGCCAGGTAAAAAAATCTGGTTCTACATCATCTTATCTACCTTGCCAAGGAAATCCTGATGGTCAAAGGGGAAATGGTAAGGGACTATTACTCCTGATGATTTCCTCTCTAACTGGCTTCATGGATGCAATAAACCTTCTCCCGTATGCTATCCAGACACTACATGACTTTTCCACCCTTACTCCCCCAACTCATTACTGTACCCCTACTCTTTAAGCCAAGACCTAACTCACTCAAAGAGATATAAGAATCACTTACTTTTCCAGGGTACTTTTGACATCCTAGAGGGAAGGAGAAAAGAAAGCAATATTGGTCCTGGTAGTCAAGGGTCCTTTAGAGGCAAAAGGTTCCCCTCCTCCCAAAAGTTCTAGATCTATTCAATAGGCATAAGGCAAGCTAAGAGTCACAATGTGCAAGGGGTAGAGCTCCAGAGGGATCTGAGTACATCTCTTCCAACCTGACCCCCACTTTCAACTCTCAATTATCATGGACTTTGGTAATGGTATCACTTCCAAATAGTTTCTTGTGTATTTTCTTTGCTCCTCAAGGACATTGGGAGCTCAATGCCTGGGACAGGGATTGTGTCTACTCTTTACTCTGTCCCCCAAGTACCAACCACACACCTGACTCCTTGAGGATCAAACTGCTGGCATAGGAACGAATTACACTCTCCTGTGGTTTGGTATCCCTTGTCTGATATTGGTTAATAAATATTAGTAGCTGTGTGCCAATCGTGATTTGTGAATACTTGGGGTCCAGAAGACAAAGAAGACAAATCTCTGCCCCCCAAGGATTTCTCAGTTTAATGTGGAAGGCAGAACACACATACATGAAAGGACACAAGAATATATACCAAGCAATATATAACATGCAGATAAATGTACAACGAAGCCTCACTGATTCAAATGCTGGTAATCTGATCTCTAAGATAAGAAATATGTTTCGTATAGCCTTGCTAACACATTTCACTTGCTTAGAAGAACAAATTAAACATTTTAGAGGCACCATTTACATATCAAAAGCAATATATTACTTATACATAATTTCAAGTGTCCTTCAAACTATGTTTCTATTCTTTTTGAGCACTAGGCAAATCAAGTTCCAGGACTTAAAAGTAATGGTTACTGCATTTACACAATTTTTAATGCATAGTTTTTTCATTAATTCAGTCTAGGCAGCCCTCCTTTCAAAAGAGTGAACTTTTTCTTTGGTACAAGTTAAGCACATAACTGTTGACAAGACATAAGAACATGGAAATGATTAGAAGGGGATGGGAGAAATCAAAGAAGCCTTTCTGTGGAGAAAGATCCTTTGAGCATGTCTGTAAGAGAGAATCGGATTTAGAGAGTTAGAGCAGAGGAGGGAGCACTGCAGGCTGACAGAACGGTCTGTGCAAAACTAGCCTGCACTTGACCTGAGGGGCTATGCAGGGGCAAAGGTCGAACCTTAAGCATTTCGAAGCCTGACTGTAAGCACTTGCCCTCCACCTCGGCAGCCAAGTGGGCCAGGTCCCGGCGCTTGTCTCCAAGGTGAGCAGCATTTTCTCGGAGGCGCTGTAGAATGTCCTGTTCCTCCTCCTCCAGTCGTGACAGCAACATCTGCTGCTCTTCATCCAGCCGCCGATGAAGCTCTTCAAATTCCTTTAGGATCTGCTGTCGGCGACTCTCTACTAGTCTCTGAGAACAGCGGGAAGGTGTTAAGGTTAATAGGGCCACTGGGGCATCTGCCGCCTTTCCCCACCCACCATGTGTATGAATTCACACAGACTTCCAGTATCATTGGAAAGACCTTAAAGAGACACTCATGTTCCTTCCTCTCCTTTGGAATTTCCTTCTGTAAAGAATGGCTCCATCCCCATTGTCACCCCTACTGATGACCTGGGAGTAAAGACCATTGGGGAGATTAAAAAAAAATCAGCGTTTAAAAAATTATTTTCTTTATTAAATTAACTTCTAAAAAAGCTGTATTTTTATGTTTTAGTAAAAAAAAATTCAATACATAAGAACTCAATTAATAAAATGACATCTACTATTACAGAGATTAGAGATATCTCTGCTACTCCCTAAAGTTCCAGCTAACGCAATTTGTCAAGAAAAGCAAAATACAAATACTGGAAAGTCTGAGATTGTCATCATTTGTATGTTGCAAGACATCTACTTGATAAAAACTGAAGAAGCAACTAGAAAAGTATCAGAATCAGTAAGATTTCAGTAATGGGTTCTTACAAAATATAAATGCATATCTCAGGGATGAGCCTGTTAAACACTTTCAAGTCACTTCAGAGACTGGCAGTTCCCACCCCAGGAACAGGTTACAGAAGTTTGTTAGTAAATTCGTTGCTTAATATTTGAAACAGCTTTCTCTCAGCCAGGATATAGACTCAGACCTCTTAACATTCCTGAGATTTGATAATATAGGTTTCAAATGCCAGCCTTTCTGAGCGTTATCAGCAAGCACATCCTCCCTTTTTCACGTCCACTGCAACAGAAGTGATCCCCCCAAAGGAGGATTCCTCACGCACTATATGACTGATGGGGAGGAATCAGCCCAAGACGGAGGCAGGAAGCAGAGACTGGGACTCCGGAAGGAGGAAGTGGATAGGGACTGGAGGGCAGGGCTGAGGGGGAATAGAGAGTGGGGACTACAAAGCCAGAGTGGGCCTTACAAGCCTGGTGTTTCTGGGTTTCAAGCTAGTTCCCAGCAGAGGCTGACTAGCTCCACTTTTAGAGCTGCATGCTGCTTCCCGTCCCACTGCTGCCTTCTCAGGAGCACGCTGGAACAAAATATCTTCTCACAACATTTACCCTTTTTCATGTGTGTGTGTTTAGGCGTGACGTATGGGTAGAATTTAGGATTCACAACTGGTAAATAGGAAGCAAAGGGCTCTCAGATAATCCCATAATGCCTTCTCTCTTTTTCCCTGTTTGTAGGAAGTGGTTCTTAACCACAGTGTTACCTCCCTCTAGGGATATCTAGCGATGTTTTGAAAATAGGCGGCATTTTTTGTTTGCCATGACTTGGGACGCTCCTGGAATGGATGCTAACCCTCCACCAATGTGAGAGACAATCAAGCAAGGTGAACTGCATTGTTTTCTAACGTTCTGCCGGATATTCAAAAATGGAGGCCTGGACTTGAGTCCCATTTTATGTATAAACACAGAGTAATTCTTATACGGTTTTAATATACCTGAATTTTTAAGGAATGACTGAAAACTCATTAAGACTGTACTTTGTGGGAGTTTGAAATTTGCAGATGCTAACTACTATATATAAAACAGATAAACAAGAAGTTTCTACTGTAGAGTACAGGGAACTATATTCAATATCTTGTAGTAACCTATAATGACAAAGAATATGAAAAGGAAGATATGTGTGTATATGTATGACTGAAACATTATGCTGTACACCAGAAATTGACACAACATTGTAAACTAACTATACTTCAATAAAAAAGAAAGGAAAAAAATACCGTAATTTGTTTTTCTTAGAACTTTACTAAAAGTTATTTATAATTTTGAAAAATTATGTCACCAACAGCTAAACTGCTAGTGATGTTTGAGTCAACATTACTACACAGCTACCTCAGTCTGAATTTGTATTTGCTGCATTGGTGATGGTGCCACATACAGGTGCAAGGATACAACTACATTGTAGTGTCTTTCAGGATAGTCAATCCCAAATGTTTATACACCAGGTTTTATTATAAATTACTTTGATGTTGTATTATACTACATTTGGGCATGATCGCCTCTTTTTTAAATTATGTGGAGAGGTTATTTTATCCATAATTTTCATTTTAGCATGATTAATTACAAATGATTTACTTCCAAAAGGGGCATCAGGTCTGATTCTGGAGGAGGGATGAGGGAGAGGGAGGAAAGAGAATTCAAAAGGTCACTGAAGGAATGTTGGTGGTTGGTGACAGTTTCAGAGACCACTGAAATGATAATTTACATTTTTAAAAAACATCACAGTTCTGTTCAAGCATTTACCAGGTTTTTAAAATTTGTATTCCTCTCTCCATCCTTTACCTTTAAGAAGGTGATCAATGGGAGAGGAAAGTTAATGACTGGGAATAAGCTTCATTTTCACATATTTTAAGTTTCTCAGGACCTTGCCAAAAGAACAAAGAACTTTTTTTTTTAAGTTCCCCTTTGCAATACAAATTAGTTCAAATTTTTAAAAAATCAAATGCTTGTTTGTTAAAATGTATAAAGGACTAAGGTAATAACACTTGCTTCCTACTGAAATGTTGTCAATGTTTAAAAAAATTAGTGTTTCTACTCATTTCAAACTTGTGTTTAATTTCTGATGATCCCTAAAATCTCAGTTCCAAAAACTCATTATTTCTTCTGGAAGCCTTTAATGAGGTCAGGTTTCTACACTGTCTTCTTATGAATTTGCAACTGCTTTTTGTGCCATGTCATTTCTATTCTCTCTTCTTGATTGTAAGTTCAAGGAGGGCAGGGACTGTGTTTTTGCTCATCATTGTTCCCCAGTGTCAAAGATAGGATCTGGACTACTGTAGAGGCTTAATAAATATTTATTGATTCATGCAGAATTAGTATCCCTGGTTTGCCACATACTGGCTGTATGATCTTGGACTAGACACTTATCCAAGTTCCGTTTCCTCCTTTGTAAGCTGTGGATAACAATATCTACCCGTCTTGAAGCTTTTCTATGTTCCACTTGGGCCAAGTCTAACTTGAACTCTTATAACTTCAACCTGGGCAGAACCCTAAGACCTAATACAACCTTGTAAGTTTGGAATGTCATGGGCACCTAACGAATTAATGCACAAGACTCAATAAAATGCAATAATAAGCAGTTATTATCACTGCTGCTATTAATACACGTTTCACTGTCTAACAGAAGAAATAAGGCAGGTAACAAAATTCCATGCTACAAATGGTGATGCTATGAAAGAGATGCAGAACTGTATGAAAATTAAGAAAGCTAATTTCTGAAGGGTAAGGAAAGGCTACACAGAAAGTAGTTTTCATCCTAGGAGGGAAAGGATCCTAGAGGTAGAGGATGGGGAGGGAAAGAACATTCTGGGAACCAACATCATTTAGCATACTTGAGTTAAGACAATGTGCACTGGGCAGTTCTTCTGGGAGCCCTCGGGCAGCGCCTTCATCTTTCCTCCCCAGTGTACCTTCCACATTCTCCACTCCTCAGTCCCTCTAAGAAACTCCTACCCCTGCACTCTCAGCAGAGAGCCTCCTTCCCTGCTTTACAAAGAAAAGGAGACCAAGGGCCATGAACTCTCTCAACCCACCAGGTGTAAGATGTTCTGTCCTTCACCTCTTATATCCTCCTCAATCCTTAATCCATGACAAGTAATTTAAGTATGATGTTTAATGGCAACGAAGCTTGATAAAATACCATCATTTTTGAGAGAACATCACTTTTGGAATGAACCAGAACTGGTGGACTATGTAATGTGTGGTTAATATTTGGTTGATTGCCTGCAGAGCAGCCCCTATGGGATCGCCAGTCTTTACCTTGAGCTCACCAGGTTTCTTCTCCTCAGAGGACTTGCAGCGGGTGATCTCCTGTAGCTTCTGCTCCAGGGGCTCCAGGCACTTCTGTAGTTTTTCCTGAGATGTGAGAAGAGGAAGAATGGCATTTGGGGTTGGCTGGTACATCCTACATTCAGAGGCTAATCCATTTGTTTAAAACCATGTTTGTTTCCTGTCCACCTCACCACCTCTTGATCCAACTCCCTTCCTTGCCTGTCATTTGGGGTGTCAACTTCCTATAGATCCCTCTTCCTGCCATCAGCTTGTCTCCATCACCTTCCTTGCTCACAAAACTTTGTTTTCACTGAATCTCACAGTGTCCAGCTGTCACCAATTCTATCCTTCCCCAGCCCTATTCATTTGCTTACTCAAGGAACTGCCTGTGACTGTCAAAGTGATCTTCTGTACCCTGATATCCTTCTTTAAACTTTTTGTCCTATCCAACTCTTAACCAACTGCAAATATAATAAAATCTTGATTATTTATACTGCAAACATAATTAAGCAAAGTACCTGATAAAGTGCTAAGACATTAAAATCTCTAGTTCCTATTACTCAAACACTTATTCTGTGTGGCAGCAGTAAGTTAAACTAGATGCCATGTTATCTATTACCTGGGAAAGATGCAAAACAGACTGATTCAGCTTAGCCTGGTGGGGATCATTTTAAAGTGATGGTACCTAATACCAGTGGGTAAACAAGGGGTGTGCTGAGCAGGGAGACAGAATGAAGGAACCAGATCACTTTTCAGTTCTTCCTAAGTTTGATCTTCTCCATGTGGTTTCATTCATTTATGAAAAATATGTTACATTCCAAGACCACACATACACAAATGTGTTACAAAAGTCAGAGAGACATTTTGGGGTACTCCTTAATGATCTTCTTCGTGCCTGAGGATAACTGATCAGAGGTACTGTATGCCCCCGTGTATGCAGCTCTGAAGGAACTAGAGAGTGAGGACTGGATACTCTCCTGCCCTCAGGAACTTACAATCCTCTACCCAGGGAGTCTCCCATCCTCTGTGCTCTTCCCTCTTGCCCTGCATTGGCATCATGTGTCCCGTTCCCCACCTTGTACTCCTGTGTGGCGTCATCCAGTGGCACGACGGTATGGGCCCGGTGGGTGTGGGAAATTGCACATATCAGACAGACAGCCTCCTGGTCCTCATAGCAGAAGAGGCTGAGGGCCTCATGGTGCTGGGGGCAGAGGCTCTCATCTCGGATCTTCCGCTTGACAGCCTGGAGCTGCTTGGCAATTTCCACCATGCTGCCCAGCTGTCGATTAGGCCGGAGACTGCGGTAACGGGAAGTCTTTCGACACACGGGACAAGGGAAGTCCCTCTCTAGGTCCTCCCACCAGCGGGTGATGCAAGCTTTGCAGAAGTTGTGCCCACATTCAATGATGACGGGCTCCTTCAGATACTCCAGGCACACAGAGCAACTTGCCTCCACCTGTAAGTTCTCCAGAGCTGCAGCTGTGGAGGCTGCAGAGGCCCCAGCCTCTAACAGACTTGTCTCTGCCATTATTTAACTTGAGGTTAGGAAGGAGGCAGAGAAAAGAAACATGTTAGTTAGAGGTTTAATTTTTTTGCATCCCTGGCCTGTCAATTACCCCCATTTTCAATCCTAACTTCAGATTTAGCCCATCTTAGTATTTTACATTTTCTCTTCCACTAGATTCAACCTTTGTTTCTTCACATCCAAAACCTGATTCCCAGAAATCAATTTGTTTTTTTCTCTTCAGCAAACTGACACCCAATCCCCAATCTCTTCTTTTACCACTTTCTCTCTTTAGAAACAGAGGCTTCCTTTAACTCTAGCCTAGGGTACTTCTGAACCAAGTTCATTCCACTTGCATCTCAGAACCAATAGTTTCAGACCAATGTATTCCTAGTTTGACGTATTTTTCTAATAGATGAGAAAGGAGTTTGGGAAAGTGAAAAGTACCATAAAAGTCAAAGTATTAATTAATATTTCTTAAATTAAGTCTATTTTAAACTGTAATGTTACAGAAGAGTTTTACTACAATAGGTTTAATGGAGCCTAAGCTCAATTTTTTGCCACGACTCTCTCACTCTTTCAAAGGGTAATAAATGATAACAACCTCTTCTTTTCAGGAAAGTTTGAAATTATTCTTGCTTTTATCAGGCTAGCCTAGAGGAAGTGTGCCCTCTTCTTGGAATAAAATGATTCATACAACAACTGATTTCAATTTTTGTGCATTTGGACGTTTGGAACTGTTGTAAAGTGATAAATTCATGGCAACTATACTAAAGAGTATATTACTGAGCCCAGGGCAATAACTTCTTGAAAAGAGAGCTGACAAGTCTATTCTAAATACTCAGCAGTGATTGGAGTCTTTGGAAATAGTTATCGATAACTAATTCCTTGGATGTACTGGGCCTTCAACTAATAGGTTCTGGAGTGATTGGAACTTAAGAGAGAGAAAAGTAAAGAGGCAAGCAAAAATCTCCCTCAAATGAAGCGTCAAAAAAATTGGAAATGCATCGAAGAGATTTATAAAGCAAAAGGCTGGTCCTCTATTCCATCCTTAAAACAGTGCCATGAAATTGTTGATTTCTCTATCCCCATAATCCCTCCTGTCTACCCCTCCTCCCTAAGAGACCCTACAGAGGGAAATTTAGTAGGTCTATGTGTTGAGAGAGAAGTGGCCATGTAATGAGTTGGGTTTACAATGATTATTCCTGTATATATTGATGGCATACAAGAAAAGTGTTTAATTTGGAGTAGGAGTTGATAATTTATTTGGACCTGAATTTCTTCCCTCAACCAGGAGAGAAATTCAGTCAGATAATATTTCTCTACCTAAGGGAATCCAACTTTGACTAGTGACCCTCCCCTTCCCTACTCTTCTAGAAATTAGGTGACTTGAATTGTATGCAGTTAGGGACCAGGATAGATCTAGAGTGGCAAAGAAGTGGTGTGAAAGAGATGGGGATAAGGTTAGGAAAGTATGGGGAGAAGACTTGGAGCTACAGCAATAGTGAGGGCTTGGGTGCCTCTGGGATGGTCATTTCTTTCCCTCAATTTCTCGTGTCTCAGTAGAAGGGCAAACTTCAGGGACGTCCTCATTTTTTTTCTACCACTGTCCAGGGTCCCACCTTGTGACCCTCTCCAGAGCGTGGTCCACAATTCGGTCCCACCCCCGTCTCCATCTTCTCCCGCCAGACCTGGCGCAAGGGGACTGGAGAAGGGGGAGAGGAAACCAAGTGGTTGGCAGGGAGGGAGGGATGCATGTCCAGGTGAGGAGGAGGTGTGACGTGAAGGTGGGATGCCCGCCGCTATGACGCAGCCGAGACCCGCGGTGACGGCGTCAAGAGTTTCACCCGGGGAGGCGAGCGGCAGCGGGACGGGGGAACGGCGGGGTAGCCAAGCAACGCCAGACGCGCTGACGTCGCCGGGGCGGCAAAACGTCCGCCCGGGCCCGAGGCGGGCGGAGGCAGCTGTGGTTACGTGCGGGGGGCCGGTGACGCAGTCGCGGGGCGCTGGGACGCGGCGTGCGGAGCCGGCCGGCGGGGGCAGGCCCTAGGGCCCGGGCGCGGCAGCGGGACAGCACCTACCTTCCCGGCTTCGGGTCCGGGAGTGCGGGGCGCGGAGACGCCGGAGCGCTGCCTCCCTCCTTCCTCCTCCCCCCGCCCCCGCCCCGCAGCGCGACACACAATACTCGCCGGAAGCGGAAGCCGCGCCGAGAGGCTCGTGTCAGTGGAAGCCGGGGTATCGGCGGGCGGCCGCGGGAGGGCCTAGCGGCGCCTGCGGAAGAAGAAGGCGGGGGGTCGGAGGTGAGAACCAGCAGGAGGAGTCAAGGGCAAGAAGGGACCCAGAGGGGCAGGTGGCTGAAATGCGGTCGTCCAGGTGACCCGAGGAATCCACTGGCGAAAGAGGGCCGCGCATGCGCATAGCGAAGCGCTGAAGCCCATTGGCCTCAGGGCGCCTACGGGCATCGGGGCCGGTGAGCCCATCCAGTCCAGGGTGCGGTCCTGGGCTCTGGCCTGGCTCGGCTGGTCCCGGGTTGGGCCGGGAGCCACCGGGGGCGGGGCAAGGGCGGGTGGCGGACTTTGAGCTACACTTCTCTCTCCTGGCCAGTCCAGGAGAAGGTGACTCGCCAAGGCGGCGGCCAATTACGTGGCGGACCTGCAGGTCTCAGCTCGTACGTCACTTCCGACTCTGAGTTTTAGCGTTTTAACATTCACGGATTAGCTCAGTTCTCCCTGCCTTGTCTTTCGATGCTCCTCGCCTTGCCCCTGCTAGGCGGGCTTTATGGAAATAATCTACCTTCCCCGCTGGAGTGGGAGCCGCGAGGGAGCTGGTACTGCGACTCTGCTGCTTACCTTTGTATCCTGGGCTCCTCTCTCGGGGCCAGACGGCAGTGAGCGCACCGTGAACACCAGCCGTTCTGGGTGTGAGCCAGTCCCGTCTTTTTCCAGTTTGGGGGCTGTGACTTGAGTTTCTCCGTAAGAGCAGATGGTGCTTGTGTAGGGAACAACGGACTCTTGACTCCTTTGCTCTCGTTGTTGGAAACCTCGCAGGCCTGTGACTTTGGAGGAAGAGGGTGAGGTGATGAGGCTGGGGAAGAGTCGGCTGTAATGAGACTGGGTGCTGAGTAGGGTTGATGGAGCTGGAGAAGAGTAGGTGCTGGGTAAAGGGGTGATGGGACTGGGGAGAAGCTGGGGCTGGTAAGGAAGTTAGTACTATGAGTAGACACTGCTGATAGGGCACCTTGCCCCGCCTTCTCATCCCCAACGCTTGGCATGCAGAATTCTTACTGAAAGAGGTGAACGAAGTTTGGTGTACCCTCCAAAGTGGAGATGGCCCAGTGGCCCAGCTTGTGTCTGTGTAAGTTGTGATGCTGTTTACAAACACTGCAGTATTTAACCTCTCACTCTGGGAGCCAGGAATTACTTATTTGCAGAAAATATCAAATACGCAGGTGTAAAGTTTTAGGGTCAGGCACGCAATTGATCTATTTCTTTCTTGACCGTTCTTTGCTTTTTGTTCACTTTTCTTTTTTTCAGTAGCCAGTGATTTGAAGAGGATTAAACTTGACAAATTACATTTATTAACTTTTTTCTCATTGCTGTTTGGCCCTTGGGAATTTTAGCAGCAGTACTTGTTCTAGTTCATTGAATGCCTCAGTTCTAAGTTAGGGTAATTTGAAAGCCACTAACTGGGTGATCAACCTCTTTATTTAGCCTTGCTTTGTAGGGAGAGTGATGATAATGAGATTTGGTTCTTGTTTTGATTTGTAACTTTCAAGGTGTTGGTTCCTACCTTCTGGCTTTCTGTTTGTAGGCGACCAGGGATGTGATTATATTAAGGAAATTTCCAGGAGGAAGTGCATTTCCAAGGAGCAGGAAGAATGTGTTGGTCTGGAGACTAATACATTATTAAGAGGACTTTACCCTCAATATGGAAGGAAAGGGGGGACAATGTCTAGGTAAAACTATAAAATTACGAAGGGCATGTAGTATGTCATAAAACGGGCTGGCAAACCTTTCCTGTAAAGAGCCAGATAAGATATATTTTTGTTGTCCCTACTCAACTATGTCTTTGTAGTGTGAAAATAGCATTAGAATATACTAAATGAATGAGCATTGCTGAAATTTGAATTTCATATAAATTCTTCACATGTCATGAAATTTTATTCTCCTTTTGATTTTACCCCAATCATTTAAAAATCTGAAAACATTCTTTAGCTTGTGGGCTGTACAAACACAGGTAGCAGATAGTAGTTTTCTGACCACTGACATAAAATAATAAAGTACTCAGTATTTTTCAAGAGGGAAAGATGGTGAACACAATGCTTTGATCTCTTATTTCTATCTGTCCATATGATAACACATAAAATAATAATAAAGGAAATTTGAGCTCTTAACACAAATTTGTTATGACCTGTGAGACTTGGTCAGCTGAGATTTGTGAATGTACTAGGATACAAGTACATTCTTTGAACAAGGAAAAGTATTCCTTATCTAAAATTAAAAAGGATTGTAGTTTAGGGAGGTGGAATAGCACTGATTTGTGATGTTGATTTATACCAAGGGATTTCCAACATAGGAATATGCAAAAATGCATTATAATAATTAAATTTTTAAAAATACGCACTTTAATATTGTTTTTATATCAGGAAGACATATCTGATACATCTTTTATATCAGAAGATAGCTTGGAACCACTGAGTCATATTGAGGAAAAGGATAGCAGTGCAGGTAGAAAACTGGTTGAGGTCAGATATGGTGGGATGGGGAGGGCGAGGGTTCAACTGTCCAGACTTCTGAAATTCTTACTCAGAAAAAGGCAAAGCATCTAATTTTCTGCCACCATTTTTTTTTCATTTTAAAAATTATGAATAATTTCAAACATACAGAAAAATAGTTGTCAATTCGCTTTTTATGCTTTACATTGGATATCTTTTATCTTTCCAGTTCAGTCACAGGGAGCTGGCTCCTTTTTGTTTTGTTTTATTTTGAGGGGGAGACAATTAGATTTTTACTTATTTGCTTGTTTATTATTTTAATGGAGGTACTGGGGATTGAACCCAGGACCTTGTGCATGTTAGGCAAACACTCTACCACTGAGCTATACCCTTCCCTCAGCTCCTTTTTCATGTCTGTTTTTACTTCATTGTGCGGACATATAATTTATTAAACTATTTTATTTAGAGAAGACATTTAGGATCTTTCTAAGTCTTACTAAATAAAGGCTGTAGTGAACGTCCTTGCGTATGTATCTTTTTTCCCCAGTTTTATTGAGATGTAATCAATATATAACACTGTTAGTTCGGGGTGTACAACATGACTTGAGGTATTTGCATATGTATCTTTAGATTGTCATTCCATATATTAGTAGGAAGCTGAGCTGCTGAGTCAAAAGACTTGGAAATTTAAAATTCTAATAGTCTTCCAGTTTCTGTCCCATAAGGTAATACCTCTATGCCCACACCAGCATATTATAAGATAGTCTGTTTCCCTACAGTGGAGCCTGTGCCGATATTTTCATATTTAAAAATATTTGCTAATATTTTTCACTGAAAAATTTTAATGTATAACAGATCTTGTTCTGCATGTAATGTACATTTTCCAATCTTTTATCAGCAAGTGGGCATTTACTTAGTTTTCTATTGGTTGTTACTTACTTAGTTTCCTTTTTTGCCTTAGTTTCTTTTCTTTTTTCTTTCTTTTTTTTTTTTGTTGCTACTTCATGAACAGTGTTAAAGGGTCTTTGAATGCATTTTTCTTATGGGCTAGTGATTTTACTACTGTGAGAAAGGTTCTTGGGTTGAAGGATATTACGTACAATCAGCCCTCCATATCCTTGGTTCTATATCCAGAATGGAGAGCTGACTACTACGCCATTTTTTAGAAGGGCCTTGAGCATCGGTGGATCGCGTTACCGTGACGGACGACTGCACTACTAATTTTAATGGATATTGCCTTACTGCTTTTTAAGAAAGCTGTTATTCTTTACATTTTCCTTGGCAGCAATGTATGAGCTTTCCCCTTTCCATATCCCCAGCAGAGACAGTTATTATCTATGTTTTTATTTTTTCTAACCTATAAAAAGATGTCTTAGTTATTTAAATTACATTTTCTCTTCCTCAGTAATTTTAAGTATCTTTTTGTTATTATTGTGTGTTTGTCATTGGGATTTTTAAATTTTTTTCGTAAGTTTTATTTTATTTTTGCGCGGCTGGGTAATTTGTTTGTTTTTAATGGAGATATTGGGGAATGAACCTAGAACCTCATGCGTGCTAAGCACCCAGTCTACCACTGAGCTATATTCTCCCCACCAGGATATGTTTTTTTGTGGATTTCCAGTCCTGTCCTTTGCCTGTTTTTCCTGTTGAGTTGTTTGTCTCTTGCTTACCAGTTTCTACATACATACACATGCTCACGCAGGACATACTGTCCTTATTAAGAAATCCAGCCTGACCCGCAGATTCTAATTTACTTTCCTAGGTTTTCTTATGGTATTTCTTATTTTTTACATTTAAATCTTTATTTAAAAGAATGTGATATAATGGGAAGATCTTTATTTTTCTCTAGAGCAGTGCTGTTCAATAGAAGTAAAATGCAAGACACATGTAATTTTGTTTTCTAGTCGAAGCTGCATTAAAAAAGTAAGAAACAGGTGAAATACATATTTTCTTAGTGTATTTTATTTCACCAACTTAACCCATTATATCAAAAGTATTTTTATTCTTATATGTAATCAGTTTAAAATATTTGTTAGTTATTTTATGGTTCTTTTCTCATACTAAGTCTTTGAAATCTGGTGTGTATTTTGTACTTACATCAAATCTCAATTCAGACTAGGCACATTTTAGTGCTCAGTGGCCACCTGTGGCTAGTGGCTACTGTTGAAACAGCATGCATTAGATGGATGGCTAGTTGTGCTAGCTCCATTTATTAAATAATAATTCTTTTTTCATTGAATTAAACTATCACAGTTGTCATACATGAAATTCTGTCATAGATCTATTTCTGGATTTTTGATTCTCTGTTCTAATGTCATCTATTTATCTCTTCTTATATCAACACCATAGATTTTATTTCATTGACTTTATAGTATTTTCTGAAATCTAGAAAGACAAGTCTCTATTGTTATTTTTATACTTTTGCTTTGTTGTTCTTTGATGTGTATTCTGTATAAACTCTGAAATCATTTTTTCTATTTCCTTCCCTCAAAAAACCCCTATTGTGATTCTACATGGAGAAGCATTAAATGTATAACTTAATTTGGGTATAGTTGGCATATTTTTATACTGTCTTTCCAGCCAAGAATGTGGGTTGTTCTCCATTTGTTCAGGTCTTGTTTTATTTCTTCAGTAAGATCTTCAGTTTTTAAAAAAAACAGATTCTTTTATCATTTTTATTACTATTATGAATGGAGATTTCCCCTCAGTTTCTGATAAGCAAACCAGGTGCTTCATTGCTCGAACAGAGAAGAAATAATTGATATTTGATCATTTCTCACATCTAGATCCCCACCATAATCACCTACTACTAATAATAGATTTTTAACTATTGAGTTTATTTAAGTATTACTGGCACTGTATGGTTTCACAGGTTTCCCCAGATAATTCTTGTGCATTTGGGCTAGAGAGGTGCATTTGAGAGATGCTAATCTGTATGCTAAAGATTCTCCAAATCTATTTCAGGCTTATATCTCTTCTGAAACTCACATACCTAGACCTCAATGTATGCCTGAGATTTTTCTCTCTCACTCTCTCACAACTACTGTGTTACTAAATCTGTCTCAGTAGGCTCCCTGCCCCTTTTGACCCCTTTCCAGCTCAAGCACAGATTTGATTTTCTTCCTCCACTGTTCAGTAGCTTTCTAGTGGCTTCAGGATCACATCCAAACTCCTTAGCATAGCACGTACCGCATGAAACACAGTTGGCCCCCTCCACAGCACTCATTTCTTTGTTCCACAAGCACCTGCCACACTGGGCTTTACATAGTTCCCCAAACATTGTTTCAGTTCTTACCTTTTAAAACTTTATAAGGGTGTCATTTCTCTAATTCCTAGCTGGTTCTCTGAACTTCTTTTCTGGCTCTCATAACATCTATACATGTGCCCTCATCCCATATCTTGTTTTTGTTTATATGTCTCCTTAATTAGACTGAAGGATAAAAATTGGAACCTAATACATTTATGGCACATACATGCTTAATAAATAAAGAATAAATTCCCCAAGTTCTTGGTTCCTGTCTCTTTTCCATAGTAACTGTCTCTTTTCCATAGTAATTAGCAAGAAAATGTTTACAATGAGAAGGAGCACAGTGCTTTCTTTTCAGGAGCAGTAAGGGATTGGGGAAGGAATTTTCCTTTTACCCTACAGTTTCTTGGCCAGGAAATTCTGAGGAGTACAGTGCATGTCATAGCTTTACCAAGGAAAGCAGAGCGAGTCTCAGCTAGCCAGGCCTGTGGCTTTCCTGTCTAGCATTACACTACTATTCCTTTGCGTGGGGTTTTTGGCCTCTCACTTTTTTGGAAGGGTAGGGGTGGAGGTGGGGAGGAGGGAGGTAATTAGGTTTACCTGTTTGTTTATTTTTTTTTAATGGAGGTGCTGGGGATTGAACCCAGGACCTCGTGCATCCTAAGCATGTGCTCTAACACTGAGCTATACCCTCCCATGGCCTCTCTTAGTCCAGAATTTATGCCATTATATTACACTTCTGAGCATGGGGTTTTTGCACCTTGTAGTATTCTAAATTGGTCTTTTGCTTCCCTCTCTCCCCTGAAATATATTTTTTAATTAAGTCATTAAGATTTTAAGTCACTAACTAAAAAAATCTTAATATCATTTATTTTATGATTCTAAATATAGGTAGTATAGGTCCTCATTGCAGATTTGTTGCTTTATAATTAAAAGTTGAATTCTAGTGTATGTAGGAGGTTACTCCCTGGTTGTCAGTGGTAAGAATAGGAAAATAGTGAACTTTCTCCTGTGCTAGGAAAAAAATCATTTATTTGTTCTTTCCTGTGGTGATCTTTAGGGTCATAATAAATAACATCCTTTTTTTCTCCCTGCCAGCTTTAGAACAAGAAAGAGATCCAGGAGTCGGAAACTAAAATACCACTTTTAATTTTGTGAATCTAATTGGAGGGAATAGCTCAGAAATAGCTTGTTGATTTGCTTACCCTTCCTTGAATTGAACTTGCCACTCAACACTTGAGGCCTACTTTCCCTCACCCCTCTCCCCCATCATCAGAACTTGCCATCTAAGCTTCCATATGGATGAGAGCAGATGAGAAATCATCCTTTCTGCATGAAGATGAAGAGGAAAAGGCAAGGAGGTAGGCCAGGCATCAACTCCTGCTCTAAACCTGCTGATCAGTCCTCACAAGGCCAGAGGTCAGGAGTTTCTTTGAACACTTTTAGAAATGTGACTCCTTTGTCTTCTAGCTTGCATGGTTTCTGATGAGAAATCTGATGAAACTCTTTGGCAAGCTGTGCTGTTTGCTGACAGGAGGCCTCAGTTTCTCACCACAGAAATCTTCCGTTAAGATTGCTTGAGCATCCTTATGACATGGCTGTTGACATTCCCCACAGCAAGTGACAAGAGAGAGAGCATGGAGGAAGCTACAGCGTCCTTAAATCCTGGCCTCAGAATTCACCCTTCATCAACTGTGCCACATTCTGTTTGTTAGAAGTGGGTCACTAAAAACAACCCATGCTCAAAGGCAGGGGCATTAGCCTCTGCCTTCTGAAGTGAAGAGTGTCAAAGAATTTGTAGATATTAAAAAAAAAACTACTACAGAAATTAAAGGGTCTCACCTTATAGAGCCTTTAGAAGTAAGTTCCCTTATCCTTTACATCACCTATGAAGGTGCTGTTTTGATTTGAATTGCTCATTCTGCTGCTCTTAGAGTACCCCTTTCCATGTGCTAATACAGTTACTACGGTCGATACCTATCCTTTTCTATCTGATAAGATAAAAAAAAAAAACCCAACTCCTAGGGCTCGTGGAAGGGAAACGTGTACTATTTGGGGTATGTATTAGTTTCCTAGGGTGGCTGTAACAAGGTATCACAGACTGTTGGCTTAAAACAGCAAAGTTTATTCTCCCACAGTTTTGGAGGCCAGAAGATTGAAATCAAGGTGTTGGTCAGGGTGATGGCTTCTGGAGGCTCTGAGGGAGAATCTGTTCTATGCCTCTCTCCTGGCTTCTGGTGGTTGCTGGCAATCCTTTTTTCCTTGGTTTAGAGAAGCAACAGTCCATTGTCACATGGCATTCTCCGTGTGTGTGTGTGTGTGTGTGTGTGTGTGTCCAAAATTCTCTCTTCTGAGGTTCTCTTTGGACGTCTGCCTGGTACCAAAATTCTCTCTTCTGATAAGGGTGCCAGTCATTGGATTAAGGTCCACCTTAATGCAGTATGCCCTCATTTTAACTTGATTACATCTGCAAAGACCCTATTTCCAAATAAGGTAACATTCTGAGGTTCCTGGTGGGCATGAATTTTGGGGGGACACTATTTAACCCAATATAGGATATAAATATTAAAATTCACTAGTGTCTCTAGACACTTCACCAGAGGGAAGTTTCCATGACACTACAACCTCCAGATGTCCTCGAGTAGGTCAGTGAACTGTCAAATTGTAGAATCATGGCTGCTACTTGTTCTTATGTACATATTTGGTTACTGGAAGCCAAGAGAATTAGTACTAAGTAGAACAGGTTGAAAATAGTAACAGGCATAAAGATGATTCTTCTAACCACTTTTATGTACCCTCTCATTGTCAGCTGAGCCTGAGAAAGTTGCCACTTTTGATCATCTGACTCTGTGTCATCATAGCATCTTTTTTGATTACTTGGTACCAAGGGGAGAGGGATCATACCAGAGGTTATTGCTTGCATCCTTTGGTCTGTAGGCAAAGCCTTTTTTCAGATCACACAAGTGCAAAGTGTACTCATCTAAATGACACTTTAGTAGAGGAATCAAGGGATTGTCAAGCTCTTGCCTACTCCCTTACTTGATATGCATAGAGGGGGCACTTTTGTCTTCTAGGAAAGAGTGCAGAATTTGGTTTCTTTATTCTCAAGCTGACCCTACTTTAGGGAGGGGACCAAAAGGAGAAGAGACTGCTCCCAGTACAGTGAGTATATAGAAGATATTCTATAAATGTTTGTTGAATTAAGAAATTTTTTTTTCCATTATAGGAGTAGCTCTTTGCCATAATAGTAGCTAATATTTACCTATATAGTGCTTTGTCTCCTTTGACTTCCACAACATCAGTATGTGGAAGGTTTTATTACTCCAGCTCTCCCCACCATCAAATTATCATCTATCTAAACTATATGTAGTTCCCTAAATCTAGTGTCCTGTTTCACAGCTTGATGCCTTTTTTACTTCTTCCTGGATTCCTCCTTATCTTGCTCCCCTCTCCAATTTGTTAATATTTCTCTCTGCACTACTTTTGTACTTTTATAATGTTCTTGAATTATATATTTTTTATCTGTCCTCCACTGGACTGGGTGCTACTTGAGAGCAGAAATTGTCTGTTTTCCCATCCCCTAAAAGTGTCTGACACATAGGAGGCCTTAGCTCAAAGAAGGAAGCCAAGTTGGAATGAATGAATAATTTGCCTAAGGTCACACAGCTGGTGTATGACAGAGCCAGGAAACTAGATCTTTAACCAATTAACAACCATAAAGAACAAACACTGCACAGGTTCAGGAGATCCAAGGATTAACCCTAAGTTGGCAACTCTTGTGTTATTCTACCTATGTGAGATACTGTACATTTATGATATTTTGGTTCTCATTTGTAAAACTCTTTTTAGGACCATCAACTAAATGTTCTTTTTGTATGTATTTCATCCAAAGAAACTGAAAAAGTCTCAATTCCCTACAGATTCTTGTTGAGAGAAGTGGCTGAAGAGAGCTGCTGGCTATCATGAAGGGATAGAGAATTTCCTTCTCTGGCTCAAGAGCACCCCTCCTATGAGGAGTTTAGACTAGGGCCCTGTTGGAACTTATGTTCCAAGTCTTTGTACCTCGCCTGAATGCTCTCCATTGGTGACCCCACTACCTTTTATTCTTTCTTTCCTTCATCTGCATGTTGAGATGTGACAGTTCCTCATTCGTTTGGGTGTGGAACTCTTGATTTGTGGGAGTGACTTCTTTTTGCTCTCCATGGTCCTGAAAGATGTCCCTGAGTTTCCTGAAAGTTTCTGTTTCCCAAATGCAGGTTTGAGTTTTCATTTGTTTTTGAAGAAAAACAACATGGCAGATGATCTGCTAATGACTGACTGGAAACCACAGGAGAATGAAAGGCACTACCCAGGTGGTAGAGTCAGATTTTCTGTTCTTTTGCATTTCTCCATCTCTCCTTCTTGTAGTCTCTTTTCCTTTGGCTGTCTCAGTGAGTCCAGCTCTACTTCTCTTGTTGCTGAGGTCTCAGACCTTATGATTTACTCTAGAGGTGCTGGCAAGACTGAGCTCAGATTTGGGATTAAGGAGATTAGGACTGGAGAAGTATTTGGTAGCCACCATCTTCAACACACGCTATTGCTGTGGGTAGAATTCCATATTTAGAAACTAAGGATATGCAAGCTAGAGCAGTAACCTCTTGTCCATGGGAATCTAGCTTACTGGAGGTGAGAGAGTGAGTCTACTAACCAGAGAATAAAGGGAAGTTTAAGACAATGTTTATTCCTGATAATTTTGCTCTCTTAGGCCTAGATAAAGATTGGAGATCTGTTGGATCCTGACTATTCAAAGCATGTTTGTCAAAGGACAGCAGCATCAGCTTCATCTAGGAGTTTGTTAGAAATACAGAATCTCAGGCCCAGCACCAGATTTGCAAGATCATTTTAACAAGATCCACAGAGAGTTTGCTAATGTATTAACATTTCAAAATCACTGCTCTTGGACCTTCTTTCTCAAGTGTGATCTGAAAACATCTAGAGCTTTTCTTAAGAAGCAAATTCTTAAGCTCTGCTCTAGAGGGACTGTATCTGGCTCTCTGCAGGAATCTGTGCTTTAGCAAGCACCCTGGGTTCCTGTGCACACTAACATTTGAGGTCCACTGCTTTAGATGTAGGAAGTTTGAGCAGGGAAGGGTTATGGGCTAGAAATGGAATGATGATATTTAGGAACTGTACATAAATCCCTTGACTCCTGCTGAGACCAGTGGAGCTGATCCAGTTGATATGTGGAGAACACAGATCTCTTACTGTCCTCAAGAATCACCTGGATGTGATAGCAGGGAGGCTGCCATTTCTGTTCCCTTACTGATGGCCAGTAAATGATAGGAACCAGTGACCCTGGTGATTAAAAGCTCATTTCTGGGCAATTTCTCATGAGAGACCACATGAAAGCCATGTTCATTTCAAGGATATAGGGTCAGCTGTGCCTCCAGCCCATGGAGGCCAAAAGTGGGACTATTTCCCTGTAAAAGAATCCTGAAAAGTAAAAATGGTGATTTGATTATCCCCAGGTATTTATTCTATCAGGCTGGGTTCCCACATCTTATGAGTGGAAAATATTGGAGAAGATACCAAGTATTAACAGAGTTTCAGTGATATGACCATCTGTCAATTCTCTAACTTCACAGAAGTTGAAAAAGGATAGAATCTAGATCATCAAAATCCACAGAAAATACAAAAGATCGTTTTTGCTCAAAAATTACAAATTCTTTTATATTAGCCTCTGAGAACAATTTTCAGGGATCCTTAGGACCTCAGGAAAGCTCTTCTCTCCTAGGCCTGTGGAGAGTCTGAGGGCCAAGAGACTGTCACAAGTGGGGAGGGAAAGGTGCTAAAGAGCTTCCCAGCCTTCTTAGAGTGGAAAGGAAAAAGCACCTCCTAGTTTT
Source organism: Vicugna pacos (assembly GCF_048564905.1). Taxonomy (NCBI): domain Eukaryota; kingdom Metazoa; phylum Chordata; class Mammalia; order Artiodactyla; family Camelidae; genus Vicugna; species Vicugna pacos. Next base: position 24,499,601 of record NC_133006.1, read on the forward strand.
AAAATGCCAGGTGTAAACCCACTCTCTTTAGCTGCAACAGTGGGCTTCGCCTTGGGTATCCTGGACGCTCTTTCCTGGTGCTAATACCACTCCCAGATTTCCCTGGTGTTGCTCCAAATCAAGTGACATGGCCTCTGGAACAAGAAGTGGCGGGTCTATCACCATAGAGCGAGAGTTCACTTAAAAGAGGGAGAAGGGGCAGAAATCTTGCACTGAGTTCGCTCTGCCACTAGGTGACCCATGAAGAGCAGCTTACCGCTCAGTAGGCTCATAAAGTTGACTGATTTTTTGTTGTCATTATTAGATCACTTTGCAAAATTGTAGAGTGTGATGCAGCAAAGAGTAAGATCTTTCAGATAAAGGAAAACTGGGTTCAAATCCTGGCTCTGCCTCCTAATTGTTCAACCTTGAGTGTTGGAGCCAGCCGACAATCGATCAGGTCCATAAACCTGTGCTGCAGGACTGAGAAAAGAAAGACAAGACTAGAAGGTGGGGTTGAGAGGGTCTCACTCTAGCCCGCAAGACGCTAAGCCAAGAGTGGACCTCGAGTTTATTTCCAGCAGTTAATTTATATGCTTTTAACCCATAGGCAACGGTATCGTAGGCAACGGTATTGTTTTTATGATCTATTAACAATGTGTACTAAAATCATTAACTTGTGTATTGTTACATACATCATTATTGTTTATAGTTCTCATCAATCAAGACTAACCGTTCCCCAAGAGCTAAAATCATTAAATAAGGTTATTGTTCCTCTAGGCTAACATCGTGACTTGTGTATTGGTAACTCAGGTGATTGTTACTAAGATCACTAACTTGTGTGACTTGTGTATTAGTAACTCAGGTGATTGTTACTAAGATCACTAACTTGTGTGACTTGTATCTCTCTCTCCAGAAGCCCCTGTTCTTAATAACTCAATGGCATCAAGATGTTTTTCCGACTCCAAATGCACCTGCTGTTTTTCTAGCAAAGGGGTGGCGGTACAGAGATTGTCTTTGCTCAGTCAGCCTTAGAGCCTGACGCCCCGCACTCTGGGAGTTTAGGCCCAGTTTCTGTGCTCGGCAGCCCTCAGGTCATGAGTGGCCCCCCGTGCTTGAGTAAATCACATAATTTCTCCAAGCTCAGTTTTATTGCAGTAAAATAGGGATAATAAATTATGAGTATATTGAGAAAAATGGAAGCACTGAGCACACCAGTGCCAGCATGCAAGGCATGCTCAATAAGGTTCTTTATTATTATTCCACAAGTTATTGACCTCAAAGAACAGATCTGTGGGTGAGAGTCCTGGTCTAAAAAAAAAAGTTTTCCTTTGCCAAATAAGTGATGCTTGAAAAAAAAAAAGCCCATAATGTAATACTTCATTGTAAAAAAAAGTTTTGGTGGAGGGTGGGAGTACAGCTCATTGGTACAGCCTGTGCTTAACATGCATGAGGTCCTCGGTTCAGTTCTCCACTACCTCCATTAAAAAAAGAAGAAGAAAGAAAGAAAAGAAAAAGTTTTGGAAGAAAAACTTAGGACCAATTTTGCCCAGGGTTCCAAGATATGGATTCAAAGAAACATATAGATTGATTAAAGTTTTCTTTTAGGAAAATAACTTTTTATCCACATTTTGCTCAGTGTAATAAACTTTGTTTTAATCTAACCAATATAGTTTCTCCATTCTTCCAGAAAATGCCGTTTCACTCTCTACTGTGTTTCAAATAAAAACATCCATCTCTTTAGCAGTCTCCTGAGCAACGCCATCCCCATCCCCAACTACAGTTGATGAAACTAGTCTGAGTGTAGCTAAGGTGTGCTGTGGCAGAGTTGTCCACCAAATATTTTGGATTTTCCCCTTTCTAGGCTTCTGGTGGGATTGCACTTTCTGGTCTTACTGTTGTGTGTTTTGGGGGGGTGCCAAGTTAGTGCTGGCCAATGGGTTATTAGCAGAAGAAGATCTCTCCTGTACTGGGCATTAATTGTGGATGCAGGATCCTCCACAGCTCTCTCCCCATTGGCATAGCCAGTCGCCTGAGTTGAAGATGGTGGCTGTTCTGTAAGCCTGGATCTCCAAGTGACCACAATGAACGGAGCCACCCTCACTAATCTGCAGTAGACAGATAGCATGGGAAAGAAGGAAAATGTTTTGTTTTAAGCCATTGGGATATGTGAGTTGTTTGTTACTGCAGCATAATATATTCTATCCTGATACACTGATAGACTAGGATCTTTGATTCCTAGATCAGCTCCTAAACTGAGGATCGCTTGCTGCTAGCTTACTCTTCAGCTGGTGTCTCAGCTCTCCACAGCAGAGATATGCTCATATTCAGACCCTTGTTTCAGGGTTCTTTCTTGAAATTTTCTGCTTCTGGACCAGAAAGAGTGACCCTTTCTTTCTTTGCTGGCAAAGATGAGAGTTAAGAACTTAAGATAGAGGTGGCTATGATTACAGCTTAGATAAGTAAGTTTGCAAAAATTGAAACAATACAGAGAAAAGAGGAGATAAAAGAAGAGGAGTCTTAATTGCATTTGAGTCCTTGGTTCTAGTAATACCTGAGGTTCAGTTGCATCCCAGCTTTTCCTTTAATTTGTTAAATAGGACAATAAACCCCTATTTTGACAGGCTTGAGTTAGGTTTTGCCATTTTCAGCCAAAAAGAGACCTGATTAATATACCCAGATTTAACATTCCTAGTAGTCATATGGTATTTTTATTTGCCTGGATAGTAAAGCTCAATTCAAACCAATGGCCTTCTTGGCCATTTTCAGCTTTGTGTCCAGTAATGTTTCCTTGACACCCCAAATTCTCTAGGGAATTCTGGAGGGTAATGTGAAATCCTGTAGCAACACTGATGTTTCTATGTTGTGCAGGTAGAGAATTCTCAGGTCCCTAGTGCCTGGGGATTTTAGAAGTGAAGTACTGTAGTGTGCCTTCACAAGTAACTTTTACCATTATAATCCAGGATCGAAAGCTGTTGTTGCACTCAGAATTGTGTTTAGAGTACAGTAGTTAATTTTTCTATAACAGTGCAAAAGGCAGTAATAGAGCAAGCTACCCCAAGGTTCATACCTAGTTTAGACAAGACAGTAAAAGGGTTTACCTACCTTGTAAGCCCTGGCATCTTCCTCGTTCTGCAGCACCGAGTGGCATTTGTGCTCTGTGAGGTCTTTGCAAAGTGCACACAAGAATTGCTGGTCCTGGTCATAGAAAAAGGTCCTTTCCTTGTGCTGCTCACAGAACCAGACTTCCTGTGCTGGATTCTCACTCCCTGGGCTCCAGTGTTAGGAGGCTGGGGACCAAACTGGCCGGAATCCAGTTGGGCCCGAGGTCCCCTCTTGAAATGGCTGCTTGCAGAAGGGACAGCACAGGGCTTCCTCGGTGGATCTGAAATTGACGCGGCACCTGGTGACGCAGGCCTGGCAGGAGCTGTGGCCACAGAAGAGGCTCACAGGGTCCGACACGTGCTCCAGGCAGACCCTGCAGGTCACCTCTCCCAGGAGGTCCCCCACAGTGGGCCCACTTGCCGTGACCGCCGTCCACTGTGTGCTCAGCATTTCCTTCTCAACAGTGACTCTGGCAGGAGGAGGATGCCGAGAGGAATGTGAACAGTACCTGAGGTGGGAAGAGGAGGGTTTGGGATGGAGAGGGGTCATCTCGGCCACTGGTGTGGGGCCTCCCCAGGAGCATCTAGTCCCCACACACACTCTCCTCCTCTCCAGTCTCTTCCACGTGCGGATGGAGGGGAGTGTTTCAGAATGGAAGTTCACCTGTGCTTCTCTGTTTCCAGCAAAAGGGGAGGAGGACTCTCAGGGCCCAGCCTCTCTCCTCAGCCTCCCCTCTCTGTCCCATCTTGTTCCCCTCCTGCCACCAGAGCAAACAGGGTTGAGCATCAGCTATGTGCCCGGCACTGTTCTGAGCACCTCATAGGTTTCAGCTCAGCCAGTCCTCACCTTGTCTCTAAAGTCCTCACCCATTTTACAGATGAGGAAAGTGAAGGGCACTGGGGTTAGTCACCTGCCGGGGTCACACAGCTAAGTGGGTGGGAGAGGAGATGCCGGGTCCAGGCTGTCTAGGTGGAGCCCGCACCCTTCAGCACCATGTCCAGCTGCCTCCAGCCTCCCTGGACCTGGTCAGTCCCACGAACCCCCCACACTGTCCAATATACATACAGGACTTCTCATCAGTGGTTTCCCTCCATATAGACCACACCTGCCCTGTCAACTCCTGTTCATCCTAAGGGCTCAGTTTCAATGGCACCTCCTCAGGGAGGACGTCCTGAGCTGCTCTCAGACTAGGGTGGGCGCCCATGCTCTACACTCCAGATGCCTGTCTTTCCACTTGATTATTTAGTGTCTAAACACGTAGGGCATATTTGACTTTCTCATTAAAGCATCCCCAGTTCCTGGCAGATACTGAACCGAAATAAGTATCATTTGAGTTAATAAATTAATATACCTCCTCCAAGTGTCATTAGGGAGAACATGTTTCTGGTAATGGCAGGCTAGGACACGGGGACTACCTGACCTGAAAACAGACATATATTTTGATGCAGTGTACCTTACTTATGACTACAGTGATTTAAAAATATTTGGGGGCTGTTATATGAAGAATTATACTTACTCTGACCAAAGAGGTCAGAAATTAGTCACTTTTTGTAAAAGCTTCTGGGAGACAGAATTCAGTTCAGTATCAAGGATTTAAAAAAAAGAAAAACAGTATAGGAATGAGCTTTGTTGGTGGATAGTTCTCTGTCACTGAAGGTATTCAACCACTCACTCTTTTTTGGGAGGTGGGGAGAGGTTTATTTATTTATTTTTAATAGAAATACTAGGGATTGAACCCAGGACCTGACACATGCTACATATGCACTCTACCACTGAGCTGTAGCCTTCCCCCTGCCCTGTGACCGCTCTCTCTTGATGTTGTGTACGTGTTGTGTACGAGAAATGTGATGTGCTGGGAGGATCAACCACCTGATCTCTGAGGCCCCTTCCTTGCTCAACTTGTCATAGTAGAGCGAGCGCTGGGCTGGGTGTCAGAGGACCTGGCTTCCACTAGCTGTGTGATCTTGCTTTGGGCACTCTTGAGTCTCTTAATGTTTTTTTTTGTTTGTTTGTTTTGTTTTTGTTTTTTTTGGTTAACCTAGTATAGTAATATCTGATCACTTCACAGAATTAGAAGTGGGTTATATTGAATAATACATGTAAATCCTTGTTTTGTTGTGTTTTTTGCTCTTTCCTTTGCATTATGAAAACCTATGGCAACTCTTTTTCCATCTCTAATTATTTTTAATTGTACAACATCATTATACCAACAACAATAAAAGGATTTTTTAAATGGAAAAGGAACAAACTCACCTGCAATCCTACTTACTTTTCTCTACTCTCTTCCAATGTGACCAAGGGTGGCTTTGGGTACCCACACGGGGAACTGTTTTAATTAAGAATATGAGAAGCCCCACCAGTTCCTTGAGCTTTTAGCCGCCCCCAATAGATCCATGTGATATAATAAGAAAAGCATTAGAGGAAAGACCGAAAATGAATGGAAATTGTTTGTCTCCTTTCTCCAGCCCATTGAACAATATAAATTGTTCCCTCCCTTTCCCTCTGTTGTTCTGACTCTTCAGGTACTATGTGTAGACATGTGAGTGAGTTCCAACTCAGTCCTGTCTGCCCCTTTCCCTTGAAAAATCATACCAAGAGGATTCATCCTGAACACAACACATGGTGAAGAAGGAAGGGAGGGTGAGAGAAATAGACTGGCTTTTGTCTGAGATCCTCCAAGTGTTGCAACACAGAGAGGTTACCTTGGAGAGATGGGGCAACTCCAGAAAAGAGAAGAGAAACAGTTGTACCCACTGTAATGTTCAACCTTCCCCTAAGGAGCTGAAATAGACAATGTTCCATGTCTACGCTCCCTTCCTAGAGTTTTAGACAAGGGTCCAGGTAAGTAATTGGTGTTGATCTGTGTTCATTGTGAACCTTGGGATCAGGTCAGCCAGGGCACACACTCCCCTCACCAGCCCCAGCCTCTTGGACTCCCTGACCACCCTCCTGACCTCTGTCAAGCAGGGTGGGACAGCAGGATGAGGAGTGGGTTCTGGGAGTCAGGACTCCCTGAAAGGACGGGAGAGACTCCCCTGTGGGGATGGAGGGTGCCCTCTGTCTGCCCCCTTCGGGAGGACAGTCTGGCTTCACTTTCTTGTGTTGACTCCCATCCCGACTGTACCGCCTAAAATTAGTTTCTTTTCCCCCACAGGCTATGAGGAAATGATTCCTTTCCTAACTAGTTTTGTCTAGTACATGGTGATTCTATGGAGTCAGCCACTCAGGAAACCCTCCCCCCACCCCTGCCAACACCTCTCCCCAGTTGGAATTGCTTAGTATTTTTATGAATTCTGCTCACACACGTGCAGCCCTATAGCAGAACAAGTGGTGGCAATCAAAGCAAAGAAAGGATTTGGCTTCATGAATAAATTGGCAAGGAAGAAGTACAGTTACAGAGATGCCCAGGTGGACTTCCTTACAGCAGAGTGCATTCCACCTCATAGTATTAATTACGAAGATTAAGTGAGTTCACACATGAAAAGCATACAGACAATAAAGTATAAATACCACCTGTCATCTCTTGAGTACCCCCATCTCCCTGGCAGTTACACGTTGTATTGTCTTTCTACATTTCTGCCATCCCCCTACCCCAAGAAAATGAATATAAAAAGTTTGATAAAATTTCCTAGTGCTTTTGCTTCCTAGTACTGCAGTGGCCTCAAATCTTCCCAGTTTCATGATTCCAGTTCTAACCTCCTTGGATGTATTATTTATTTTTCTGTGATTTTTAAAAAATGTATGGCAGTGACTTAAAAGTTTATTGAGGCAAATATTTAGTTTTTATTTCATTCAAACATTTTACTGCATATCCTGAAATCATTGAATACAGTGACATATAGTTCCAAATTAAATCATCCAGAAAGTCTTTTAAAAGTTTGGCTGAGACCCTGAACTTTCTTTGTGGCATGCGCTGGCACCATCTGTACCATTGTGTAACTCACGTTGCAACCATCTTTCTTGGGCACTGATGAGTGTGTTGAGTTCCTCAAATCAACAAAAACCCATCAATTTACAAATCTTAAACTTAATATTAAAGTAATTCATCAAGACATTTTTGTGATATGGTTGAATCTTTATTAGTAATGATTTACTGCTTAGATTTATAAGTTTTCCTGAATACCTCATTATGGTAGATATGTATGGTTTTGCAACCAGCAGAACCATTATTAAGGCTGCAATGATATGCACTGCTTAGTCTTTTTAAAACCCTACAGTTAGTGTGTAAAATGCTCCTTTTAACTCCCCAGGATATAGTACTGACTTCTGATGGCACTTTTTCAACGTTTTGTTGATTTTATGAAAATAAAATTTATTTCAGGAGTTTTTATTATTTCAAATACTTTGTTGTGTGATTCTAATTCATAATGTTTTTTAAATTCTTGACCATTGCTAATTGTTTTCTTTGAATCCTAAGCACTGACAGAATATGCTGGTACTTTCAACTTTCACACAGCTTTTGAGCATCATTTGTATCCGATATTTACATCGCTAGCAATTATAAGCCACTGGTGAGTTCTGTCAAAATTATCAGTTTTTTAAGTGTTAGAAAAGCACATTATTACTTACTTTGAACTGAATCTTACACAATATTAAAGGCATTGCCATTTGTCATAGTTTTTGTACAGTATCACATGTTCAGACCATGATTCTTTACTCACGTCATTGCTTCCTTGTTCCCTCAGATCCAGGAGATGAATGTTTATAATATTTAAAAGCAGTGTTAAAAATGTATCCAAACCTCCTTATTTCATTCTGTTTGTTCTTCATATTCTAAGTTCTTGAATTTATAGATATGCAAACACTGTACAACTATTACTTCCACGAGAATAACAGCACACTAACAATAAGAACAAAGGAAAAGGCAAACAAGTATACTATTTAGAAGTTCTAGCAATATGAGGATTTGACAGAGATAATTTTTGTAAATGTCAGAATGAAGAATGTACACCCCAGCCACAAAGCTTGTCCTGATGTGGCTAAGCTGGCAGGTGGTGCCACAGATGCATCTCCTGCAATGAGAGGAACACATCTATTGACAGTCACTGTGATAGCCTAGACACTGCTAACGAGTACTTGTTAGGATTTATAGCACTTAATCTAACTGCTTATCAGTTGCTATTCTGTTTTCTTGAACAGTCAGTATGGCTTACTAACATACTGGTTGAATACCAATGTGGAGCAGAATACCGTAGAGGGCTATATGAATGTTAGTTGATGTACTACTGTGTCTTAACAAGTATTGAGCTGGTTAGGTTTGGGAGGCAGGTGGGGAACATCTAGAAATTACAGTAATAAGGGGCCTCAGGAGACAGGATTTTTGCTTCTAACACATGACTCCTGTGGAGTTAGGCAGTAAAGGTGGTCTGTTTTTTCCTAATTTTTTTCAGCTGAATGAACAAAGGTAGCTAGACTGAGTTTGAATTAAAAAAAGAGATCGCCTTTACTTTATTTCTAAAGTCAGAAGAGGTGGCCTGGGTATTGGTGGTTATGCTATAATCTGCAGCTAGATATTATTAAGTACTTAGTGCAAGGGTGAGACTTAACCATAATTCTCTGCGAGTTATTTCACACTTAAGAAACAGGATGTTATTAGGGAGGGAGGCATTTCACACAGGATGTGGTTAGGGAGGAGGCCCAAGCAAACAATCTTGTTTTTTTTTCTTTTTTTGTCCTGCCTTAAAATATAAATCTTACTTCATCATATAGTATATTCATACAATAGAATATTGGTAATTTTGTTCCTTCTACTCCCCTGGCTTTAGCTACAAGTTGTAAATTGTGTTGGACTGGGTCCCCCTGAATGACCTTGCACTTGATAATAAGAATTGGAGTGATGAGGGTTCTCCTCCTGTTGCGGTTTCAGGGCATCCCCAAGGCCATTCTTGCCAGTGAGTATGGCCCTTAGGATTGGGTGGGGTAGGGGTGTGATGATTTAGGGGAGGCAGGGTTAGGGAAATTAGAGAAACAGAAGGTGGGGTAAGTCCTGACTTCTGAGCCCTACTACCCTCCTACCTTACTCTTTGTCACTCAAGAAGCCTCATTTTCACTCTCAGGGCCTCAATTTTCTCACATTGAGACAATGCTCCTTTTTTCCAGGGTATCTGTAAATTAGATAGGATTATATGTGTCAGGCCACATGGCACCTGGTAGGGCCCTGGTGCACATTAATGTTTTTCCTTAAAAAGCAGTTTGCATAATGAAAATTTTGCTTATTTTCCTGAGAGACATTTGCCTTGGTGGTCAGACAGGTTACCCCCACCCCTCACTGCTGCCCCCAGCACATACACACACACTAGATATGGTAGCAGACACTGGAGCAGAAGCCAGATCTCTGGCTGTTAAACTAAGAATTCTCCCCCAAAGACCTCTTCTCCATATACATGATTTTGGGCATGTAAAGCTCTTAGAACAAAGCCTGACACCCATTGAGAACTCAGTGATTGTGAGCCTTCTAAATAGTCCAAGGCCAAGAGGTTAACATGAGTTTTGTGCCCTCTCATAGGTTGTCCCTTGAAGCTGGAAGGCTTCACCCCAGCCACCCTCTAGAGCTAATTTGTCTGTTCATTCTAAACATCCCAGCTCAACTTGTTCTCTTTAGGGAGCTCCCCTGTCACCAGACACCACTTCAACCTCAGCTGGAATGGGGACTACCCCCTCCTGGCCACCATGGCTTCCTTAAGGGCCAGGCTGCTTGTCTGGCTCTCAGCAACCACAAGGAGAAGTCTTTGAAATTCTTGAGGCAACAAGGGATCATTTTTCAGGCCTGAATCTTGCTTAAAGTATGTTCTCTGTCCATGGAAATATGGGTACCCCTCAAAGGAGGGCTAGGAACTTTGCATCTGTGATCAAGATTCTTCAGAGACGGTTCTGCTTCATTTGCCTTTCCTCCTGGTGTTTTTCCTTCCCTGGTTTCTCCACAGAGCAGGCCAAAATGAGCCAGCCATGCTGGCCTGCTCCTGTCAGGGTACACTTTCAACCACCCAGATGTGAGCAAAAGAGAAGCCAAACGGAGATGGAAACAGGATGTCTTTTGTTTTTATTTTTTATAATCTTTTTCTTGGCTCTGCTTCTTCGTCCCAAGCTACACTATCCTTCCCCATCCCCAACATTCACTTTGGGGGTCTGAAACTGGCTCCCTTGAATCCGGAACCAGGGAGAAGAGCTTCCCCCGCCCCGCCCCGCTGTGACTCTGTGACCCGTGACCCAACTGACCCAACGGTTCTTTCACTTCCCTCCCAAGTTCCTCATTCCCCTGATGAATTTTTTTTTTTGGCGGGGTGGGGGTGGGGGCCTGACTGGGGGTTGAACCCAGGACCTCATGTATGTATGCTAAGCACACACTCTACCACTGAATTATACCCTCCCCCGACTCTGCTGAACTTCAAATTGGACATTTTATTTTCTCCCCAGTTTTTCAGATAAAATTGACATATAACATTATATTAAAGGTGTACAGCATAGTGATTTGATATATGTATATTCTGTGCAGTGATTACCAATATGACTGATTAATTGGACGTTTTAATCAGTGGAAGGTAGTGCATTCCATAAAACTTGGGAGTTGGAGGGGAAAAAAAATCACCCCAAATCAGAACATTAAACCGCCTTATTTTTGTGTATTTATGCCGGTTTTCCTCCTAAATACGAAATGTTTTGTTTTGGTTTTTAACTTCTCTGTGGTTTTCCATGTTACAGATTAACATTGTTCTCATTTGGGTAAGGAAGAAACCAGGCCTCCTAAACTGAGAGACCCGCCCAGGATCATAAACCGAGTAAGGGGGTAGGTCCGTCCGGACCAGACCGGGGCTACTGGCTGGCTTGGTGTGGCACTGGCTGTGCGGCAGCCTGAGCGTTATCTAATTCTAATTCACCGGAAACCAACTCCAGTGGGCCTTCTCCAAACAGCATTTATGGAGCTTTTATCTCCGACACACAGATGGTGCTCTAGTGCCCCGCCCCAACGCTTTCCCGCTCGGCCTTTCGGTTTCTTCTAAGGCCCCTCCTCTCTTCCGTAAAGAGCAGAAGTGGAGCTGGCTCTCCTGGTTCTGGGTCCCCGGTCCCGGTTGTGCCCGGGGGTCCTGGGGCCAATCGGTAACAGCCGGCGGCATGATGTGGGCGCTTGCTCTCTTGCACCCCTTCCTGAGCCTCCTGCCGGAGACCCGCGCCCGTGAGTGGGGAACTGGGGGCGGCGGGCGGCGAGGGGTTGCAGGGGAAACCCAAACCGACGGAGAAGACTCCAAAATGGAACTTCAGAGCGTCTCTAAGCTCAAGGGGTGGCTTTCCAGAATCTTGGTGCAGGCTTACTATTGCGCAGACTCTGTCAAAGAAGGACATATAGTGCGAACAAAAAGAAAGCCTGCAGATCTCCGACCGAGGTCGGAAGTCTTGAGTTCCTGTCCTCCTGCTGTGCTCAAACTAGATGTTTTGTAAAAGCCACTTAGAAAAGAGAGGCTTGTTGAATACATAGAAGGGCAAAGCCATAGCCAGATCAAGTCTGGGGTCGATGGTGTCCAAGGTTTTAAATCATCTTTCTTTCTTTATAAAATATATAGATGTTCCACTGTACCAATACATTATGCACATTATAAAATATTTACAAAGACAGAAATCCAAAAAGATGAGATAAAATAAGATATTTTAAATACTGTTTTTTATTTATTAAAAGTATAAAAATATTTTTGCCCTTACAAAATTAATTATAATATTCAATTGAGAGCAATGTGACCGATTATGCTTAATTATTTTTGAAAATTATTCTTTAACAGTTTGTGATATAGTCATTTGTTGGTCTGGTTCTTTTTGTCCCTAATTCAAAAAATTTTTTTAAACTGAAGTACAGTCAATTACAATGTATCAATCTCTGGTGTACAGCACAGTGTCCCAGTAATGCATATACATACATATATTCATTTTCACATTTTTTTCATTAAAGATAATTACAAGATATTGAACATAGTTCCCTGTGCTATACAGAAGAAACCTTTTTTTAAATCTTTTTTTATATATAGTGGGTAACATTTGTAAATCTCAAACTCCCAAATTTATCCCCTCCCACCCCCTAAGTCTGCGAGTCTGTTTCTGTTTTGTAGATGAGTTTATAGGGTGCTTTTTTTTTTTTTTTAGATTCCACATATGAGTTATATCATGTGGTATTTTTTCTTCCTCTTTCTGACTTACTTCACTTAGAATGATGGTCTCTAAGTCCATCCATGTTGCTGCAAAGGCATTATTTTATTCTTTTTATGGCAGAGTAGTATTCCATTGTATAAATATACCACAACCTCTTTATCCAGTGTTGGTCTCTTTCTAAATTTAAGTTCATTTTGATCCTTGGTTAATGACAGTTAGAGCTGAAAAAGATAACACGTCCACACAGTCATCTTACATTCAAATGGAAGAAGTGCTTCACTGATACACTCGTTAAAATATGACTCATCCAAAAACAAAATCATGTTAGAAGCAGTTAGTAAAACTGAAAGTAAAGACTCATCGGGGAAAATCCCATCCGTTAACTATGAAAAGTTTCCCCCAATTCCCAGCTTCTGTTTTTACATTTTCCCTTGTGCAGACTGATGGCAACCATTGTCCCCAGCCTCGAGATCTCCTAGCACAGTTGGACAGTAGCTGTTGTTGAGTCTAGAGGTGCAGCAAGAAAGCCAGATGGGAGGCCAGGCTCATGGCTTTAATTGCTGAGCAAAATGTTTCCTGATAACTAATAAAACAAAGTCTTGACATTCATATCTGGCAGCATGAATGTGCTGCTGGTTTTCCCCGAGAAGTGAGGATGATACACAGACCACACTACACATTTTTTTTTAAAGTCTCACCTATTTATGAGCAAGAGAGAAAAAGAGATGGGTTCTAATTAAAGCCTCAGTTTTCTGACTTCTAACATGGAGTTTAAATATCTACTTCATACAGTTATTAAAATAATTAAAATAAAACAAGGAAATAAAAGACTATAGAGGAAATGCTCCAACACAAAGATAATTTTCAGGAAACAGAATTAATTTCTCTGCAAACCTAACTGGTCTGGTGAGGATAGTTAATGGGAGTTTGATGTGAACATTTCCATATTTGTACATTTTCTGCCTGCCTGAATGGATTAAGTTGCCCAGGATATGAAAGCCTTAGAGAGAATAGAGAAGAAAGAAGTTTGTATTTAGCATCTTTCTTTTGCTCTTGTTTTTTTTCTCCCTCACCACAGTCATTCCCTGGAATTCAGTGTCTCTAAACATCTAACGGCCTTGCTCCCAGCATAGCCCCCTTTTCAAGTGCAGCGCCATGTTTGGGGTGGGCAGAGAACAGACGGAGGGATCTCTGGTTTGCATATCCACTGCCTGGCTTCTCAGGAGGGACTTCTTGACTTGACTCAGCGGTTTAGATCTGGTGTGGTCAGAGTCACAGTTCACAGTGAGAGGGACTTGTTTATCAAAGGAGGATCCATGTCAAGGGTAGAAGTGGAGAGGGTCTTCTTAAAAAAGAAAAGCAATGCTGTTAAAAGCATGTAAGTGATATGAATAAGTAATTTACAGAAGAATAAATTCAGTTGGCCAATAAACATGAAATTATATTGTCTCTCTATAACAGAAATAAATTAAAACTATATTTCAGGGGAGAAGGTACTAGTGGTAGAGTGCAGGCTTAGCATGTATGAGGTTCTGGGTTCTATCCCCAGTACCTCCATAAAAAAAAAACCCCAAACCTACATGTATTTCAACTGCCATTTGCAGCAATATGAATGGACCTAGAAAATATTATGCTTAGTGAAATAAGACAGACAGAGAAGACAAATACTATATGACATCACTTACATGTGGAATCTAAAAAAATAACACAAATGAATGTATATACAAGACAGAAACAGACTCACAGACATAGAAATAAAATTTGAGATTACCAAAGAGGAGAGGGAAGCGGGGAAGGACAAATAAGGAGTATGAGATTAACAGATACTAACTACTATATATAAAGTAGATTAGCAGCAAGAATTTACTGTATAGCACAGGGAATTATAGCTATTGTCTTGTAATAACCTGTTACGGAATATAATCTGCAAAAATAGTGAATCACTGTGCTGTACACCTGAAACTAACACAATACTGTGAAGCAACTGTACCTAAAAAAAAAAAAAAATCACACTTTAATTCTGAAGAAAAGGCCCTCCCAAATTTTTGTTGACTTTTAAAATAATCTATTGAGTGAAATTTACTTACTAAATAATCTATTGAGTGAAGCCCAAACAAACAAACAAAAAACTGGATGTATTTCAGTCTCTCCTGTTGATATGGGTATGAGTTGATGACGTTTTTGTGAAGCACTTTGGTACTACCTGTTTGTTTGTATGTATGTATGTATGTATTTATTTATTTATTTATTTATTTATTTATTTATTAACAAAAATTTTTTATTGAGTTATAGTCATTTTACAATGTTTTGTCTGGTACTACCTGTTAATATTCAAACTATTCATAATCTTTGGTTCAACATTTCCACTTAAATTAGAAATTCCTAAAACACTTTCCGTAGTATACAGAGAAATAAGTACAAGAATACTTTTGAGGCATTATGTATATCAGTGAATTATTGGGAAAAAAGTACTGAAATAGTTAAATGAAATAAGCTATGTACCTACAGTGAAATAGCACACTTGTCATTGAAACAAAAATGTCTACCTATATGGCCATGAAAATATGTCCACATGGTAAATGAAAAATAAAAGTTATAGAACAATCTGAATTGGAAGAAACATTTATTTCAAACATCCCTTCCATCCATCTTTACTAATGTATGAATGGGGGGAAAAAGGGGAAATATAGAACAAATAGTTAACAATGATTCTCTCTTGAATATTATAATGGGGCATTTGTATTGTCTATATTTTATATCTGCTAGACATGCATTTATGTTCCTAGTACCTTTCTAAGGTACATGGATTGTACACTTCTCCCTTATATACATATTGTGTGTGTATATATATAATATATGTACTATATAAGTATATATTTGTGCTAAGTACTTGATCAATTTTTTTTATTTCCTCTCAAGGGCTTTTACCTTTTTTTTTTTTTACTGAATTATAGTCAATTTGCAATGTTGCATCAGTTTCTGTTGTGCAGCATAATGTTTCAGTCATACATATACATGCATATACTCCTTTTCATATTCATTTTCATTATAGGTTACTACAAGATATTGAACATAGTTCCCTGTGCTATACAGTAGAAACTTTTTTAACCTATTTTATATATAGTAGTTATTATCTGTAAATCTTGAACTCCCAGTTTATCCCTTCTCACCCCCTTTCCCCTCCAGTAGACATAAATTTGTTTTCTATGTGAGTCTGTTTCTGTTTTGTAAATAAGTTCAGTTGTGTCTTTTTTTTTTTTTAGGTGCCAGATATAAGTGTTATCATATGGTGTTTTTCTCTTTCTGGCTTACTTCACTTAGAATAACTATCTTCAGGTTCATCCATGTTGCTGAAAATGGCATTATTTTCTTTTTTATGGCCGAGTAGTATTCCATTGTATAAATATACCACTACTTCTCTATCCAGTTGTGATAGTCAATCTTATGTGTCAGCTAGGCTAGGTCATGGCATCTAGATAGTTGGTCAAACACCAGTTTAGATTTTGCTATGAAGTTATTTTTTAATTGAGATTAACATTTAAATCAGTAGACTTTGAATAAACTGGATTACCCCAGATGATAATGTGGGTGGACCTTGTCTAATCAGTTGAAGGCCTTAAGAGGAAGACTGAGGTCTCCTGAGGAAGAGGGAACTCTGCCTCCAGACTACCTTTGGGCACAGCTGCAACATTGAATCTTCCCCTAGATTTTAGACTTGCCAGCCCTCAAGAATTACATGAGCTAAAACCTCTTACTCTGTATATATGTAAATATATATGCATATATATTTGTATGAATGTACATAATATTTATGTATGTATACATATGTGTCCGTATAGATACTTATTTCTTCAAATTCTCTCAGTGCATACTCTGTGTGGGATTTGAATTCACTTATGAGATAGGTTGTAATTGTCCTTTCACTGTTTGATGTTGTGTGCCTTGTGTCTCCTATTGGACACACACACACATACTCATTCTTTAGATCCTCACTCAATAAATACTGGAACTTGCTCTGATCCACTGTCTCTTGTTCTTACCTCAGGATCACACTCTCTGCAGTATTTCTACTCGGCTATGTCCGAGCCAGTTCTAGGAAAACCTGCATTTACTGCTTTGGGCTTTGTGGACGACCAGCCCTTCATTCGCTATGACAGTAAGGAAATGAAGGCAGAATCTTGTGTTCAGTGGTTGACAGAAGAGCCAAGTTACTTTGATGATGAGACTAAGATCTTCAACAGTCGGATGAAGATTTTCCACTTAAATCTGAGGAATCTGCAGCAATATTACAACAAAACCATGGAGGATGGTCTGAACACAGCACTCCCACAAAAGCAAGCAGGTAGGTGCCTGGGAGAAGCAGGGGGAAGCAGTGCTCAGCACTTCACCCCAAGCCTCAGGGGTGAAAGACCCTCTTGACAAGAATTCCCATGGGTCAGGCTGCAGCAGGAGAATGTGTACAAGTTATCACTGGAGAAGGAAAGCTGGCCTAGTCTGGTCACAATGGTGTAGAGTCTGTTTGATATTAATTAATAATTAATACACAGATTAATTAAGTAGATTTAATAGGTCATGGATATATGCTTAGTATATGTCTTTTGGGTGCTGGAGGTGGGCAACCAGAAACATATAACCTGGTGTTTGTCTTCAAAGAGCTTACAACTAATATGGGAAGGTACTCATATGTCTGTGAAAACTTTACTGACCCTTTGATGCATACCCAGCGATGTCAAAGACAAGAACCTCCTTAAATACCAAGTGAGAAGCAGAGAAATAGTTGACTGTGGTTTCTAGGCGAGACACCCCAGTGGTGAGAGTTTCATGAATGAGGTGGAACTTTATATAGACCCTGATGGAGGCGTGTGACTTAGGTCTACAAAGAAAATAAAAGGTGTTGTAAGTGGTAGGAAATTAGGGTGCAGCAAGGTATGGGGTGGGGTTCAGCAGCGTGAGTTCAGGGGATAGACTGAAGTTTAATCATTTCTAGGTAATGGCTCTTGAGAGTTTAGCCCTGTTGAAACAAGCCTGTAAAGGGCCTTGAAGGCCAAAATCAGTGAGAGGTACAGTTGAAGCTGAACACTGAGGTTGCTCAGCTTTTGCCCGTTGATCTTTCTAGGAGCATGATTTTGACAAGGGTTTGCTGGATAGTATGTTACAGGCACCGATGTAGTCCCTGCCTTCTAAGGGCTCACAGCATAAGAGAGTGATGATACACAATTAAGTTTGGTAGAGTGTGTAAGTGTCGGACTAGGAGCTTGAGCTGGGAGACTGTGGGAACCAAGGGGAGGGTGTGGTAAGTCCAGGCTGGAGTGATCTCCGGGTTAGTCATATTTGACTTTGAAATTCACATGAGAAAATTTTCAGAAGTTTGAGCTTTTGATGTTGTTTGCATCCTCTAGTACCTCATGGTTTAGTCTGTTGGGCTGCCATAACAAAACACCAGACACTGCATGGTTTAAGCAACAGAAGTTTCTTTTCTGACAGTTCTAGAGGCTGGTAAGTCCAAGATTAAGGTTCAGCAGGGTCACTTCCTGGTGAGGGCTCCCTTCCTGGCTTGCAGTCAGCCACATTCTCGCTTTCCTTGGTAAGTGCACATGGAGTAAGTGAGATCTCCCTTTCTCCCTAATCCCTGTTGGATTGGGGCTCCACTCTCGTGACCTCATTTAACCTTAATTACCTCCTAAAATCTCCAAATATAGTTACATTGAAGATTAGGGCTTCAACATCTGAATATTGGAGGGATAGAATTCAGCCCATAGCACTCAGGGAAAACTGCACTCAGCACTTTGTGCCCTCTTGCATTAATGCTGTGTAGTGTGATTCTGTTTTCAGGAACTTGCGCTTAGAATCTGAGACTCTGAGCACAGAAGAGACCTGTAAGTTCATAATCTAAGCCTCCATTTACTCAAGATAAATGTAGATCTGTGGAGGTTGAATAACTGGCCCAAATTACACAGTTCATGGCAAAGCCCAAATCTGTAAGTCCCCATCCAAGGCTTTTTTAATACTTAGAACTAACCATAGACCATTCCCCACTGCAGAGCTGATAGCAAGTTAAAGACATCGGTATCAGGACAAAGCTAGTTTGTCTACAGAGTGTGACTGTCCTCTAAGGAGAAGAGAAAAAATGGGAAGGGTTAGTGGAGGGAGCTGGAACCATGGATGGGAGAGGCCTTGAAGGCCCGCTCTGCCTAACTGACACTGTTTGATCCTTGGTGTGAGCAGGTCCCCACACCCTCCAGTTCGCCTACGGCTGTGAGCTCCATGAGGACGGCAGGACCACAGGGCACTGGCAGTATGGCTATGATGGTGACGACTACCTGAGGCTGGATATGGACTCTCTGCAATACACCGCAGCCACATTCATTGCTCAATACACCAAACAAAAATGGGAGGCCAGTGGGAACTTCATAGAGAGAGACAAGAACTACTTGGAGAAGGAGTGTGTCCTGTGGCTGAGGAGATACTTGAAATTTGGAGGGGAGAGCTTGAACCGCACTGGTAATGACCTCCCGCAGCCCACCCACTCAGCCCTCCCCCATCCCCAGCTTGGGCCAATTCTCTCTCCAGAGTGTGGGTGAGGGGGCCTACCCCAGAAACTGTCCTAGCACAGCGGGGTAACATATTTATGTGGGGTGGGCGGGGCCAATGTGCTGATGGTGACGTCCCTACAAGCCAGAGGTATGGATTTGGAAGCTTCCCATCTTGTGTCTCCCGGGCAGTGCCATCGGACCCACCCATTCTTTTTTTCTTTTTTTAAAGAGACTTTTATTTGTTTTGTTGTTGTTTGGTTGGTTGGGATTTTTTGGGGGGAGGACGAGTAATTAGATTTATTTATTTATTTTAAATGGAGGTACTGGGGATTGAACCCAGGACCTTGTTCATGCTAAACACACATTCTACCCCTGATCTATACCCACCCTCCACCCATTCTTATTAGGCTAGGAAACTGCTCTCAGGAAGGCATAGAGCTACTTCATAGAATCTTGGCGATTTTTTACACTTTTGGCACTTTCTTACTAGATACACTCCTGTGTGTGTCTAGAAACACTGACCAGTGGCTTGATAAAAGGGTGGAGCATGTTTGAAGAGGCTCTTATTTTGGAGAAGAATGTTAGACTGAGTTCTCACACCCCTGTCTGGAACCTGGCTTGACTTAGCTTAGTGTGGATCCCTCTACCCTTGATAGGAGACAGTTCCTGCCTCCTCCTGGTTAGCAGTCACACCATCAGGGGATATGGGTGTCTTGGTCTTTGGAGTTGATGCCCCTCAGCAAGCCCTTGTGTGAGCCCTCCCTGCTTTGTCTACCACAGAGCCTCCCAGGACACACATGACCCACCACCCCATCTCTGACCGTGAGGCCACCCTGAGGTGCTGGGCCCTGGGCTTCTACCCTGCGGAGATCTCACTGACCTGGCAGCGTGATGGGGAGGACCAGGCCCAGGACACGGAGCTCGTGGAGACCAGGCCTGCAGGGGATGGGACGTTCCAGAAGTGGGCGGCCTTGGTGGTGCCTCCTGGAGAGGAGCAGAGATACACATGCCACGTGCAGCATGAGGGACTTCAGGAGCCCCTCACCCTGAGATGGGGTGAGGGGGGGAGACGGGGGTGGAGCTTCTTCTCAGGTAAAGCAGAAGCCCTTCTGGAGACCTTCAGCAAGGCCAGGACCCAAGCCTGAGGTCAGGGCTCCTTCCCTTCTCTTTGCAGATCCGCCTCCTCGGCCCATCATGGGCATCATTTTTGGCCTGGTTCTCTTCGTGGTCATTGGAGCTGTGGTGGCGAGAGTTGTGATCCGGAGGAAGAGGTGCTCAGGTAGGGAAGGTGGGGGGGATCTGAGTTTTCTTGTCTCACTTAGTGGGGTTTCAAGCCCAGGTAGAAATTTGCCTGCCTCGTTACTGGGAAGCACCACCTAGTGCATATGCTTACAAGTCTGGGGCCTTTTGCTTGCACTTACTCTTTGTAAGGCACATGTGAAAATGCAATATCAACACAGTGGATCTGATGATGGGGATGTGATCTTCAGCAGTCAAAGGTCAGGGAAAGTCACTAATGAGGACAGACCTCCAGGGGGTGGTTGGTCCAGTCCCTGCACATCTGCTTTCTTCATGTTTCTGGATCCTGCCCTGGGTTTGCAGTCACGGCTCTGGAGACTTCCCTGGGGTCCAAGACCAGGGGGTTTCTTTACGGCCTCATGACCTGCTTTCTCCCTGGCTTCTTAAAGGAGACTATCTTTCCATAAGAAAAAGAAAGATCTACGCTCAGGCTGTAAGTATTGAACAGGAGTGGAGGCAGAGGGTGAGCCCTGAAATCCTTGGGATAGTGCAGATGGGAGCCTCTGGGGAAGCTCACCCACCCAGTGAGTCCGTCTTTAGCCACATCTCCTCTAGGCTCTGGCCAGGTCCTGTTTTTTTTCTCCCCCAGGCAGTGACAATGCTCTCGGCTCTGATGGTCTCTCACTGATCCTAAAAGTGAGACCCTAAATGGCCCAAAGTGGGAGAGAGGTCAAGGCAGAGGGGACACACTATGTTATGGCGATTCTTTTTTTTTTTTTTTTAAATATGGAACGCTTCACGAATTTGCGTGTCATCCTTGCGCAGGGGCCATGCTAATCTTCTCTGTATCGTTCCAATTTTAGTATATGTGCTGCCGAAGCGAGCACTATGGCGATTCTTTGAGTAGGACATTTTGAGCACATGACAGGCTGTTTAGAATTGACCCCTTACTGTGATTGACCTGAATTTGTCCATGATTATTTTATTTCACAGTCAGAAAGAATGGTTTGTGTGGGACTGAATGATGCAAGATTTGTTCATGCCCTACCTCCCTCCTTTGTGACTTCAGATCTCCAACTTCTCTTTCTGCAACTGGTATCTAAGTATCTGTGTTCCCATTAGCATAATGTGAGGAGGTGGGGAGACTGCCCATCCCTGCCCCCAAAGATCCTTCACCACTCTGACCTGTGTTCTCATCCCTGATCCACTTTCCTATTCCAGCAGAGGCAGAGCAGGGCCATCTCCATCCCTGTCTTAGCCTCTTGTTGCAGTGAATTGCAGCTTCTTACTCCTTACTGAAAATAGGAATCTAGATATGAATTTGATTTTTGTAATTCTTGCCATGAGGTGGGGTTGGTGGGTTAATTAAAGGAGAGGAAGATTCTTAAATTTTGCAAGAAATGAATGGAAGCCCTGAGAACCTTCCAGAATTTGTGTGTTTGCTGTGCTGAGTCTGTTGCAGGTGGGACAGGAGCTGTGAGGAGCCGAGTGTGTACGGGGCCTGTGCTCAGTAAGTGCTTATTGCCTCGTGGGCTTTGATGTGGTCACCACTCGGCTGGGTCATCTTTGCTGTTCCTTTGTCCTTGTACCTTCAGCAGAACCTTGTTCCACTAGGACCTGTGATCACAGGGGCTCAGACATCACCTGGACCTTGTCTTGTGTCTGAGGCTGAGCACAAAGTGAGGGCTTTGTGCGTCCAGGTCAGTCAGGGCTCAGGACGGTCTGGCCCTCAGCCCTCATCTCTTGGGTGTTTTTTTTTTTTTTAACCTTATTTCTGTAGAGAATTATGTCTCTTCTTGTTCTTGTGCATGAGGTCTAGTCTCATTTTCCTCTGGGTGTCCCCTGTCTCTGACAGGAGCAGGAGTGATTTTGCCTATCATTGTCCCTACGAGGCCCAGGGGGTCCTTGCTCACTGAGGTGTCTGTGGTCTGGAAGAATGAATTTTATGACTCATCCATCTCTTGCCATCCTTCCAAGGCTATTTCCTGGGTTGTTCTCTCATCTTTTCCCCAACTTTTCTTTAAGGAAGCAGATCCAGAATTAGGAGAGAGGAGGGATCTGATAGTTTCTCATCTTAGAGAAACTCCTCTTATCTTCTCTTCTCACTTACTCCCTCTCCCTGCCTTTAGCTAATCCTAGTGCTGGCTCCAGTCCAGACTCATAGATTTATAAAGCCGAGTCTAATTTAGATTACAGTGGATTGGAACATAGGACCCATAGGTCAAGGACCATTGTTTTCTCGAGAGGGAAATGAATTTGTGTGCTGCGGTGTGTCTGAGGAGTGGTGCGGGAGGAAGGAGGTGGAGGGAGGGAGGGGAGAGCTATGCTTGTGGGAAAAGCAAAGGAGCATTGATGTCAATGAGGATAGATGTGCTGTAGCTGCCACAGAGCAACACGTGGCCTTAGGCTACAGTAAGAAAGATACTTCCTGTAGAATACAGAGGTGCTGTCCACTCATCCTTCATTCACCCACTGTATATGTTGTGTGTCAGATACATGACACACTGTTTTTGCATTTAAGGGGCCTCAGAAAACTAAAGCCAGGCAAAAGTTGTCGGCCTGTAGAGCATGTTCTGGTGAGAAGGAGCCAAGTGTACACCATAAGCATAGTAATAAGTTAGAAGGTGATAAACGTGTTGAGAAAGGTGTCCTAAGTCTCAGTCCATGGGGACAGGGAAGATGGCTGTTTTACTAGGATGGTCAGTGTGGGCCTCATTGAGGTGACCTTTGAGCAAAGATGGGAAAGACATGATGGAACTGTCCACAAGGATGTCCGGAGCAAGTTCTTTCCAGGCAGGAGACCCTCCAGGGCACATGTACTAGGACAGGACTGTGTGTGTTCAAGGAAGAGCAAGGAGGCTGGTATGGTTGGAGCAGAGAATAATTCGGATGAGATCTAATGTCCATCCAGATCATGTGGGCTTTGAGAATATTGGATAGGTTTTGACTTTTCTCAGAGGAAGATATAGCACTCCAAGACAGTTCTGAAAGAAGAGAGACCTGGTGTGACTTCTCTTTAGGTTTTAGAGGGGTGGGGGGGTAATTAGGTTTGTTTGTTTGTTTGTTTATTTTAATGGAGGTACTGGGGATTGAGCCTGGGAACTCGTGCATTCTCAGCACTGAGCTATACCCTCCCTATAACTTCTCTTTAGATGCAACTGTCTGTTTGCTGTGCTGAGTATAGAATCGAGAAGTAAAGGGTGAGGAACGCAGTAGAGGAAACTTTAGGAAACGGTATGGTATCCAGGCTGGAAAGGCTGGTGCTTGTCTGGGTGTGATCAGGGAAAGTAACAGGCAGTAATTGGAGCTGGATCTGTTTAAAGATGGGCTTAACAGCATTCCCTAATGGATTAAATATGGGGTATGAGAAAGAGGAATCAAGGGGGACATCAGCACTTCCGGACTGTGCAAGCAGAAATATGGAGCGCCATCAGTGGAAACAGGGAAGACCCTGGAAGGAGCGTATTTGAGGAAGCCACATTATGGGCATTCAATTTAGGAAATGCTGAATCTGGCTATCTATGAGAAATGTAAGTGAGGTTGTCAGATGGACATACATGTCTGGAGTTTGGAGAGAGAGATTTTGGAAGTGACACCATATAAATGCTACTTGAAGCCTGAACACAGGTGAGGTCACCAGGGGAGTGATGAATAGAGAAGAGGAAGGAACAAGGACTGAACCCAGGACCGCCCCACCCCTGCCCCCAGTGCTATGCAATTCTGTCAGATCACACACTGAGCAGACTGCACAGTTCTGACACCGCACCTAGACGGCACATAGACCAGGAAGTCCCATACTTACCTGTGCACAGGAATTACCTGGACATCTCATTAAGATCCAGTGGTCTGGAAAAGAGCCTGAGATTCTGAATTTATAACAAATTGGTGCTGATGCTGCTGGTCTTCTGATCACACATTTAGTAGCAAGAATATAGACCAGGATTCCCACATGGCTGTGCATCAGCCTCACAGGTACAGCTTGTGAAATAAGCAATTCTTGGGTTCAGTGCCCAACATTCTGAGATGGTGGGTCTGGGGAGAGGCCTGAGTATTTTGCAACAATCCCAGCAAGCAACCCTGGGGCTCAGCCAGATTGGGAACCATTGAAGTCAGTGATCAGAGATCACTCAGGTGGAGGAGGAGTCTTAAATCCACAATTAAATGTTGTTTTTTCCTGTGAAGAAAAGGCAAGGCATCCATGTTGTTTTCTCTACCCTGGGGTTTGTAGCCAGGTCGGACTGAGGAAGTGGTTCTCAGCTCGGCATAAAGAACATCTCTGAATCCGTGCTCTCTGAAACTATTCCCTACATTGACTTCTCACTCACTTCTTGGTGTAATTTTTGGAATCCAAATTTTTCTAGCTGAAATACATATCTGTGTATTTTTATATAGATAAATAAATAATTGGGGGCTCATTTTATTTCAGGGAATTTGTGAAGTGATACGGCTAAGAACAAAATCAACAATACCAATCTAAATGGGCTTCTTCCATATAGTATATATTGCTCTGCTGTTCACACGGTTGGCACTGCTGATGCTGGACACTGGAGCCTGCGGGTAGGACTGTCATCACTGTTGCTCTTGGCAAGTGGATATTGCTACACTCACACCATCTTTGCTAAATGCTTGTGCTTTGGGAAACTGAGTTTTCCTCTTTTAAGGCAGGATGCCATCTCTGCCCCCTATCAAGACTCTATGGAGAGAGAAACAAGATGGTGGAGTAGAAGGACGTTTGTAGCTCACCCTCTCCCACAAATACACCAAAACTCACCTCTACGGATCCACTCAGCCAACCAGAGCACCTGCCGAACTCCAAAAGAACATCGCCCTCTTAGAAAGACAAAGACACCAAAAATCTGGTAGGAGAAAAGGAAAAAAGAAAGAAAAAAAAGCAAAACAGTACGGGACCAATCCCGCGGGGAGGGAGCGGCAAAGGAGGACTGGCACTCGTTCACTGGGTCTCCCCTCTCCAACAGAGAGGCCACTGGGAAGGAGGGGGAGCCTCCAAGGCTCAGATCTGCCCTGAGCACCCCTTGACTGACAGAACTGAGTTAAATGAGCACAGAGGGTCCCTGCGACACCCAGCCCAAGACGTGAGCAGACAGCTGGGGGCCGGAATAGGCCACTGGAGCCAGGCGGAGGATGGGGGCGGTTGCACTGAGGCAGCCCCGGGGGACCGCAGGGGGCTGCGCGCCATGGCTGGGAGGGGTTACTGAGCAGAACAACCTCAGTCCTCCATAAATTGCGAAAAAAGCAAAGCAACACAGCTGGTGTGCCCCAAAGGGAGGGGCGCCGTAGCCTTTGTCTCCTCAGACCCACGGCACCATTACTGGCACATCTCTCGAGAAGAGAGGCGGGGGCGCAGCCACAGCCGCCACCTCCTGCTGTGTGCAGCTCCCGGGCAGGGAAGGAGCCGGGACCTGAATCCGCACCTGGGGCTCTGCAACCTCCTAGGCAGGACTGAGACTTGTTTACAGCCCAGCCCGAGGCAGATAGGATCTTTCTGCCCTGGCACCTCAGAGAACTTGCGCCAAGACAAACAAGGAGCTGAGATTTGGTACAGAGCAGGGGCGGGCCGTTCTGCGGTCTTCCCCGAGCCCGCCTTTGTGGCTCCAACCCAAGGCGGAGCGGGCAGCTGCACAGAGCAGCGGAGTGACCGGCGCCAGGAGAGGGCGGGCGGCCACTCGCCTTTCTGGCAGGAACGCAGCACCTGACCACGGTGCTAGGAGGGGGCGCGATCCACCCACCTGCCTTTCCCCGAGTGCAGCATCTGACTGCGCCATCAGGAGGGGGAGTGACCCTCCCACCCACCGGGTAAGAGCTCAGTTTCTGACCCAGTGTTAGGAGGGGGCGCCGTCTGCTAGCTGACAGCCACTGGGAGCAGCACAGACGAGGGCGCCAACAGAGGGCCTCTGGAAACAGCAAGCTGAGTTCGTGAAACAGGGTGAAGACACAAAGTGCACACCATCTCCAGGAGAACTAGATAACTGATACTCCTTAAGCCACAGTGCCAGAGAGATATGAGCAATATGAAGAAGCAGAGGAACCACTCCCAATTAAAAGATCAAGAGAAATCCCCTGAAAACACGATCAAGGAAATAGACATTGATGGCCTACTAGATCAAGAATTCAAAAAAGGAGTGATCAAAGTACTGAAGAAACTAAAAGAAATAGTGTTTAGAGATATAAAATATGTCAAAAATGAAATAGAAGCTATAAAGAAGAACCAAGTAGAATTAGTAAACTCATTTGCTGA
Organism: Vicugna pacos; assembly: GCF_048564905.1. Taxonomy (NCBI): domain Eukaryota; kingdom Metazoa; phylum Chordata; class Mammalia; order Artiodactyla; family Camelidae; genus Vicugna; species Vicugna pacos. The sequence goes on from NC_133006.1 coordinate 24,525,845, forward strand.
GATGAGAGCTGACCTAAAGGCTGTACAAAGCAGGCTAGATAATGCAGAGGAACGAATAAGTGACCTAGAAGACAGGACAATAGAAAGCAGCCAGTCAGAACAGCCAAGAGAAAAACAAATAAAAAAAATAAAAACAACATAAGGGACCTATGGGATAATATAAAGCATGCCAATCTATGCATAATAGGGGTCCCAGAAGGGGAAGAAATTTGAAGAAGTCATGACTGAAAACTTCCCAAACCTAAAGGAATCAGATATCCAAGTACAGGAGGCTCAGAGGGTCCCAAACAGGAAGAACCCAAACAGACCCACACCAAGACATATCATAATCAAGATGGCCAGAGTCAAGGATAAAGAAAGGATCCTAAAGGCAGCAAGAGAAAAACAAAGAGTGAGTTACAAGGGAACCCCCATAAGACTCTTAGCTGATTTCTCTACACAAACACTACAGGCCAGAAGGGAGTGGCAAGATATATTCAAAGTCCTGAATGAAAAAAAGATGCAGCCTAGGATACTCTATCCAGCAAGGCTATCCTTTAGGATAGAAGGAGAGATAAAGAACTTCACAGACAAGCAAAAACTGAAAGAGTTTAGCAACACTAAACCCATGCTAAAAGAAATATTGACAGGTCTAATCTAAATAGAAAAGAAGCAGGATGCTACAAAAATGAGAAACTCATAACTGGAAAGGAGATAACTGCCATGAATTACAAAAAGAATAAACACAAAATTGTAAAAGAAGACATCTAAATCATCAAGAGTGGGAGAGGGAAGCAAGGAAAGCCACTGTGGAAAACAGTATGGAGATTTCTCAAAAGACTACGAATAGACTGGCCATATGACCCAGGAATCCCGCTCCTGGGCATATATCCAGAAGGAACCCTACTTCAAAATGACACCTGCACCCCAGTATTCATAGCAGCACTATTTACAATAGCCAAGACATGGAAGCAGCCTAGATGTCCATCAACAGATGACTGAATAAAGAAGATGTATATTTATACGATGGAATACCATTCAGCCACAAAAACGAAAACATAAAGCCATTTGCAGCAACATGGATGTTCCTGGAGAATGTCATTCTGAGTGAAGTGAGCCAGAGAGAGAAAGAAAAATACCTTGTGAGATCGCTCATATGAGGAATCTAAAACAAAACAAAACAAATACAAAACAGAAACAGACTCATAGACATAGAGTACAAGCTTGGGGTTGCCAGAGGGGTGGGGGGTGGGAAGGGGAAGACTGGGATTTTAAAATGCAGAGTAGATAAACAAGATTATACTGTATAGCACAGGGAAATATATGCAGGATCTTGTGGTAGCTCACAGCGAAAAAAAAATGTGACAACGAATATATGTATGTTCATGTATAGCTGAAAAATTGTGCTCTACACTGGAATTTGACACAACATTGTAAAATGATATAACTCAATAAAAAATGTTAAAAAATAAGACTCTATGACATTACAATTGATACCACAGAAATATAAAGGAGCACAGGAATCTACTATGAACTGTTATATGCCAAACAAACAGGATAAACTAGAAGAAATGGATACATTTCTAGAAATATACAACCTACGAAGACTAAATCATGAAGAAATAGAAAATCTGAACATAACAACCAGTAAGTAGATTTGATCAATAATCAAAACACATGGGAAAGCTGGACAGCTACAAGTAAGTCAATGAAATTAGAGCACCCTCTTACACCATACACAAAAATAAACTCAAAATTGCTTAAAGACCTGAATATAAGACATGATGCCATAAAATTCCTAGGAGAGAATACAAGCAAAACATTCTTGGACATTAATCATAGCAATGTTTTCTTAGATCAGTCTCCCAACACTGAAGAAATAAAAGCAAAAATTAACAAATGGGACCTAATCAAACTTAAAAGCTTTTGCACAGCAAAGGAAACCATCAATAAAATGAAAAGACAGCCTGTGGAATGGGAGAGAATATTTGCAAATGATGTGACCAACAAAGGATTAATTTCCAAAATATATAAACAGCTCATACAACTCAATATCATAAAAACAACCCAATCAAAATATGGGCAGAAGACCTAAATAGGCATTTCTCCAAAGAAGACATACGGATGGCCAACAAGCACATGAGAAGATGCTCAACATTACTAATTATTAGAGAAATGCAAATCAAAACCACAATGAGGTGTCATCTCGCATTGGTCAGAATGGCCATCATCAGAAAGTTATAAATAATAGATCCTGGAGAGGATGTGGAGAGAAGGAAACTCGTGTACACTGTTGGTGGGCATGTAAATTGGTGAAGCTACTATGGAAAACAGTATGGAGGTTCCTTTAAAACTAAAAATAGAACTACCATATGATCCAGTAGTTCCACCCCTGTAGGCCCCCGCCTGAAGGCTCTAGAGAATAAGCCATGGGCTAAACTGATAAACAAGCTGTGAGGAATGTCATGTATCCAGTATGGACGGCTGGATAGCCAATGACGGGTAAGATCCTCAGAGGAGGACAGCCTAAGACAGGCATAGCTGGCTGGATAAGAGATGGCCTACTTAATGAAGTTTTGTGACAAACTTTGAAACAATCTGTCCTTGATCATGTAACATCCTATGCTAACTGCAGGACCTTGGGGACCTAAATAGCTTAAGATTATTAACATAGTCATAACTTAGATGATATGTGAGGCATCGTGCATGTCCTATATAAACCCTTTCCCAAGAATCAATAAACAGAGAACTGCTTTGCTTCTCTCCACACAGTGTTCATGTGTGTATGATATCGCGCCACTGACACACCCCTGAGATATATTCAGAAAAAAATGAAGGGACTAATTCTAAAAGATACATGAACCCCAGTGTTCACAGCAGCACTATTTACAATAGCCAAGACAAGGACAATTGGTTTAAGAAGATGTGCTATGTTTATACAATGGACTATTACTCAGCCATAAGAAGAAAGAAATACTGCCATTTGAAGCAACAGGGATGGATCACAGTAAGTGAAGTAAGTCAGACAGAGAAAGACAAATATTATATATCACTTATGTGTGGATCTAAAAAATAATACAAATGAATCTATATACAAAACAGAAACAGACTCACAGACATAGAAAACAAACTTATGGTTACTAAAGGGGAGGGGAATAAATTAGGACATCCGATAAGAACAGAAAATTATAGACAAATATCCCTGATTAATTAGATGCAAAAATTCTCAACAAAATGTTAGTGATTTTTCTAGTCAGGATGGAGGAGTCCTAGGCCCACGAGCTGGCCTCTCCTCACGACTACAAGAAAACCACAATTGATTGCTAAACAACTGTCAGGAAAAAAAAAAAACAAACTGGAACCTAGCGAAAAAGATCCTCTTCAAATGGAAACATAAAGAGGGAACCTCAGCAGGACGGTAAGAGGGGCATGCTCGCAATATCACTGGCCGCCATCCCCCTCGGGTGGGTGACCCACAAGCTGAAGGATAATCAAGTCGCAGAGGCCCTCCCACAGGAGTTAGAGTTGAGTCCCATGTCAGGCTCCCCAGCCCGGGGTTCCGGCATCGGGAGAAGGAGACTCCAGAACATCTGGTTTTGAAGGCCAGTGGGGTTTAACAACATAATCAACTTGCCACCAAGTGGCTGGTTGCCCTCCCCGAGGTACCACACTGGAGTTGATTTATTGCTGGAAGATCAGATGTTCACTTGTGGCTGTAACTTTATCAGCCTTGGTGAAAGGGAGCCCATACTGTTAGACCTATGCCTCTCTATGACCGTGGATGCTCCTTTCATAGCTTGTCATGGAAGCACTGGGGTGGCCAAGGACAGAGGCTGACTAATGCCTACTGGCTGTCATCCTGTGCACTTGATTGGTTAGTGTCTCTTGCATAGTGGATACTTTTTGATGGGCATTAACATGTGATAACAATTATCCTAACACTTTGTGTCTACCATACGCCTCTTCCAGATATTCTTGTCCCTATCTTCCAATCTTGCTCCTTCAGGTCCCTCCCAGGCCCTCCCTGTTAAGCTAGTCACTGCCTGAGTTTGTGCATATTCTTACCTTAGGCTACTTTTGTCTCTACAAAAAGTGGGTGAGTAGGAGCACCGCCTGACGTTCTGACCATTGGAAGGAAGGTCCCTCAGCACTGTCTCTGATCGTCCCTGAGTGGGGCTATGGTGCAGCATGACAATAGTCCATTTTTGGCTCATACCAACATAGAGCTACCAGATTTGTGAACCAAGCTCAGGTTTTCCCCTCTTACATCAGCTGGTCATAGGAACTCCCCATTAGGTCATATGTGGGAATTGAGGAAAAGATAAAGGCACGACAGTGGTAGGTGACATGAGGATCTGAGTCATTTGTTTATGCAACTAAATTGAGTTAATACCTTTTAGGAGGGGAGGGTGTAGCTCAGTGGTAGAGTGCATGCTTAGCATGCACGGGGTCCTGGGTTCAAACCCTAGTACCCCCACTAAAAATAAATAAATAAACCTAAGTACTTCCTTCCGATGGAAAAAAAAAGAAAAGATACCTTTTAGGTATTCAGTAGTCTTATACCATTTACCAGAAACTGTATAAATCTGCTCTATTAAATATATCACATTCAGCATATCTACTGCAATTAGGCTAATTTGAGTTAAATTTCTAGTAGTACACTATTGCCTACCGTGATTCATCCAATTTTTGCAAGAACCAGACTGGCAAATTAACTCAATATGTTGAGATCACCCTCCACCCCTGCATTCTTTATGTAGTTGAAGTGATATTAATTGCTTTCATTACCCTTGATGTTTTTTAAAATTAATTAATTAATTTTTAAATTGTTACTTACTTTGAGAGGGGAGAGGTAATTCATTTTTTAAAAATTTTATTTTATTGGAGTTACTGGGGATTGAACTCAGGACCTTGTGCATGCTAAGCATGCACTCTACCACTGACCTATATCTGCCCCCCCACCCAATATTGTTTTAACTTTCTACCCTGTCTGAGGTTAGAAGGCTATTTCATGGGCTTCCACTTGGCCTATTTTACTACAGACTTTTACTCCCCAGGTCAGAGAAATAATGTGAGGATTCTGGTTAAACACATCCATTCCAATTACGTATTTGGAAACTGAGGAAATGATCACTAAGTGCATGTGTGGACCCAGAGAACCCACTGAGATATGGGTGGACCTGAGATAGGACACAAATTATTTCTTGGCTCCTATATGCCTCTCCTCTGATGGGAGTCCATGATGGTGCTTTGGTCTCCCACTAATTAGTATCTAATTGGACCCTGTGTCTAATAGATCTAGCAAAGATCTGGGTATTTTCTTCCTTCACTGTATGAATAAGTGGCCATTGATTCCTTCCTTCGGGGGATTACTACTTACACACTTGCCATAGTGTTGCAGGAAACTTCAACAGGGGACATGGACACTCCCTTAATTAATGGATCCTGGGTCTAAAGTCTGGCTCAGGTCTGGAAACTGGTCAGGGAATCAGAACTTTCTAGTGGAGCCATTAATCTCAGTTCTTCATCTATCAGTTAAAATGTTAAGCAACACTTTTGTAGGCTGCCCATCTATCTTGCCCCTACGAGTACAATGGCCTATTACCTATTTCCATAAACTCCTTGCAATCAGAACTGTCTGGCTTAAATTCTTACATTGCTGGCTATTTTGGCTAATTCTGCACACTTTGCTTCTACCTTGCTGTCACCTGTCCTCTGGCTTTCTGGGATCCTAATATCCCCATTGATGCTCAGGAGCCAGGTTCTGGAATCTCCTCGAGTCAGCCCTAGCTTACCAAGTACAGACACAATGAGGTTGATATGGCACTTACTTGCTCATTGCTTATTGCCTGATAAACAGAGTATCCCTCGGCTTCTTCCAAGCAAAATAGTCACCTTGTGTGTTTTCCGGTTTTTAGAGTAGATTCAGACTGGCATGCCGACTTCTCTGAGCCTTTTGATCTCTTTATGATCACCATGGCAGTTCTGGCATCTTTACTTCATTAAATGTGAGCCATCACTTTTGTTAGAACAGTTTATTGAGATATAACTCACATATAATATTCAATCATTTAAACTCAATGTTTTTTTTTTTATTACATTCACAGAGCTGTGCAATAATCACCATATCAATTTTAGAACATTCTCATCACTCCAGAAACATTTTTGGGGAACATTTCCACCACCACATATCCATTATTTCTAGGCAGTCACCCCCATTTCCCTCCAACATTCCCTGAACCCTGGACAACCACTACTTTCTGTCTCTATAGATTTACTTATTATGGACCCTTCAAATAAATGGAATAATACAGTGTATGGTCTTTTGTAATTGATTGCTTTCACACAGCAAAATATTTTAAAATAAAAGTTCATCCCCATTGTAGCATGAATCTGTACTTCATTCCTTTCCATGGCCGAATAATATTGCATGGTGTGGATATATCACCTTTTATTTATTCATTCACCTGTTCATGGACATTTGGGCCATTTCTATTTTTTGGCTATTATAGGTAATCTTGCTTGAACATATGTTACACATCTAATAATACATAATCTAATATGAAGTAATAATGATTACTTCATATAATTTTGGAAAGTTTCTATTTTAATGTCTTCAAGGTCACTGATCTTGTCTTCTGCACTATCAAACCTACCATTACACATCCAACACAATCTACTGATCTACCAATACACATGCAGTACATTTTTCTTGGACATTTTCATCTTTAGAAGTTTGTGGTCTTTTATTTCATGTCTCTTAGATAAAACTTTTTGAACATAAGGAATACATTTATGTTAACTTTTACTGTCATTGCTAATTCTGACATCTGTGTGTGTCTGTTCTGGGTTAGACTGATTGCTTTTCTCTGCCTTACAAGTTGTATTATCTTGTATACCTGGTTATTTTTAATTTGATATCAGAGATTATGATTTTGCCAGGTTAGAAGGCAGATACATTTGCATTCCATAAATTTTTTTCAGCTTTTATTTCTAGGACAAATGAAGTTACTGAAAAACAGACTGATCTTTCTGGGCCTTACTTTTAATATTTGCTAGGTAAAACTGAAAAGTACTTAGTCCAGGGATAATTATTCCCAAATACAGACAAAAGATCCTTCTGAATATTCTATCCAATGCCCAGCAAATTATGAAGCTTTCCAGACTGGCTGGGAACGGGGACTATTCCTAGTCCTGTGGAACACTGTGTACTGTCTCTGTTTTCCTTCTGGATTATTCTTCCCCCTGTCCTTGGATAGTTTCCTTACATGCATGCACTGATGAGCTAAAGACTTGAGGGGAACTCTCTGCAGACTCGCAGTGCTTTTTGTGTTCAGCGTTCCTCTCCTCGAGCCTTCATTTTGCATATTCTGGCAGGCCTGGCCTCCACAGTTCACGGCTCTGTCCTCTTAACTCAGTGAGATGACTGGGCCGTTAGAGCTCCCCCTTCCCCCCACCGTGTCCTGGAAACACTCTCCAGGAAGGAAGCTGGACAATTGCAGGCCTCACTGCTTTTGTTTCCCTTCTCTTAGAAGTCACAATTCTTGTGGTGCCTGATGTCCAAGGTCTGAACACCGTGGTTTTATACATTTATCTGAATTCGTGGTTGTTTAAGTCAGGAGAGTAAATCTGATCCTCGCTACTCCATCACGGCATTTTCAGGCTCGTCACTTTTCTGTTTATACAAAATAGTCCAGGTTGTTTTATTTTCTATGTTTCATAACTACACTGTTGAAGTTTTAGGAGCCTCTTTGTACTACCTACTGTTCCTTGTGGTTCTCAATCATATTGTCTCTTGCCCACTTGTATTTACACATCTCTTGCTCCAAGCTGCTCCTTTAACGTGTGCAATTATTTTTGTAAATTCTTTGACACATAGGTTAAATGTCAAACAAATAAGTTAGCAACAAATGTGAACAAAAATGAGAATGTGGAATAAGAAATGGAATAAAAATTAAAATCTACCAGCTTGGCAAAGATGTAAGTGAATGATGAGGATCTTGCCAGTATAGGGAAAATATACTGGTTATAAAGCTTGATAGGATTGAAAACTGGAATCAAAATTTCTTTTTTCTTCTCTTCTTACCAACTTTATTAATTTGTGTTTACTCTTACAATATTATAGGGTTACAAAGTAAACAATAAAGAGAATATTTAATTTAATAATTGAATATTAGATTCCCTAGACATGGTCTAAATATTGATTCTGAAAGATTATATAAGATTATTTTTAAGTGTGCCAAGCACAAAGCTGACTTTTTTTAAAATTTTATTTTTTATTGAAGTGTAGTTGACTTACAATGTTAGTTTCAGGTGTATAGCAAAGTGATTCAGTTATACACAGACATACATAATATATATATATATATTCAGATTCTTTTCCATTATAGCTTGTTACAAGAAATTGAATATAGTTCCTTGCGCTATACAGTAGGTCCTTGTTGTTTATCTATTTTATATGTGGTAGTGTGTATCTGTTAATCCCAAATTCCTAATTTATCCCTCCACCTGCCTTTCCTCTTTGGTGACCATAGTTTGCTTTTTATGTACAAAGCTGACGTTCTTAACCACTCAAAGGAAGCTGTCTAAAGTCCAGAGTCTTTTGTTCATCACTATCCTGAGGTATAGAAATTTTAGGAAAAATAATAGGATTAATGACTATATTAAATTTTAATAAGCAGGCTTTCTTTCAGCTTTGAAATAAAGCTAAGTAGTATAGAATTTCTAAAGGGCACTTTTGCAAATCATCTCAACAATTTAAATGTGTGCTTATATTTTGATGCAGAAATAACTAAATCCTTAAAGAATTTATACTAAGATAATCACACATGTTCTGAAAAATATGTGTTCAAGGATGTTTCCTGAATTGTGATTTATATAAGCAAGGTAGTGTAACTTATCTAAATGCTGTTATCAATATAATGATGGTATCTGTGAATAGAGGAACACTTAATATGTCTGGCATATATCTGGAGAAAACTCTAATTTGAAAAGATACATGCACCCCAATGTTCATAGCAGCACTATTTACCATAGCTAAGATACGGAAGCAGCCTAAATGTCCATCAACAGATGACTGAATAAAGAAGTTGTAGCATATGTATACAACAGACTACTATTCAGCTATAAGAATAATGCTTTATGCCTCAAAATGGATGGACTTGGAGATTGTAATACTAAGTGAAGTAAGCCAGAAAAAGAAACAAAAATACCATGTGATATCACTTATACGTGGAATCTAAAAAAAGAAAAAAAGAAGACACTAATGAACTTACCTACAAAACAGAAACAGACTCACATAGAAAACAAACTTCTGGTTACCAGAGGGGAAAGGGAAGGAGGGATAAATTGGGTGTTTGGGATTTGCAGATACTAACTACTATATATAAAATAGATGAACAACAAGGTCCTACTGTATAGCACAGGGAACTATATTCAATACCTTGTAATAGCCTATAGTGAAAAATAATGTGAAAAGGAGTATGTATGTGTATATATATATATATATATATATATATATATATATATATATATATATATATATGTATGGTATTCGCTGTATACCAGAAACGAATACAACATTGTAAATCAACTATACTTCAATTAAAAAAATACACAAAGAATTCCCAAAACTCAAAGACAATAAAACACCCATTAAAAAATGGGCAAAAGACCTTAGCAGACACCTTACAAAGAAAATATGCAGATGTGGCAAACAAGCATATGAAAAAAGCTCCACAACTTAAGTCGTCAGGGAAACGTGAATTAAAACAATGAGATACCACTCAATACTTAATTAGAATGGCCAAAATTCAGAAAACTGACAACATCAAATGCTGGTGAGGATGTGGACCACAGGAATTCTTACTCATTGCTGGTGGGAATGCAAAATGGTATAGCTTCTTTGGAGATATTTTGGTGGTTTGTTACAAAACCTGCCATACGATCCAGCAATCGCCCTCCTTGGTACTCGCCAAAGGAGTTGAAAACCCAGGTCCACACAAAAGCCTGCACACAGATGTTTATAGCAGCTTTATTAAAAACTGCCAGAATCTGGAAGCAATCAAGATGTCCTTCAGTAGGTGGACAAATAGATTGTGGTATATTAGACAATGGGATACTTTCAGCGCTAAAAAGAAACGAGCTATGAAGCCTTGAAAAGACATGGAGGAAACTTAAATGCTTATTATTAGGTAAAAGAAATCGATCTGAAAAGGCTACGTCCTGTATGATTCTAACTATATGACATTCTGGAAAAGGCAAAACTATGGAGACAGTAGAGTTCAGTTTTTGCCAGAGGTTAGGGAGAGGGGAGGAATGAATAGGAGGAGCACAGAGGATTTTTAGGGCAGTAAAGAAACTCTGTATGGTATAATGATGGATACGCGTGTTATACATTTGTTCAAACCCATATAATGTACACCACTAAGAGGTAAACAAGCTAACTTTGGACTTTGAGTGATTATTGTGAACGAAAAATACTGCAAACCGTATCAGTAAACAAAGAATGCTGGAGCCATCAAGTCATCAGCTGCTGCCACCAACCCCTGAGTGGAGACAAGCCTGCAGCCCGGCCTCTGCAGCCACCCACAGTGGAGCACTCTGAGGGGACTCAGAACAAGAAAGGACAGGATACTCGCCCTAGATAGCTAGTTGCTTGTCAAAGGAATGATTTCAATGAGCTCAAATGTTTGCTTCCTCCCATACATAGAAAAGTGCTAAATTATTTAACTTGAGCTGTCTGGTTTTCTTCAGTCAACAAGTAATCTTTTGATGTTCCAGCTACCTGGTTTTTGTTGTAAAACTCTTACATATCCTGGCTTCTCCCTACCTCTTCGGGGCAGTTTCTCAGAGTGATCTGAGAGGCTGTCATCCTGGCTTGAGTCCTCCTGCCAAATAAAACATAACTTTCAATTTTTAGGTTGTGCATTTATTTCAGTCGACATTATGATGTGTCAATGTAAGTTTACCCATTATAACAAATGTACCACTCTGTGGGGGATGTTGATGAATGGGGCGGTTATACATGTAGGAGGGGGGCAGGGGGTAAATGGAAATCTCTGTGTCTTCCTCTCAATCTCAATTTTGTTGTGAAGCTAATACTGCTCTAAAAAAAAAGCCTTAAAAAAATTGGTCCTAGAATAGAGGATCAGAATACGAGTTTTAACACGATTTGGACATGATCTGTCAAGTATAAAGGATCCTAATATGAGTTTAAAGGATTTTAATGTAACTTAGTTTTGAAAGCATTTTTTGATGGACACACAAGAAAATTAAAATGATGCTGAAGGCAACACACACACACAGACACAAACACACACACACGTCACATCTCCCCAACTGCTATCCCCCAGTCGCCTAGGTTATTTACCCAGAAACCAGTTATTCTCTTCCCTGAAAAATACTAGTCTTTTTAGTAAAATACAAATCTATGCTTCTATTTAGTCATTGGTGTATGTTGTTTTATCAGTAAAAGAGCTCAGGCCACAGACTTGGAGAAAATATTTGCAATATCTGATAGAAGACTTGCATCTGGAATATACAAAGAACCCTTAAAACTCAACAATAAGAAAATGGATAATTTAAAAATGTGCAGAATCTATGAAAACGAATATATGTATGTATATGCAAGACTGAGACATTATGCTGTAAACCAGAAATTGACACACCATAATTGACTGTACGTCAATTAAAAATGTGCAATATCTGAACAGATAATTCATTAAAGACACTATACAGATGGTGCATGAAAAAGCATATAGAAAGATACTCAATATCATATGTAATTAGGGAAATACAAATAAAAAGCAATATACCATTACACATCTATTTGAATAATTAAAATAAAAACTGGTAATACCAAGTACTGGTGAGGATGTGGAGCAACAGGAACTATAGGTCTGTTAGGGCTGCTGTAAGAATAGAGCACCAGCTGGGTAGTTTGTAAACAGGAAGTTACTGCTCATAGTTTTGGAGGCTGGACATCCAAGATCACTGCACCAGCAAGGCTGGGTAAGGACTTTCTTCCTGGCTCATGGCTGGTACTTCCTGGCTATGTGCTCACACAATGCAAAGGGCTTGGGATCTCTCTGAAACCTCTTTTTAAAGGCACTATGATATTGTGATTCACAATAAGAAATATTTATTTGGTCTTCCTTCCTTTTCCTGCCACAGAGTTACTAAAACCTTTGGAATTTCCTAAGTGATGAAAGCGATAGAAGTGTCTTTCGTTATGTTAATGAGGTGACTTTTGGAAAGCCCCAGCTACCCTAAGGATGAGGGCTGGTCACAGGAGGAACCTACCATGTGATTAGGGGCTTTTTACTTTCAGTCCCACCTCCATGACTTCCATGGAGGGGACAGGGGCTGGAGGTAGATAACTGCTAATGGCCAATGGCTGAATCAATGATGCCTATGTAATGAAGCCTCCATAAAAACCCAAAAGGATGGGGTTTGGAGTTTTCAGGCTGGTGAACACATGGAGGTGCTGGGAGAGTGGTGTCTTTTCTCATATACTTCGACCTATGCATCTCTTCCATCTGGATGCTCACCTGTATCCTTTATCATACTCTTTTATAATAAACTGGGAAACAGTAAGCAAACTGTTTTCCTGAGTTCTGTGAGTCACTCTAGCAAATTAATCTGGAGGGTGTCCTGGAACCACCGATTTATAGCTGATCAGTCTGAAGCATAAGTGACAACCTTGATTTGTGATTGGCACCTGAAGTTGGAGGGGTATTCTTGTGAGACTAAACCCTCAATGTGGGATCTGATGTGATCTCCAGGTAGAGACAGAAGATAGTGTCAGAACTGAGTTGAACTGAGGCCCCTCGGGTGGTGTCAGAGAAGTGCGTGGCAGTGTGGAAAAAACCCACACCTTACGAACTGGGAACAGGATTGCAGGCACTCATCCCACTCATTAGGGCCCCACTCTCATGACTTAAGTACTTCCCAAAGGCCCCATCTCCAAATACCATCACATTGGGCATTAGGATTTCAACATATGAATTTTGAGGGAACACAACATTCAGACCAGGGCAGAAACACTCATTCCTTGTTGGCAGGAGTGCAAAAGAGCACAGCCACTACAGAAGATAATGTCTCCGCCTTTTGAGTGTCAAACAGAATGTGGACATTTGAAAACCATCACAGTTGACTTTCTAAACACTAATTATCCACATTCCTCCCACATACAAAATAAACTCCCTCCCATCCCAGTCTCATTCCATTACAGAATCAGGGTAAAATCCAGAATCTCATCTAAATCAGGGCCAGGTCTGGCTGAGGCTCCTGGCGTGCATTTATGTAAGTGAAGCTCTTCAAGTACAGTTTCTCCTGGACTGAAGGCCTGTGAAGTACAGAGATGAGTTATCTGTCTCCACAGGCAGGACAGGCACAGGATAATTTTCATACACAATTAAAAAGGGAGAAATGGGAGGCACAAAGAGTCACTGCTTTATAGCAATGTTCAAATATAGCCAGGCAAATTGAAATTTGTCATCTTTTTCCATCTCTCAACCCCAACTTCCACCCCAGACCCTGTACCCTCTTCGACATTTCAACTATCTTGGTAAGAGGCGCCTCTGCTAGAACAGGGGAGTCCATCAGGGAGGAGATACTAGTCAGTGCGAGGAGTCCGTGGGGGGCAGGGGTGGGCAAGTCTCCCCACCTCCTCACATTATGCTAATAGGGCAAGACAATTTCAGATGCTCTTTGCATAAGAGGAGTCAGGGACTCTGAAGTCACAATGTTGGATGGGGGTAGGTTGTAAACAAATCTAGCATCACCGTACATCCTCTGGTAGGTCTGAGACCCTGACGCCCCCCCGCCCCCCACAGTGAATAAACCGAAACTGAAAATGAAACCGGGTCAAAGTCCCGCCGGCTCTTCCTGTGTCGAGAGTCGGGCGGGTTCCGCAATGTCGGGGTGACCTTCGAACCCGGAGACTCGAGGTACCCCAGCCCGTCCCTGGGGAGGGGGTCGTGAGCTGGACCCGGGCCCGCGCCGCTCACCGGCCTCGCTCTGGTTGTAGTAGCCGCGCAGGGTGTTCAGGCCCACTCGGTACCAGTGTGCGTTGCCCTTCGCATTCCGTGTCTCCCGTTCCCAATACTCCGGCCCCTCCTGCCCCACCCACCGCGCCCGTGGCTCCATCCTCGGATTCGGGGCGTCACTATCGAAGCGCACGAACTGCGTGTCATCCACGTAGCCGACTTCCACGTACCAGGTCTCCCCGAGGCCAGGCCGGGATACCCCCGTTTCCGAAATACCTCTTGGAGTGGGAATCTGGGGGCGGGGAGGGGGTGAGACCCGGCCCGACCCTCCTCCGGGCGCGGGTCCCAGGATCTGATGTTGAAGGGGCGGAAGCGGGGCGGGGATGAGGGGGCTAGCGAGACGGAAAAGTGGTGGCAGTTCGAAAAAGAGCCAGGACCTCGGGGTGGGAGAGAGGAGAGGGCGGGCTAGAGGTGGGGTGACGGGTCTGGGCAGGGGGCGGCGACGTCGCACTTTCCCCGGGGGTCCTGCCCTCGCTACCCCGGGGCGGGCCCCTCGCTCCTCCCCCGCAGAGGCCGTTCCCTCCCGACCCCGCACTCACCCGCCCAGGTCTGGGTCAGGGCCAGGGCCCCCGAGAGCAGCAGGAGGAGGGCTCGGGACTCCCAGATCCCCATCAGAGTCTGCGAGAAGCAGAGTGAGGACCGGTCCATGCGGACTTTATAACCGGGAACCGACTGGCTTTTGTAGAAACCCGACACCAAAGAGAGTGAGAACTGGGACCGCGTCACGAGTGTCCAGGCCGGAAGGCCCGGGGAGAAGGGAACCCCCAGCACCGAGCGTTCTCGCCCCAGACCCCGCCCTCGGTGAGACCCCCGAGAGCCACTCCCTCCCGGGAACCTGGGACTTTGCCCTGATCGCTCCCCTCCTGCACCGAGAGCTCTTCGTCACCAAGTCTCACTGAGTCCTGGCCCAGGGGCTAATTCAGCGATTTTCAAAGTTTTTGGTCAGAATATCTATATAGTCATCCAAATTAGGAACACCTCAAGGATATTTTCTATCGATATTTTCCATACTAGGAATAATACTGTTAAATTAAAAACATTGTAATAACCTCTAATGGAAAAAAAACATGAAAACGAGTATATGTATGTATATACAAAACTGGGACATAGTGCTGTACACAAGAGACTGACACATTGTAATTGACAGTACTTCTATGAAGGAAAAGCCCAGCTGGGCTAACAAGCTAACTCACAAATCTAAGTGTAACAAGTGTCGGATTACTGATCTGAGTTCTGCTGGGTTAACTTGTAAATCTGAGTTAATTATTGTTGGTTTGCTGATTCCCTGTTCATGTTTTTTCACTAGCCAGCTGGATTTTCAAAGAGACATATCTGGCGTTGAAATGTTGGTTTCCTGCCTCCCTGCCTCTACTTTTGTGATAATGATGTTGCTAAAGCTGTTCCATGCCTATTGGCCAAATACCCCAAGCTTGTAATTAACCCTATAAAACCTCATGCACACGTCTTGGAGGTGCTCAGAGCTTCGGAGCAGAAGCCCCTCTGAGCCCGCCGGCTTAATACATCTGAGTACTCCAACCCTCCGAGTGGTGCTTGTTTCTTGACTGGCCTGTCATTTCCGTAACACTTCAATTAAAAATTAATTTAGGTAAATATTAATATCCCATTGCCTTTACTACAAAATATAACTATTTCCCAGAATAACCGTGGTAGTGAGATGGTGGAGCTTTTTACAGTTTTACATTTTTGCAGGTCTCTTTCTTGTATGTCTCATTAGAAGACCACTGGATTTTCAAGTTTGCTTCTGCGTTTAATCCCTTATTTTGATTGAAGACTACAAAGAGGCTCACACATATGTAGGAGTATTATTTTTAATAACCTTTTCACATAATTGTGGAATGTTCCTCTTTGATACAAAACTAAAACTACACAAGTTGTAGTTTCTCAAAGGTTATTTGCAAAGTGGACCTGAAACAATATAATTGAATATTTCCTATTCTGTTACATTAAAATCCATAGGCCTATCTTGCACACTGATTGTCTCTTGTACTGATGAACGATGTTTTTTAGCAGATACATTGTTTGACTGAGTTATACAATCTTCCAGTGTCTATGTATTTAATCAAAGTTATCAAAAAATCATCATATATGATCATATTACCACAGATGCCAACAGAGGAGTTAACCTAACGGGAAGCTGACAGCTTATGCGATGAATCACTAGTTTTCCAAAGTTCTGGGTGGCAGTCTCAACTCTCAGTTTATTTTCCTGAAGGAAGAAAATCTTCCTCACTTCATTTTTGAGAAAGTGGATGGCAGTTAACCAAGTCTAAATAATTATAGTTTCTCTGTCATTTATTCTTTTTCTTTTTACTGTTATTTTTATTTATTTATTTTCATGTTTCATTTCTAAATTTTTTTGGGGGGAGTAGGTGATTAGGTTTTATTTATTTATGGGACTTGAACCCAGGACTTCCTGCATGCTAAGCAAGCACTCTACCACTGAGCTATACCCGCCCCCCCAACTCATCCTTTCAAGTAAAAATAGTATTTCAGGAAAAAGGAGGCTAGCTCAGCTCACATACAGTATTTTCCCTGGGACATAGGACTTCAGAATGTGGCAGAAGTGTTGTTTTATGTGTGCTTCCCATGTCATCATATAAGGTATTTTTAAAATGTGATTTTAATGATGATGATTTAGGACAGATAGTTTTTAATGCTCCAAGAAGGACATTTAAAAACAAACCTTTTTTTTTCTACAAGTGAGTTGTGATGGAAGATAATTCCTATTGCAGTTTGCTGCCAGAAGTCTCCATTATTACTAAACTTTACCTCAATGCAAATGTCAACATAGAGTAAAGGCAAATAATGTGTCAGAGACTCTATGAAAATAGTTTTGAACTGATGGATCCTGTGAAAGGGTCTCAGTGACTTCAAGGGTTCCACAGACCACACTTTGAGAACTGCTGTTCTGCATAAACCAAGGAAAGTCTCCCAGCTGGTCCCCACTTTCGCCTCTTGTTTGTGTCCCAGAATCCCTCTCTCTGAGCTGGAAACTCCCTGCCTCCCCAAACCTAGCTGAAAGCTCTGCCCCTGGGCTCCCTTAGGAGAAAACCCACTTCCTGGAAAAGAATAACAGAGAGAGTCCTCAGTCTGGGAAGGGCGGTGGAAGGACAGGTAACACCACTCTGGAACTGGAAACAGTCTGGGCCCGAAGGCACCAGACTCACTCATAACCTATTTTGGGTTTGTTATACACCAGCTTAATATGTATTCATATCCCAGACAGAAGTCTGCAATAGTTTCTCAGAGAAATAACATTGGCCCTTTCATCTCACGTGGGTCTAATGCATCTGAGGTGAGGCCCACAAAGCATGGAGAGCAGTCCTGTCCAACAGAACGTTCTGTGATGGAGAAACTGATCTATGTCTGTGCTCTCCACTGTGGTAGCCACTAGCTACATGTGGCACCTCAGAAATCACTATTGTGCTGAGCACCTTTAATTTAATTTATTTTATTTAAATAACCATATGCTGATAGTATCTTGCATATGAGATAGTGCATATCCAGAATGTTCTTAAAATTGTCTGTTCCCCAAAAAGATACTTTGTGACTCATTGGTTGATAAATATTAAAAGAGTCAGTGGAAGGCATGGGTTTGTATATGTGGGTCTTAGATGTATCCTTAAAACACAACATGCCTAAGAAAGTTTAATTAATATATATTTTAACAATTACAGTGTATAGACATTAACCAAACCATGGTTTATCACTATCAGGTCATAAGTGTTCAAAAATGCCCATCATTGGAACTAATCCTTATCTACGTTACATTGGGACTCTGGGTATTTTCATTAATCTGATAAACATGGGCAGGCATGTAAGTCTTTCAATTAGCCCAGGAGAAAGTATTTATTGGCCACAATATATGTCAAATGCCTTGCAGGTCCTGTACATACTTGTAAATTATAAAGCAGAAGATGTACACCTTAGAATTCAACCACCTTAGAAATCTTGACCTACTGTTCCTCCTATGTTTTACTCCCCAAATCAGTGAATTCTGTTTCCCTTCACCCTTGGACCCCTCTCTCCTCACCATCCCCTCCTAGATGAAAAGATACGTGAATTTTTACAATTGTGGAACAAATAATTCACTAAGCGTAATCCTAAAGATGAAAAACCATAAAGAAATACACAAATCCTCTCTGTGTCAACCACACACTTACAAAGATTTAAAACACACGCTCATATTAAACTCAAAGACATAAAAAATTTGACAGACAAAAGATATGATGTGCCTCCATGTTCTTCAGCCAAAGATCACCTGGAGCACATCTGTGGGCAAGCAGGTTGGATTTATTACTGGGAGCAGCGAGGGAGATCACACTGCCTCAGGCCCACGGTGTCTGAGCGTGAGTATTAGACAGAACGTACATACGGCTTTGGTTGGGTGATTCTGAGGAGGGATTTGGAAGCAGGGGCTCATTCTAGATTGAATGTTGTTAGGAAGTGAGGGAAAATTCTGTGACTGGGCACCTGAGTAAACCGGGAGGGAGGGCAACTAGAGCAAGGATACAGCTGTAACTAGACAGAAGCAGTGGTCGCTGTATGAGCACAGGGAGAGGTCCAGTACATTGTGAAGGTCACAGTGCCGCCTTGTTTGGTCTATATGGAATGATGTCATGGTCTTGTCTTGTCTCCCTGTGTCATGGTCTCAGGTGTCCTTGTGTAATGTCAATGTTCCAAATTGTTTTCTAATATTCTTTAGTTATTTTTCATTTGGGATATAGTTACTTTAAAATATTGAATTCAGAAGGACAAAGCAGACTCCAAGCACAGGAATTGGTCTCACACTTACACGGGCCTCAGTGTTGTGAGAAGCGGAGCTGGGGCTCCTCAGTCGGTCATGTTAATGTCTCAACAATTTCAATATGCTTACATTTTGACACAGAAACTTCTCTTTTAGAAATTTATCCTAAGGAGATGATTAGACATGTTCTCAAAAATTCACATTCAAGGATGTATCTTGAATTGTGGTTTATAGAAGTAAAGAGTGGAAATAATCTAAATGCTACAATCACTGTAATGATGGTCACTATGAACAGAGGAGAACTAACTATGTCTCAGGCAGTCATTCCATGTGATTTACATACAGGGTCAATTTATGCCTCAAAGCAAACCCATGAGGGGCCCAATGTGTGATCCTTTTGTGCAGACAGGGAAAGGGAGCCTCAGAGAGGATAAGGAGCATCTATTTCGAGGCCACCTTGCATCAGGATCTGGAGACACTGGAGGAGAGCAACAGTTAGGCGCCTGCTGATGGGAAATGGGCTCTGCTGTGCGGGAGAGGGACAGAAATGACCGAGACAGATGCACATCAGGACTGCGCTAAGTGCCGTGAGGAAGAGCTGATGATGCCATGAGAGCAGATAACAGGAGTCCTGACAGGTCCCCTGCCGCTGATATCAATAATGTCTGAAAGATGGAAAAGATAAATGGAATGTGAAATAAAACCAGAATTCTATATAATTATATACAATCATAGAATGAAAAAGAGCTCTTGGGAATTAAAAATGTCATAGAATGAATACTTGAATAGATGAAGTGGAAAATTAGAGTCATACTGTCAGTAAGTAGTTGGAAAAATAATGACAAGGAGGAGACAAGACCTATTAGAATACTAATCTGTCAATCAAGGGATTTTAACAAGTTAATAAAAGGAGTTTCAAAAATAATGGAGAGTAGGAATCATAAGAAAACTCAGATTAAGACCAGCATTTACATCCTGAATGTCCCAACCAAACTCTTAGTGCAGACCCAGCCCAAGACAATCACAATGACATTTCAGACAGAGGGTGGTAAAGAAGAGACCTTGAAAACTTCTTGGGGCTAGAAGATAGTGAAGCAATGCCTTCTGAATTCTGGGAGAAACAAGTATTTCCAACAGAGTTCAATATGAAGTCAACATGTAAGGCCTAGGGGAGCCTAAGAGATTTCAGAGTTTCAGTGTTGTAATTTCCGTGCTCCTTTCCCTGGGACACTATTAGGCAAAGTTGGTGGGGGAGGCAGGGATGATGGAGAAAACAAGAAACAGGAAATACATGGGATCCAAACCTCAGGGGAGCCAAACAAGAGAGGGAGAGGGCTGCCCAGTAGGAGGTGAAGGAGATCGGGATGTCAGCCCTACCCCAGGTGTGCAGGGACCCCGCCCACAGTCCGCAGTAGGCAGGACTGAGGACTGTCGTAAGGATGGGTCTGTGTAAAGAGATGAAGTTAGTGGAATATCAGATGTGCTCAAAAATATTTGGGAAGACTTAGGGTCTGTGGAGAGTTTTGTAATGATTTAAAATGAATACAACATAACTAAGGTATTATTTATTCCAGGGAAAATAAAAAATCATTCAAGGAAAGGAAAGTCTACTAAATGCTCAGTTGTGACTAACATTTCCATCATCATAACAATGCAAACACTGCACCGTGAGCTAATCAAAATGGTAAGATTTATAAATTTATGAATTATAATTATAGAGGGAGGATGGTGGTGTGGGAAAGAACCAATTAACTAAAGATGGTATATAAAACTGAAAAACAAGGAAGGAGTATTATAAACATGCTATTTAGAGGCATAGAAGAAATAATTAGAGAATCAGCTAAAAGTGTTTTAAAAAAATTTGGGGGGGAATTAGCTTTATTTATTTATCTATTTTTTTGATGAAGGTACTGAAGATTGAACCCAGGGTCTCGTGCATGCTAAACACATACTCTACCACTGAGCTATACCCTCTCCACTCAGTTAAAATTTGAAAAATAGCTTGTCTATGAGATTTAAGAGACGGGGGGACATGGAACAGTGAGCCATCTGCTTGGATATCAAGTCTTGTAGAAGTATTTTACTTTTTAAAACTATGTGCATATATCCATCATCTAAAAATAAGAGGACAACCTAGTAAATGTGAGATGGACTCGGGAACTGTTCTGTAAGAAGAGTCATAGACATGGGGCAAGTGTTGGGAGGAAACTGGACATAGAGTGGCAGATGTTTATGGGAGAGTTTTGTTTTCATTGATTTAGATTTGTTTGATTAATTTTAATGGGAGCAATGGCAGCTGTAGGCAGGAACAAAGGAGGCAGCAGGAGTGAGAAACTGCTGATACAGGGGACAGAGGAGCCTCATCCTGTGCCCTCTCTGAGAGGCAGCCTTAGACAGGAGGGACCATCCATCATCACTGGGGGGAAGGTGAGGATACAGGTGCAGATGCAGGAGTGTGGGAGGATGATGATGTCATTCTCACCTGAGTCCTCTTATTTTCTGAGTGAAAACAGAGCTCACCTTTAAGAATAAGGAGTGAGGAGGAAGTGGAGGGGATTGAGGAGGGAGGAGGAAGTGAGAGACAACCCTCTTAGGAGGTGGGAGAGTGAGCTGACTCAGGACATGGCATCTGAGAGTGCAGGGTGGGGGCCACTGAGGTCTGTGCTCATCAGCCTAGAGAAAGTTCCAGCACTTGGGCAGCAGCAGAAGGATGTGTAACAAAGTGAAAGAAAATGCAGTTATTGTTGGTGTGAGAATTATAGTTCATTTTTCTTTGTCATTTTAACATTTATACTTTGTTTTACAGTGAATATACATTATATTATATACTATACTTTACACATATACATTATAATAAGGATTTTAAAACTTTGTTAAATTTTTAAAAAGAAAGGCAGATGGATAGAAAAAGACAAGAGCAAGAACAGGGGAATGCAGAGCTGGAGCCACGCAGGATCTTTCCCTTCTTTTGGGGGTGTGGTCATTTATTAGTATCTTATAAACTCTTTGATACTTCTAACAATAATTTTTTTTGTATTTTATGTGGCATTTTTAGCTATATCCTTGGACAAATTTTTCCATACAATCCAGCCCATCTTTTCCAGCAATCTAATCTCTAGGCAGAAGAGCTCAGTCAAAAGGTGATGGGTCTGGAGTAGAGGATCAGAATGTGCGTCCTGACACATGAGCTGAAGAAGAATGTCAAGTGTTTCACAAGTGTAAGGGATTTTAATGTCATGTGCTTTTTGAAAACATTATTTATGTGCACAAAAGAGAATTCAAAAGATACTCAAGAGTATACAAAAATAAGTAAGTCATATTGTTTCCCTCATCCCCTGGTCACCCAAGTCCTCTACTCAGAAGCCACTGCAGTTAGTAATTTCTCACTTATCTTCCCAGAAAAATATATTTATGCATTGCTGTATACTGTTATCTGAGTAAAAGCTCCAGCCATGGACAGAGAGAAATTATTTGCAAATTCACATATCTGATTCAAGACCTGTTTTAGAACATACATAGAACCCTTAAACTCAGCAATATGAAAGCAAACAACAATTTAAAAGTGGAGAAAAGTCTGATAAAGATTTCATTATAGAAGATTTATTAGTGGAAATGGGTATGAAATGGTGGTCAACATCATGTTATCAGGATATGTAAATAAAAACAACAGTGATGCACCATCACACCTATGAGAACAGCTAGAATCCAGGAATAGGAGATGCCAAGTGCTGAGCAGGACGTGGAGCCGCAGAAGCCCCCCCACCCCACCCCACCGCCTCTGCACTGCTGCAGGAATGCGAAGCAGTGCAGCCACTGCAGGGACGGTCAGTAGTTTCTTATAAACACTGACACAGACTCACCGTCCAACCTGCTGATCACTCCAGTACTGTGTCATCTCATTTGAAAACTTATATTTGCACAAAACCCTGCACAGCAGTGTTTATAGCAGAGCACCCCTCAAGTGTGGGCTTCGCTTAGTGGCTTTCTTCTAAAGACTACAGTATGAAAAGCGGGGAAGGAAAAGTAAAAATCCAGGAGAAACCTGGGAAACCTACCGTAGCTAGGTGACGAGGTGAACTTGTTAGTGATAATCAAGTGGAGAGCACACAGCCTCGATGTGTGGAGAACGTCACTTCATCTCTGTGGTCTTTTTCCCCCAAACCCTTTGCCCCAGTCAATCAAGTCAAATGAGTCTACAACATCCCTGAGCAGTACACCCCATGTCATCAAAACCGGGGGATGTCTGCCACAGCCCGAGAAGTCTGAAGGAGACAGGATTGGGACTCAGTGCAGTGTGGTTTTGATAGGATCCTGGATCAGAAAAAAGGAAAATTAATGAAATCTAGATAAATTTTAGAATTCAATAATATTGTATCAATATTGCTTTATTAGCTGTGACAAATGTATGACAGTGATATAAGATATTCCCATAGGGAAACTGAGTGTGGGACATACAGTAACTCTGTACTAACTTTGTTACTTTTTTGTAAATCTCAAACTATACTAAAATTCAAAAAATTTTAATATTTGCCAGAAGTGAAGAGGCAGTGGAAGAAACTGATCAGCTTTTGAGTTTTCAGGTTGTTTTCATCAATGAGGTTGTGAAAGGGGTATTGAGGAGAAAAGACGGGAACCTTAGAGTCAGGGCAGGGTTCCAGAGCTCTCCTCTCCTCCACTCCCTGCCCGCCCGCAGCCCGAACCCAGAACTACTCAGAAGGCACCTTCATCTCCCATCTCTGACTCAGACCACAGCCCCTCTGCTTCCAGGACTGTGCTGAGTAGGAGAGAGCAGAGTGGTGGCGCCCTCGTGTGGCCACAGGGATGATGACAGGAGACCTGAGCTCCCTTTTTAGTCATTGTTCTGACTATTCAAAGTCCTTTGTATTTGCATATAAATTGTAGACTCAGCAGGTAAGTTTCTTAAGAGACACTGTCAGAGTTTTGATAAGCGTTTAGGATTCCGAATTGAATTGCTCTCAGTGCATAGATTGATTTTGGGAGAACTGGGGCCTTAACAATATTGATGATGCCAATAAGTGAATACGGAGTTTATCCCTATTTCTTTAGTTTTTCCTTACTTTCTCTCAGGCACACTATGTAGACTTCAGGGTTCAAATCTGGCAAACTCTCTTTAAAATGATGCCTGAATATTTTATTTTGATGCTATTATGAATGGAATTTTAAATTATTCATTTTCTTAATGTTACATTACTGGTACATAGCAACCCAATTGACCTTGTAGCCTGCAGTCTCCTTTTATTTACCTGTTAGTTCTAGAAGCTTTTTTGGGGGGAATTTCTATGCACACAATCATGTCACCTGCAAATAAATCCTTTTTTATATTTATATCTCTTTGATTGCTTTTCATTGATCAATGCTCTGGCTAGGACCTCTAGTACAATAGAAACATACTAGATGTTTAGTAGAAATGGTGAGTGTTGGCATCCTTACCTTGTTCCTTACATTAAGTAGAAAGTATCCAGTCTTTCACCATAAAGTATGATGTCAGTTCTAGCTTTTCCGACGATGTCATTCATCAAATTAAGCAAGTGGGTTTTTACTCCCAGTGTGCTGAGAGATTTGATACATTAATATGATATATTACAGATTTCTATATATTCATCCAAAGGTGCCTCCTGAGATAAATTGTTCTTGCTCCTAACATGTTGGCTTCCACTTGCTGATGTTTCCTTAAGGATTCATGAGTGACATTGATTTGAAGTTACTTTTTTTGACGTCTTTATCTGGTTTTGGTATCAGGGTATTACTAACCTCATAAAACAATTTGGAAGCCGTTTCTTCCTCCTGAATTTTCTCCAAGATTTGTATAGGACTGGTGTTGATACTTCAATGTTGGATAGAATCCACCAGGCTCCATCAGAGCCTGGAGTTTTCTTTGTGGAATTAAAAAAAGTTATGTATTTAATTTCTTTAATTCATAGGAGATTAATTAGTTTTCCTATTTGTTCTTAATTCAGTTCAGTATATGATGTCTTTAAAGAAATTGGTTCATTTTCATACTCATTATCTAATTTATTTGCTTGAATTGTTTGTAAGAGTCTCTTATTATTCGTTTAAAGTGATAAATCTCCCTCTAATGCTGCTTTTGAAACATCTCACAAATTTTTACTTCATTTCCATTTAGTTAAAAAGATTTCTAATTTCCCTTCTGATTTCTTCTTTAAGCCAGGATTATCCATGAGTTTAAATTGTGTTGGTTAATTTCTGAATGTTAATAAATTTTCAAACTTCCTTTGTCCTTCATTCTCACTATTTACTATTAGAAGTTGTTGAATTTATAGGTTTCAAAACACGGCACAACTATTATTTCCAAAAGACTTCAGGACACCAACAATAAGAAAAAAGAAAAGGCAAACAAACACGTTTTTCAAAAGTTGTGCAATACAGGGTAATGCTAAACTGATGATTTCCCTAACTCTCAGAGTGATGAAGGTACAGCCCAGGCACGCTGTGGCTCAGACTGCCTTTGGGCTCAGTCTGCAACATCAGCCCTGCCCTGGTCTCCAGCTTGCTCACCCAGCCGGCGCATTTTGGAATTGTAGCCCCACAGTCGTGAGAGCCAATTTTTAACTATATATGTACGCGTGTCTTGGGGCTCTGCATCTGTGATGCACCGTGTCTAATGCAGGACTGTTACAGGCACTAACAACAACAGCTAAACCCTTGCAGTTTTCAAGGAATTTCTAAGGCAGGTGGTGGCTGTGCAATCACGTGACACCCACTGGCCAGGAAAGCACATGAGCAGAAGAAACTCTTCTTGCTTTGGGGGAAGGTGGAGGATGAGGTGAACCATCCCTGAGGAAGTAGCGTTTCAGCAGAGATGAAGGGGGCAAGACCAGAGGTTAGGGCAGGTCGCTGGGGTGGAATGTGCCAGATGAGGGAAGAACAAGGGATCAGAAGTCCTGACATGGAAAGGACACATTTGAGACCAGGGTGGCTGGGACGAGGACAGTTGCAGGCTGTGGCTTCTATCCAGGGGCTCCCTCCCTCTGCCTGCTCTACCTCCACACTCAGCACGTGGACCCCCCGGCTGATTCAGAAGCCCTAGGATTACAAAATAGTAGGACCCGGAGGCCCTGGGCCTTCTAGCCTAGTGGCTTTGTTCTGGAGATACTGAAGCTGAAGCCACAGAGGGAAGTGACCTCCCCAGGAAACGGAGGGTGTGGCACGGATGGAACTCGCTGACTCTGAGGCCAGGGGGCTTTCCACGAAGACAACAGAGGTGATCTGGGGGAGGGGACTTTGTGGGGAGAGTGAGGTAACATCCAGGGGGTGAGATGCAGGAGACCTGGGGGGGAGTCCTACTTTCAGGCAAATGACACCTCTTTCTCTGCCATGAGAGCGTTTCCCAAACTCCCCCACTCCTCCTCATCCTCTGCTTCTTCAAGCCCTGCTCAAGAACGACCTCCTTCTGGAACGTTTTCTTATGGAGGTGTTGAACTAACATTTCCACTTTTTCTCTCCAAATACTCTCAGTGCCTATTCAGTGTGGGATTTGAATTCACTTGTGAGGTTGCGGTACAATTGTTTTTCCATCATTTTATGTTTGTGCCCTGTCTCTCCTATTACACACACAGACACACACAGGACAAACACCCTCATTTCTCACACACTGGGAAGGGAGCTCACTCAATGAATAGCGGAGCTTACTTTGAATCCACTGATGGTAACCCCAGGTCACACTCTCTGCAGCATTTCTGTGTGGCTGTGTCTGACCAGCTCCCGGAGTCCCTGCCTTAGTGCTTTTGGTTCATGGATGACAACTCTTCATCCCCATGACAGTGAGGAGGTGAAGGCGAAGTCTTGAGTTCAGGGCTTGATGCAGGAGCCAAGTTGCTTTGATGACGAGATCAGGATCTTCACAAGTCAGATTGAGATTTTCCAATAAATCTGAAAAACTGCAGTGATACTACAACCAAACAACGGAGCGTGGTCTGAACAAACAGCATCTGCTGCAGAAAGCAGGTGGGTGCCTGGGATAACAGGGGAAGCAGTGCTCATCACCTCACCCCGGTTGTAGGAGCGGGAAGTCCTCTGGACATGTGTTCCCACAGGGACAGGATTGGCAGGTGTATGTGTACAAGTTATCCCTTGAGAATGAAGGCTGGGGTCTTTGAGCCATTAATTAATTAATCATTAGCTCAGCAATCTCATTACATCACGGATACATGCATATAATTTGGGGGCTCTGGACGTGGGAGAACAGACCGTTGTAACCTAGTACTTGTCCTGAAAGAGCTTACTATTAATATGGGGCGGCACCCATACTTCTGGGGACGCCTTATTGACACTTTGATGCACATGCAGTGATGTCATAGATCAGAACTATCTTTAGGAGGAGAAGCAGAGAAATTGTTTACTCAAGTTCATAGGTGTGACACCGTGGCGGTTAGGGAGAGTTTATGAATGAGGTGGATTTTGAATGATTTGTGTGTGACTGTGTGATTAATGTGTAAGATTCGTGCTGACGAAGGACAAAAAGGAAAAAATGTTTCAAGGAGTCAGGAGTTAGTGTGCGCCAGGGTGGGGTAAATTTGACACAGTGAGTTTAGGAGATATGTTGTCATTTAATAATTTCTAGTTAATGTCTCTTGAGTGTTTAGCAGTATTGAAAGTTTGTGAAAGGCTTTGAGTGTTCATTCAAGGCATCAACCAGTGAGAAGTACAACTCAAGGTGAATAACGAGACTGTTCAGATTTTACCACTTGAATCTGTTAGGAGCATGAATTCAACAAAGGTTTACCAGATGGTCACATTCCAGGCACCCACGTAGTCCTGCCTTCTAAGGGCTCACAGTGTAGGAGGAGGGAGTGACACACAGTGATGTTGGTAAAGTGTGTAAGGGTTGGACTAAGAGCTTGAGCGGGGGGCTGTGGGCGCACCCTGGCGGGTGTGGTGAACCAGGCTGGGGCAGTCCCGGAATTATTTGTATTTGATTCTGAAATTCACTCAGCAGCTTTCTCAGCCGAAATTTGGTGCTTGTTAGTGTTGAGTTGTTTGCATCTCCAGCACCTCAAGGACTGAGCATGGTGCCCACTCTTATGTTCATAGTGTGCCCTGTGACTCTGTTCTCAGGAACTTGTACTCAGAATCTGAGACATTGGCAGAGAAGAGACCTGTGGGGTCATCATGTAGCCCTCCATTTACAGAAGATACAGAGAACCGTGGAAGTTAAATAACTTTCTTAAATGACACAGTTCATGGCAAACCCCAAATCTGTAAGTCCCCATCCAATGCTTTTTCGATACATCCTGGAAAAGAGTGTAGCCCACTCCCCAGTGCAGAGCTGACGGCAAGTAAAAGAGATCAGAGTCAGGGAACCACATCAGTTTATCTTACAGAGGGAAACCAAATATATGTGTTTTCGACACCAAGCGATTCTGACACTGACTGCCTGAGACCCCAGCCATGAAGGGCTCAGTCCCCCAAGACTGGCCCCACTTCAGATGCCAATTCAGCTCCATGTTGTTACCTAGGCTTCTGACCAAGTGGCTATAAATCAGGGGTTCCCATGGCCTCCTGCTCTGGTTTGACAATTTGCTAGGATGGTTCACAGAACTGAACAAAGTGTTTCCTGACTAGATTATCGGTTTATTACAGAAAGATACAACTCAGGAAGTTCCAGGGGCAAGATGCATGGATTAGGAGGGTGTAGAGCTTCCGTCCCATCTGCACATGTGTCACCCTCCTAGCACCTCAATGTACCCCCAGTACCGACGCTCTCTGGACTCTGTTCTCTCTGTGGAGGCTTCATTACATAGACGTGGTTGATTAAACCATTGGCCACTGTGACTGAGCTCAGTCCCAGCCATTCCTCCTTCCGGGAGTCGGTGATGAGGATGAAAGTTCCAACCTCCCAATCCCAAAGTTGGTTCCCTGGGCAACGAGCCCCCATCCTGCGGTTATCAGCTTGTTAACATAAACTCAGGTGGGGTTGTGAGGGGCTTGTGATGAAGGACAGGTATATTCACTTTTATGCTCAGACCTGATCCAGGAATGGAGGACAACAGACTGCATATTATAAAGAGACGCTTTTGTCACCTTACTGCTCTGGAGCTCTTTCAGAAACTGCGAACAAAAACCACGTATTATAATAAGAGATGCTCTGCTGGGCTCAAGGTTTAGGAGGTTACAAAGGCTGCAGGAGCTGTGTGCTGGGGCCCTGGATGACACAAAAACATATCCTTCTTACTGTGTCACAGTGTCACAATCTAGAATGTGAATGTCCCCTAAGGAGAAGCCAAGAGAATAGGAGGGGTATGAGGGGGCAGGGATCATGGATGGAGAGGCCTCAGAGGCCCGTCTGCCTGACTGACACTGCCTGGTCCTGGGGGCGGGCCAGCCCCCGCCCCTCCAGTTCACCTACGACCGTGATTTCTGGGAGGACGGCAGGACCACAGGGCCCTGGCTGTGATGGTGACGACTCCCTGAGCCTGGATATGGACTCTCGGCAGAACAACGCAGTCTCCTTCACGGCCGCTGCACAAAAATGGGAGGCCAGGGGTATCTTCATAGAGAAAGGGTGTATTTGAGGAGTGCGTCCTGTGGCTGCAGAGAGACTTGGAGCTCGGAGGGGAGAGTGTGAACCACACTGGGAATGACCTCCCGTGGCCCACCCAGTCCTCCCCCAGCACCCAGCCTTGGCCAGTTCTCTCTCCGCGGTGCTGGGGGCTCCCCAGGGCCCATCAAGCCAAGGGGACTCGGACATGCCCTGTGGGATGGATGGGGCCAGGGGGTGAGGACACCTCATCCATCTCAGTCTCCTGGGCGGGGCCACCTCACCCGTTCTTCTTGGGCCCTTGTGGGGTGAAACCACTGCCAGGAGAGCACAGAGGTAGTTTCTAGGCTCTCAGAGGTTTATATTCACACCACAGTCCCTTTCTCACTAGAGACCAAGCAGCTGGGAGTGTCTAAAAATGTTTATCAAGAAACATGGACTAATGGGTTTGATAAGAGGGAGCAGAGTCTTGGAAGAGGCTCCTATCCTGGAGGAGGAAGTTGAACAGACCTCTCATGCCCTTGGCTTGGCTTAGCTTAGTGCCCGTTCCCTTCTCCCCGTGCCGGGAGGATCTGCACTGCCTCGCGCTGCTTTGTATCCAAAACTTCAAGAGATATCGCATCTTTGTCTTTGGAGTTGATGCGGCTGAACAAGCCCTTCCCTGCGTCCCCCCTGCTTTGTCTACCACACAGCCTCCAGACCCACCTGACCCACATCCCGGCCTAAGAAGGACATCACCCTGAGGTGCTGGGCCCTGGGCTTCTACCCTGCGGAGATCTCACTGAGCTGGCAGCCTGATGGGGAGGACCAGGTCCAGGATACGGAGCTCGTGGAGACCAGGCCTGCGGGGATGGGACATTCCAGAAGTGGGCAGCCCTGGTGGTGCCTCCTGGAGAGGAGCAGATGGAGAGGAGCAGAGATACACATGCCACATGCAGCAGGAGGGGCTTCAGGAGCCCCTCACCCTGAGATGGGGTGAGGAGGGAGAATGGGGTGGGAGCTTCTTCTCAGGGAAGTGCCAGCCCACTAGAGACTTTCAGCAGGACCAGGTTCAGATGTGAATTCGGGGCCCCTCACTCCTTTTTCCTCCTGATATCAGTCTTCCCAGCCCAACATCCCCATCAAGGGCACATTTGCAGGCCAGGCTCTCCTTGGAGCTGTCATCAGTGGGGCTGTGTTTGCAGGAGTTTAGATTATTGGAACTTTGCTCACAAGAAATGTGACCTAGAACAAAAGAGACCAGATGAAGAAGAGAACCTTGGATTTATTGTTCTGACCTAAGGGTCTTTTACCCCAAAGGGTGGAATTGCAACTCCTGCCCTTGTGACTCCTGCAGCCAGTGTGCAGACTCCTGCTGTGCAGCAAAGCATCAGGGGACCCTGCCTGGTGGGAAGGCCAGCGGGGAAGCTACAGATGTGCTGGGAGCCTGGAGACCTGTTGACCTTCCAGAGCCCAAATCCAGGTCAGGCCAGGGCACGTGGCTGCCTCTGGACCCCAGGACCCTGATCTGAGGTCAGGTCCCCGGACGGTCTCTGTGGGTTCCAGGAGCAGGGCCCGTGAGGCCTAGAAGATAACAGGTGCCTGAGAAATGGGTCTCTTTCTAGTGGGACAAAAATTCTCAGGTTCGCCTCCAGCAGGATCCTAAATTTTTTACAAAGATGAAGTAGGAGTAAGCCAGGCCCTGAACTGAATTGGCAAAAGTGGAGGGAGAGGGTAATGTACATGTGTGTCTGTCTGTGTGGGTTCACATGGGTATAGAAACCTGTGCGGCACTTGAGTGTGGAGGATGGTGTATATGTGTGTACATAAGCATGTGTGGGTCTCTGTATGTGTATGTCCGTGTTTGTGGTGTGTGAGTGTGCGTTGCACTGACTCTTCCTCATCCTTAGGTCCACCCTGGCCTCCCCGTGTTGCCCCTCCTACCACAGGGGACAGAAAGGTCAGAACAGCTCTCTCTCTGCTTGTAAGAAGAGGCTCAGGTGATGTGTGTTGAGAAAATGGGTCCTTATCATCTTGGAAAAATGTATCAGGAGCTAAATCCATGGACTTTCTTTTTTCCCAGGATTCTTCATTAATAAAAGGATCAGATACTGTTTTAAGGAATTAACATGAATTAAATCATTTAAACCTCATAAGAGCCCTCTGAGATAGGGACAGCTATCAACCCCATTTTACAGACAAGGAAACTGAGGCCTCTGAAAGGTTGACTGACTCTCAGTTGGCTGAGCCATGATTCCAAGGAAATAGTGTGAACACTGAGCCCAAGTGTGTCCTTGCTCTGTCACGCTGAATCCCTGAACTGTTCACCTGCTTCACTGAGGGTCACCTCCTCTGGGGGCTCTAATCGTCTCCCTTTTCCTCCAGGCTCTGAGACTGGATGGGAGTCTGCTGTGTTTCTCACACCCGCTACAGCTGAGCCCATGGGGTGTGAGGTGACAGGAGACTTGGCCCCTCATTGGCTGATGGGGTATGTCTGCTGAAGGTGCTGGGAGGGGAGGGTCACACCGGGCTGTGGGGCATCAGTGGTGTTTGGATCCAGGCTGTGAGCTGGACGATCCAGATGCTGAAGGAGAGAGCAGCAGGGACCGCGCAGAGTTTACCCATCACTGTGTTATCTCACAGCCCGAAAGCACAGCCCCACATGCCCCTGAGAGTTACAGGGGTGGTCACTCCTCTCCTTCCCATCCCTGCTGCCCTGACTTCTCTCCTTCCCACTGACTCCCTGGTACCATCAGCTCCGAGGTGACACCACAGCCCTGCTCCCAGCACGTCCTCCCTCCCTGCCTGCCACTCCCTGCTGGGCTCCTGGATGGAGGGAGAGGAGAACAACTCGGATAGAGAGACAGCCTGACGTGTGTGCTGGTAAAGGGAAAGCGGGGGGTGTGTCCTCAAGAAAGGGAAGGGCTGCCTTAGGGAAGAGGCCTGAGCGGCTCCCTGTGGGCGGTCAGACTGGTGACCTCGGTCTCCTGCTGGCTGTGGGTCGGGCGCTGACCTCAGCTCCTTGCCACGTGGGCCTTCCCAGCGCAGCGGCTGGCTGCACCAGAGCTTGCGAGCCGTGCGGACAGTAGTGGTCAGCTAGCAGGATGGGGTCACGCTCTTCTAGGGTCTGATCACAGTTGTGACATCCCCGTTGTCACAATCTATTGGTTAAAAGCAAGTCCCAGGTCCCACCCACACTCTTGAGGGGGAGATTCCACAAGGTGTGACTCCCAGGGGGCGGGGATCGTTGGGCACCACCTCAGAGTCTGTCTGCACAGGGACGTCCCAGGTCAGAGAGAGCAGGACCACCAGGCAGTGCGGCCTCTGCCCTGGACGTGTTCACACACAGGCCGCACATCACTGAACACTCATTGTCACTGCAGATCCACGTTGGACAAGATGATCTGCAGGACTGAGCTGTGTTCACAAAGCACCGTCCTGGATACAGGCATCAAACTTTCCTTTGGAAGGTTTCTCTCCAGTTCTGTGTGAACCTGAGAGAGGGTCCTCTCGGAATATTTCCCTCTGATTTTCAGGTCTCCTACATCTTAGGAAAGATGTATCACTAAAGTGAACCATATTTTTCTTTCCTTGTCATCCTGCCAGCAGATCCTGGGCTCCCACTCTTCCTTCCAGCTTGCTTTCATAAAGGATCCCACAAATTCTGTTCAGGTGACTTTTAATTGGTGTTGTAAGCAGACAGGGTACGGGGTCTCCAGAGGAAACGAGGAAGGTACAGCTTTTCGACATAAGAGAGGCATTTGAGGACTAAGCCATTTTGTGATCTAAGCCTGGTCACATGCTTGCCCTTGAACAAGTCTCAGTAATAATGATCTTAAGGGAACAGAAGGAGTGACTGATCCCAGGCAAGAGAAGTAACAACAACTTAAATAATAAACCAGGTAATAAAGACCCCAGTTCCATGATTAAGTGCTGGATAATATGATGACCCAGATGTGCAGTTTTAAATTTCGATCTTAAGGGAAAGAATTTTTCAATGCCTTTGCTTTCTCTGGTTGTTCATTTAACATGGTCTTAGCTACCTTGGGTCATGCCAACAAGGGCAGGGGGCCAGGGACAGTAGAGAAGGCAGGTCAAGGGACCTGGATGCCTGGACAGCCTCGTGGTGCAGACACACCCGAGCTGCCCTGGAACTGCCTGCCTCCCTGTCATGGAGACACAGACAAGCTTCCATCCTGTTAGACCACTGCTATTTGCGTTTCTGCTGCACACGCTGAGTTAATCCTTACGGAGAGAACAGGACTTCCCACGGGTGTGTGGCCAAGATGGTCTGTTCTGGAGATGAGCAGACATTTATTCACAGTGTCATCCCTGTGGGCTCCTGGGACGTTACTGTAGTTGGAGAAGAGGGAGCTGGGCCCCAGGGGGCAGCACAGGGAGACTGCAGACTATTATCCTCCTCATATTTCTACATGGGGTGTGACCTAGGGGAGTGTGTGGGTCACCATTTGTTAGATTTGGGAACCTTCCCTTCTTCACTTCCTTCCTGTCCTTTTTACAGACATTTCCCCCTACGTTCCAGCCGGGATGAGAATCACTGCTGGTGTCTCTTCCTCCTTCTCATCCTGTCTGATGGCACGGGGTGTTGGGGCTGAGATCTAGAGGAGAAGCTCCTCAGGAAAGGAATGCAGGGTCACTGCCATTGGGCTCCATGGGAAATCTCTGCTGCCCCAGCCTGGCCTGGAGAGCCAGCCTGAGACAACTGACCCCAGGTCCCTTGTGTCTCCTCTCCCAGTGATTCCAAAATACACAGCCCAGCACCTGCCCTGTTCTGTTTGTTACATGCAAGTCATTAGGTCCAGGTTAAATTTCAAAAGTATGTATTACACATGGGCGTGATACCAGAGAGGGAACACTGGGGACCAACGTAAAGTCTGCCAACCGCAGGGTGACTCTGGGAACCATCTGACATCATGGCCTCTCACAGGGCTGAAGCTAGGAGTGAGGAGACTGGAATAAATAAAGAGATCAAGTTCACAGGATTTGGTGCTCACTCCACAGCAATCCGGATCAAAACTATGTTCTCAAAAAAAACTCTCCCAGTCTTCCAGGTAATTTGGAATTAAAAGAGACAACTGTGTAGATAGAAGCATAAAGGTAGGGAATGAAAAGAAAGGCAGCCGTGCTGAGTTAGCGCTGTCTCACTGCCATTGGCCATGACCCTTCCAGTTTGTGCAAGAACTTCAGGGGTGAATCAAGTGGTTGTGTGAGGGGGACCCCCCCATCCTTTAAGTCTCTGAGGAGGACATTTACCTCTGTCATTACCCCCAAGATACAACATTGTCTTTAATGTTCCATCTTGGCTGAGCTTGGGGGGTTTTTCAGGGGCTTCTACTTGGCTTTTCTCACTAAAAGCTTTTATCCCGAAGGTCATAGAACCAACATGAGGATTCTGGCCAACTCTGCATACATCACCTCTAAAGACATATTTGGAAACTGGGAAGATTCCCATCAAGTGGATGTGTGGAGACAGAGAACCCACTGAGATACGGGTGGATCGAAAAGGACTTGAATTATGTCCTCCTGTTCCCCAAAAGCTTCTCCTCTAATGGGGTTTCATGCTGGAACTTTTGTTTCCAGATATCATTGTCAAAATGGACTTTATCCAACAGACATAAAGGGACTTAGGTCTTCCCTTTTGTCAATGAATGAAAATCTTAAAAATAGCCACTTGTCCCTACACAGAAAGACGTGGAGAATTCCTACCGCACACAGTTGCCATGTATCGCGGGGTATTTCCTCAGGGGACCTCGGCTCCCTTCAGCCAGTGAGTCCTGGGTCTGAGAATTGGCTCAGGTCTGGAAACTGGATAAGGGATGGTAACTTTCTATTAGGCAGCTCATCTCAGCCTAAAATTTAGTTATTCTTATCTATTGATTATCATGCTCGGCAACTCTTGTTGTCTGTCCACCCACCTTGCCCCAGAAACACCACAATCTACGAAGCATTTCCATAAAGTCCTTGCAGTCAGACTTTCCTGCTTCCATTGTGACATCGCTGGTTTTAGGGATTTAGTCCTTGTTTCTGTCTTGCTGTCCCCTGTCCTCTGACTTTCTGGGACCCTATTACCCCTGTTGCTGCTGTAATATTATCTCCTAGAGTCAGTCCCTGCCTGCAAAGGACAGACACTCTGAGGTCCCTACTCTGCTCACTTGCTCAGTCCTTATTGCCTGAGAAAGTTTCCTTTGTAAGACAGACACCTGGGTTTCTTCCAGTTTTATTTTATGCTAGAATGTCCACTTCCTTGAGCTTTTTCATGTCTTTCTTTTCAATCACCACGGTGGTTCTGGCATCTCTGCTTCATCTGATATGGGGCCAGAACCTTTCGTTAGAACAGCTTTATTGAGATATAAATGAGACAGCTCACTCAACCATTGGAAAGAATCGATTACAGCATATTCACAGAGAGGTGTCAGGGCAGCCACAATAAATTTTCGAACATTTTCATTACCCCAAACCATTTTTCCATCTCTCGCAAGTGGTGATCTCCCGCCCACCCCACAGCCACCTGTCTCCACAGCACACACAATATTTGTTATCTTCAGAAAA
Organism: Vicugna pacos; assembly: GCF_048564905.1. Taxonomy (NCBI): domain Eukaryota; kingdom Metazoa; phylum Chordata; class Mammalia; order Artiodactyla; family Camelidae; genus Vicugna; species Vicugna pacos. The sequence continues at coordinate 24,561,711 of NC_133006.1, forward strand.
AGATATCCTATGCTTATGGGTCTCCTATTACATCCTGCTGTGAATCTGCATTACATCTGTGGTATAAACCATGAGTTTGGCCTGGAGCCAGCACTAGGATTACTAGTGCTAAAGGCAGAGAGAGGGAGTGGCTGCAGAGAAGACAGAAATCCAGTAAGAATTAAATGAAGATGGGAAACTTTTGGGTCCCTCTTCTTTGCTAATTCTAGAATCTAGTTCCTTAAAAAAGATGGGAGAAAGATGCAAAGAAGAATCAGGCCAGAGCTGGATAACACTGAGAGTTTCTCTCTTGATACCCCTGAGAGCCTGTGGGCAGGGACCCCTTGGAATTGTGGGGACATGACAGGCAAAAATGACTCCTCCTGCTGTCACAGATGGGGGACACCCAGAGCAGAATGAAGCCAGAATTCTACACACGAAAAAGAACATCATAATTTAAAAAATCCTAAAAGGGCAAAATATGAACGCACACACAAATAGACAGGGGCTGAGGGCTGGACTTTTTCCTGAGCCCAGGGCGACATGGTCACAGGTAGGCCTCGCTGTCAATGTCCTCCAGACAGGACAAGGCCCAGGTGACTTCTGAGTCTCTGTGATCACAGGTCCTGGTGGGACCAGGTTCTACTGAAATTACAAGGACACAGGACCAGAAGATGACCTATCCCAGTAGTGACCCCTTCACAGCCCACAAGGAACTGAGCACTGACTGCGCACAGTCCTTGCCACACTCCCTCCTCACAGCCTTCTGTCCCCCCTGCAACAGGCGCAGTACAACAAGCATGCAGATTCTGGAAGGTTCTGAGTGCTTCTTTATTTCCACTCACAAATTTTAGGAATCTTCACCTTTATTATTTCATTAATGGCTTATGGCACCAATTACAAAAAAAAAAAACCAAATTCATATCCAGATTTATTTTCATTAGGAAAGTAAGAAATTATTATAAAATGCAGCACAAAGTTAAGACAGAGATGGAGATGGCCCAGCCCCACCTCTGCTGGAAGAAAAGTCAACCAGGGAAGAGAACACAGGTCAGGGTGGGGAGGGGTGTGGGGGGCAGGGGTGGGCCAGTCTCCCCACCTCCTCACATTATGCTAATAGGAGCACAGATGTGCAGTTGCAGAAACAGGAGTCAGGGGATCTGAAGTCATAAAGTGGGTCGTGAACACATCTTGCACCACTCAGTGCACTCACAAGGCAGCTGTCTCACACTGTGAAAGAAAAGAATCAGGAACCAATTCAGGTCAGCCATGGAAGTGCTGACATTCTCAACAGCCCCCCACATGCTCAAAATGTCCCACTCAGAGAATCCCCACACCCACAGTATCCCCTCTGCCCCAAACCCTCTCCCAATCCAGGCCCCCCAGGGTGTCACCTCTGGGATCCGTGAGAGACACATCAGAGCCCTGGGCACTGTCACTGTCTGGGGGAGAACAAAACCAGGACGTGGTCAGAGCCCACAGGAGAGAAACCAGAGAAGGAATTCTGAGGCTGGTGAGCTCCCCACATGGCGTCCCAGGTCCACCATCACAAGGGTCTCAGGAACCACACTCACTCCGTACTTACTTGCAGCCTGAGCATAGCTCCCTCCTTTTTCACCTGTCAGAAGAAAACATCTTGTGAGAGGCCAGGGAGAAGCCTGACTCATGAGAGGAACCCCTTGTTCTGGACCACAGAGAACTTTCTAAAACTGTGACCAAAAATCAAGGACAGGATCAGAACATGAAGGAAGGACATGTGGGGGGACTGGGCCAACTACCTTCTTCAGGTCTGTCCTCAATGGGGGTCTATCCATCTGACTTTTGACTGCTGGGAATCTGATCCCCAACTGCAATTCCAAGCTGAAAAATTTGTCTTTCATTTTCATAAGTGCTTTACAAAGTGTTAGCCCTCAGCTCCAGACGGGCAAGCACGTGTGTGAACAGTACCTCCCAGTAACGAGGCAGGCAAACTTATACTGGGCTTGACACCCCTCAAGTTAGACAAGAAAAGTCCAATTCCCCCTCCCTTCCCTACCTGAGCGCCTCTTCCTCCAGATCACAAATCCCCCCACCACAGCTCCAATGACCACAAAGAGAACCAGGCCAACAATGATGCCCATGATGGGGACGGTGGGCTGAGGAGGTGGCTCTGCAAAGAGAAGGGAACAGGCCCTGACCTCAGGCTTGAGTCCCGACCTTGCTGAAGGTCACCAGAAGGGCTTCTGCTTTATCAGAGAAGAAGCTCCACCCCCGTCTCCCTCCTCACCCCATCTCAGGGTGAGGGGCTCCTGAAGCCCCTCGTGCTGCACGTGGCACGTGTATCTCTGCTCCTCTCCAGGAGGCACCACCAGGGCCGCCCACTTCTGGAACGTCCCGTCCCCTGCAGGCCTGGTCTCCACGAGCTCCGTGTCCTGGGCCTGGTCCTCCCCATCACGCTGCCAGGTCAGTGAGATCTCCGCAGGGTAGAAGCCCAGGGCCCAGCACCTCAGGGTGGCCTTATGGTCAGAGGTGGGGTGATGCGTCACATGTGTCCTTGGAGGGTCTGAGGAAGAAGAATCAGAAACTTGTCACTCTGGGTTACCTCCATGAGCCACTGATGCAGCATCAGGTGACCATCCTGAGACTGGACAGGATGATGGGTTTGAAAAGAAGCACAAACCCAGGACACAAGCCTGCACCTGGATGTCTGGGAATATCTCCTAGTCCTCGGAATGTTTAATATTTCAGAATGAAAGACAATATGGGAGGCTCCAGGAATGTAAGGTGGGGAATACAGGGTCATGTTCATGACTTTGGTGGAGGATCAATGCCTCAGAAATGCTGGAATCTGGATTCAAACACGGTCTCGGGCTGAGAACAGGCCTGAGAAAGAAGGTCCTGGTTCACAAGATGGCGGCCGGGGTCAAAGGGCACCGCGGGTCAGTTATTTCGGGGACGGTCTCCCCCTCTTTATCCTGAAGAGCCTGGATTTCCTCACTGTCCTTTAGAGAAGTCGGGCCCCTGGCAAGTCACTCTCCTGTACAGAATACGGGGACCTGGGCGGACCCCTCCCTCTGCAGCAGGAAGCCCGGCGGTTTCCCGCAGGATCCCTCCTCCCCTCCTCGTGGGATCCGAGCGGCAGCCCGAGGGGAGGCCTGGAGGCCCCGCGGCCCCTCGTACCTGCGCGCTGCAGCGTCTCCTTCCCGTTCTCCAGGTATCTGCCGAGCCACTCCACACACCTGCCCTCCAGGTAGTTCCTCTGGCGCTCCGCCTCACCGGCCGCCTCCCACTTGCGCTGGGTGATCTGAGCCGCCGCGTCCGCCGCGGTCCAGGAGCGCAGGTTCTCGTTCAGGGCGATGTAATCCTTGCCGTCGTAGGCGAACTGCGTGTACCCGCGGAGGAGGCGCCCGTCCGGCCCCACGTCGCAGCCGTACATCAGCTGGAAGGTGTGAGACCCTGACCCCGCCCCGCCCCCCACAGTGATTAAACCTCAACTGAAAATGAAACCGGGTCAAGGTCCCGCCGGCTCTTCCCGGGTCGAGGGCCGGGCGGGCCCCGCAATGTCGGGGTGACCCTCGGACCCGGAGACTCGGGGGCCCCCGGCCCGTCCCTGGGGAGGGGGTCGTGAGCTGGACCCGGGCCCGCGCCGCTCACCGGCCTCGCTCTGGTTGTAGTAGCCGCGCAGGTTGTTCAGGCTCCCTCGGAACGTCTGTGCGGTGTCCTTGCAGATCCGCGTGTTCCGTTCCCAGTACTCCGGCCCCTCCTGCTCCACCCACCGCGCCCGCGGCTCTTCCCTCGGATTCGGGGCGTCGCTGTCGAACCGCACGAACTGCGTGTCGTCCACGTAACCGACGGAGATGAAGCGGGGCTCCCCGCGGCCGGGCCGGGACACCCCGGTGTAGAAATACCTCATGGAGTGGGAGCCTGGGGGCGCGGAGGGGTGAGACCCGGCCCGACCCTCCTACCCCCTTGGGTCCCGGGTCCGAGGTGACGGGCGGGGAGGAGGGGGCGCGTGAGACGGAAAAGGGGCGGCGGGTGGAGAAGGGTCGGGATCAGATGGGAGAGAAGAGGGGGCGGGAAGCAAGGGAGCGAGGACCCGGGATCCGGGTGGGGTGATGGGTCTGGGCGGGGGCCGGCGAGGTCGCACCATCCTCGGGGTCCTGCCCTCCTGTCCAGAGGCCCCTCGCTCCTCCCCCGCAGAGGCCGTTCCCTCCCGACCCCGCACTCACCCGCCCGGGTCTCGATGAGGGCCAGAGCCCCCGAGAGCAGCAGGAGGAGGGCTCGCGTCCCCATGACTCGCCTTCCCCGACTCTGAAGACAAGCTGAGTGGAGGCAGGTCCGTGCGGACTTTATAACCGGGAACCGGGGTGACGCTGATTGGCTTCTCCAGAAACAGAACTCGCAATGGGACTGAGAAGTGGGGCCGCGTCACGAGTGTCCAGGCAGGAGCGCCCGACACAGGTTGTGAGAGAGAAAGTGAAACCTGGAGAGATGGGGAACCCCCAGCACGGAGCGTCCCCGCCCCAGACCCCACCCTAGGCACACCCCGAGAACCTTGCCCTTCTGGGGACCTGGGACTTTGCCCTGATCCCTCCCCTCCTGCACCGAGGGCTCTTTGACACACTGTCTCCCCGGGTCCTGGCCCAGGGCTGTGTCAGTTTGTGATTTTGAAAACATTTTGGTCAGAATGCTCACACAGTCTTACAAATGAGTGAGAAGCCAAGGATTATTCTGTGTATGTGGGTACATCTACCGATATTTTTCATAGTAGGAATAACAGTTTAAATTTTTGTATTAACTTTTGAGAATAATATTAATAATCCATGCATTTAATATAAAGATAGTTTCCCAAAATAAACATGGTAGTGAGAAGGCATAGCTTTTTACATTTTTACATTTTTTCAAGTCTCTTTCTAATTTGTCTCAATAGAAGACCATTGGATTTTCATGCTTGCTGTTCCATTTAATCAACATAAGTGAAGTCTCACACTTATGTAGGAGTAGTATTTTAAATAACCTTTTCAGATCATTATGGATGGTCCTCTTTAATGCTAAACTAAAACTACACACATGGTAGTTTGTCAAAGTTATTTGCAAAGTGGACCTGAGACAGATCACTGAATATTTCCTATTACATTAGAATCCAAAGCCTGTTTTGCACACTGAATGTCTCTGTACTAATGTAAGATTTTAAAAAAGTAATACATTGTTTCAGTAAGTTATACAGATCTTCCAATGTCATTCATTCTTTCAAGTAAAAACAGTATTCCATAAAAAAGAGGGTAGTTCAGTTCACACAAATTATTTCACATGGGACACAGTACTTTGAAATGTAGCAGAAGTGCTTTATGTGTACGTCCCATGTCATCATAGAAGATATTAAGGATGAAGACTTAGGAACGATAATTTTAATGCTTCATCCAGGACGTTTTAAAGCAAACCTTATTTTTGCCCTGCAAAAAGTTGTGAAAATAATTACTACTACAGTTTGCTTCCGTAGTCTCCATTACTTTGAAGCTGTACTGTACCTCAAAGCAGATGTCAACATAGTGAGGAAGCAAATAGTATCTTAGTAATGCTCTGAAAATAATTTTGACTGGGCATCTGACTGACTCTCACCCATAGGGAAGGCAGACTAGAGCGAGGATACAGCTGTATCTGGACAGAAGTAGTGGTCGCTGTGTTAGCACAGGGAGAGGTTTGGTGCATTGTGAGGGTTGCAGTGCCAGCTTGTTTGGTCTGTCCTTAGACAGAATATGTCATGGTCTTGTCTTGTCTTGTCTTCCTGTATCATGGTCTCAGGTGTCCCTGTCTGACGTTGATGTTCTGTGAGATGACTTATGTCAACAGCAGAATAACCTGGCCGAGTAGGGAGCATCAGCCCCGCTTCCGACAACACTGAGGCCCGTGTAAGTGTCAGACCAGTTCCTGTGGGCAGAGGCTGCTTTGTGCATCTTGAATTCAATATTTTAAAATAACTACATCCAAAAAAGAAAAAGAATATTAAAGAATGATTTGGAAAAGAAGAAATGCTATATGAACATATTAGTAATAAATGTAAACAAACATGAAAATGTGGAATAAGAAATGGGAATGAATTCAAATCTATCATCTTTGCAAAGATGAAATGAATGAGGGGAGGACTGACAAGAAATGAGGGAGAACAGACTGTTGTAAAGACTGATGAGATTGAAAACTGGTACAGAAATCTTAAAGGTCCTTTTGCAAAATGTCTCAATAATTTCAATATGTTAACACTGAAATATAGACATTTTTCTTTTACAAATTTATCCTAAGAAGATAATCACACATGTTCTCCAAAATAGATACTGAGGGATACATCTTGAATCGTGGTTTATAGAAGCAAAGAGTGGAAATAATCTAAATGCTACAATCACTGTAAAGATGGTCACTATGAACAGAGGAGCACTGACTATGTCTCAGGCAGTCATTCCATGTGATTTACATGCAGAGTCAAATTTATGCCTCAAACCCATGAGGCACCCAGCCTGTGATCCCTTTGAGCAGACAGGGAAAGGAGACTCAGAGAAGTTAAGTAGCATCTATTTCGAGGCCACCTTGCATCAGGATCTGGAGACATCGGAGAAGAGCAACAGTTAAGCCCCAGGTGATGGGCGATAGGCTCTGCTGTGCTGGAGAGGGACAGAAATGACTGAGACAGATGCACATCACGACTGTCCAAAGTGCTGTGAGGAAGAGCTCATGATGCCATGAGAGCAGATAACAGGAGTCCTGACAGGTCCCCTGCTGCTGTTATCAATAATATCTGAAAGACAGAAAGGATAAATGGAATATGAAACAAAAATAGAATTCTATACAGTTATATACAGTCATAGAATGAAAAAGAATTCTTGGGATTAAAAATATGATCATAGAAATGAATAATTCCATAGATGAATTGGAAGTTTACAGTCATGCTCCCAATAAGTAGATGGAAAAGTAATGGCAAGGAGGAGAGAGGACCTGTAAGAATATGTCTGTCGGTCACAACCTTCCAACAAGTTACAAATACAAGTTTCAAAACTAATGGAGAGTAGGGAATGATAAAAAAAATCAAGAAGACTTCTCAGAGTTTACAGACAAAATTTACATCTTGAACAGCCTACACAAATTCTTAGTGCACTAGATGGAAACAGACCCACACCAGACACATCAAGTGAAATTTGAGAAACAGGTTGGAAAAGAAGAGACCTTGAAAACTAAGAGGCAACAAACATGTGCCCGGAGGCTAGAAGACATTGAGCAATGCCTTCTCAATTCTGAGGAAAAAATAAGTGTTTCTAGCACAGAGTTGTGTATCTAGTGAAGATGTGAGTCAGTCCTAGGGCAGCCTAAGGCCCTTCAGGGTTACAGTGTTTCACTTTCCTTGTTCCTTTCCTCAGGATACTGCTAGGCAAAGTGGGGGAAAATGGTGGAGTAAATCAACAATGGGGAAGCCATGGAATCCAGGCCCCAGGGGAGCCAAACAAAAGAGCTAGAGGGCTGCCCAGGAGGCGGTGAAGGAGATCCAGGGCGTCAGCCCTGCCCCAGGTGTGCAGGGACCCCTTCCACACGAGGCAGGCCTGAGGGCTGTGGGACAGGGCTGTGCAAAGAGACGAAGTTAGTAGAATATCAGATGTACTCAAAGATGTTCATGAAGACTAGACTCTGAGGAGACCTTGGGATGGTTTAAAATGAGTATAATAACACAATTATTTATTCCAGGGAAAATTAAAAATTCATTCAAGAAAATGAAAGGGAAAAAATGAAAATAAAAGGAAAGTAATCATAGTCTACTAAATGCTCAGTTGTGTCTTTCATGTCCATCATCATCATAATGTAAATATTGCAGATTGAGCTAATCAAAATTGCAAAATTGATAAATTTGTAATTATAAATTATAATTGTATTGGGAGGACAGGGGTGTGTGAAAGAAGAACCAATTAACTAAGATGATGCATAAAAGTGAAAAACAAGGAGTATTATAAAGAGGATGCTAACTAGAGGCATTGAAATAACAATTAGAGAATGAGCTGAAAGAACTAAAACAGCTTGTCTCTGAGATTCAGGAATTGGGGGAGCGTGGAAGACGGAGTCATCTGCCTTGATATCAAGTCTTGTAGAAGTGTTTTACTCTTTAAAGCTATGTGCATGTGTTCATTAGCCAAAAGTGAAAGGATACCCCGGTAGGAGTGACAATGGACTCAGGAGCTGTTCTGTAAGGAGAGTCACAGACATGGGGCAGTAGTTACAATAAAACAGGACATACAGTTTTTATGGGATGATTTGTTTTTATTTATTTAGTTTAGGTTGATTATTATTAAATTTTTTACTGGAAGGAATTACAGCATACCTGTAGGCAAGAAAGAACGATCCAGAAGACAGCCAGAAGCTGCTGATACAGGGGAGGGAGGAGCCACACCCTGTGCCCTCCCTGAGGGGCAGCCTTAGATAGGAGGGACCATCCATCATCACTGGGGGGAAGGTGAGGATACAGGTGCAGATGTGGGAGTGCGGGAGGATGATGTCATTCTACCTGAGTCCTCTTTTATTTTCTGAGTGAAAACAGAAGTTCATCAGTAAGGATAGGGAGTGGGGAGGGAGTGGAGGGCATTGAGTAGGGAACAGGAAGTGAGAGACACCCTCTCAGGAGGTGGGAGAGTGAGCTGACTCAGGACATGGCATCTGAGAGTGCGGGGTGGGGGCCACTGAAGTCCGTGCTCATCAACTTAGAGACAGAAAGTTCCAGCCCTTGGGCAGCAACAGAAGATTGGATAATAAACTAAAAGAAAAAGCAACAAAATATCTCCTGTGTGAGGATTACAGTTCTTTTTACTTTGTTATTGATCACTGTCAACACTTTGTAACTTGTTTTACAGTGAATATACATTGTTATCATATATGATACATTACCTGTACATCATAATCAGAATTAAAAAACTATGTTTATATTTTTAAAAAGTAGAAGCAGGTGGATAGAAAAAGTCAAGAGCGTGGTGGAGGCGGAGAGCTGGACGTGCCGGGCTCCACGCCTGGGCTGTGGGCTGTGAACTCACGGAGCCTTTCTCCTTGTCGCAGGACCATGTTCTCTGCGGAGGCCAAACAGGATCTTTCCCTTCTTTTTTGGCATGTGGTCTTTTATTAGTATCTTGTTGCCTCTTTGTTGCTTTTAGGATGGTTTTTGTATTTTACATGGCATTTTTAGCTATTTCCAGTGGGGAGAATTGTCCATACAATGCAGCCCATCTTCTCCTGTAATGGAAATTCTGTGTCAGAAGAGCTCAGTCAAAAGGCTGAGAATGTGCGTCCTCACACATGATCTGCAGATGATCTGTCAAGTGTTTTTGGAGCGTAAGGGATTTTAATGTCTTTTAGTTTTTGAAAACATTATATGCACACAGACAATTTAAATGATACTGAAGAATATAAAAAAAAAAACCTCTTATTGTCCCCCTCACCCCCTAGCCATCCAAGTCTTCTAGTCAGAAACCACTGCAGTGAGCAGTTTCTCTTCCCAGAGAAATATATCCATGCGTTAGTGTGCAGTGTTGTGTCAGTCATAGAGCTCAGGGCACAGGCTGGGAGAAATTATCTGCAGATTCACATGTCTGATAGAGGACTTGTTTAGAATGTACATCAGACTCTTAAACTCAGTAATATGAAAACAAATAACGCAATGAAACAGAATAAACAAAAGCCTGAGCGGATACCCCATCAAAGAAGATACACAAATGGAAATACACATGAAAAGATGGTCAACATCATATATTAGGATATGGAACTTAAAACAATGACTTTTTGTTTGTTTTCCCCAAGGTTTCTGAAAACTTTATTTATTTATGTATTTATTTTACAATACCAAAATTTTAAACTGAAGTATAGTTGATGTACAGTATTATATGTTACAGGTATACAATACAGTGATTCTCAATTTTTAAAGGTTAGGGGATAGTGATTATAAATTATTGGCTATATTCCCCGTGTTGTACATACATCCTTGTAGCTTATTTTACACCTGATAGTTTGTACCTCTTAGTCCTCCACCTCCATTTGCCCCTCCCCTTCCTTCTCCCCACTGGTGCCCACTAGTTCCTACTCTACATCTGTGAGTCTTTTCTGAAAAACAATGATGTTGTCCTATCACACACTGATGAGAACAGTTAGAATCCAAGAACGGGTGATGCCAAGCGCTGAGCAGGATGTGGAGCCGCAGAAGCCCCTGGCACTGCTGCAGGAACACGAAGCAGCGCAGCCACTGCAGGGACGGGCAGCAGTTTCTCATGAAGCTACACAGAGACTCGCCGTCCCACCTGCTGATCACTGCAGTACTCCTCCACCTCGTTAAAAAACTTATATTTACAGTATGTACATTCCTCAAAAGACTAAAAATAGACTTACTGTATGATCCAGCAATCTGACTCCTGGGCATATACCCTGAGGGAACTTTAATTCAAGAAGATACCCACACCCCAATGTTCATAGCAGCACTGTTTACAATAGCCAAGGCATGGAAACAACCTAAATGTCCATAAACAGATGAGTGGATAAAGAAGTTGTGGTATATTTATACAATGGAATACTACTCAGCCATAAAAAATAATAAAATAATACCATCTGCAGCAACATGGATGCAACTGGAGATTGTCATTCTAAGTGAAGAAAGTAGAAAGAGAAAGAAAAATACCATATGATATCATTTATATGTGGGATTTTAAAAAAAGACAAATGAATTTATTCACAAAGCAGAAACAGACTCACAGATATAGAAAACAAATTTATGGTTACCAGGAGTGACGGGGGTGTGAAAGGATAAATTGGGAATTTGAGATTTGCAGATACTAATATATATAAACTAGATAAATAACAAGTTCATGCTGTATAGCACAGGGAACTATATTCAATATCTTGTAGTAACCTATAATGATAAAGAATATGAAAAGGAATGTATGTATGTATATGTATGACTGAAGCATTATGCTGTACACTAGAAATGTATATATTGGAAACTGACTATACTTTAATAAAAATATATAAAACTTATATTTGCACAGAAATCTGCAGATTAATGTTTGTGGCAGAGCGCCCCCCACATGTGGGCTGCACACTAGAGACTACAGCATGGAAAGTGGGGAAGTGAAAATATACGTTCACAAGGAGACACCTGGGAAATGTACCTTAGCCAGCGGAGAGGAAATTCTCCTTTGTGTGGAGAATGTCGCTTCATCTCTGTGACATCTCTTCCCCGAAACGCTTTGCCCCAGTCGATCAAACTCAAGTTGAGAGACAGTCTACCACATCCCTGAGCAGTGCTCCCCCAAAACATCAAGGTCATGGGAAAGGAGGGAAGTCTGAGGGACTGTCACAGCCAGAGGAGCCTGAAGGAGACACGACTGGGACTTAACGTAATGTGTCTGTGATCGGATCCTGGATCAGAAAAAAAGAAAAACATGAAATCCAAATACATTTTGGAGTTTAGTAATAATATATCTGGAATATTTGATTAGCTGTGACAAACGTATGAATCTGACCTAAGATGTCTCCTGAGGGGAAATTGAGTGTGGGATATACAGGAACTCTAGTAACTTTGCTACTTTTTAATAATTCTCAAAGTATTCTAAAATAAAATAAATTGAAATATCTCTCAGAAAGGAACAGGGGGTGGAAGAAACAATGATTACCTTTGAGTTTTCCAGGGTGGTGTCATCAAGGTGTGCAGAGGAGTACTGAGGAGAAAAGGTGGGGACCTCAGGCACAGGGCAGGGCTGCAGGGCTCTCCTCCCCTCCACTCCCTGCCCCACCCCCGCGCCTGGCCCCAGAGCTACTCAGAAGGCATCTTCATCCCCCACTGCTGTCCAGCCTCCAGGTCAGACATCTCTGTGACTCAGACTATAGCCCCTCCTGTCCCAGGGCTGTGCTGAATAGGAGAGCGCAGAGAAGCAGCGCCCTCGTGTGGCCACAGGGATGATGACAGGAGATCTGAGCTCCCCTTTGACCTCCTCAGCGGGAACCTGCCCAGGGCCTCCTTGGGCTCCCAGTCGTGGGACAGGGCTGTGCCCACAAGGGGGTGCCCCATCCAGCCTCAAGTTTAGAGTCTGAATTGTTTCCCAAAATACACACTGACATAGACGTTTTCCACCCATTAAATGACTAAGCATTTTGGCCTCAGGGAGGAGCCAATCTTCAGGGAGTAACAGCTGGTTCCTGGCTCTAGGGCGGACCCCACAAACATACAGGGTATCTGCAGTCTCCTGGGATGGGACCTTGAACCTCAAGTCCCTGTCACTTGTTCCTGCTGCTGCTTTCAAAGATGGAGGCTCCTCCTCCAGGAAATCCAAACTGGTTTCTCCATCCCTCAGATGGGATAAAGAAGGGAGGCTGAGGAGAAAGAGATCCCCAGGGTGATGGCCTAGGAAGCAGGGAAATCTGGAGAAGTGCAGAGAGGGAGGAAAGCGTGACAGTAGGGGATGGAGGCCAACAGGACTGGAGAAGGAAGAAGCAGAAAGGAGAGGGGCGGGGAAGGGGTCAGATCAGTGGCCACGAGTGCAGGAGAGATGGGGGTCTGTGTGGGGAGAGGCACAGGGGCTTTGGCCTGGGCAGAGGCAGAGGCTCCAGTTTTCACCTGGATGGTAATTAGGGTGTTAGCTCTTATTTTGATGGCAAACTCTACTTAAGTTTTAGGTATTTTTCTGTGCTGAGAGGTATGGTACAACAGACAACATGACTCATGTTACACAACTCAGAAATACACACGGAAGAAAGGGAAAAGGAAAAAGGAGAGAGGGGAGGTAATAAGGAATTCCTCTTGGTCCAGAGAAATAACCCTCCCATCCGCAGCACCCACATCCCCCACAGATGCAGGATGCTGGCTGCAGGGAGAGTCAAGGAAGAGAGGACCCGTCCCCAGCGCACAGCCCCAGGCTACTGGACATCGTCTTTATATGAGCTAAGACAGTAAAGAATGCTCTGCCAAAATGACTGTCCCCAGGGCTGAGGAAAAGAACTGCCCTGCTGGTGCCCACCTGGAGAGCAGAGGACAGGATGTCAGGAAGAGCCTGGAGACCACAGTGGTTACAAGGAGATCAGCCAGGAGTCTGGGCTGCGGTGTCCTCTGAACATTTCCCTGAGAACACAAAGACCACCTTTCGCTTCTGAAGACCTGCAGGACCTAGGGGCCAAACAGGGTACCCAAGGATGCAAACGGTGAACACTCCCATTGAGGCATCACACACCCTTTGAAGCCTTGATGCCCTCCCCCTCTCCCATCCTGAGAGCGCAGCAACTCAGCCTCCTGCCTCTTCTCCCCTTTCACGGACCTAACAGACAGGGACCTGCTGTCTGGGAACCTCAGGCCTGTCTCCAGCCATCTTCAAACCCTGAAACTAAAGGTCTGCAGTCTTGGACACAAAGCTAATTTCTGACACTGAGGCTGATGCAGGGTTAGGGTTAGGGTCAGGGTCAGGGGAGCTCCCCAAGGCCCCACAGGCTGCAGCTGACCCCCACCTCCCACTGTGCAGAATCATAAGATTCTGGACATAAGACTGGGACCTGGAGGAGACACATCAGCCTCATGAAGGAGGGAAAAGCTGCCTTAGTCTCTCTCCTTACATCCACAACCAGTGAACAAACACAGCACAACAAAGGTGACTCTGCCCACCACACCAGGACTCTGGAGAATTCCACACAATGGACGTGTAGAGGTGGGTAGTCTGGAACCCCTGGAGGAGGCATAACCCAGGGAACAGCAGAGACAGAGCCTGCGATCCTGGTCCCCAGCTGTGGCCATTGAGCTGGAAACCCCAGGACACCCAGTGTAGCAGGGAGGTGACTCATAGGAATCCAGCCTTCCAGCCACAGCAGTGCCCAGGGCCCCAGGTACCTAGGCAGCAGCAAAAGGTGGTCCTGGGCCACTGAGATACCCATGACGTTGATTCCCCAGCTGCCCCTGTTCCACTTACAGCAGTGGAGCCAGAGAACCTTACAACACAGGACATGGTAGAGGTGCCGGCACCACTCCAGGTTGCCCTGTTCATCCCTGGCCCCTGTGACTCAGGGGATCTGGGACACGAGAGAAGATCCCACTATCCTGGTTCATCAGGCAGCGATGCCAGCGGCACTGGGAGCAACAAGGCATCAAGGACCCTGGAGGCACAAGAAGCAATAAGGGCAGGGGGCCACCCCTGACAGAGGTGACAGAGGATGGGAAGTGCCAGCTCTCAAACAGAATCAGAGGCCGCTCAAGTCCTATAATGGCACCCACTGGACCACAGAAGAATGGCCTCTGCTTGCTCATCTTCTGAATGGTTAGAATCAAGCAAAAAATGCTATTTCTGATGTGTTGGCAGAGGAGCGACACATCAGGCAAGGTGAAGAACCACAGTAACACTGTATCACAAAGAGTAAATGACAATTCTCCAGAAATCAAACATACAGCCATGGAATATTGCAATCTGACCAATAGAGAATTCAAAATCGCTGTCATGAAGAAACTCAACAAACTACAAGAAAACTCAGACAGGCAGTATAATGAGCTTGGGAATAAAGTGAATGAACAGAAGGAACACTTTATCAAAGAGACTGAAATGCTAAAGAAAACTAAGTAGATTTAACTGTACGAATCTGGCACATGTTCTTTTAGTTGAAAGCTAAATATTTTCTTCTGATGCTATTACAAGTTGAATTCAAATTTTTTATTTTCCTAATTGTATGTCACTGATACAGAGAAACCCAATTGACCTTATACACTGCAGTCTTCCTAAATTCAAGTATTGCTTCTAGAATATTTTCTTGCCTGAGGAATTTATGTCCATGATCTTGTCAGCTGCAAATTTAATGCACTTAACTTCCTTTTTATAAACTATATCCCTTTTATTTCTTCTCCTTGTATTAATGCTCTGGCTAGGAGCTCCAGTGCGATGTGTGATAGCAATGGTGACTGTTGACATCTTTGCCTTGTTCCTTGCCTTAAGTAGAAAATGTTCAGTTTTTCACTATAAAGTGTGGTATCAGCTGGCGGTCTTTCCCAGATGCCCTTTACCAAATGAGGAAAGTGGCCTTTTATTCCTAGTTTGCTGAGAGTTTTATTGTGAATGGCTGTTGAATTTTTAAAATGATTTTTCTGCATGGAGATGACCCTACATTTACTGTTTTTTATTCTATTACTGTGACACCTTGCACTGATGTCTGTATATATTGTCCAAACCTGCCTCCTGACATGAAACTCACTTGGTCATAATGTGTTGGATTCAATTTGCTGATGCTTTGTTAAGGATTTATGACCGTCATTGGTCTGAAGTTACCTTTTGACATCTTTGTCTGGTTTTGGTATCAGTGATAAAGTATAAAACAGTTTGGAAAGTGTTTCTTTTCCTGTATTTTCTCTAAGAGTTTGTGTAGGAGTGCTGTGAACACTTAAATGTTGGGAAGAATTCACCAGGGAAGCCAGCTGAGCCTGGAAGTTTTTTTGGAATACGTTTTAAATTATGAATTTAGTTTACTTAGTTCATAAGGGATTATTTATGTTTCCTTTATCTTTTGAATTCAGTTCAGTAAATGGTGTCTTTAAAGAAATTTGGGTCAGTTCATATCAGTTATCAAATATATTTGCTTACATTGTTTATCAGAGTCTCTTATCCGTTTAAAATGATACATTTCTCTCTAACACTTTTTTTGGGGGTGGGGTGGGGGGTGGGGGTTGGAGAGCTTCTTTATTGGGCAGGAGGGGCCACGGGCCGGCTGGGCGGGCACGTCAGCGGTAGAGGTAGTCAGCCTGGCAGCGATCTCGGCCTCCCACTCGTCCCCGTTGTTGAGCAGCTTGTCCTTGTTGTACAGTAGTTCCTCGTGCGTCTCCATGGAGAACTCGAAGTTGGGGCCCTCGATGGTGGCGTCCAGGGGGCAGGCCTCCTGGCAGAAGCAGCAAAGTTGCAGTTGGTCATGTCGATGTTGTAGCGCCTGGTCGGGCGGCTGCCGTCGGCCCGTGGCTCAGCCGCGACGGTGATGGCCTGGGCGGGGCAGACAGCCTCGCAAAGCTCGCGGGCGATGCGGCGCTCCTCCCGCGCCGGGTAGCGGCGCAGTGCGTGCTCCGCCCGGAAGCGGGGGCTCAGCGGGCCCTTCTCAAACGGGTAGTTGGTGGTGGCTGGCTCCCGGAACAGGTGGCTCAGGGTCACGCCCAGGCCTCGGAAGAGCTCGGTCCTGCTCGGAAGAGCAGGGTCGGAGCTGCCCGGTCGGTCACCGACTTCATGTCCATCGAGGGCTCCCGCATGTTCACATATTTGTAGGTGGCTGCGACCGCGCTGCTGTGGAGGCTCCGGCCACTGGGATGCCCGGCACGTGCAGCCAGGGCCGGGCCCGAAGCAGCACGCGCGTGGTCAGGCAGCATCTTGAAGCGCAGCCGTTCCTTCCGTGCGGAGCGGTCTGTCTGCCGAGACGCCTCTCTAACACTAACACTGGTTTTGAAGCAACTCACAAATTGTGACTTCATTTTCTTAGAGTTAAAACGAATTCCATTTTTCTTCTGATCTCTTCTTAAAGCCATGATTATCCATGGGTTTGAAGTGTGTTGGTTAATTTCTAAATGTTTAGGGATTTCCCAGGTATCTTCGTGATACGCATTTCTGATTTCATATAATTGTAGTCAGAGAATATACTATATGATTCCAGTCCCTTTCAACTTCTTGAGACTTGTTTAGACCCAGAATGTAGTCTATTTCTGTGAATGTTCTAGGCGCACATGGAAAAGAAAGTCTATTCTATCCTTGTTAGTTGTGATACTCAATACATGGCAGTGAGGTCAAGTGGGCTCTTGCTCTGGTTTAAGTCTTCTATGACCCTAGCTATTTTTTATTTACTTGTTCTTATTATGAGATAGGACAATTGATCTAGAAATATAATTGATTTGTGAAGTTCATTAATATATAAAAATAATAGAGAGCAATATATTTCTTTATCAGTTCTGTTACTTCATACCCATCTATTTTAGGATCTGTAATTAGGTTTTTATACATGTATTACCTTTCTCTTGTGATACAGACCTGTTATTATAAAAAATCCTTAGTCCAAGGTATATCTTGGTGAGTCTGACAATGAAATTTGAAAATAATACAAAGAAATAGAAAGATATCCCATGTTCTTGGATTGGAAGAATTTCTGTTGTTAAATGTTCATCCTACCCAGGGCAATCTACACATTTAATGCAATCCCTATGAAAACACTCAGGACATTTTTCACAGAACTAAAGCAAATAATCCTAAAATTCAAAAGACTCCAGAATGGCCAAGTAATCATGAGAAAAAAGGAAGAAAGCTAGAGGTATCCTTTTCCCTGACTTTAGAATATACTACAAAGCTAAGGTAATCAAAGCAGCATGGTTCTGGCACCAAAACAGACACATGGATCAAGGGAGGGAAATACAGAGCCCAGAAAGAGACCAATGCACCTATGGTCAATTAATCTACAACAAAGGAAGTAAGAATGTACAATGGAGACAAGACAGTCTTTTGTATAAGTGGTCCTGGGAAAACTGGACACATACATGTAAAAGAATGAGATTAGAACATTTCCTCACATATACAAAAATAAACTCAAAGTGAATTACAGACCCAAGGGCAGGAGCTGAAAACACAAAACTGCTCAGAGCCTAAGCAGAACACTCTTTAGCATGAATGGTAGCAATATGTTTTTTTGATTAGTCTCCTAAGGCAAAAGAAATAAAGCCCAAAATAAACAAAAACAAATGGGACTGAAGGAAACTTAAAAGCTTTTTCACAGCAAAGGAAACCATCAACCCAATGAAAAGAAAACCTACTGAATGGGAGAAAATATTGGCAAATGATATGACTGACAATGGGTTAATATCCAAACTATATCAACAGCTCTTACAACTCAATATTCAAAAACCAAAATAACCCAATCAAAAAGTAGGCAGAAGACCAGAATATACATTTTTGAAAAAAAGACATATGGTGGCTAAACGACATGTGAAAAGGTGCTCAACATTGCTAATTATGAGAGAAATGCAAATCAAAACTGCAACAACGTATCACCTCATAGTCATTAAAATGGCCATCATCAAAAAGCATATAAATAATAAATGCTGGAGAGGGTGTGCAGAAATGGCAACCACTGTACACTGCTGGTGAGAATATAAATTGGTGCAGCCACCAGGGAGAACAGTATGGAGTTTCCTCAAATAACTAGAAACAGAGCTAACATAAGGCTCCAGCAACTCCACTCCTGGATATATAGCCAGAAAAAAGTGAAAACACTAATTTGAAACGATGCATGCACCCCAATGTTCATAGCAGTGCTATTTATACTAATCAAGATATGGAAAACCCCAAGTATCCACCAACAGAAAATATATAAACAAAATATGGTGTTTCTATATATATGTATATACATACACACATACATTATATATGCAATGGAATATTACTCAGCCATAAAAAGGAATGAAATTCTGATATTGCCAGCATTGTGGATGGACCTAGAGAATATTGTGCTTCATTAAATAAATCAGACAGAGAAAGATAAATACTGTATGATATCAGTTATACATGGAATCTAAAAAATAATATAAACAAATGTGTAAAGTAAAACAGAAACAGATTCACTAATATAGAAAACAAACTAGTGGTTACCAGTGGAAAGAGGGAAGTGGGGAGGGGCATGATTAGAAGATGTGATTAAGAGATACAAACTATTTAACATAAAATAGCTGAGCAACAAGGATACATTCTATAGCATGGGGAATCATAGCCATTGCCTTGTGGTAAATTTTAATGGATTATAATCCGTAAAAACACTGAATCACTATGCTGTACACCTGAACTTAGTATAATACAGTAAATCAACTATACTTCAATGAAAATAAGGTAATTAAAAAAGAATACAGAAGTCTATGATCATCAGTTATATGGAAAATGGAAACGACGTGCTGCATGCACTTTCCCTACATACAATATTCATGCAGTCATGAGTCAACACTTCCGTATTTCCACAGATGCAGATTACCCTGACAGGTTAATGATTGACTAGATAGTGAAACCATAGAGATCTAAGGGGCCTCATAGAGAAGAAGAGACTGAAATGGATTGAGGGAGTAAAATGAAGAAGTGATTAGGAACAGAACAAGGGTCCTATAAGACCAGAGTGTATTGAAGTGGGTTTGGGGGAACATTAAGTACAGTTTTGTAGCAAATGTTCCCTAATGACCTAACTCTAACCATATGTCTGAGAAAGAACACCTCCCTCTCCCTCTCATTGTCCTGTTCACTCCAGAACTGATGGCCTCTTGCTCAGAGAATAGTCACATTCGCTGATGAAATCACGACCCGCGTCCAGGCATGGCCGGGTCTCTGCAGAGCTGGGAGACGGGCTGCAGAGGAAGCAGCAATGGTCGCAGAGGAAGGAGAAGTCAGGGGCTGATCGTGAAGAAACTGTGAGGAAATGGGGCGTGTACAAGTCACGGTTAATACCTCCTCGGTTTTCCAGGTGATCCAAGCAGCAGGAAGTTAGGAATGGAGTTTAATTGTCAGAAGAAAAGCTTAGGGCCCATTTGTGCAGGGTTTCAATATAGGGATCCCAAGAAAGAAGTAAAAACAGATTAAGATTTTTTTTTAAAGTAAATAGCTTTTGCCCACTTTAAAAAAAAGAATTTGTAGACATGATTTGTCTTCATCTAAGCGAGACAGAGCCCTCAGTCCTCCAGGGAGCACACATTCAACTCCACGGAGGGTCACTTGAGACCGTCCATCTCCTGAGCAGCTCCACCCCCACCCCGGCCACCGCTGATGAGACTATGAGGGGTGTCACCATGAGTGTTCTCGGCATATGTTGGTTCTCCACTTTCTAGACTCACAGTGAGACTGACGTCTTGGTCCTACTGTCGTGTGTGTGGCAGATGGGAGTTCAGGTCAGGACTGTGCAGTAAGTTGTCAGCAGGGGTGACAGGGATCCCTCCTGCACGGCGTTAACTGCAGGTGCGGCCCCCACTCTCTCCCCTCCGGCACAGCAGTACCCGTGTTGAGCTGGAGGCTGTCCTGTGCCTCCAATGAGCAGAGCCCCTCTCACCATCCACCACAGACAAGGAGCACTGGAAGGAAAGAAATCTTTTTCTTTTTCTTTTTTTTTTTGACATGAATATTTTGTCTTTTATTTTTCCTCATGTTAACTATATCTCTTTATGTGGCATAAAGGCTTGTCTCTAAATTCACACCTAGAACGTGATTTTCAATCTTCCCTTGCCTCCTCCTTCTATTGATATTCTGTAACAAAGGATTTTTTTCCCCAAGACAGATTTCTGTTTCTAGTATTGATAATCATATTTTTTAAAATTTCAGTTTGATCTAACTCTGTTACTTTTAACAAAATATTAACTGCTGCTATGTATGTATGCTTATTTTGTGTGTGTGTGTGTAAATTTCACATTCAGAATTCTGAATGTTCTGTTCATTCTGATGCTATTATAAATGGAATTTAAAATGATTCATTTTCCTAATTTCATGTTACTGGTACACAGAAGCACAGCCACCCACCACAGGCAAGGACCACTGGAAGGAAAGAAATCTTTTTATTTACGCCACCGGCAGAGGGGTGTTGTTTGTTACTGCAGCATAATCGAGTCCATCCTGATACACTGAGACACTAGGATTGGAATCTGACCTCAGCTTCTAGCCCTAAAGCTTGCCTTTAGCTGACGCTTCAGCCAGCCCCTCAGCGGTACCCAGCACAGCTAAGCCAGTGTGCAGACCACTGACTCAAATTCATTCCTTGGATTTTCCACTTCAGGACCAGGGAGAGTAACTCTCAGTCTTTCTTTGTTGGCAAGATGAGAGGTATGACCCTAGACATGGCTGAGGGTACAGTTTGTACAGGTCAGTGGTCTGAAAAATGAGTCAATAAGAGCAAAGAGGAAATAAGAAGTGGGAGTGTTAGTTGCAGTCAAGCCCCTGGTGCTACTTGTACCTGAGACTCCCTGGTCCCCTGCTTTCCTTTAATCTGTTCAGGAAGATATCGACCCCCGCTGACCAGGCTAAGTTGAATTTCTGACACTTTCAGCCAAAAAATACTGATGAATATCACAAGGTTTTACTTCTCTAGAAATAACAAAGTGTTTTTATTTATCCGAATAGTAGAGCCCATGTGAAGTAAAAGCCCTATTTATCAAGAGCATTTTTGGTTTTACAACTCTGTCCAATCATGTTTCTTTCAACCCTGGAAACCCGGAGGGGATCCTGGAGGGGATGCGAGGTCTCAAGCAACCCCAAGGCTGCTGTGTCTGCAGGTGGAGAAGCTGCGATGCCTCTGCTGCTGGAGACGTTTAGAGACAGTGAGCACTCACAGCGATTTTAACGAGTAGAACCCAGGCTTGAAAGAGCAGCTCTTGGTGCATTTAGAACTGTGTCTAGAACACAGCAGCTTACTCGTCTGTACTAGTGAATAAGGCAGTAAGAGTGCAAGCCACCCCAGAGTTTGCACCTGGTTCAGACAAGACAGTGATGGGCTGACTTACATCGTGAGGCCTAGTGTCTCCCTCCTCCTGCAGCCCCGAGAGGCACTTGTGCTCTGTGAGATCTTTGCAAACCACACACAGGAATAGCTGTTCCTCCTGGAAAGAGAGAAAGATGCTTTTCCTGTGCTGCTCACAGAACCAGACTTCCTGTGCTGAAGTCTCACCCCTGGGCTCCAGTGTTAGGAGGCTGGGGACCAAACTGGCCAGAATCCAGTTGGGCCCGATGCCCCCTCTTGAAATGGCTGCTTGCAGAAGGGACAGCACAGAGCTTCCTCGATGGATCTGAAAGTGACCTGGCACCTGGTGACGCAGGCCTGGCAGGAGCAGTGGCCACAGAAGAGGCTCACAGGGTCCAGCACGTGCTCCAGGCAGACCCTGCAGGTCACCTCTCCCAGGAGGTCCCCACAGTGGGCCCACTTGCCGTGACACCGTCCACTGTGTGCTCAGCATTTCCTTCTCAGCAGTGACTCTGGCAGGAGGAGGATGCGGTGAGGAATGTAAACAGTACCTGAGGTGGGAAGAGGAGGATTTGGGATGGAGAGGGGTCATCTCGGCCACTGGTGCGGGGCCTCCCCAGGAGCATCCTCACTGGTCCCCACACATACTTCTCATCCTCTCTAGTCTCTTCTCCGCTTGCAGATGGAGGGATCTCTTTGAGAATGGAAGCTCACCTGTGCTGCTCTGTTTCCAGCACCAGGCGAGGAGGGCTCCGAGGGCCTGGCCTCTCTCCTCAGCCTCCCCTCTCTGTCCCACCTTGTTCCCCTCCTGCCACCAGAGCAAACAGGGTTGAGCATCAGCTGTGTGCGCGGCACTGTTCTGAGCACCTCACAGGTGTCAGCTCAGCCAGTCCTCACCTTGTCTATAAATCCTCACCCATTTTACAGATGAGGAAAGTGAAGGGCACTGGGGTCAGTCACCTGCCAGGGTCACACAGCGAAGTGGGAGAGGGAGGAGATGCCGGGTCCAGGCTGTCCAGGTGGAGCCCGCACTCTTCAGCACCATGTCCGGCTTCCTCCAGCCTCCCTGGACCTGGTCAGTCCCACAAACCACCCCACACTGTCCAATATACATACAGGACTTCTCATCAGTGGTTTCCCTCCATGTAGAACACACCTGCCCTGTCAACCCCTGTTCATCCTCAGGGCTCAGTTCCCATGTCACTTCCTCAGGGAGGACGTCCTGAGCTGCTCCCAAGTAGGGTGGGCGCCCTCGCTCTACACTCCAAATGCCTGCCTTTCCACTTGATTATTTAGCGTCTAAAGATGCAGGGCATATTTGACTTGCTAATTTAGGCTTCCCCCCTGCCTGGCAGATATCATGCTCTAACTGAATACCATTTGAGTTAAAAAATGAACACACTTCCCCAAAGTGTTGATAGGCAGAACTTTATGTTTCCAGTGGGCTGAAACGTATTTGGACCAACCTTACCCATGATAATAGTTTTTTTTCTTTACCTTGATGCAATATACCTTGCTTATTAATAGAATACACTTCAAATGTTTGGAGAATGTTATGTGAAGAATTAAACTAATTCTATTTGACCATAGAGGTGAAAAATCGGTTGTTTCTGTGGAAGCATCACAGAGACAGAATTGGGCTCATCATAAGGCTTTGTTTGTTTCGTTTTTTAATTAGACTTGACACAGGAGTCCGCTTCCTTGGTAGCAACTGAGTTCTCCATCACTAAAGGGCTTCAGCCGTTCCCTCTTGATGTTGTAGAGAGAAGCATGACCCTTGAGGGGACCAAGCACCAGGTCTCCAAGAACCTTCCACACTGAAATGACCATTGTAGATGGAGCCCTGGCCGGGGTTCTGGGGACCTGGGTTCTGTGAGCCGTGTGATCCTGGGCTTGGCACTTCTGAGTCTCATTCCTAACACTGGACAGTTAAGCTGGGATTATAACACCTGCCTGCCTTCACAGAGATGTGAGTGGAATACATTGGATAATCCATGTAAATTCTTGTTTTATTTTTGGTTTTGTTTTTTCTTTGCATCACAGCAGCCAAGATCAACTCTTCCTTCTCCCATTTTTTTCTGATTGCACAACATCACACACCAACAAAAAGGACAGCAAATAAATTTTTTAATGGGAAAAAAATTCACTCGCAATCCCACTACCTAATATAATAATATAACATGTTCATTTTCTTCCTGTTGTCACCAAGAATGGCCTTGGGAACTAACTTGAAAAACCACATCAGTTAACAGCACCCCCACCAGTCCTGGGAGCCTTATGCTCTTCCAAAACTTGTCATGTGTGAGAACAGTAAGAGTGGTGCTTGCTTGGACGGTTGGAAGGGAAACAGATTTCAAAGGTATGTATGGGAAAGAGAAAATAAATAAACATGGTTTTGTCTCCTTTCTCCAGACCTTTGATCAATATAACTTGTTCCCTCCCCTCCGCTGTTCTCCTGTCTCCTCACGTGCTGTGTGTAGACACGTGAGTGAATTCCAACTCAGTCCTGTCTGCCCTTTTCCCTCTGAGAATGAATACTAAGAAGATTCATCCTGAACGCAACACATGGTGAAGAAGGAAGGGAGGGGGAGAAATAGCCTGGCTTTTGCCTGAGATCCTGCTGCACACAGAGAGGTCAGCCTGGGAGAGATGGGGGGAACTCAGGAGACTGAAAAGAAACCACCATTGTATGCCCTCTATCATTAAACCTTGCGCTAAGGAGCTGAAATAGACACTATTCCATCTCCCCTCTTCCTCCCTAGAGCTTTGGACAAGGGTTCAGGTCAGCAGTCGGTATCGACCTGTGTTGATCGTGAGTCCCGAAACCAAGTCAGCCAGGGCACACACTCCCCCCATTCCCAGCCTGTTGGACTCCCTCCCTGGCCACCCTCCTGACGTCTGTTGAGCAGAGTGGGACAGCAGAATGAGGAGTGGGTTCTGGGAGACGGCACTCCCTACAAGGATGGAGGAGACCCCGTTGTGGTGATGGAAGGTGCCCTCTGTCTGCCCCTCAGGAGAACGCTCTGCCCTCACTTTCCTCTCTTGTTTTGGATCCCATCCAGACTGCTCCACCTAAAGACTCAAGCTTCCTCTCCCCACAGGCAATCAGGAAATGACTCCTTTCCTGACTAGGTCTGTCTAGTGCCCAGTGAGCTCAGTTACTCAGAAAATCCTCCCGCACCCTCGACCCCGCAGCTTCACGCCCTTGGAGCTGCTTAGGGAGCTTGTGTTCTCCTGACTCCTGCTGCCCTCACCTGTGCAGCTCACCGCAGAGCTAGTGGCAGCCACCAAAGCACACAAATCCTCGGCTTCATCAGGAAACGGGGGAAGAAGAACAGTCCTGCTCCCCTCTGAGCCTTGTCTCCAAATGGAGATGCCCATGTGGACAAGTCAGTGTAACTGAGCAGGGCCCTTTGGGGCCTTCCCGGCACAGAGCCCTTCCCCGTGTCCTCTGCTGCAACTGCTCCCTGAGGTGCCCAGAGGGAGACAATAGTACCGGATGCAGATTTCCTGAGTCTTACAGGTGCCAAACCACCCCTAGGTGAAGAAAGTAACTCCTTGATGACCATGAGACCTACTGGACCCTAAGGACTGATGATGTTAACCCCTGTGACCCAGTCTTGT
The DNA here is from genome assembly GCF_048564905.1 of Vicugna pacos. Taxonomy (NCBI): domain Eukaryota; kingdom Metazoa; phylum Chordata; class Mammalia; order Artiodactyla; family Camelidae; genus Vicugna; species Vicugna pacos. Next base: position 24,586,758 of record NC_133006.1, read on the forward strand.
TACCTCACCATCAATCTGAGAATTGTGTACCAGCGGATCACGTAGCCTGGGACCCCCTCGCTCACCTGGCCTTAACTCTTCGGGAAGTTCGAGGTTTTTGAGCACAGGCCACCCATCCTGTTGTATTGTCCCCTTACAACACGGTAAATGCCGCACTTTCCTTCACCACAACCCTGTGTCAGTACAATTGGCGTTACTGTGGGACGACAAGAGGACCCAAGTTTGCTTTGGTGACATCAGCCGGGTCCAAACAAGGCAAAGAGTGAGCATGAGGAAGTCACATGACTTCTGCTATTCTATTCCTCCCTGTGCCTGTCCTTTCTGTTTCTCAATAGCTCTGCTCACAGATAAACTGTTAACAGGAAAGGCCTGGGAGCTGCTGGACTCGCAGAGCCCAATCCCAGGTGAGGGCAGGCGCGTGGCGGCCTCTGGCCTCCAGGACGCTGATCTGAGGTCAGGTCCCCAGCCCCGCTCTGAGGGCTCCAGGAGCAGGGCCCTGTGAGGCCCGGAAGGTACCAGATGCCTGGGGATCTAGTGGGACAGACATTCTCAGGTCCTCCTCCTGCATCATCCTGATCTTGTTTGAAAGGTAACAAGGCGGTAAGCCGGGCCCACACTGAACTGACGAATCTGAGGGAGAGTGCACTGTGTGTGAGTGTGTGTGCGGCGCACATGGCTCCACAAATGTGTGTTGTGTGAGGAGGTGTGTGTATGTGTGGAGGTGAGTGAACTTGAAACTGTGTGGGTCTTTCTGCCTTAATAACAGTGTCAGACATCGTTGTTTTTATTCTTTTTAAAATAATAGTTGGTTTACAATGTTGTGTTCCTTTCTGGTGGACAGCAGGGTGATTCAGTTGTGCATGTATGTGTCCTTTGTCATTGCTGGTTATTACAGGATGTTGACTGTAATTCCCTGGGCTATGCAGCAAGACCTTGCTGTTGATCTATTTTATATTGAGTAGTTTGTATCTGCTAATCCCAAACTCCTAATTTCTCCCTCCTCCCCTTTCCCCTTTAATAATAAAAAATTTGTTTTGTGTGCCAGCGAGTCTGTTTCTGTCTTGTAAATAAATTCATTTGTATCTTTTCTTTAGATTCCAGAGATAAGTGATATCATATGGTGTTTGTCTTTGTGTCACATATTGTTTAAATGGATTTACAGGAATTATATCATTTATATCTCATGAGAGCCCTCTGAGATAGGGACAGCTATCAACCGCATTTTACAGACAAGGAAACTGAGGTCACAGAGAGCCTGACTGACTCTCAGTTGGCTGAGCCATGATTCCAAGGAAATAGTGTGAACACTGAGCCCAAGTGTGTCCTCGCTCTGTTACGCTGAATCCCTGAACTGTTCACCTGCCTCACTGAGGGTCATCTCCTCTGGGGGCTCTGACAGCTTCCCTTCCCCTCCAGGCTCTGAGACTGGCCAGGAGTCTGCTGTGTTTCTCACACCCCGTACAGGTGAGTCCATGGGGTGTGGGGTGACAGGAGAATTGGCCCTTCATTGGCTGATGGGGTGTGTCTGCTGGAGGTGGTGGGAAGGGAGGGTAACGCCGGGCTATGGGGCATCAGTGGTGTTTGGATCCAGGCTGTGAGCTGGACGATCCAGATGCTGAAGGAGAGACCAGCAGGGACCACGCAGAGTATACTCATCACTGTGTTATCTCACCGCCCGAAAGCACAGCCCCACATGCCCCTGAGAGTCACAGGGGTGGTCACTCCATCCTTCCCATCCCTGCTGCCCTGACTTCTCTCCTTTCCACTGACTCCTTGGTACCATCTGCTCCGAGGCGACACCACAGCCCTGCTCCCAGCACGTCCTCCCTCCCTGCCTGCCGCTCCCTGCTGGGCTCCTGGATGGGGGGAGAGGAGAACAACTCGGATAGAGAGAGAGCCTGACGTGTGTGCTGGTAAAGGGAAAGCGGGGGGTGTGTCCTCAAGAAAGGGAAGGGCTGCCTTAGGGAAGAGGCCTGAGCGGCTCCCTGTGGGCGGTCAGACTGGTGGTCTCAGTCTCTTGCTTGTTGTGGGTCGGGCGCTGAGCTCAGCTCCTTGCCACGTGGGCCTTTCCAGTGCAGCGGCTGGCTGCGCCAGAGCTTGTGAGCAGTGCAGACAGTAGCGGTCAGCTAGCAGGATGGGGTCACGCTCTTCTAGGGTCTGATCACAGGGGTGACATCCTCATGGTAATATTCTATTGGTTATCAGCAAGTCCCAGGTCCCACCCACACCCCTGGGGGCGAGATTCCACAAGGTGTGACTCCCAGGGGGTGGGGATCCTTGGGCGCCACCTCAGAGTCTGTCTGCACAGGGACGTCCCAGGTCAGAGAGAGCAGGACCACCAGGCAGTGCGGCCTCTGCCCTGGACGTGTTCACACACAGACCGCATGTCACTGAACAGTCATTGTCACTGCGGGTCCACGTTGGACAAGATGATCTGCAGGACTGAGCTGTGCTCACAAAGCACTGTCCTGGATACAAGCATCAAAGCTTCCCTTGGAAGGTTTCTTTCCAGTTCTGTGTGAACCTGAGAGAGGGTCCTCTCTGAATATTCCCCTCTGAATTTTCAGGTCTCCTACATCTTAGGAAAGTGCCATCAGTAAAGTGAACCATGTATTTCTCTTGTCACCCTGCCAGCAAATCCTGGGCTCCGACTCTTCCTTCCAGCTTGCTGTCATACAGGATCCCACAGAGTCCCTTCTGGTGATTCTACTTTGCTGGTGGTGTTAGCCGGCAGGGCAGGGGGTCTCCAGAGGAGATGAGGCAGATACAGCTTTTTCACATAAGAGAAGCCATTTGAGGCCTGAGCCATTTAGTGATCTAAGTCCGGCCACAATGCTTGCCCTTGAACTGGTCTCAGTAATAATGATCTTAAGGGAACAGAAGAAGGAGAGACTGATCCCAGGCAAGAGAAGTAACAGCTTACATAATAAGCCAGATAATAAAGACCTCAGGTCTGTGTCAATAGTAAAATGGGCCTGAAGCACTTTCTTGAGGGTTTTGCAGAACTTCAAGCCCCAGCGGGCGCTCAAACTCCAGGTGACCTGGAAACTTAGGGATGATGCTGCTGACCTTTATGAACCCGGAGACCTCCATCTACTTAAACTTGGACTTTGTTGCCCTTTGCCCCAATTCTATACCGAATTTTCCTCTGCTTAAGCCCCTTCATTTGTACCCTTAGCTTAAAACCTCCCCAACTTGGCTGTGTGGGGAGACGCTGCTTTGGGAAGATGCAGCGTGCTCTCTTCAATTGTTGCAAGTAATTCAGGCCCTTCCACCCCTGTGTGAACTCTTGGTGTTTCACTCACTGAGGCCCAGTAGAGAGCCTGACATCCAGGATAAATAATTACTAAGTGAGTGTGGGGTTTTCTCTCGTCCTTCAACATTCATTTCAATAGACTAATACATGCACAAGGTTGAAAAAATTCCTATGACATAAAAGGGTAAACAGTGAAAATTACATTTCTGAATTCATCCTATTCATAATTCTTCCAAATTCCCTCCATGGACAAGGTGACTGTTACCAGTCTCAACAGTGGTATAGAGATTCCATTGTATCTGCTGTTATTTACCACACATTCTCTCTGAAACTTTGTTAACAATTAACAATATATTCTGAGATTATGCCATTTTTTAAATACAAATATGGTTCAAGATAATTTTAATAACAATTCTGCACTTCTGATATTTAAAAATGTATGTATAGCAAAAGTCATCTCTCTTCCACACTAGTGGAGTATTTTTCCTGGGCTCCATCTCCCAGATTAAAAATTACATTCATTCTCCAGTCTCTCCTGAGGCCAGTTGTGTCACTCTGATTAACTTCTGGCCAATATGATGAAGCAGATGTGAAGTTTTAAATGTCCACCTTTAAGGGAACAATCTTTTCTTCAGTCTCTACATTCCCTGGTTGCTCATGAAACATGGACATGGTCTTAGGTCCCTTGGGTCATGCCAGCAAGGGTAAGATCCCAGGGACAGTAGAGAGGGAAGGTCATAGGATCCTGGATGCCTGGACAACCCCGTGGTGCAGAGGAACCCGAGCTGCCCTGGAACTGCCTGCCTCCCTGTCATGGAGACACAGACAAGCTTCCATCCTGTTAGACCACTGTTATTTGTGTTTCTGCTGCACACGCCGAGTTAATCCATATGGAGAGAACAGGACTTCCCACGGGTGTGTGGCCATGGTGGTCTCTTTTGGAGATGAGCAGAAATCTATTCATAGTTTCACCCCTGTAGGCTCCTGGGGCATTATTGTAGTTGGAGAAGAGAGATCTGGGCCCCAGGGGGCAGCACAGGGAGACTGGAGACTGTTGCCCTCCTCATCTTTCTGCATGGGGTGTGACCTAGGGGAGTGTGTGGGTCACCAGGTGTTAGATTTGGGTATCTTCCCTTCTTCACTTCCTTCCTATCCTTTTTACAGACAGTTCACTCAACATTCCAGCCGGGATGAGAATCACTGCTGGTGTCTCCTCCTCCTCCTCATCCTGCCTGATGGCAGGGGCTGTGGGGGCTCAGATCCAGAGGAGAGACTGCTCAGGTAGGGAAGGACCTCAGGGTCATTGTTGTTGGGCTCCATGGGAAATCTCTGCTGCCCTAGCCTGGCCTGGACAGCCAGCCTGAGACAACTGACCCCTGGTCCCTCATGTCTCTACCCCGGTGATTCTAAATCATACATCCCAACACTTCCCCTGTTCTATTTGTTACACGCAAGTCATTAGGTCCAGATTATATTCCAGAAGTGTGTATAAAATAACAAAAGTGGAGGGTCAGGTTGGGAGTGGGGCAGGGAGTGGAGGAGAGGAGAGCCCTGCAGCCCTGCCCTGTGTCTGAGGTTCCCATCTCTTCTCTCCACAACACACTCTTCACCCTTGATGAAAACACCCTGAAAAACTCAAAGTCTGTATTGTTTCTTCCACTCACTGTCAATTTCTAAGGGATAGTTTTTAATTAATAAAACTTTTTTGAGATTAATTTGAGATTTACAAACAAATTGCAAAGTTAGTAGAGAGTTCCTGTATATCCCACATTCAGTTTCCCCTGAGGAAACATCACCATCACAAATTATCACAGCTAATGAAGAAACATTGGTACGTTATTAATAAACTCTAAAATTTATTTGGATTTCAGTAGTTTTTTTTTTCCTGTTCCAGGATCCTATCAAAGACACATTATATTAAGTCCCAGTCCTGTCTCCTTCGGGCTCTGTGGCTGTGGCAGTCTCTCAGACTTCCCTCATTTTTGATGACCTGTATATTGTGGAGAGGACTGCTCAGAGATGTTGTAGACTGTCTCCCATTTGACTTGAGTGACTGGAGCAAAGTGTTTGGGAGAAAAAGAGCACAGAGATGAAGTGACATTCTCCACACATCCAGGGTGCATACTCTCCACTTTGCTGGTGTTGCGATATCATGTACACATACACACCGTATGTGGAGAGAGCTGATGGCTACTCTGAAGCTTTATTAAGTTACACAGTCTTATATAGCAAAGGATGACAAGGGAAATGATTAACAGGCAGCGTCTGGCTCTAGGTCAGAAGACCCTTTATGTTTTGGTTCGTGTTGGCACCAGCGAGCCCCACAGCTTATCAGGGTGGAACGTATGAGAAACGGCTGCTTTACAATATTCTTCTTGGACTCAGGTGGCTGTGCCTGTCTTAGGTTGCCCCCCTCTGGGGATCTTACTGGTCCTTGGGTAACCAGCCTTCTCACCTCTGAGTCTGCAGCTTTTTATAACTTGTTTACCATTCCAGCCCAAGGCTTGTTCCTTTGTTCCCACAGTGGGGGGCTTACATATCCCCCTTTATTATTTTGTTTTAAAGCAACGAAACAATCATGTTGCATAGAAGCTAGAAGCCCCAACATAGCCAATGTTTGTTTTCAGCCTGTTGTTGTTTACACAACCAACATATACACCGCAACATACATGGGATAGTAACGCCGAGGAGGCAAAAAAGCCCTACATGGAGAAAGGTTTGTAAATTTAGTTCTGAGAACCAATTTTTTGGCTTGAGCCAATATAAGCCATTTTGTATTTGTTTACTCTAAAAGTACATGTAAACTTTGCTCATTAGACCAGGTTTTGTTAAGTGTTACAGGAAACCAGATATGAGCTTTTTTAAAATACCAAAATAAAGAACACATTTTTAGAGGTTACATTAGCATTGGATAATCAGTCAAAGTATTAAAAAGGCGAGGGTAAATTAACCATATATAATTAACAGTAATATTAGGCCTGTTAGGCCCCCACACCAAGATATATGGATGTGTAATACATATCATAACAGAATTAGAAACATTTTGTTTCAGTTTTATAGAGTATTTACCAGAATGGTTGTTATAGTGGCCATGATAAAGAACCCTGTTAATAAAAGGCAACCTTAACCTCCAAATTGTTTTATGTCTAGGACTAAAAATTGTATTTCCATCCATGAGTTGCAGAATAGGCCTGGATAGACTGTGTTTACTCCATGTGATGGGCACTGAGGAATTCGTATTGAATTGTATGGTGACGTTGTTACTGTTTAAATGTCCGTGAGGTTCCCAATTTAGTAGAGTCACGTTAAAAATGGAGCTTTCCTTAGGTTGAGGAATTTGACAAGGAGTCCATTGTACCGAGTAGAACTTACACTTCCAGTCCGGTTTTGGTCGGCAAATGGGTACAGGAGGAACTTGAGAGGCATTCACAAATATTTCGGAGGATGTAGGTATGGCAGTAATAAGTGTAAGGTTTGTTGTAGTGTTTCCCTTTTTAGGTTGGTAATATAAATACAATTGAGCTTGTAATTGTATGCAAGGAGAATTACTTGTATTATTAAATGGGATTCATATAGGAGGATTTTAAGAGTACAGGATCAAAAAATCGTTGCTGCGCTGATAATTTTCAGTACTGGTCACCGGTGGGATCCATGTTTCACCTGTTCACTCAGAATCATTAGAGGCAAGAGGGGGATCTGCATGCCACCAAGTTAAAGGTGTGAATAAAGGAGGGTTCAGAACATAAGTCCAGTAAGATAGGTTAAGCTCAGCATGCAAGCAGGCAAAGAAGAAAGAAGTAAGTATAAGGGTGTAGAACCATACTTCACCCATCTTCAGCTGTCCTTTTCAATGAACTTCTTAACACTCTTCTGGGTAAAGTACCCACTTTAATCCAGCACCTGTATCAATACATAAAGACTCCCTCTCCCAACATTTTACATCAAAAGGCCCTTCCCAAATATCAGTAAATGGTTTTCTTATTTACACCTTAACTCCTTTTACATCTAAGGGTGTGTTTATAAACTTTCTAGCTGGTGTCAATCTATCTAGTCCTTGATTTAAAAAATTAAGTGTAAAAAGTGCATGATGTAATATATTATGGCTTTTCGTATTCTATAATTACTCCCCCTTTTAATTTATGCAAATAAGATTTTAATGTTTAATGATGACATTGCTTAACAATAGCTTGACCAGTGGAATTATAAGGAATACCAGTAGTATGGTCAATTTTTAAATTTTGACAAAACTGTGAAATAATTTGTGCAGAAAACTCAGGACCATTGTCAGTTTTAATTTTGTGGGGTTTACCTAAAACACTAAAAGCAGATAACCAATGTCGAATGACGTTTGCATTACATTTGGTATGCAAAGTGGCGTATATAAAATTAGAAAAAGTGTCCACAAGGAACTATGATATATTTTAAACGTCTGAAGGAGGGAAACAAGATGGTGTCTGTTTGCCAAATTTGATTACCCTGAATACCTCTTGGATTAACATCCTCTAAATTATAATTTGGTTTAGCAATTGTAAATTGATTACATTGTGAGTATGTCTGTATGATTTGTTTTGCTTGTCTTTTAGTTTTATCATAAATAGCTCTTAAGGCCTGGACATTGCAGTGGTGTAAGGCATGAAATTGTTTAGCCTTTTTAAACTTACTAATAGCAGGTTGGGTTTGAACATAATTAGATACTGTTTTATCAACATAATTGTTGCCTTCTAACAATGGTCCTGGTAAATTAGTATGAGATCACATATGAGCAATAAAACAGGATATTCTCTATTGTGTAAAATATTTTTAATATTTAAAAAATGTTGTAAATGTATTTTTGAGGATGCTTGAAGCAATAAAGCAGTGGTTAATAATGGCAATGCATTTGCCGTATATTGAAAATTAGTAATTATATTTAAAGATTTATTCGTTTTTTTTTAATAGGGCTAGCTATATTGTAGCAATTTTAGCTATCTGAGTACTTTTTTGTCTTGTAGTAAAGTTTGAATGCCATTGTTTTTTATTAAACCATGCAATGGCAGCCTTGGACGTGTTTTGAGAACCATTAGTAAACAATGTAACTGCCTGCAATAAGGGTTTTTTAGAAATAATAGTCATTAATTTTAGAGGCATTTGTGTGTAAAATTGTAATAGGGGATGTGAATTTTTTAAATGTAATTTTTTTCAGATAATTTTTTAAAGAGGCCTGGATAGCCTCATTTTGTATAAAATATTTTTGGAATTGGCTGGCAGTACATGGTAACTTTATATTTTGAAGATCTTGTCCCATTAACTATAAACAGCGATGTCGAATTTTGTTTATGATATTAGCGTAGACATGGTAAGTAGTGGTTAAGGCCCGAGTTAATGAGTGAGACACATAAACCCACTTTAATAAGAATAAAGTGTCTCTTTTTTGTATAAGTACCCCTGTAGGTGTTTGAGGTGTATTTAAAACATTAAGAATAATAGGTAATTTAGGTTGTAACCGGTGTAAAAATTGACAATTTAAAGCTTTAGGGGTTACTGTACGTAATGAGGCAGGTTTCTTATCTTCTTTTAACAATTGAAATAAATGATGTAATTGGACTGTAGATATTTCTAAAAAAGGTCTGACCCAGTTAATATGTCCTAGCAATTGTTGCAATTGAGCTAATGTTAAACAAGGCTTGATATTTAATTTCATATGGTGTGGCCTAATAGTTTGTGTGTTAATAGTTATTCTAAGAAATTTTTAAGGTTGCATTTTTTGTACTTCATCCTGAGCAATAAAAGGCCCTTAGTTTGTAAAAACGTAATAGTTTTCTGAAATAATAGAAGGAGGTTAGGTTTGTTATTTACAGCCAGGAAGATGTTATCTATATAATGAAAAATATATATTTGAGGAAATTGTTGACGTATAGATTTTAAAATTTTTTACTAATTGCTGACATATATTAGGACTATTTTTTATACCCCGAGGAAGGAATTTTTATTGATAACGTTTAGGAATCTCCTGATTGTTATAGACAGGAACAGTAAAGGCAATTTTTTTTATTAGCTTTGTGCAAAGGTAATGAGAAAAAACAATCCTTTATGTCAATAAGAATTAAGGGCCAAGAGTCAGGAATAAGTGAAATACTGGGTAGCCCCTTTTGTAAGGGTCCCATAGGTTGCATTATAGCATTTATAGCATGCAAATCTTGCAATAACCTCCATTTTTCTGATTTTTTCTTGATTTCAAAAACAGGTGTGTTTTAAGGACTAGTAGAAGGTTTTAAATAACCCAGCTTTAGTTGTTCTGTAGCCAATTTTTATAATGCTTGTAGTTTTTCTTTAGGAAGGAACCATTGCTCCACCCAAACAGGTTGCTGTTGGGTCCATGTTAGAGCAATGCAAATAAAATTTGGGATAGTAGCAGCAGCCCCTATTAAAAATGATCAATCTTTAAGGTTAGGTTTTACTGAGCAAGAAGGTCCTTGCCCCACAGAGTGCAGGGTATTGGTAATATAAAACGAGTTACAAAGGCCATTTTATTTTTAGGCCCTCGGATCTTTAGTGGGTGAGAACTTATTTTAGGTGCCATTAATCTATAAACTCCTTGTACAGTAACATCAGATTTGTGTTTTTGCCAATCAGAAGGCCAATGAAAACTAGAAATAATAGTTTTGTCCACTCCTGTGTTCAATAACCCCGTAAATTGCTTTTCTTGTATTGAAACTGTTAATATAGGTCTGTTATTGGTTAGTGAATGTGTCCAAAAAGCTTGCTGTCCTGTCCGAAGCCCTTATCTCCTCTACTATTTTTAGCAAATTTTTGAGCAGGTAAATAAGGCATTAAAATAATCTGAGCGATTTGAGATTGCTTAGGAATAATGTAAAAGAAGAGGCATGAACCATAATTTTAACTTCTCCAGTATAATCATTATTAATAACACCAGGTAAAACTGTTAACCCTTTCAAGCCCACAGATGATTTCCCTATTAGCAATCCAAAATACCCAGAAGGTTAAGTTCCCCAAACTCCAGTAGAAATTAAGTAGGTTTTATTACTGTCACTTATCAATTCATTATCAATAGTATCTAAACTTGTGCTCCTGGGGAAGCTGTGATGAGGTCAGAAATGCTGGGATGGGACTTTGGCTAAGAGTGATTTCCTATATTTGTTTTTGAGGGGCACCTGGGAGGGTGCCCTACTTTGAAATAGCCTTTAAATAAATCCTCTGTTGTACTGTCAGTTGCTGTCCCATGGTTAGTTCGCAGCACGCCTGATAGGCTGAAAATCCCCAATATAAATTTTTCCCCTTACTTACATGTAGTTGCTACGCTGATATCACGTCGGGGTCACCAAATGTTGGTGTCGCGATATCATGTACACATACACACCATATGCGGAGAGAGCTGATGGCTACTCTGAAGCTTTATTAAGTTACACAGTCTTATATAGCAAAGAAGAATGACAAGGGAAATGGTTAATAGGCAGTGTCTGGCTCAAGGTCAGAAGATCCTTTATGTTTCGGTAAATCATGTTCGTGTTGGCACCAGCGAGCCTCACAGCTTATCAGGGTGGAAGGTATGAGAAACAGCTGCTTTGCAATATTCTTCTTGGACTCAGGCGGCTGTGCCTGTCTTAGGCTGCCCCCCTCTGGGGATCTTACTGGTCCTTGGCTAACCAGCCTTCTCACTTCTGAGTCTGCAGCTTTTTATAACTTGTTTACCATTCCAGCCCAAGGCTTGTTCCTTTGTTCCCATATTTGGGGGCCTACACACTTGATTATCACTAATAAGTGCACCTCATCACCTGGCTAAGGTACGTGTCCCAGGTTTCTTCTTCTGAAGTTTTATTTTTCCTTTCCCACTTTCCATACTGTAGTTTTTAGAAGGAAGTCATTATGTGCACTTGAGGGGCACTCTGCTATAAGCATTGGTGTGCAAGGTTTTGTGCAAACATGAGTTCTAAAATGAGTTTTGTAAGTACTGGAGTGATCAGCAGGTGGGACGGCGAGTCTCTGTGTAGCTTCATGAGCAACTGCTGCCCGTCCCTGCAGTGGCTGCGCTGCTTCGTGTTCCTGCAGCAGTGCCAGGGGCTTCTGCGGCTCCACGTCCTGCTCAGCGTTTGGTATTACTCATTCTTGGATTCTAGCTGTTCTCATTGGTGTGTGATAGGATAACATCATTGTTTTTCAGAAAAGAAACAGACTCATAGATGTAGAGAAGGAACTAGTGGTTACCAGTGGGGAGGAAGGGGGAGGGCAAGATGGATGTGGAGGATTAAGAGGTACAAACTATCAGGTGTAAAATAAGCTACAAGGATGCATGTACAACACGGGGGAGATAGCCAATAATTTATAATCACTATACCCTAACCTTTAAAAATTGAGACTCACTATATATTGTATACCTGTAACATGTAATATTGTATATCAAGTATACTTCAGTTTAAACATTTGGTATTGTAAAATAAATACATAAATAAATAACATTTAAAAACCCTGGGGGGAAACAAACCAAAAATGATTGTTTTAAATTCCATATCCTAATAACATATGATGTTGACCATCTTTTCATGTGTATTTCCATTTATATATCTTCCTTGATGAGGTATCTGCTCCGGCTTTTGTTTATTCTGTTTCATTGCGTTATTTGTTTTCATATTACTGAGTTTAAGAGTTCTGTATATATTCTAAAACAAGTCCTCTATCAAGGACATGTGAATCTGCAGATAATTCCTCCCAGCCTGTGCCCTGAGCTCTATGACTGACACAACAGTGCACACTAACGCATGGATATATTTCTCTGGGAAGAGAAACTGCTCACTGCAGTGGTTTCTGACTAGAAGACTTGGATGGCTAGGGGGTGAGGGGGACAATAAGAGGTTTTTTTTTTTATATTCTTCAGTATCATTTAAATTGTCTGTGTGCATATAATGTTTTCAAAAACTAAAAGACATTAAAATCCCTTACGCTCCAAAAACACTTGACAGATCATCTGCAGATCATGTGTGAGGACGCACATTCTCAGCCTTTTGACTGAGCTCTTCTGACACAGAATTTCCATTACAGGAGAAGATGGGCTGCATTGTATAGACAATTCTCCCCACTGGAAATAGCTAAAAATGCCATGTAAAATACGAAAACCATCCTAAAAGCAACAAAGTGATGACAAGATACTAATAAATGACCACATGTCAAAAAAGAAGGGAAAGATCCTGTTTGGCCTCCGCAGAGAACATGGTCCTGAGAAAAGGAGAAAGGCTCCATGAGTTCACAGCCCACAGCCCAGGCGTGGAGCCCGGCACGTCCAGCTCTCCGCCTCCACCACGCTCTTGACTTTTTCTATCCAACTGCGTTTACTTTTTAAAAATATAAATGTAGTTTTGACTTCTGATTATGATGTACAGGTAATGTATCATATATGATATAATGTACATTCAGTGTAAAACAAATTACAAAGTGTTGAAAGTGATCAATGAGAAAGTAAAAAGAACTGAAATCCTCACATGGGAGATATTTTGTTGCTTTTTCTTTTAGTTTATTATTCATCTTTCTGTTGCTGCCCAAGGGCTGGAACTTTCTCTAAGTTGATGAGCACAGACCTCAGTGGCCACCACCCCGCACTGTCAGATGCCGTGCCCTGAGTCAGCTCACTCTTCCACCTCCTGAGAGGCTGTCTTTCACTTCCTTCTCCCTCCTTGATCCCCCCCACTGCCTCCCCATTTCCCATCCTTAATGGTGAACTTCTGTTTTCCTCAGAAAATAAAAGAGGACTCAGGTAAGAATTACATCCTCCTCCTCCCCTACTCCTGAATCTGCACCTGTATCCTCACCTTCCCACCAGTGATGATGGATGGTCCCTCATGTCTAAGGCTGCCCCTCAGCGAGGGCACAGGGTATGGCTCCTCCCTCCCCTGTATCAGCAGTTTCTGGCTCTCTTCTGGATCATTCCTTCCTGCCTACAAGCATGCTATAATTCTTCCCGCTAAAAAAAAAAAAATAATAATCAAACTAAACTAAATAAATCAAAGCAAATCATCCCATAAAAACCCACCACTATGTCCAGTTTCATTTTAACTACTGCCCTATGTCTGTGACTCTCCTTACAGAACAGTTCCCGAGTCCATTGTCACACCTACTGGATTATCTTTTCATTTTTATCTAATGGATATGTGCACATAGCTTTAAAGAGTATAAGACTTCTACGAGACTTTATATCAAGGCAGAAGACTCAATCTTCCAGGCTTCCCCAGATCTTGAATGTCAGAGACAAGCTGTTTTAGTTCTTTCAGCTGATTCTCTAATTGTTACTTCAGTACCTCTAAACAGCATCCTCTTTATGATGCTCCCTCTTTGTTTTTCAGTTTTATGTATCATCTTTAGTTAATTGGTTTTTCTTTCACTCTCCCCTGTCCTCCCACTATAATTATAGTTCATAATTAAAAATTTATCAATTTTGTAATTTTGGTTAGCTCAACCTGCAATATTTACATTATGATGATGATGGAAATGAAAGTCACAACTGAGCATTTAGTAGACTATGATTATTTTTCTTTTATTTTTTTGAATGAATTTTTTATTTTCCCTGGAATAAATGGTAGTTTTGTTGTACTAATTTTAAACCATCCTCAAACTCTCCCCAGAGTCTAGTCTTCGTGAACATCTTTGAGTGCATCTGATATTCTGTCCACTTCCTCTCTTTGCACAGACCTGTCCCACAGCCCTCAGTCATGCCTCGTATGGACAGGGTCCCTGCACACCTGGGGCAGGGCTGAAGTCCCGGATCTCCTTCACTACCTCTTGGGCAGCCCTCTTCCTCTCTTGTTTGGCTCCCCTGGGGGCCTGGATCCCATGGCTTCCCTATTGTTGATTTTCTCCATCATTTCCTCTGACTTTCCCTAATGGTATCCTGAGGAAGGGAATGTGGAAAGTGAATCACTATAACTCTGAAGGGCCTTAGGCTTCCCCAGGACTGACTCACATCTTGACTAGATGTACAGATCTCTGTTGGAAATACTTATTTCCTCAGAATTCTGAAGGCATTGCTCAATGTCTTCCTGGCACGTGTTTGTTGCCTCTTGAGGTTTTCAAGGTCTCTTCTTTTCCAACCTCTTTCTCAGGTGTCACTGTGATGGGCCCTAGTGTGGGTCTGTTTCATCTAGTGCACTAAGAATTTGTGTAGGCTGTTCAAGATACAAGTTTTTGTCGGTAAACTTAGCAGTTTTCTTGAATTTTTTTTTATCATTTCCTACTCTCCATTATTTTTGAAACTTTTATTTGTGACTTGTTGGAACATCGTGACTGATAGATATATTCTTACAGGTCCTCTCTCCTCCTTGCCATTAGTTTTCCATCTACCTACTGGGAGCATGACTGTAATCTTCCAATTCATCTATGGAATAATTCATTTCTATGACCATATTTTTAATTCCCAAAAGCTCTTTTTTATTCTATGATTGAATATAATTGTATAGAATTGTTTTTGTCTCATATTTCATTTATCTTTTCCATCTTTCAGGTATCATTGATTACAGCAGCAGGGGACCTGTCAGGACTCCTGTTATCTGCTCTCATGGCATCATGAGCTCTTCCTCACGGCACTTAGTGTAGTCGTGATGTGCATCTGTCTCGCTCATTTCTGTCCCTCTCCTGCACAGCAGAGCCTGTCTCCCATCAGCAGGGGCCTAACTGTTGCTCTCCTCCAGAGTTTCCAGATCCTCATGCAAATAGATGCTCCTTAGCCTCTCTGAGTCTCCTTTCCCTGTCTGCACAAAGGGATCACGCAGTGAACACCTCATGGGTTTGCTTTGAGGGATAATTTGACCCTGTATGTAAATCACATGGAATTACTGCCTGAAACATAGTCAGTGCTCCTCTATTCATAGTGACCATCACGACAGTCATTGTAGTATTTAGATTGTTTCCATTCTTTGCTTTTATAAAGCACAATTCAAGATATATCCTTGACTAACTATTCTTGAGAACATTTGTGATTATCTTCTTAGGATAAATTTCTAAAGGAAAAATTTCTGTGTCAAAATGGAGACGTATTGAATATATTGAGACATTTTGCAAAAGTGACCTTTAAGATTTCTGTACCAATTTTCAATCCCATCAGTCTTTTCGACAGCCTGTTCTCCCTCAGTTCCTGTCAATCCTCCCTTCATTCACTTTCATCTTTGCCAAGATGATACATTTTAATTCATTCGCATTTCTTATTCCACATTTTCATTTTTGTTTACATTTACTTAATACTAATATATTTGTTTAACATTTGCATTTCTTCTTTTCTAAATCGTTCTCTAATATTCTTTTTTGGGGGAGAGGGTATAGTTGTTTTAAAATATTGAATTCAAGAAGGACAAAGCAGCCTCCAACCATAGGAACTGGTCTGACACTTACACAGGCCTCAGTGTTGTCAGAAGCGGGCTGATGCTCCCCACTTAGCCGTGTTACTGTGCTGTTGACATAAGTCATTTCACAGAACATTGACATCAGACAGCGACACCTGAGACCATGACACAGGGAGCCAAGACAAGGGCAGGACATGATTCTAAGCACAGACCACATAAGGTGGCACTGTGTCCCTCACAGTGCACCAAACCTCTCCCTGTGCTCATCCAGTGACCACTGCTTCTGCCCTGTTACAGCTGTATCCTCTCACCCAATGGGTGAGATTCAATCAGATGCCCAGTCAAAACTATTTTCTTAGCATTACTAAGATACTATTTGCCTTTTCACTAGGTTGACATCTGCTTTGAGGTACATCTTAGAAATAATGGAGATTATGAAAGCAAACTGCAATAGTAATTATTTTAACAATTTACTTGCAGGATAAAAAAACAGGTTTGTTTTAAAACATCCTGATTGAAGCACTAAAATTATTATTGTTCCTAAATCATCATCCTTAAATCATATTTTAAAAATATTTTCTATGATGACATGGGACGTACACATCAACCACTTCTGCTACATTTCAAAGTACTATGTCCCATGTAAAATAATTTGTGTGAACTGAACTACCCTCTTTTTTATGGAATACTATTTTCACTTGAAAGACTGACACTGGAAGATCTGTATAACTTTTTAGTGAAACAATGTATTATTTTAAAAAATCTTCTATTAGTACAAGAGACATTCAGTGTCCAAAGTAGGCTTGTAAATTTTAATGTAACAGAATAACAAATATTCACTGATATTGTTTCAGGACCACTTTGCAAATAACCTTTGACAAACAACCTCTTTGGTAATTTTAGTTTAGTATCAAAAAGGACCATCTACAATTATCTGAAAAGGTTATTAAAATACTGCTCTTACATATGTGTGAGAGTTCAATCAAAATAACGTAATAAATGCAGCAGCAAACAAGAAAATCCAGTGGTCTTTTAATGAGACAGACTAGAGACTTGTAAAAATGTAAAAAGCTCCAGTCTTCTCACTACTATGTGTATTTTTTGGAAATTATTTTTTATATTAAATGCAAAGGTTGCTAATATTATCCTTAATAAAAAATAAAAATTTATTATTCCTAGTGTGAAAAATAGCGATGGAAATAACCACATAAAATTATCCTTGTGGTCATCACTAATTTGTACGAGTTTACGTATTCTGACCAAAATATTTTGAAAATCATCAATTTACACAACCCAGGGCCGGGACCCGGGGAGACAGTGTGACGAAGAGCTCTCAGTGCAGGACGGGAGGGATCGTAGCAAAATCCCAGGTGCCCTGGAGGGCGTGGCTCTCGGGGTCTCACCGAGGGCGGGGTCTCGGGCGGGGACGCTTGGTGCCGGGGGTTCCCCATCTTCCCGGGTTTCACTTTCTCTCTCACAACTTGTGTCTGGTCCTCCTGCCTAGACACTCGTGACAGAGTCCTAGTTCTCACTCCCATTGGGTGTCGGGTTTCTAAAGACGCCAATCAGCGTCACCGGGTTATGAAGTCCTCGTCGATCGGTCTGGACTCCGCTTCTCAACTGACTCCGAAGATGCTGGCCCTGGGGCCCCGAACTCTCCTCCTGGTCCTCTCGGGGGCCCTGGCTCCGACCGAAATCTGGGCCAGTGAGTGTGGGGTCGGGAGAAAACGGCCCCTGTGGGGCAGGAGCGAGGGGACCGCCCGGGGGTAGGGGCGGGCAGGGATCCCGAGAAAGGTGCGAGGTCGCCGTCCCCCGCCCAGACCCATCACCCTACCCGGCCACATCACCTCGGACCCGGGGCCTCGCCAGGAGGAGGGTTGGGCCGGGTCTCACCCCCTTCTCGCCCCCAGACTCCCACTCCATGAGGTATTTTAACACGGGGGTGTCCCGGCCCGGCGGCGGGGAGCCCCGCTACATCTCCGTCGGTTACGTGGACGACACGCAGTTCGTGCGGTTCGACAGCGACGCCCCGAATCCGAGGGAGGAGCCGCGGGCGCGGTGGGTGGAGCAGGAGGGGCCGGAGTTTTGGGATCGGAACACGCGGATCTCTAAAGACCACGCACAGATTTTCCGAGTGAACCTGAACAGTCTGCGTCGCTACTACAACCAGAGCGAGTCCGGTGAGCCCAGGTCACGACCCCCAGCCCCAGGGACGGGCCAGGGTCTCCTGAGTCCCAGGGTCCGTGGGTCACCCCGATATCGCGGGGCCCTCCCGTCTCCCCGAACCCGGAAGAGCCGGCGGGGACTTTCACCCGGTTTCATTTTCAGTTTATGTTTAATCAGCGGGGGGCTGGGGGAGCGGCGCTCACCTCGGGGCGGGGTCAGGGTCTCACACCTACCAGAACCTGTACGGCTGCGACGTGGGGCCGGACGGGCGCCTCCTCCGCGGGTACGATCAGTTCGCCTACGACGGTGCGGATTTCATCGCGCTGAACGAGGACCTGCGCTCCTGGACCGCGGCGGACGCGGTAGCGCTGATGACCCAGCGCAAGTGGGAGGCGGCCGGTGAGGCGGAGCGCCAGAGGAAATACCTGGAGGGCAGGTGTGTGGAGTCACTCAGACGGTTCCTGGAAAACGGGAAGGAGACGCTGCAGCGCACAGGTACGAGGGGCCGCGGTGCCTCCACGATCTCCCCTCGGGCTGGAGCTGGCGTCCCGCAAGGAGAGGAGGATGGGATCCTGCGGGAATGCAGCCCCAGCTTCCTGTTGGGAGAGGGAGGAATCCGCCCAGGTCTCCATATTCTGTACAACCGAGTGACTCGCCAGTGGCACCACTTCGCTACAGGACAGTTCAGAAATCCAGTCTCTTTTAGGATAAAGACGGGGAGACTATCCCTGAAATAACTGATCAGTGGTGCCCTTTGACCCCGGCTGCCATCGTGTGAACCAGGACTTTCTCTTTCAAGGCCTGTTCTCAACCTGAGAGCATGTTTGGAGGCCTGACTCCAGCTTTTCTGATTCATTCATCCTCCCCCAGAGTCATGAATATTACTCTGTATTCTCCCCCTTACAGTTCTGGAGCCTTGTACCTTGGCTTTCATCCTGATTCTTGAATTTTCCAAGGACTAGGAGATATTCTCGGATATACAAGTCCAGGATGGTGTCTGGGATTTGTGCTTCTTTTCAAAACCATTTGTTGGGGGACACAGCGATCCAGTGCACAGGCAGTTAAAGAATTTACCAAAGACAAAGGGTGAAAATAGGCAAGAAGTTTATTAGGTACACTGTCATAGACAACAGTGGGCCACACAGACGAGGGGTTGCCTGTGCGAGCACCGAGGGTGACCGTGCAGGGTCTTTTATTGAGGAAGGGGCTGTGAACACAATGGGATAGGGGAGCAGATTTTTGATTGGCTAGAAGTGAGGTAAGGGGCTTTGGTATACTGGAGGAGAATAAGTTTACAGCTCCAGTAAGATGGAGACATGGGCTGACACGAGCAGGGTAATGGGATTTATGACTCCAAAAAAAGAGGAAACGTGGCCAGAGACAAGTCAGCCTGAGCTGTGGGGACGTTAGCTATTTTCCAGGGCTGTTAATTCTGCTAAGGCAAACACACATCAGGAAAGGGTGTACTTTGTTTTTTTGAAGGATTGTAGGCGGACATCTCAGAGCACAGGAATGGGGGTCACAGGGCCTCAGCAGGCACCAGGTGGCACCGCTTCCCCCTCAACAGATTGGCAACATCAGATCTTTGGCATGTGGGCAGAGGTCTCATCTTTTGGTTTGTAAGAACAGCTCTCTTTAATGGCCAAAGTAGATGTCACCATTAATGATTTTAGTATTTTTCTAGATATGAGAAGATGCAAGAATTGAGCTCATAACATCTTTTCCTGAAAATGTCTAACTATCTGAAGGCCTATTTTGCCAGTTGTCCCAGAGCACAGTCCCAGTCTCATTCCTGATCTCCACCCTGAGCTCCTTTTAGAGTGTGCTGGAGGTTAGTGACTGTAGTGGCAGATGGCAAGTGCTAACTTTAATTGGCAGGGCCCCTGATGATCATAAATTTGACCACAGCTTGGGAGGCATTTTATGACCATTTTGTTCCACGGTGCTAGGAATGCTCATCCCTAGGTCAGGTGAAGATTTTGTCGATAGGCCATGTGTTATTATGGGAGTAGGCCTTATTAACAGCACCAAAAAGGCTCTGGACCACCTGTCTTGCTAGTCTGTTATGGTCCAGGAAAATATTCCCTCTTGTTGCTTCTTTTCATATTTAGAGTTACACTATTACAATCATAAATCTATAGAACTATGTATCTGGCTAACTGCTTTAAGTTGTCATCATTTTATCAGAGGCTCAGTCACACAGTTATGTAAGACTTAGCTCTGCATAAGATTGTGAGATACATTTAGTTTCTAAGCAAAGGTGTGAACAATTATCAAAGTAATTGGTATGGAGGCCTGATCTGCTGTCTCGGGTCAGCTGTCTACTTCAGATGTCGTCTTTTTCTCATTCTGGTCTGGTAGCTTTTTCTCCATTTGAGCATCATTTTAAGGTGCAGCAGCCCTCTCTATAGGGCAGTCCAGTGCGGGGGCCCTTTTTGGAGTGGAACTTAATCCAAAAGTCAATTTCCTTCAATTTACTGTGAGCTAATTAAGAGTACCTGATAAAGGTCCTTCCATTTAGGTTGAAGATTGCTCTTAAATTATGTTGTTTTTAGTATGCATAATTTCTGGTAGGTCATGGGGCATTTGATTTTCATCCAGGGCTAGATTACTGAGCTTCAGAAACAAACCTAGTTTCCTTTTAATAATTTAATTAAACTTTGTAACAATATAACATAACAACAAGGAATGGTCTGGGCAGAGTGTCTTAGTAAATACAGATGTCAATTAACAAAACTAAAATATCCACTGAAACATAATCTTGTTTTCCTCTATAATTACCCTCATTTATCAAATATAGACAAATTAAGATGAATTTGTTTGTAAATTGTCTGATTAACTGGTCATATAGGCTCTTTTAAATTGGTTGTGTTGGAATTTTTTTTTTTTGTAAGTTGTCTCAGGTTGAATTTTTAAAAGGTCTCTCAAGGCCAGGAAAGCCATGTCTTACAGATTTAGGCGAATTTTAAAGCTGTTGAGAGCCTAAGAGTTTTCAGTCTTTGGAGGAATCAGGTAGAGACAAAAAGATAAATGTTTCACTTTTGTTTACAGAGGTATAATTTACTGAATTGTTACATCAGAATTAGCTTGAGAAGGATTTTTTTTTAATATCTGGAAAAGCACGGATTAAAAGCCAGTACTATTTCAGATAAAATTAAAAATTATAACCATATTTATTATTTTACTCAATTCCATGTAACTAATCTTTTTTTAACAGTTTTATGAAATCAGAGTTTTTATTAGCTTAAAAACATTTTATTACCCAGTTTAGCAGTATGATTTAAAAGTTATTAGAAACCTGTACGTGTTAAGGAAGTCCTTTTTTAAAATTAACCTTTTTGAAGAGAAAGCATTTTTTCAAAACAGGCATCAGAGTAAAACTGTACTGTTTATGAATGACAAAAGACTTAAGCAGACACAGCTAAAACCCTGTTTACAAAGCAATTGTCCAGAAACTTTGTCACTACTGTGACAGAACAGTTTAAGATAGTAACTAGAATTATAACTGGTAACATTTTACCAGACATACCAGATCTTTAGGATTCCTTAAAATCTTTAGAATATCTATACTAATAACATTTTTTCATACAGTATAAACTTAGAAGATTTATTATTTATTTGACAATAGTTCCCATGTAATTTAACGTACCAAATGAACCTAACTAGTTTCAGTCTCGCTTTGGGAAGTTTCAGGGGCTCTCTGAAGCATTCCAAAGTTAGCTGGAGGTTAAAAGGACATTAATTACAATTTGATATTTGGGAGGCTTGTTAAAAGTTTTAAAACATTTGGTCAGGTAAAATCATTGGTCACTGTGAAACAGTACTTATTCATTCAACCAAAGTGACAGTGGTTTTAAAAACAGATATAAGTCACTTAAAGGCACAGATACACAATCTGTTATCAAAAGTTGTACTCTAAGAAACTTAATTTTTTTAACATAGAGAATCAAAACCCAGTATGTATCAACTTACTTTTAACAACAAAATCTATTTATTTAGACTAAGTTTAGTCAATCCCAACCATACACAAAACTCTTTTCTCAGGATTTCTTCTCTACAAACCTTTTATCACTTTTTGAATCCGTATTACTTTGTCCCTTATTTTTCCATCCAGAAACAACTAGCTATAGGACAAACCTACTTTTGTTTTCCCTGAACACAATTCCATCCCTCATACCTTTCTTACTGAAAACATATATCTCACTTTCCTACTGTATACTGAAATGTTTCCTTTATTTTTCCCTAGTAGCTCCAAATAAATATTCAAAATAGAATCGTCAACTCTTAAATTGGAATTTCCAGTGAAAACTAAGAAGTAGGCAAGTATGAATTGTCTTTTATATTAGCATTCTGTAGATTGGCAAACATAAATACTAACAATTTCTAAAAACCACGTTTTCTTACAGAGAACATCTCAGGGGGGCACCAAACGTATTTATTAATAGTCTTAAATAGTTTAAGTTTCTCTCCAAGTGGAAGCCAGTGTTTAGTAATTAATGTTTTAGTGTCTTATTACCTCATTTGTATTTAATTTACTTATAAGAATTTCACCATACCAAGTTATTTTTTGTTGACAAATTTGTAACAGATATAACAAGGTCTTATTTGACTTTTATTAAACCTATGTACAACAGAAGTATAGTGTTTAACATGGATGACTTGTCTATATTAATTAAATTAGCAAACTTTAATGCCAGGTACTACTAATTTAATACTGAATGTTTTCCACTTCATTTGACCCTGAAAGTTACTTTGTTTAGCTATTTTAGAATTAGTTTGTAAGCACTTATTTTAGGCCAATTAAATAGAGCTCTTTTATAAATTTAATTTTGATAACATTTTTAGAGGTAGAGACATCTCATGTGTATAATGTGTGCACAGACATACATATATCCAGACAGACACAGACAGAGATCTCATAGTTTTTCTGCTTGAGTTTTTAGAAGGCCTTTTACCACTTTTTTCCTTTGGTTTGAAATTTTACTAATTAGCCCAATGCTGAAGTCTTAGACATAGCAGGCTGTGTTTGTATTATAAGGACATTATAAAGGTTAACTTCAAGCTTTCTCTTAGGAATATCTTTGTTTTCTCAGGTTTAGGATTTTGAAGCTAGTTTTTTTTTTCTAACTATATATGCAAAAGAACCAGTTTTGGAATTTTCAAAGAGCTTCTCTAAACCATTTTTCTTTGGAGACTAAAGAATATTGTGGCCACACAGTGTTATAATATAATTTTTTTCTCATACGCTCATAACTAAAATCTTTCCAGTTAGACAGAATTGCCCAAGAGGACTCCGTGGTGGAACAGAACCAGAATTTCCCATTTCCCAAGACAGAATGAGAATTACAAATCATGAGACAAACAAAGTACAAAATACACACATGTACGTCTGTCATAGACTGACCAGTACGAACCCTAATTTTTGAGAGACAGCCATAAGGCTTGGACATATGGGACCTTGGGCTATTTGTTTAAGTTGTGGCTGAAGAGATCGAGCTGACAGATGGTGTTATAGAGTCCCAGTAAGGGGCCAAGTGTCCTGATATGGGAGTTGGTATTGTGGCCAGGCAGTGTTGGAGAAAAAGACAAGGCACTCTCTCTTTAAGGCCTGGGGATCACACTTATCCCAGTTCTTTAAAATGAAACCCAAAGGTGAGTCCTGGGGGATAGAGGGAGCATTTCCTGTAGTGATTAAGGGCAGGTATCAAAGAGAGAAGGAAACCAGCGCAGACTCTATTCTGGGGCGTCTGTCCCCCAGAAAGAGAGAGGCTAACAAGAAAGAGGCAGCTAAACCCAGAAAAAGAGAGGTCAACCTTCCAGCATCCTCTTACTTTGGGCACCCCGTAAGAAAGAGAAGCTGAAACCAGTGCCAAGGCCACCAGTGCAGAGGCTGAGAAACCGACCAGTGCAAGAGCTGAGGGCAACCAGCCCACCAGCACCAAGGCTAAAATGGAGTTGGTGCCAAGGCTGAACCGGCACAAGGGCTGAGCAGTTTAGAAAGAAGGGAAGAGGGGAGAATCTCATCCGCTGGCAGCTTCTACCTGGCATGGGGATCGTAGACTCAGCTGATGTATTTGAAGTGTCCAGGTCACAGAGGCAGCGTGGGAGGGAGACGCAGGAGGAGAGCGTCTGGCAGTTAGGCTCAGAAATTGAGGCCACAGAGAGCAAGAAGAGGCAAGTCTGTACTGAGTCACAGTGGGGAGTTTATGGGGTGGACCTCCCAGTGCTTTTACTTGCTGGCCTGACCGCTCCCTATTACATGTCTGAAGCCGACCAGGAGACAGGGTCCTGGGTGTCCCAAGGCAACAGATGACCAGTCCTTATGTGTGCCTTCCCCGACTAGATGCAAAGTCCCCTCTGACCCAGACACGGGACATGTAGTAGCAGGGAGGAAAGGAGCAGAGGTACTTGGAAAAGAAGGCCCTCCCCGTGTGCATCACCACTGTGGGCCAGGGTCACTCCCCTCTGTCAGACCGAGTTTTAGAGCCCACTAGAGTAGCCCACCCAGGGTTCCTCAGTCCTCCCTAAGGCTTGGGGAAGTCCCAGACGCTAGGGAATAGCAGGAAGGGAAGTGGGAGAGAGAGTAAAGCAGAGAGGGGGATGGGGAAGCCGCCCTGGCAATCTGCCCTCCAGTATGCAGCATTCATCCAGCCAAGGGGAGCGGCTCCCGTAGGAAGGGGAGGGAGGACAGAGAAAGGGAGATCCACCCGTAGGGCTCATCATAATTGGTGGGGTCCCCATGTGTTTTGGGGTTCCCTATATGGGCCACCAAACATTGGGGGACACAATGGGCTGCTGCACAGGCAGTAAAAGAATTTACCTAAGACAAAGAATGAAAATAGGGAAGGAGTTTATTAGGTACCCTGTCATAGACAACAGCGGGCCACACAGATGAGAGGTGCATGTGTGAGCACCGAGGGTGACCGTGCAGGGTCTTTTATTGAGGAAGGGGCTGTGAACACAATGGGATAGGGGAGCAGATTTCTGATTGGCTGACCTGAGCAGCATAGTGGGATTTATGACTCCAATAAGGAGGACATGTGGCCTGAGACAAGTCAGCCTGAGCTATGGGGAGGTTAGGCATTTTCCAAGGCTGTTAATTCTGCTAAGGCAAACACACATGAGGAAAGGGTGTATGTTGGTTTTGTGCGGGATTGCAGGCAGATACCTGAGGGCCCAGGGATGGCGATCACAAGGCCTCGGTAGGCACCATTTGGCACCGCACAATTATCCTGTCCTGTCTCAGGATGGTCACATGATGCTGTTTCAGTTGCCCATGGAGGTAACCCAAAGTGTGAATTTTCTGATTCTTTTTCCTCAGACCCTCCAAGGACCCATGTGTCCCGCCACCCCATCTCTGACCATGAGGCCACCCTGAGGTGCTGGGCCCTGGGCTTCTACCCTGCGGACATCTCACTGACCTGGCAGCGTGATGGGGAGGACCAGGCCCAGGACGTGGAGCTCGTGGAGACCAGGCCTGCAGGGGATGGGACCTTTCAGAAGTGGGCAGCCCTGGTGGTGCCTCCTGGAGAGGAGCAGAGATACACATGCCATGTGGAGCACAAGGGGCTTGAGGAGCCCCTCACCCTGAGATGGGGTGAGGAGGGACACGGGGGTGGAGCTTCTTCTCAGATAAAGCAGAAGCCCTTCTGGAGACCTTCAGCAAGGCCAGGACTCAAGCCTGAGGTCAGGGCCCCTTCTCTTCTCATTGCAGAGCTGCCTCCTCAGCCCACCATCCCCGTCATGGGCATCATTGTTGGCCTGGTTCTCTTTGTGGTCATTGGAGCTGTGGTGGTGGGAGTTGTGATCTGGTGGAAGAGGCGCTCAGGTACGGAACGGAGAGGGAATCTGACTTTTCTTGTCTCACTGGGGTTTCAAGTCCAGGTAGAAGTTTGTCTGCCTCATTACAGGGAAGAACTATCCACACACACGTGCTTGCCCATCTGGAGCTGAGTGCTACCACTTATTGTAAAGCACTTGTGAAAATGAAAGATTTTTCACCTTGATAATTCCAGTTGGGGATCAGATTCACAGCAGTCAAAATTCAGAATGATAGACTCCCCTCAGGAAGGGAGTTGGTCCAGTCCCTCACATCTCTTCCTTCATACTCCTGATCCTGTCCTGGATTTTTGGTCACAGTTCTGGAAAGTTCTCTGTGGTTCAGGACAAGGGGTTCCTCTCACAACTCAGTGTTCTCCCTGGCCTCTCACAAGATGTTTTCTTCTGACAGGTGAAAAAGGAGGGAGCTATGCTCAGGCTGCAAGTAAGTACGGAGTGAGTGTGGTTCCTGAGACCCTTGTGATGGTGGAGCCGAGAGGCCATGGGGGGACCTCACCCCCTCAGAGTTCCTTCTCTAGTTTCTCTCCTGTGGGTTCTGACCACGTCCTGGTTTTGTTCTCTCCCAGGCAGTGACAGTGCCCAGGGCTCTGATGTGTCTCTCACGGATCCCAGAGGTGAGACCCTGGAGGGCCTGGATTGGGAGAGGGGTTGGGGCAAAGGGGATGCCCTGGGTGTGGGGATTCTCTGAGTGGGACATTTTGAGCATGTGGGGGGCTGTTGAGAATGTCAGCACTTCCATGACTGAACTGAATTGGTTCATAATTATTTTCTTTCACAGTGTGAGACAGCTGCCTTGTGAGGGACTGAGTGATGCAAGATGTGTTCACCACCCTCTTTGTGACTTCAGATCCCCTGACTGCTCTTTCTGCAGCTGCATCTGAATGTGTCTGTGCTCCTATTAGCATAATGTGAGTAAGTTGGGAGAGTGCCCCACCCCTGACCCCCAGGACCCCTCCCCACCCTGACCTGTGTTCTCTTCCCTGATTGACTCTTCTTTTTCAGCAGAAGCAGGGCTGGGCTGTCTCCATCCCTGTCTTAACTTTGTGTTGCTCTGAGTAATACTGTCTTACTTTCCTAATGAGAATGAATCTGGATATGAATTTATTACTGCTTTGATGGGTTGATGGAATAATAAAGGTGAGGATTCCCAAAGTTTGAGAGAGGAAATCAATGGAGCCCTGAGAACCTTCCAGAATCTGCATGTTTGCTGTGTTGAGTCTGTTGCAGGGGGGACAGGAGAAGTATGTGAGGTGTGGGCAGGGACTGTGCCCAGTCAGTGCTCAGTTCCTTGTGGGCTGTGGAGGGGTCACTACTGGGACGGGTCATCTCTGTTCCTGTGTCCCTGTAACTTCAGTAGAACCTGGTCCCACCAGGACCTGTGATCACAGGCACTCAGAAGTTACCCGGGCCTTGTAGAGGACACTGGTAGTGAGGGCTTCCTGTGACCAGATCAGCTTAGGCTCAGACCAGAGTCCAGCCCTCAGCCCATCTTTTTTTTGTGTATTTATATTTCACCTATTTAGGATTTAAAAAAAAATTATGATTGTTCTTTTCCAAATTTAGAGTTCTGGTCTCATTCTGCTCTGGGTGTCTCCCATCTCTGACACTAGTAGGAGTCATTTTTACCAGTCATTGTCCCCACAAATCCCAGGGGTCCCTGCACACAGGTTCTCAGTTCTCAGTATCAAGAGAGAAATTCTCAGCCTCATCCAGCTCTTGCCCTCCTTCTGCCACTGTTTCCGGGATTCTTCTTTGCATGTTTTCCTCGTCTTTTTTTATGAAACAAAGATGAAAGAATTAGCGAAGAGGAGGGACTCAGTAGTTTCGCATCCTCATTTAATTCTTACAGGATTTCTGTCTTCTCTGCAGCCTGTTCTCTCTCTCTGTGCCCTTAGATCTAGTAATCCTAGTGGTGGCTCCAGGCCAAACTCATGGATTTGTAACAGAGTCTAATGTAATTTCACAGTGGGTTGGACCATAGGACCCATAAATGTAGGATCATCTTCTGAGGAGACAAACCTCATTGTGTGTGCTGTGGAGACAGGTGGCTGTGGGGTGGAGGTGAGATCATCACTTGTGAGAGACAGAAAAATGCTTTGGGGGGATGAAAATGTTCCAAAATTGTCTGTGGGTATGGTCACACCTCTCTGAATATGCTAAAATCAATTCTAACATGGCAACTATGTGCAGTAGGAATTCCCCACGTCCTTCCATATAGGTACCAATGGCCATTTTTCAGATTTCCATTCACTGAACAAAGGAAGATCTAGGTCCCTTTATTTCTACTGGATACAGAGTCCAACTTGACACTGATACCTGGGAACCGAAGTACCACCATGAACCCCTATGAGAGGAGAAGCACATAAGGAAGATGACAAAATTCAAGTCCTCTCTTAAGTCCACGCGTATGTCAGTGGGTTCTCTGTCTCCACACATCCACTTGGTGGGAATTTCCCCAGTTTCCAAACATGTCATTGGAGGAGACATACGTAGAGTTGGCCAGAATCCCCATATTGGTTCAAACAAAAGCTTCTAGCAAGTATTCTCAGTTGCAGAATAGAGCTGGGCCCCAGGGGGAAGAACAGGAAGACTGGAGACTGTTACCCTCTTCATCTTTCTACATGAGGTCTGACCTAGGGGAGTGTGTGGATCACCAGGTGTTAGATTTGGGAGCCTTGGTTTGTTCACTTCCTTCTTGTTCCTTTTACAGACAGTTCCCTCGACATTCCAGCCAGGATGAGAATCACTGCTGGTCTCTTCCTCCTCCTCATACTGTCTGACGGCAGGGGCTGTGGGGGCTCAGATCTAGAGGAGAAATTCCTCAGGTAGGAAAGGAACACAGGGTCCCTTGTCACTGGGCTCCATGGGAAATCTCTGCTGCCCCAGCCTAGCCTGGACAGCCAGCCTGAGACAACTGACCCCAGGTCCCTTGTGTCTCTTCCCCCAGTGATTCCAAAATATACAGCCCAGCACCTGCCCTGTTCTGTTTGTTACCATTACATCCAGTTTATATTCCAAAAGTGTATATTACACAAGAGCATGATACCAGAGGGGGGAACACTGGGGACTAACGTAGAGTCTGCCAACCACAGGGTGACTTTGAGAACCATCTGACGGCCTCTCACAGGGCTGAGACTAGGAGTGAAGAGCATGGAATAAATAAAGAGATCAAGTTCACAGGATTTGGTGCTCACTCCACAGCAATCCAGATCAAAACTATGTTCCCAAAAACCTGTCCCAGTCTTCCAGGTAATTTGGGATTAAAAGAGAGAACTGTGTAGATGGAAACACAAACGTCAGAAATGAAAAAAAAGGCAGCAGGGCTGAGTTAGCGCTGTCTCACTGCCATTGGCAATGACAGTTCCGGTTTCTGCAAGAACCTCAGGGCTGGATCAAGTGGTTATAGGAGGGGGACCCCCCATCCTTTAAGTCTCTGAGGAAGATGTTTATCTCTTTCATTGCCCCCAAGATACAACATTGTTTTTAATGTTCTGTCTTGACTGAACTTGGGAGGCTTTTTCAGTGGCTTCTACTTGGCTTTTCTCACTAAAAGCATTTGCTCTGCAGGTGATAGAACCAATATGAGGATTCTTAGAAACTCTACATACATCGCCTCCAATGAGATATTTGGAAACTGAGGAGATTCCCGCCAAGTGGATGTGTGGAGACCGAGAACCCACTGACATATGGGTGGGCCTAAGACAGGACTCAAATTAAGTCATCTCCCCAAATGCTTCTCTAATGGGGGTTCAGGATGGTACTTTGGCTTCCAGACATCAGTGTCAAATTGGACTCTATGCAGCAGACATAAAGGGACCTAGATCCTCCTTTGTTCAGTTAATGGAAATCTGAAAATTGGCCATTGGTTCCTATATGGAAGGACGAAGGGAATTCCTACTGTACCCAGTTGCCATATATTCTAGGGTATTTCCTCAGGGGACCTCAGCTCCCTTCAGCCAGTGAGTCCTGGGTCTCAGAATTGGCTCAAGTCTGGAAGCTGGATAAGAAATGATAACTTTCTATTAGGCAACTCATCTCAGCTCTCAATTCAGTTATTCTTATTAATTATCATGTTAAATGACACTTTTTTAAAATTTAAAATATTATTTATTCAAAAGCCAACAAGCAGCTGGAGGAATAACTCTCCTAGACAATACTACAGAGCTACAGTAATCAAAACAACATGGTATTGGTACAAAATCAAAAGTCAACAAGCAAATATGGGGGGGAGGCAAAGTTCTTACAGTCCATGCAGGGGTCTCAGCCAAAACTGCTTACAAGAGCCAGTAGGCATGTAAATGTGGATATGAGCTAGAGGGAGACACATCTTCCAAGAGGCACTGAAGTCTTCAAGGATTTAGCTCAGCTAAACACAAATTTAACTTAAAGAATAGATTTAATTTCTCAGGCTGTAATAAGGTTTCTTAATCTTTTTTTTCAGTTTTCAGTTTTATTAGGTAGAATTGTTACAATTTGACTGCACATATATAATATATTGCATGTAAATACATATACACAATATACTGCATGTATTTTTAAAAATTAACATATATGTACCGTTCATTGTTTCTAAGAATGTTTAGAGCTTTAAGCTTTTTAAACTTACATAGTTATCAAAGGAATAAAGCCAACAACAAAATAAAAATTAATTCAAAAAGATACATACACCCGCTATTAATAGCAACATTATTTAAATTGCCAAGATATGGAAGCATCCTAAGTGCACATCAATAAATGAATGGATAAAGAAGATGCAGGACATACATGTAACAGAATACAACTCACCCATAAAAAGGAAGGCTATTTTGCCATTTGCTCCCCTTCAATAATTTTTTTTTCACTTCAAAAACCAGAATTTTATAACTGGCATAAACATTCCCATTGCATCAAAAACAACAAAATACCTGGAAATAAACTTAGCCAAGGAGGTTACCTATACTCTGAAAACTGTAAAACACTGATGAAGGAAACTGGAGATGATACAAAGAAATGGAAAGATAGCTTGTGCTCCTGGATTGGAAGAATCAACATCATCAAAATGGCCATACTACCCAAAGCAATCTACAGATCCAATGCAACCTCTGTCAAAATACTCACGACATTCTTCACAGAACGAGAAAAAAACAATTCCAAAATTTTTATGGTACCATAAAAGTCCCCAAATTACCAAAGCAATCTTTTATAGGTCCCCCCACCCCATTCTTATTTTTGTTCTTTTTTCTTACTTGATGACTAGAGAAGTTCCTTTAACATTTGTTGTAAAGCTGGTTTGGTGGTACAGAATTCTTTTAGCTTTTGTTTACTGCAAAGGTTTTGACTTCTCCATCAAATCAGAACAAGAGCCTTGCAGGATAGAGTATTCTTGGTTATAAGCTAAGCAACACTCTTGCTGGCTGTCATCCACCTTGTCCCTAGAAATGCCACGATCTACCAAGCATTTCCATAAAGACCTTGCAGTCAGATTTTCCTGCATCTATTTGACATTGTTGGCTTTTAGGAATTTAGTCCTTGTTTCTGCCTTGCTGTCACCTGTCCTCTGACATTCTGGGATCCTATTATCCCTGATGCTGGTATAATATTATCTCCTAGAGTCAGTCCGCTCCTAGAAAGGACAGACACAATGGGGTTAATAATCTGCTCACTTGCTCTTTCCTTATTACCTGAGAAAGTTTCCTTTGGGAAACAGTCTCCTGGGTTTTTTCCAGTTTTACTTTATGCTGGCACGTCCACTCCCCTGAGCTTTTTCATGTCTTCCTCCTCAGTCACCACAGTGGTTCCGGCAATTCTGCTTCATTTGATGTGGGGTCAGAACTTTTTCTTAGAACAGCTTTACTGAGGTATAATTCACATATCTCATTCAACCATTGGGAAGAATTGATTTTAGCATATTCACAGAGGGGTGTGATGATAACCACAGTCAATTTTAGAACATTTTCATCCCCTCAAAGCATTTTTCCATCTCTCACAAGTGATGATCTCCCCTCTACCCCACAGCCACCTGTCTCCACAGTACACACAATGATATCTGTCTTCTCAGAAGATGATCCTATGCTTATGGGTCCTATGGTCCAACCTACAGTAAATATACATCAGATCTGATCTATTAATCCATGAGTTGGGATTGGAGCCATCACTAGATCTAAGGGCAGAGAGAGGGAGTGGCTGCAGAGAAGACAGAAATCCTGTAAGAATTAAATGAGGATGCGAAACTACTCGGTCCTTCCTTTTCACTAATTCCAGAATCTTTGTTCTACAAAAAAGGTGAGGGAAACATGCAGAGAAGAATCCCAGAAATAGCAGTAGAAGGCGGGCAAGAGCTGGATGAGGCTGAGAATTTCTCTCGTGATACCATGGAAAGCCTGTGTGCAGGGACCCCTGGGACTTGTGGGGACAATGACTGGCAAAAATGACTCCTACTGGTGTCAGAGATGGGAGACACCCAGAGCAGAATGAGAACAGAGCTCTAAATTTGAAAAAGAACAGTCATAATTTAAAAATTTTTTTAAATAGGCAAAATATAAACACAAAAATAAATGGGCTGAAGGCTGGACTCTGGTCTGAGCCTTCACTGCCCTCACTGCCAATGTCCCCCAGAGAGGACAAGGCCCAGGTCACTTCTGGGTCCCTGTGATCACAGGTCCTGGTGGGACCAGGTTCTACTGAAGTTACAGGGACACAGGAACAGAGATGACCCGTCCCAGTAGTGACCCCTCCACAGCCCACAAGGAACTGAGCACTGACTGGGCACAGTCCCTGCCTACACCTCACATACTTCTCCTGTCCCCCCTGCAACAGACTCAACACAGCAAACATGCAGATTCTGGAAGGTTCTCAGGGCTCCATTGATTTCCTCTCTCAAACTTTGGGAATCCTCACCTTTATTATTCCATCAACCCATCAAGGCAGTAATAAATTCATATCCAGATTCATTCTCATTAGGAAAGTAAGACAGTATTACTCAGAGCAACACAAAGTTAAGACAGGGATGGAGACAGCCCAGCCCTGCTTCTGCTGAAAAAGAAAAGTCAATCAGGGAAGAGAACACAGGTCAGGGTGGGGAGAGGTCGTGGGGGGCAGGGGTGGGGCACTCTCCCCACTTACTCACATTATGCTAATAGGAGCACAGACACATTCAGATGCAGCTGCAGAAAGAGCAGTCAGGAGATCTGAAGTCACAAATTGGGACGTGAACACATCTTGCATCACTCAGTCTCTCACAAGGTAGCTATCTCACACTCTGAAAGAAAATAATTGTGAACTGATTCAGTTCAGTCATGGAAGTGCTGACATTCTCAACAGCCCCCCACATGCTCAAAATGTCCCACTCAGAGAATCCCCACACCCAGGGCATCCCCTCTGCCCCAACCCCTCTCCCAATCCAGGCCCTCCAGGGTCTCACCTCTGGGATCCGTGAGAGACACATCAGAGCCCTGGGCACTGTCGCTGCCTGGGGGAGAACAAAGCCAGGACGTGGTCAGAACCCACAGGAGAGAAACTAGAGACGGAACCCTGAGGTGGGGATGATCTCCCCCCATGGCTTCCCAGCTCCACCATCACAAGGGTCTCAGGAAAGACAGTCACGCTGTACTTACTTGCAGCCTGAGCATAGCTCCCTTCTTTTTCACCTGTGAGAAGAAATTATCATGTGAGATGCCAGGGAAGAAGACTAAGTCATTAGAAGAAACCCTTGTCCTGGACCACAGAGAACTTTCCAGAACTGTGACCAAAAATCCAGGACAGGAACAGGAATGTGAAGGAAGGAGATGTCGGGTATACAGATCAACTGCCCTCCTGGAGGCCTGTCCTCAGTGGGGGGGGGGTCTATCCCTCTGAACTTTGACAGCTAGGAATCTGACCTTCAATCCAGAATTATCAAGGTGAGAAATTTTCCTGTCATTTTCACAAGTGCTTTGCAAAGAGTAGGTGCTATCACTCAGCTCCAGTCGGGCAAGCAATTGTGTGTGGATGGTTCTTCCTAGTAATGAGGCAGACAAACTTCCACCTGGGCTTGAACCCCAAAATGAGACAAGAAAACTCAGATCCCTCCTCCCTTCCCTACCTAAGCGCCTCTTCCTCCAGATCACAACTCCCGCCACCACAGCTGCAGTGACCACAAAGAGAACCAGGCCAACAATGATGCCCATGATGGGGACGGTGGGCTGAGGAGGCGGCTCTGCAACGAGAAGGGAAGGGGCCCTGACCTCAGGCTTGAGTCCGGACCTTGCTGAAAGTTTCCAGAAGGGCTTCTGCTTTATCTGAGAAGAAGCTCCACCCCTGTGTCCCTCCTCACCCCATCTCAGGGTGAGGGGCTCCTGAAGCCCCTCATGCTCCACATGGCAAGTGTATCTCTGCTCCTCTCCAGGAGGCACCACCACGGCCGCCCACTTCTGGAACGTCCCGTCCCCCGCAGGCCTGGTTTCCACGAGCTCCGTGTCCTGGGCCTGGTCCTCCCCATCACGCTGCCAGGTCAGTGAGATGTCCGCAGGGTAGAAGCCCAGGGCCCAGCACCTCAGGGTGACCTCATGGTCAGAGATAGGGTGATGGGTCACATGGGTCCTTGGAGGGTCTGAGGAAAAAGAATCAGAAAATTCTCACTCTGGGTTACCTCCATGGGCAAATGAAACAGCATCATGTGACCATCCTGAGACTGGACAGGAGAATGGGTTCGAAAAACGGACAAACCGTTTTTCATGGGTATCTGTGAATATCTCCTAGTCCTCGGAATGTTCAAGTGTCAGAATGAAAGACAAGATAGAAGGTTCCAGGACCGTAAGGGGGAGAATACAGAGTCATGTTTATGACGGAGGCGGATGACCGACTCAGAAAAGCTGGAGTCAGTCCTCCAAACACGTTCTCGGGCTGAGAACACGGCTTGCGATAGAAACTCCTAGTTCACAGGATGGCAGCAAGGGTGAAAAGCACCACTGATCAGTTGTTTCAGGGATGGTCTCCCCTTCTTTATCCTAAAAGAGACTGGATTAGTTAACTGTCTTTGAGAGAAGTCGGGTACTTGCGAGTCACTCTTTTGTACAGAATGTGAAAACCTGGGCAGATTCCTCCCTCTCCCAACAAGACATTAGGGCGATATTCCCGCAGGATCCCATCTTCCTCTCCTTGTGGGATTCGAGCTCCAGTCTGAGGGGAGGCCGTGGAGGCCCCGCGGCCCCTCCTACCTGCGCGCTGCAGCGTCTCCTTCCCGATCTCCAGGTGTCTGCGGAGCCCTTCCACGCAGGTGCCCTCCAGGTAGTTCCGCCCCTCCTCCGCCTCACCGGCCGCCTCGCACTGGGGCTGTGTGATCTGAGCCGGCGCGTCCGCCGCGGTCCAGGAGCGCAGGTCCTCGCTCAGGGCGAAGTAATCCGCGCCGTCGTAGGCGTCCTCGCTGTACCCGCGGAGGAAGCGGCCATCCGACCCCACGTCGCAGCCAAACATCCTCTGGTAGGTGTGAGACCCTGACCCCGCCCCGCCCCCCACAGTGCTTAAATCTAGATTTTAGAAAATGAAACCAGGTCAAAGTCCCTGCCTGCTTTTCCTGGGTCGGGGGCCAGGCGTGTCCCTCAATGTCGGGGTAACCCACAGACTCGGAGACTCGGGGGACCCCGGCCCGTCCCTGTGGATGGAGGTCGTGACCCGGACCCGCGCCCACGTCGCTCACCGGCCTCGCTCTGGTTGTAGTAGCCGGGAACGGTGCGCAGTTTTTCTCGGAAAATCTGTGCGGTGCCTTTGTATATCCGTGTCTCCCGTTCCCAGTACTCCGGCCCCTCCTGCTCCACCCACCGCGCCCGCGGCTCCATCCTCGGATTCGGGGCGTCGGTGTCGAACCGCACGAACTGCGTGTCGTCCACGTAGCCGACGAGGACGAAGCGGGGCTCCCCGCGGCCGGGCCGGGACACGGCGGTGAGGAAATACCTTACGGAGTGGGAGCCTGGGGGCGGGGACAAATGAGACCCGGCCCGACCCTCCTCCGAGTCGGGCCCCGGGTCCGAGGTGATGGGGCTGCGATGGGGCCAGGAGAGCGTGTGAGACGGAAACCTGGTCGCGGGTCGGAGAAGGGTCGGGCTCCAGTGGGAGAGAAGAGGGGGCGGGAAGCTAAAGAGGAGACGGGACCCGGGTGAGATCATGGGTCTGGGAGGAAGGCAGAGACGTCTCAGCTTCCTGGGGGTCCTGCTCCCCCTCCATCTCCGGGCCGGCCCCTCGCTCCTCCTCCGCAGAGGCCGTTCCCTCCCAACCCCGCACTCACCCGCCCAGGTCTCGGTCAGGGCCAGGGCCCCCGAGAGCAGCAGGAGGAGGGTTCCAGGCGTCATGACCCGCCTGCTCTGAGTCGGGGAAGCTGAGTGGAGGCGGGTCCGTGCCGACTTTATAGCAGGGAGTCGCAGTGACGCTGATTGGCTTCTCTAGAAAACAGACACCAATGGGAGTGAGAAGTAGGGTTGCGTCAGGAATGTCCGGGCAGAAGGGCCAGACACAGGTTGTGAGAGAGAAAGTGAAACCCGGGGAGATGGGGAGTCCGCAGTACCGAGCGTCCCCGCCCCAGACCCCGCCCTCGGTGAGACCCCGCCGGTGATCCCTCCCCTCCTGCACTGAGAGATCTCATTATCATGCGGTTTTCCTGGCTCCTGGCCCAGGGCTGTGTCAGTTTGCTATTTTCAAAACATTTGGTCAACATACTTACACAATCTTACAAATGCCTGAGGACCTCAAGGATAATTTTGTACATGTGGCTACATCTATCGATATTTTGCATATAGGACTAATAGTTTAAATTTTTAAATTAATTTGTTGAGAGTAATATTAATAACCCATACATTTAATATAAAAATAATTTCCCAAAATAATCACCGGAGAGAGAATAGAGGAGATTTTACATTTTTACATTGTTTTGCAAGTCTCTTTCTAGTCTGTCTCATTAGAAGACCACTGGATTTTCATGTTTGCTGCTGCATTTATTCCGTTATTTTGATTGAAGTCTCACACATACATAGGAGTAGTATATTTAATAACCTTTTCAGATAATTGTGGATGGTCCTCTTTGATACTAAACTAAAACTACACACATGGTAGTTTGTCAAAGGTTCTTTGCAAAGTGGACCTGAAACAGTATCAGTGAATATTTCCTATCTGTTACATTAAAATCCACATGCCTTTTTTATACACTGAATATCTCTTGTACTAATGGAAGATGTTTTAAAAGTAATACATTGTTTCACAAAGTTATACAGATCTTCCAGTATCATTCAGTCTTTCAAGTACAAGTAGTATTCCATAAAAGAGAGGGTATTCCACTTCACACAAATGATTTCACGTGGGACACAGTACTTTGAAATGTAGCAGAAGTGGTTGATGTGTATGTCCCATGCCATCATAGAAGATATTTTTAGGGGGGAATTAGATTTATTTATGTACTTTTGTAATGGAGGTACTGGGGATTGAACCCAGGACCTTGTGCATGCTAAGCATGCGTTCTACCACTGAGCTATACCCTCCCCCATAGAAGATATTTTTAAAACATGTTTTAAGCATTATGATTTAAGAATGATAACAATTTTAATGCTTCAACCAGGATGTTTTGAAACAAACTTTTTTTTCCTTCAAGTAAGTTGTGAAAATGATCACTGTTAACAGTTTGCTTCCATAATCTCCATTATTTCTAAGATGTACCTCAAAGCAGATGTCAACATAGTGAGAAGGCAAATAATATCTTAGTAATGCTGTGAAAATAGTTTTGACTGGGCATCTGATTGAATCTCACCCATAGGGTGAGAGGATACAGCTGTACCTGGACAGAAGCAGTGGTCGCTGTATGAGCACGGGGAGAGGTTTCGTACACTGTGAGGGACACAGTGCTTCCTTGTTTGCTCTGTGCATAGACAGAATCATGTCGTGGTTTTCTTTGTCTCCCTGTGTCATGGTCTCAAGTGTCCTTGTCTGATGTCAAAGTGCTGTGGGATGACTTATGTCCACAGCGGAATAACATGACTGAGTGGGGAGCATCAACCAAGCTTCTGATGACACTGAGGCCCGTGTAAGTGTCAGACCAGTTCCTGCGGTCAGAGGCTACTTTGTCCTTCTTGAATTCAATATTTTAAAATAACTACATCCCCCCCCCCCACAAAAGAATATTAGAGAATGATTTGGAAAAGTAGAAATGCAAATGTTAAACAAATATGTTAGTATTAAATAAATGTAAACAAAAATGAAAATGTGGAATAAGAAACGGAAATGAATTCCAATCTATCATCTTGGCAAAGATGAAAGTGAATGAGGGGAATATTGACAGGAATTGAGGGAGAACAGACTGTCAAAAAGACTAATGGGATTGAAAACTGGGACAAAAATCTTAAAGTTTTGCAAAATATCTCAGTATTTTAAATATGTCTCCTTTAGAAAGTTATCCCAAGAAGATAATCACACATGTTCTCAAAAATATTCAAGGATGCATCTTGAACTGTGCTTTATAGAAGCAGAGTGGAAACAATCTCAATGCTGCAATCACTGTAATGATGGTCACTATGAATAGAGGGGCACTGACTATGTCTCAGGCAGTCATTCCATGCGATTTACATACAGGGTCAATTTATGCCTCAAAGCAAACCCATGAGGTGATCACCACGTGACCCCTTGGAGCAGACAGGGAAAGGAGACTCAGAGAGGTTAAGGAGCATCGAGGCCACCTTGCATCAGGATCTGGAGACACTGGAGGAGAGCAACAGTTAGGCCCCTGCTGATGGGAGACGGGCTCTGCTGTGCGGGAGAGGGACAGAAATGACCGAGACAGATGTACATCACGACTGCGCTAAGTGCCGTGAGGAAGACCTCATGATGCCATGAGAGCAGATAAGTGGAGTCCCGACAGGTCCCCTGCCGCTGTTATCAATAATATCTGAAAGATGGAAAGGATAAGTGGAATATGAAACAAAAACAGAATTCTATACAATTATATACAATCATAGAATGAAAAAGAGCTCTTGGGAATTAAAAATGCAATCATAGAAATGAACAATTCCATAGATGAATTGGAAGATTTTAGTCGTGCTCCCAGTAAGTAGATGGAACAGTAATGACAAGGAGGAGAGACGACCTGTAAGAATATGTCTGTCAGTCATGACGTTTCAACAAGTTACAAATACAAGTTTCAGAAATAATGGAGAGTAGGAAATGATAAAAAAAATTCAAGAAAACTTCTCAGAATTTACAGACAAAAATTTATATCTTGAACAGCCTACACAAATTCTTAGTGCACTAGATGAAAACAGACCCACACCAAGACACATCAGGTGAAATTTTAGAAAGAAGTTGGAAAGAAGAGACCTTGAAAACTTCAGAAGGCAACAAACAGGGTCCTGGAGGCTAGAAGACACTGAAGCAAAGCCTTCTGAAGTCTGAGGGGGAAAAAAAAGGTATTTCCAACAAAGAGTTGTATATCGAGCCAAGATGCACGTCCTAGGGAAGCCTAAGGCCCTTCAGAGTTAGAATGTTTTCACTTTCCATGTTCCCTTCCGACGATATTGTTAGGCAAAGTCAGGGAAAATAATGGAGAAAATAAACAATGGGGAAGACATGGGATCCTGGCCCCAGGGGAGTCAAACAAGGGAGGGCGAGGGCTGTCTCAGAGGAGGTGAAGGAAACCAGAGACATCAGCCCTGCCCCAGGTGTGCAGGGACCCTGTCCACATGAGGCAGGACTGAGGACTGTGGGACAGGTCTGTGCAAAGAGATAAAGTGGCAGAATATCAGATATCCTCAGATATGTTCACAAAGACTAGACTCCAGGAGAGTTTGGGGATGGTTTAAAATGAGTACAACAAAAGGATAATTAACTTCAGAGAAAATAAAAAATTCATATAAACATGTTTATAAATTATAATTATATTGTGGGAATAGGGTGTATGAAAGAAGAACCAATTAACTAAAGGTGATACATAAAACTGAGGAAAAATAAGGAATATTATAGGGAGCATGCTGTCTAGAGGCATTGAAGTAACCATTAGAGAATCAGCTAGACCAGCTCGTCTGTGAGGTTCAAGATCTGGGAGGGACACGGAAGATTGAGGACATCTACTTTCATATTAAGTGTAGAACTATTTTACTTTTTGATACTGTGCATATATCCTTTTAGCTAAAAATGAAAAGGTAACTCGGTAGGTGTGAGAATGGACTTGGGAACTGTTCTATAAGGAGAGTCATAGACATGGGGCAGATGTTGAGAGGAAACTGGATGTTGAGTGGTGGGTTTTTATGGGAGGATTTTTCTTCTGATTTATTTAGTTTTCATTGCTTTTTGATGGGAGGATTATAGCATGTTTGTATGCAGGAATGAAGGAGGCAGCAGAGAGTGGGAAACTGCTGATACAGAGGAGGGAGGAGCTGCATCCTGTGTCCTCCCTGAGGGGCAGCCTTACACAGGAGGGACCATCCATCATCACTGGTAGGAAGAGGATACAAGTGTAATTGCGGGAGTGTGGGAGGATAATGATGTAATTCTCATCTGAGTCCTCTTTCATTTTCTGAGTGAAAACAGAAGTTCACCATTAAGGATAGGGATCGAGGAGGGAGTGGAGGGGATTGAGGAGGGAGGAGGAAGTGAGAAACAGCCCCTAGAGGAGGTGGGAGAGTGAGCTGACTCAGGACATGGCATCTGAGAGTGCAGGGTGGGGGCCACTGAGGTCCGTGCTCATCAACTTAGAGAAAGTTTCAGTACTAGGGCAGTAGTAGGAGGATATATAAAAGAACAAAAACAAAATGCAACAAAATATCTCCGGTGTGAAGATTCCAGTTCTTTTTCCTTTGTCATTGATCACTTTCAACACATTATAACTTGTGTTACACTGAATATACATTATATCATATATGATACATTACATGTAAATCATAATCAGAATTTAAAAGGTTTGTTTAAATTTTTTAAAGGGAAAAGAGATGAATAGGAAAAGTCAAGACTGGGGGACGCAGAGCTGGTCACGTCGGGCTCTGGGCGGTGAACTCATGGAGCCTTTTCTCCTTTTCTCAGGACCATGTTCTCTGCAGAGGCCAAGCAGGAGCTTTCCCTTCTTTTTGAGGTGTGGTCCTCTATGAGTACCTTGTCACCTTTTTGATGCTTCTAAGATGGTTTTTGTATTTTCATGGCCTTTTAAGCAATTTTCAGTGAGGAGAACTGTCCATACAATCCAGCCCATCTTTTCCAGTCATGGAAATTCTGTGGAAGAAGAGCTCAGTCAAAAGGTGATGGGTCTGGAGTAGAGGATCAGAATGGGCGTCGTGACACATAATCTGAAGATGATTGTCAAGTGTTTTCTGAGTGTAAGGGTTTTTAATGTCACCTTTGAAAGCATTATTTATGAGCAGCAAGAGAATTGAAAAGATACTCAATGTACAAAAATAAATAATTCACCTTATCCCTCTGATCTCCCAGTCGCCCAGGTCCTCTACTCAGAAAACACTGCAGTTAGCAATTACTCATTTCTTTCCCCAGGAAAACATCCCTAGGCATTAATGAATGCTGATATGTCAGTCATAGAGCTCAGGCCACAGACTGGGAGAAATTATTTGCATATTCATGTATCTGATAAAGTACTTGTATTAGAATATACACAGAACTGTTAAACTCAGTAATATGAAAATAAATTGTTCAGATTAAAAAATTCTGAACAGACACCTCCTCAAAGAAGAGTTGTCAATGGAAATGCATAAGATGCTCCACATCATGTGTTAGTAAGACATGCGAATAAAAGCAACAATGATGCACCATCACACACCGATAAGAACAGCTAGACTCCAAGAACGGGTGATGCCAAGCGCTGAGCAGGACGTGGAGCCGCAGAAGCCCCCGGCACTGCTGCAGGAACACGAAGCAGCGCAGCCACTGCAGGGACGGGCAGCAGTTTCTCATGAAGCTACACAGAGGCTCACTGTCCCACCTGCTGATCACTCCAGTACTTACAAAACTCATCTGAAAACTCATGTTTTTAGAAAACCCAGCACACCAATGTTTATAGCAGAGTGCCCCTCAAGTGCGGCCTGCACATAGTGACTTCCTTCTAAAAACTACAGTGTGGGAAGTGGGAAAGGAAAAGTAAAACATCAGAAGGAGAAACCTGGGACAGGTACCGTAGCCAGGTGATGACGTGCACTTATTAGTGATAATCAAGTGGAGAGCACACAGCCTGGGTGTGTGGAGAATGTCAGTTCATCTCTGTGGTCTTTTTCCCCCAAACTCTTTGCACCAGTCACTCAAGTCAAATGAGAGAGACAGTCTACAACAGCCCTGAGCAGTCTTGTCCACAATATACAGGCCACTGAAAATGAGGGAAGCCTGAGAGACTGTCACAGCCACAGAGCCTGAAGGAGACAGGACTGGGACTTAATATAATGTGTCTTTGATAGGATCCTGGATCAGAAAAAAAAAGAAAAACAAATGAAATCCAAATAAATTTTAGAGTTTACTAATAACGTATCAATGTTTCTTCATTAGCTGTGATAATTTGTGATGGTGATACGTTTCCTAAGGGGAAACTGAGTGTGGGATATACAGGAACTCTGTACTAACTCTGCAATTTTGTTGTAAATCTCAAACTAATCTCAAAATATTTTTTAAAAATTTTAAACTATTCCTTAGAAATGAACAGCAATTGGAAGAATCAATACAGATGTTGAGTTTTCCAGGGTGTTTTCATCAAGGGATGGAGAGTGCATTGTGGAAAAAAAGGATGTGCACCTCAGACACAGGGCAGGGCTGCAGGGCTCTCCTCTCCTCCACTTCCTTCCCCCACCCCTGCGCCTGACCCCAGAGCTACTCAGAAGGCATCTTCATTTCCCATTGCTCTCTGGTCTCCAGGTCAGCCATCTATCTCCCTGTGACTCAGACCACAGCCACTATGCTTCACGGGATGTGCTGAATAAAAGACAACAGAGTGGCTGAGCCCTTGGGTGGCCACAAGGATGATGACAGGTGACCTGAGCTCCCCTTTGACTTCTTTACCAGGGACCTGCCCAGGGCCTCCTTAGGCTCCCAGCAGTGGGACAGGGCTGTGCACACAAGGGGGTGACCCATCCGGTGTTAAGTTCAGAGTCTGAAATGTTTCCCCAAATGTAGGCTTACATAGATGTTTTCTCCCCATTAAATTACCAAGGTTTCTCAGAGAGGAGAAAATCTTGAGAACCATACAACTGGTTCCCAGGCTTACGGTGGACCCCACAAACCCTCAGTGGAGGACCTCAGTCTCCAGGGATAGTACCTTAAGCCACAAGTAACTGTCACCTGTTTCCACTGCTGCTAACAAGGATATAGGCTCTTGCTCCAGGGTATCAAGTCTGGAACCTCCACCCCTAGGATTATGTAGAAGTGGGGGGATGGGGAGGAGATCCCCAGAGTAATGGGGGTCCTTGAGATGTGAGAAGGAAGAAATCATGACAGTAGGAGATGGAGGCCAACAGGACTGGAGAAGGAAGAACCAGAGAGGAGAGTGGCAGGGGAGGGGCCAGCTCAGTGGCCACGTGTGCAGGAGGGATGGGGTCTGTGTGGGGAGAGGCACAGGGGCTCCTGGGCTGGGTGCTGGGAGAGGCTCTAGTTTTCACCTGGATGTTAATTACACAGGCGTTAGGTCTGTGTTTTGCTGGTAAACTCTACTTAAGTGTCAGGTATTTTCTGTACTTACAGGTCTAGAACAACTCAAATACACATGGAAGAAAGAGAAAAGGAAAAAAAGGAGAGAAGGGAGGTGACTTAAGGAATTCCTTTCTTCCAGAGAAATATCCCAATTGCCAGTACCGACTCCACCCCACCCCCACCCGCCAGGATGCTGGGGGCAGGGAGAATCAAGGGAGAGCCTGTACTCAGCTCACAGCCTGGGCTACTTGGACACCATCTCTTAATTTGCTAAGACAGTGGGGACCACTGTGCCAAAAAGACTGGCAGCAGGAGTTGTAAAAAGACCTGTCTAGCTGGTGAACATGGAGGTCATTCCTGGAGAGCAGAGGACAGGATGTCAAGTGGAGCCTGGAGACCACAGTGACTACAAGGAGATTAGACAGGAGTCTGGGTTCAGGTGTCTCCTGAACATTTCCCTGAGAACACGAAAACCACCTGCCCCCCCCCTCAAGACCTACAGGACCCAGGCGTCCCAACACTGTTCCCAAGGACACCAAGCATGGACCCTCCTGTGCAGGCATCAAACTTTCCACTCTTTGAAGCTTCAAGGACTCCCTATTCTCCTCCTCAGTCCCGAGAGCCCAGGACCCCAGCATCCTGCCTCTTCTTTCCCTTTGTGGACCTAACAGACAGGGACCTGCTGTCCGGATCCCTGAGGTCTGTCTCTAGCCACCTCCAGACCCTGAAATTAAATGTCCTGTATTCCTGGACCCAAAGCTGATTTTTAGGCCTGCCTAATGACCCAGGGTTGGGGTCATGGGTCAGGGGAGTCTCCCCAGGGCCCCACAGTTTGTAGCTCAGCTCCACCTCCAGCTGAGCAGAATCAGGTGATTTTGGATAAAAGACTGGGACTTGGAGGAAACACATGAGCCACATGGAGGAGAGAAAATCTGCCTCAGTCTCTCCCCTTCCATCCACAACCAATAAACAAACACAACAAAGGTGACTCTGTGCAACACACCAGGATTCCAGAGAATTCCACACAACTTATGTGTAGAGGTGGGTGGACTGGAATCCATGGAGGAGGCAGAACCTAGGGAAGAGCAGAGGCAGAGCCTGCGATCCTGGCCTCCAGCTGTGGCCAACGAGCTGGAAGCCCCAAGACACCTAGTGTAGCAGAGAGGTGACTCATAGGAATCCAGCCTTCCAGCCTCAGCAGTGCCAGGGCCCCAGGTATAACTAGATACCAGCAAGAGTGGGTCCTGGGTCCCCAACCCACCAGCCACTGGGCCACCTGTGACTTTGGACCCCCCAACCCCCCACTCACAGTAGCAGATCCGGACAGCCTTAAAAC
The DNA here is from genome assembly GCF_048564905.1 of Vicugna pacos. Taxonomy (NCBI): domain Eukaryota; kingdom Metazoa; phylum Chordata; class Mammalia; order Artiodactyla; family Camelidae; genus Vicugna; species Vicugna pacos. Next base: position 24,631,270 of record NC_133006.1, read on the forward strand.
ACAGGACATGGCAGAGGTGCCAGCACCACCCCATCTCCCCATCTCCCTGCATTCCTGAAGGAGAAATAATAAAATGGCCACGCTTAGGCTAACTAATTCCTGGCCTTATACTTACTGTTTGCTTTTGAAATGGTCAGCAAATCTAACTGATCAGACACTGCTCCAAACTCCGGCCTCTTGTTAGAATTAGAGTTAGAGTTAGAGATATGGATTCCCTGTGTGTTTTACCTTCCTCTGGCAATTGAAATTTACAGTCATGTGTGGATTCTGAGTCATTCCCCCAGAAAGGGAGTCACAGGACGACGATCTCAGGAGAATGACCAGACCCTCCGAAGTCCCTCCTGGCGCCCGATGAGTCTGATGAGATTAAGAAGGTCACGGGCTGATGACCCTCCAGACCACTGGACAGTCCTAAGATGCGGGACAGAAACACCAAGATTTAGGAGGAAGCTTCACAAGAGACTCTTGTTGATTGATATCCCCATTTAACGCCCCAAGTTATTCACTATATAATTAGTAAGGCCCAACCCTAAGGCGACTTCACGGTTTTGAAGGCACTAGTCTGCTGTGGGTCCCCTTTGCTTGGCAAAGCAATAAAGCTGCCTCTTTTCTTCTAAACTGTGAAACACAGTTGCTGAGTTAATCAACTCATCAAGGACAGGGGCGGGTCTTTCAGCAACATTCCGCCTCTTACTCAGGGGATCCCAGACCCGAGGGCAGAGCCCACTATCCCCATTCACCAGACAGCGATGCTCGGGGCACTGGCAGCATCAAGGCACCAAAGTACCTGGAGGCACAGGAAGCAGTAAGGAGGGCTGGGCCACACCTCTGCCAGAGGTGAGGGAGGAAGGTGCCAACTTTCCCAACTAGGGACACAAAGAAGAGAACCCAAAACCTGTGCTCTATCGCTGCCTCCTAGAAAACAAGAAAGATCTCTACCGTCTCATCTGTTGAATTGTTAAATTCAAGCAGAAAAGTGCTCTCTGCTTCAAATGAGTTGGCAGAGGAACCACGCATCCAGCACGATGAGAACCACAGTAACACGTACTACAAAAAAATAAATGGCAGTCCTCCACAACCACACTTCCAGTCATGGAATATTCTGATGTAACTGACGGAGAATTCAAAATCGCTGTCATGAAGAAACTCAGCAAGCTCCAAGAAAACTCAGAAAGGGAGTATAATGAGCTCAGGAATGAGATGAGAAAAGAAGGAATACTTTACCAAAGAAGCTGAAACTCTTAAAAAAAACTATGTAGATTTCAATGTACAAATCTGGCACCCTTTTTTAAACAGATACCTGATTATTTTATTCTGATGCTATTATAAATGGAATTTAAAATGATTCTTTTTCCTAATTTCATGTTACTGGTACACAGAAGCACAGCTGACTTGGTCCCTGCAGTCTTGCTAAATTCAACTGTTACTTCTAGAAGACTTCTTCACCCAAGTAATTTATGCACAGGATCATGTCAGCTGCAAATGCATATACATACATTTTACATAACTTTACTTCTTTTTCTTCTTTTTTTTTTAAATAAATATTCTCCTTTTATTTCTTTTCTCCTTGCATTCTTGCTCTGACTAGGACCTCTAGTACAACAGAAATGTACCAGAGGTGTAATAAAAATGGTGAGAGTTGACATCCTTGCCTTCTTCCTTGCCTTGAGTAGAAAGTGTTCAGTCTTCCACCATCAAGTATGTTGCCAGCAGCAAGTCTTTCATAGATGCCCTTTATCAAATGAAAGACGTGGCCTTTTATTCCTAGTTTGCTGAGAGATTTTATCATGAATGAGTGTTGAAGTTTTTAATGTTTTTTTCTCCGTAGAGATGACCATACGGTCATTGTTCTTTATTCCATTAATACGACACATTACATGGATGTATATACACTCATCCAAACAGGCCTCCAGAGATAAAACGTACTTGGTCACAATGTGTTGGATTTGATTTGCTGATGTTTTCTTAAGGATTCATGAGTGACACTGGTCTACAGTGACCTTTCGACATCTTTTTCTGGTTTTGGTATCAGTGTTAAAACTAGCCTCATGAAACAATTTGGAAAGTGTTTCTTCTTCTTGTATTTCTTCCAAGAGTTTGTGTAGTGCTGCTATTAATACCTAAATGTTGGATGGAATTCACAAATGAAGCCATCTGAGCCTAGAGTTTTCTTTGTGGAGTATTTCTAATGATAAATTTAATTTCTTTAATTCCTATAGTATTATTTAGGTTTCCTGTTTCTTCTTAATTCAGTCCAATAAGTGGCTCTTTAACGAACTTCACTTACTTCATACTAGTTGTCAAATTTATTTGCTTAAGTTGTTTGTAATAGTCTCTTATTACCCTTTAATGTGATAAAGTCCTTCTAACTCTGCTTTTGAAGCCTTCCACATGTTTTGATTTCATTGTAATTGAGTTAAAAAGAATTATAATTTTTATCTGATTTTCTCTTTAAGCCATGATAATCCACGGATTTGAAGTGGGTTGGTTAAATTTCTAAATATTTGTGGATTTTGCAGATATGCATTTCTGACTTAATGTAACTGTGGTCAGAGAATATACTCTGTAATTTAGGTCCTTTAAACTGCCGGAGACTTGATTAGGGCCATAATGAAGTCTATTTTTGTGAATGTGCCAGGTGCACTTGAAAAAGAAAGTCTATTCTCTTCTTTTAGGATGTGATACTCAATATATGACAAGTAGATCAAGTTCGCCCATGATCTGGTTTAAGTCCTCAATGTCCTTACTTGTTTTTTGTTGACTAGTTCTATTATTGAGCTAGGACAATTGATTTATGAATATAATTGATTTCTAAAAGTAATTGATATATAAATATTAGGGAAATAAATCTAATTCTTTATCAGTTCTGCTACTTCATGCTTCATCTATTTTGGAGCTCTGTAATTAAACATTTATACATTTATTACTTTTGCCTTGTCATACAGACCTCTTATTATAAAAAGTCTTTGGTCAAAGATTTATTTTGCTGAGCCTGATGAAGGAATTTGAAAATGATACAAAAAAAAAAAAAATGGAAAGATATCCCATGTTCTTGGATTGGAAGAATTCATACTGTTAAAATGTCCATGCTACCCAAAACAATTTACAGATTTAATGCAATCTCTATCAAAACACCCATGACATTTTTCACAGAATTAGAACACATGATTCTAAAATTTATGTGAAACCACAAAAGACCCTAGATTTGCCAAAGCAATCTTGAGAAAAAAACCAAAGCTGAAGGTTTCCTGCTCCCTGACTTCAGACTCTACTACAAAGTTACAGTAATCAAAACACCATGGTTCCTACACAAAAACAGACACGTGACTCTACGGAAAAGAATAGAAAGCCCAGAAATAAACCAGTGCACCTACGGTCAATAATCTATGACAAAGGAGGCAAGAATATACAGTGGAGAAAGGATAGTCTCTTCAACAAGTGGTGTTGAGGAAGCTGGACAGTCACACGTAAAACAATGGAATTAGAACATTCTCTCACATCATATACAGAAATAAACTGAAAATGGTTTAAAGACCTAAATACAAGACCTTAAACCATAAAAATCCTAGAAGGGAACACAGGTAGAACACTCTTTGGTATAGACTGTAGCAATATTTTGTTTGGATCAGTCTCCTAAAGCAAAAGCAATAAAAGGAAACAAACAGTTGGGACCTGATTAAACTTAAAAACTTTTGCGCAGCTTTTAAGGAAACCATTGACAAAACAAAAAGACAACCTACTGAATGGGAGAAAATATTTGCAAATAATATGACTGACAAGGGTTTAATATCGAAAATATATAAACAGTTCCTTAACTCAGTTAAAAAAAAAACCACCCAAATAACCCAATGAAAAAATGGCAGGAAGATGTGACTGGACATTTTTCCAAGGAAACATAAGGATGGCTAATGGACACATGAAAAGATGTTCATCATGGCTAATAATGGGAGACACGTGAATCAAAAACAAAATGAGGGATCATTTCACACCTGTCAGAATGGCTATTATCCAAAAGTATACAAATAATAGATGCTGGAGAGGCTGTGGAGAAAAGGAAACCCTCCTTCACTGCTGGTGGGAAGGTACACTGATACAGACACTATGTAAAACATAGAGTTTACATAAAAGTTTCCTCAAAAAACTGACGCTAAAACTACCATAATGATCCAGCAATTCCACTCCTGGGTATACATCCAAAAAAAACCCAAAAACACTAATTTGAAAAGCTACATGCACCCCAATATTCATAGCAGCCCTGTTTATTATAATAGCCTAGATATGGAACAACTCGAGTGGCCATCAACAGATGAATGGATAAAGAAGTGGTATGGTATGCATAGACAATGGACTATCACACAGCCATCATAAAGAATGAAATTTTGCCATTCGCAGCATCATGGATGGATCCAGAGAAACTATACTTAGTGGAGTAACTCAGTTAGAGGAAAACAAATGCCGTATGATATCACTTATACATGGAATCTAAAAAAGCATACAAATGAATGTGTATAGCAAAACAGAAACAGACTCAGTGATATAGAAAACAAACGAGTGGTTACCTGTGGGGAAAATGAAGTGCGGAGGGGCAAGTTAGGGGCATGTGATTAAGAGATACAACCTACTATGTATAAAATAGATGAGCAATAAGGATATATTGTATAGGACAGGGAATTAGAGCCATTATCTTGTAATGACCTCTAATGGAGCATAATCTGTAAAAAGACTGAATTACTATGCTGTACACCTGAACCTAGTATAATATAGTGAATCAAATGCACTCCAATTAAAAATAATTTAAGAAGAATACGAAAGTCTATGATCATCAGTTATATGGAAAATGGAAACGATGTGCTGCATGCACTTTCCCTACATACAATATTCATGCAGTCATGAGTCAACACTCCCATATTTCCACGGATCCAAATTATCCTGACAGGTTAATGATTGACTAGATAGTGAAACCATAGAGATCTAAGGGGCCTCATAGAGAAGGAGAGACTGAAATGGAATGAGGGAGTGAAATGAAGAAGTGATTAGGAACAGAACAAGGGTCCTAGAAGACTAGAGTGTATTGAAGTGGGTTTTGGGGAACATTAAGTACAGAGTTTTTCAGCAAATGTCCTCTGATGACCTGCCTCACTCTAACCATGTGCCTGATAAAGAACACCTCCCTCTCCCATCTCATTGTCCTATTCACTCCAGGACTGATGGCCTCTTCCTCAGAGAATAAAGTCACATTCGCTGATGGAATCCCAACCCGCATCCAGGCACAGCTGGGTCTGTGTGGAGCTGGGAGGCTGGCTGCAGAGGGAGCAGCAGTGATCGCAGAGGAGGGAGAAGTCAGGGGCTGATCGTGAAGAAAGTGTGAGGAAATGGGGCCTGTGAAGTCACGGTTAATACTTTCTTGGTTTTCCAGGCGATTCAAGCAACAGAGGTTAGGAATGGAGTTTTATTGTCAGAAGAAAAGCTTAGGGTCTATTTGTGTAGGGTTCAATATGGGGATCCCCAAAAAGAAGTAAACACTGATTAAGATTTTTTTTAAGAAAATAGCCTTTGACCACTTTAAAAAAAAATGAATGTGTTAGACATGGTTTGCTTTCATCTAAGCAGGACAGAGCCCTCAGTCCTCCAGGGAGAACCCATTCAGCTCCACTGAGGGTCACTTGAGACCGTCCATCTCCTGAGCAGCTCCACCCCCACATCCGGCCACCGCTGATGAGACTATGAGGGGTGTCACCATGAGTGTTCTCGGCATGTGTTGGTTCTCCACTTTCTAGACTCACAGTGAGATTGACTTCTTGGTCCTAGTGTGGCATGTGTGGCAGGTGGGATTCAGGTCAGGACTGTGCAGTGAGTTGTCAGCAGGGGTGACAGGGATCCCTCCTGCACGGGGTTAACTGCAGGTGCAGCCCCCGCTCTCTCCCCTCCGGCACAACAGTACCCCTGTTGAGCTGGAGGCTGTCCTGTGCCTCCAATGAGCAGAGCCCCTCTCACCACCCACCACAGGCAAGGAGCACTGGAAGGAAAGAAATCTTTTTATTTACGCCACCGGCAGAGGGGTGTTGTTTGTTACTGCAGCATAATCGAGTCCATCCTGATACACTGAGACACTAGGATTTGAATCTGACCTCAGCTTCTAGCCCTAAAGCTTGCCTTTAGCTGACGCTTCAGCCAGCCCCTCAGTGGTACCCAGTACAGCTAAGCCAGGGTGCAGGCCACTGACTCAAATTCATTCCTTGGATTTTCAACTTCAGGACCAGGGAGAGTAACTCTCAGTCTTTCTTTGTTGGCAGGATGAGAGGTAAGACCCTAGACATGGCTGAGGATACAGTTTGTACATGTCATTGGTCTGAAAAATGAGTCAATCAGAGCAAAGAGGAAATAAGAGGTGGGAGTGTTAGTTGCAGTCAAGCCCCTGGTGCTACTTGTACCTGAGACTCCCTGGTCCCCTGCTTTCCTTTAGTCTGCTCAAGAAGACAGTGACTCTCTCTTTGACAAACCTAAGTTGAATTCGGGCCATTTTCAGCCAAAACAGAAGTGACGAATACAGCAAGATTCCCTTTTCTAGAAATAACAGTGTTCTTATTTGCCCAAATTGTAGAGCCCACATAAAGTAAAAGCCCTGTTCAACAAGAGCATTTTTGCTTTTACAACTCTGTGTCCAATCATGTTTCTGGAAATCTGGAGGGGATCCTGGAGGGGATGCGAGGTCTCAAGCAACCCCAAGGCTGCTGTGTCTGCAGGTGGAGAAGCTGCGATGCCTCTGCTGCTGGAGACGTTTAGAGATAGTGAGCACTCACAGCGATTTTAACGAGTAGAACCCAGGCTTGAAAGAGCAGCTCTTGGTGCATTTAGAACTGTGTCTAGAACACAGCAGTTTACTCGTCTGTACTAGTGAATAAGGCAGTAAGAGAGCAAGCCACCCCAGAGTTTGCACCTGGTTCAGACAAGACAGTGACGGGCTGACTTACTTCGTGAGGCCGAGTGTCTCCCTCCTCCTGAAGCCCCGAGAGGCACTTGCGCTCTGTGAGATCTTGGCAAACCACACACAGGAATAGCTGTTCCTCCTGGAAAATGAGAAAGATGCTTTTCCTGTGCTGCTCACAGAACCAGACTTCCTGTGCTGGAGTCTCACCCCTGGGCTCCAGTGTTAGGAAGCTGGGGACTGAACTGGCCAGAATCCAGTTGGGCCCGAGGTCCCCTCTTGAAATGGCTGCTTGCAGAAGGGACAGCACAAGGCTTCCTCCGTAGATCTGAAAGTGACCTGGCACCTGGTGACGCAGGCCTGGCAGGAGCTGTGGCCACAGAAGAGGCTCACAGGGTCCGACACGTGCTCCAGGCAGACCCTGCTGGTCACCTCTCCCAGGAGGTCCCCCGCAGTGGGCCCACTTGCTGTGACGCTGTCCACTGTGTGCTCAGCATTTCCTTCTCAACAGTGACTCTGGCAGGAGGAGGAAGCGGTGAGGAATGTGAACAGGACCTGAGGTGGGAAGAGGCGGAATTCGGGATGGAGAGGGGTCATCTCGGCCTCTCATGTGGGGCCTCCCCAGGAGAATACTCTCTGGTCCTCACACACACTCTCATCCTGTCCATTCTCTTCTCCACGTGTGGACGGATGCGCCTCTCTCAGAATGGAAGCTTACCTGTGCTGCTCCGGTTCCAGCACCAGGGGAGGAGGGCTCCCAGGACCCGGCTTCTCTCCTCAGCCTCCCTTCTCTGTCCCACCTTTTTTCCCCTCCCACCATGAGGACAAATAGGGTTGAGCATCAGCTGTGTCCCTGGCACTGTTCTGAGCACCACACAGGTGTCAGCTCAGCCAGTCCTCACCTTGTCCCTAAATCCTCACCCATTTTACAGATGAGGAAAGTGAAGGGCACTGGGGTCAGTCACCTGCTGGGGTCACACAGCTAAGTCGGTTTGGGAGGAGATGCCGGGTCCCGGCTGTCCAGGTGGAGCCCGCACCCTTCAGCACCATGTCCAGCTGCCTCCAGCCTCCCTGGACCTGGTCAGTCCCACGAACCCCCACACTGGCCAATATACATACAGGACTTCTCATCAGTGGTTTCCCTCCATATAGACCACACGTGCCCTGTCATCTCCTGTTCATCCTCAGGGCTCAGTTCCAATGTCACCTCCTCAGGGAGGACGTCCTGAGCTGCTCCCGACTAGGGTGGGCACCCTCGTTCTACCCTCCAAATGCCTGTCTTTCCAGCTGGACTCTTAAGCATCTAAACACACAGGTCATATTTGACTTGATCACTTAGGCCTCCCCCTGCCTGGTGGATATCATGTGCCAAATGAACATCATTTGAGTTAAAAAATTAACACACCTCCCCAAAGTGTCGATAGGGAGAACTGTATGTTTCTAGTGGGCTGAAACGTATTTGGACCAACCTTCCCCATAATAACAGCTTTTTTTTTTTTGCCTTTATGCAATGTACCTTGCTTACGAATAGATTATTCTTCAAATGTTTGAAGGATGTTATGTGAAGACTTAAACTAATTCAGAGGTCAAAAATTGGTCATTTCGGTAAAAGCATCACAGAGACAGAATTGGACTCAACGTAAGGTTCTGTTTGTTTTATTTTTTAATTAGACTTGACACAGGAATCTGCTTCCTTGGTAGCAACTGAGTTCCCCATCACTAAGGGGCTTCAGCCGTTCCCTCTTGGTGTTGTATAGAGAAGCGTGACCCGTGAGGGGACCAACCACCAGGTCTCCGAGACCCCTCCTCACTGAAGTGACCATTGTAGATGGAGTGCTGGCCAGGGGTCTGGGGACCTGGGTTCCGTGAGCTGTGAGATCCTGGGCTCGCACTTCTGAGTCTCATTCCTAATACTTGACAGTTCAGCTGTGATTATAGTACCTGATTACCTTCACAGAGCTATGAGTGGGATAAATTGGATAATCTATGTAAATTCTTGTTTTGTTTTTGTGGTTGCTTCTTCTGTGTTTTATGATGGCCAAGATCAACTGTTCTCCTTCTCCTGTTTTTTTTTTCCTTTTCTGATTGCACAACAACACACACAAACAAAAACAACAGCAAATGCATTTAATGGAGAAAAAAACTTACCCACAATTCCAAAACCTATTATAATAATATTACTTTCTTCATTCTCTTCCTGTGTGACCAAGAATGGCTTTGGGAACTAACTGGAAAAACTGCATCATTTAACAGCACCCCCACCAGTCCTGGGAGCATCTTGCTCCTCCAAATAGCGTCATGTAATAGAACACTGAGGGGTGCTTTCTTTGGATGGTTGGAAGGGGAACTGATTTCAAAAGTATAAATGGGGAAGGGAAAAATAAATATTCTTTTGTCTCCTTTCTCCACCTTTTGAACAATATAACTTCTTCCCTCCCCTCTGCTGTTTTCCTGTTCCTCACATACTATGTGTATGTTTATTTAAAAATTGAAGTATCATTGATTTCCCATGTTGTGTTCCTTTCACAGCAGAGTGATTCAGTTGTGCGTGTACATGTTCTTTGTCATTATCAGAATTACAAGACACTGACTATTGTTCCCTGCGCTGTGCAGCGGGACCTGGTTGTTGACCTATTTTATACAGCGTAGTTTGTAACTGCTAATCCCAAACTCCTAATTTTTCTCTCCTCCACTTTGCCCTTTGGTAATCATAAATTTGTTTTGTATGCATGTAAGTCAGTTTCTGTTTTGTAAATAAGTTCATTTGTATCTTTCTTTAGATTCGACAGATGAATATCATATGCTGTTTTTCTTTGTGTCAGATATTGTTGTAAGGGATTTACAGGAATTAAATAATTTGTATCTCATGAGAGCCCTCTGAGACAGGGACAGCTATCAACTCTGTTTTACAGACAATGAAACTGAGCCCACAGAGAGGCTGACTGACTCTCAGTTGGCTCAGCCATGACTCTAAGGAAATAGTCTGAACACAGAGCCCAATTGTGTCCTCACTCTGTTACGCTGACTCCCTGCACTGTTCACCTGCCTCACTGAGGGTCCCCTTCTCTGGGGGCTCTGCCAGCTTCTCTTCCCCTCCAGGTTCTGAGACTGGCCAGGAGTCTGCTGTGTTTCTCACACCCACTACAGGTGAGTCCATGGCGGTGTGGGTGACAGGAGAGTTGGTTGTTCATTGGCTGATGGGGTGTGTTTGCTGGAGGTGCCGGGAAGTGAGGGTCACACCGGGCTGTGGGGCATCAGTGGTCTTTGGATCCAGGCTGTGAGCTGGACGATCCAAATGCTGAAGGAGAGACCAGCAGGGACCACGCAGAGTTTACTCCTCACTGTGTTATCTCACAGCCCGAAAGCACAGCCCCACGTGCCCCTGAGAGTCACAGGGGTGGTCACTCCTCTCCTTCCCATCCCTGCTGCCCTGACGTCTCTCCTTTCCACTGACTCCCTGGTACCATCTGCTCCCAGGTGACACCACAGCTCTGCTCCCAGCACGTCCTCCCTCCCTGCCTGCCGCTCCCTGCTGGGCTCCTGGATGGAGGGAGAGGAGAACAACTCAGATAGAGACAGAGCCTGACATGTGTGCTGGTAAAGGGAAAGCGGGGGGTGTGTCCTCAAGAAAGGGAAGGGCTGCCTTAGGGAAGAGGCCTGAGCGGCTCCCTGTGGGCGGTCAGACTGGTGGTCTCAGTCTCTTGCTGGCTGTGGGTCGGGCGCTGACCTCAGCTCCTTGCCACGTGGGCCTTCCCAGCGCAGCGACTGGCTGCACCAGAGCTTGCGGGCAGTGCGGACAGTAGCGGTCAGCTAGCAGGATGGGGTCACGCTCTTCTAGGGTCTGATCAGAGGGTTGATACCCTTGTTGTCACATTCTATTGGTTAGCAGCAAGTCCCAGGTCCCACCCACACTCCTAGAGGGCAGATTATACGAGGTGTGACTCCCACGGGGCAGGGATCCTTCGGCACCACCTCAGAGTCTGTCTGTGCAGGGACGTCCCAGGTCAGAGAGAGCAGGAACGCCAGGCAGTGTGGCCTCTGCCCTGGTCGTGTTCACACACGGGCTGCTCATCACTGAATACTCATTGTCACTGCGGGTCCACGTTGGACAAGATGATCTGCAGGACTGAGCTGTGTTCACAAAGCACCGTCCTGGATACAAGCACCAAAGCTTCCATTGGAAGGTTTCTCCCTGGTTCTGTGTGAACCCGAGAGAGGGTCCTCTATCAATATTACCCTCTGAATTTTCAGGTCTCCTACATCTTTGGAAAGCTCCATCACTGAAATGAATCATATTTTTCTTTCCTTCTCATCCTCTCAGCAAACCTGGGCTCCCACTCTTCCTTCTAGCTTGCTGTCATACAGGATCCCACAAAGTCCCTTCTGGTGATTCTGCTTTGTTGGTGTTGTAGGCAGACTGGGTAGGGGGTCTGCAGAGGAGAGGAGGCAGGCACAGCTTTTTGTCATAAGGGAAGCCATTTGAGGCCTGAACCATTTTGTGATCTAAGCCTGGTCACATGCTTGCCCTTGAACTGGTCTCAGTATTAATGATCTTAAGGGAACAGCAGAAGGAGTGACTGATCCCAGGCAAGAGAAATAAAAACAGCTTATATAATAAATCAGGTAACAAAGACCCCAGTTCTGTGCTAATAGTAAAGCACTTTCTTGAGAGTTTTGCAGAACTTCAAGTCCCAGGAGGCACTCAACCTCCAGATGACCTGGAACCTAAGGGATGATGCTGCTGACATTTACTGTACCTGGTGACCTCCATCCACTAATGTTTGGGCTCTGTTGACTTTGTCCCAATTCTGTGCTGAATTTTCCTCTGCTCAAGCTCCTTCATGGATCTGCTTGTGCCCTTAAAACCTCCTCAATGTGGCTGTCTGGGGAGACGCTGCTTTGGGAAGATGCAGGGCGTTCTCTTTAATTGTTGCAGGTAATTCAGGCTCTTCCACCCCAGTGTGAACTCTTAGTGTTTCACTCACTGAGGCCCAGCAGAGAGCCCGACATCCAGGATAAAAAAATTACTAAATGAGTGTGGGGTTTTCTTTTGTCCTTCAACGTTCATTATGCACAAAGGTTGAAAAAATTCCTATGTCATAAAAGGATACACAGTGAAAATTACATTTCTGGTTTCGTCCCCTTCCTAATTCTTCCAAATTCTCTCCCTGGGCAAGGTGACTGTTATGGGTCTCAATAGTGTTATAGAAAGAGATTCCATTGTATCAGGTGGTATTGACCACACATTCTACCTGCATCTTTGGTGTCAATTTAACAATTATTCCATTTTTAAAATATAAATGTCGTTCAGGTCAAGATATTGATAATAACTATTCTGCACTCCTGATTGTTAAAAATTCATGTATAGCAAAACTCTTATCTCTTCCACACTAGTAGAGTGTTTTTCTGGGCACAGTCACCCTAATTGAAAATTACGTTCATTCTCCAATCTCTCCTGAGGCCAGTTGTGTTCCTGTGACTAAGTCCTGGCCAATATGATGAAGCAAATGTGAAGATTTAAACATTTGTCTTAAAGGGAAGATACTGTTCTTCAGTCTCTGCTTTCCCTGGTTGCTCACGGAACAGGTACCTTGGGTCACACAAACAAGGGCAAGATCCCAGAGACAGCAGAGAGGGAAGGTCATAGGATCCTGGATGCCTGCACAATCTCATGTTGTAGAGTCACCTGAGCTGCCCTGGAACTGCCTGCCTCCTTGTCATGGAGACACAGACAAGCTTCCATCCTGTTAGACCACTGTTACTTGCATGTCTGCTGCACACACTGAGTTAATACATACGGAGAGAACTAGACTTCCTGGGGTGTGCGGCCGTGGTGGTCTGCTCTGGAGATGAGCAGAGATCTATTCACAGTGTCACCTCTGTGGGCCCCTGGGGCATTATTGTAGTTGGAGAAGAGAGAGCTGGGCCCCAGGGGGCAGCACAGGGAGAATGGAGAGTGTTACCCTCCTCATCTTTCTACATGGGGTCTGACCTAGGGGAGTGTGTGGGTCACCAGGTGTCAGATTTGGGAGCCTTTGTTTCTTCACTTCCTTCTTGTCTTTTTATAAACAGTTCCCTCAAGATTCTAGCCAGGATAAGAATCACTGTTGGTGTCTCTTCCTCCTCCTCATCCTGTCTGATGGCAGGGGCTGTGGGGCTGAGATCTAGAGGAGAAGCTCCTCAAGACAGGAGCACAGGGTCATTGTCATTGGGCTCCATGGGAAATCTCTGCTGCCCCAGCCTGGCCTGGACAGCCAGCCTGAGACAACTGACCCCAGGTCCCTCGTGTCTCTTCCCCCAGTCATTCCAAAATACACAGCCCAGAACTTCCCATATTGTATTTGTTCCAAGCAGGTTATTAGGTCCAGTATATGTTCCAAAAGCATATATTACGCATGGGCGTGATACCAGAGGAGGGTACACTGGGGACCAACATAATGTCTGCCAACCACAGGGTGACTTTGGGAACCATCTGACATCATAGCCTCTCACAGGGCTGAGGCTAGGAGTGAGGAGACTGGAATAAAGAAAGGAATCAAGTTCACAGGATTTTGGTGCTCACTCCACAGCAATCCAGATCAAAAGCATGTTCCCGAGAAACTGACCCAGCTTTCCAAGTAATTTGGAATTAAAAGAGAGAACTGTGGGGATAGAAACACAAAGGCAGGAAGTGAAAAGAAATGCAGCCGTGCTGAGTTAGCGCTGTCTCACTGCCATTGGCAATGACCCTTCCAGTTTCTTCAAGAACCACAGGGGTGAATCAAGTGCTTGTATGAGGGGGACCCCCCCCAACCCTTTAAGTCTCTGAGGAGGACGTTTACCTCTGTCATTGTCCCCAAGATACAACACTGTCTTTAATGTTCCGTGTTGGCTGAGCTTGGGAGGCTTTTCAGGAGCTTCTACTTGGCTTTTCTCACTAAAAGCTTTTACCCCAAAGGTCATAGAATCAACATGAGGATTCTGGCCAACTCTGCATATGTCCCTTCGAATGAGATATTTGGAAACTGGGGAGATTCCCACCAAGTGGATATGTGGAGACAGAGAACCCACTGACACACGGGTGGACCTAAGACAGGACTCAAATTAAGTCATCTCCCCAAATGCTTCTCCTCTAGTGGGGTTTCATGGTGGTACTTTGGCTCCGAGGTATCAGTGTCAAATTGGACTCGGTATCCAGTAGACATAAAGGGACCTAGATCTTCCCTTCTGTCAGTGAATGGAAATCTGAAAAATAGCCATTGATATCTACATGGAAGGACATGGGAAATTCACACTGCACACATGTATTGTCATGTGTTTCAGGGCATTTCCTCAGGGGACCTTGGCTCCCTTCAGCCAGTGAGTCCTGGGTCTAAGAGTTGGCTCAGGTCTGGAAACTGGATAAGGGATGGTAAGCTTCTATTAGGCAAGTCATCCCAGCCAATTCAGTTATTCTTATCTATTATACTAAGCAACACTCTTGCTGGCTGTCCATCCACCTTGCCCCCAGAAACACTAGGATATACTAAGCATTTCCAGAAAGCCCTTGTAGTCAGAATCTGCTGCTTCCATTTTGACATTGTAGTTTATTTAGGGATTTAGTCCTTGTTTCTATCTTGTTGTCACCTGTCCTCTAACTTTCTGGGACCCTATTATCCTCGTTGGTGCTGTAATATTGGCTCCTAGAGCCAGTCCCCACCTACAAAGGACAGACACACTGAAGTTACTACTCTGCCCATTTGCTCAGCCCTTACTGCCTGAGAAAGTTTCCTTTGGGAAACAGTCTCCTGGGATTTTTCCAATTTTACTATATTCTAGCATGTCCACTTCCCTGAGCTTTTTCACGTCTTTCTGTTCAGTTACCATGGTGGTCCTCCCATCTCTGCTTCATTTTTTGTTGGGCCTAATTGTTTTTTTTTTGTAGAACAGCTATATTGAGATATAATTCACATATCTCATCCACCCATTGGAAAGAGTTGATTTTAGCATATTCACAGGGAGGTGTGATGGTACCCACAGTCAATTTTGGAACATTTTCATCCCCCAAAGCATTTTTCCATCTCTCACAAGTAGTGATCACCCCTCCACCCTAAGCAACCTGTCTGCACAGCTCACACAATGATATCTGTCTCCTCAGAAAAGATGATCCTATGCTTATGCGTCCTATGGTCCAACCTACTGTGATTCTACATCAGATCTGCTCTATAAATCCATGAGTTGGGATTGGAGGCAGCATTAGCATTACTAGATCTAAGGGCAGAGAGAGGGAGCTGACTGCAGAGAAGACAGAAATCCAGCAAGAATTAAGTGAAGGTGGGAAACAATTGGGTTTCCCCCCTTTGCTAATTCTAGAATCTTTGTTCCTTAAAAAATGTGGTGAAAACATGTAAAGTAGAATCCTGGAAACAGTGGTAGAAGGATAAGAGCTGGATGAGGCTAAGAATTTCTCTCTTGATACCACTGTGTGCAGGGACCCCTGGGACTTGTGGGGACAATGGCTGGCAAAAATGACTCCTGCTGGTGTCTGAGATGTAGAACACCCAGAACAGAATGAGGCCAGAACTCTAAATTTGAAAAAGAACAGTCATAATAAAAAATAATTTTTAAATAGACAAAATATAAACACACACACAAAAGACAGGGGCTGAGGGCTGGACTCCGGTCTGAGTCTAGGCTAACATGGTCACAGGAAGCCCTCGCTGTCAATATCCTCCAGACAGGACAAGGCCCAGGTGACTTCCGAGTCCCTGTGATCACAGGTCCTGGTGGGACCAGGTTCTACTGAAGTTACAGGGACCCAGGAACAGAGAAGATGACCCATCCCGGTAGTGACCCCTTCACAGCCCATAATGAACTGAGCACTGACTGGGCACAGTCCCTGCCACACTCCTCACATCCATCTCCTGTTCCCCTTGCAACACACACAGCACAGCAAATATGCAGATTCTGGAAGGTTCTCAGTGCTTCCATTTATTTCCTCTCTCAGAGTTTAGGAAGTCTCCCCTTTATTATCCCTTCAACCCACCATGGCAGTAATACATTCAGACCCAGCTTCATTTTTATTAGGAAGTTAAGACAGTATTACTAAGTACAACACAAAGTTAAGACAGGGATGGAGATGGCCCAGCCCCACCTCTGCTGGAAAAGGGAAGTCAACCAGGGAAGAGAACACAGCTCAGGGTGGGGAGGGGGTATGGGGGGCAGGGGTGGGGCACTCTCCCCACTTACTCACATTGTGCTAATAGGAGCACCAACGCATTCAGATGCAGCTGCAGAAAGAGCAGTCAGGGGATCTGAAGTCACAAAGTAGGTTGTGAACACATCTTCCATCACTCAGTCCCTCACAAGGCCCCTGTCTCACACTGTCAAAGGAAAGAATCATGAACCAATTCAAGTCAGTCATGGAAGTGCTGACATTCTCAACAGCCCCACATGCTCAAAGTGTCCCACTCAGAGAATCCCCACACCCAGGGCATCCCCTCTGCCCCAACCCCTCTCCCAATCTAGGCCCTCCAGGGTCTCACCTCTGGGATCCGTGAGAGACACATCAGAGCCCTGGGCACTGTCACTGCCTGGGAGAGAACAAAACCAGGATGTGGTCAGAACCCACAGGATAGAAACTAGAGAAGGAAGTCTGAGGAGGGTGAGCTCCCCCCCCCCCATGGCCTCCCGGGTCCACCATCACAAGGGTCTCAGGAACCACACTCACTCCATACTTACTTGCAGCCTGAGCATAGCTCCCTCCTTTTTCACCTGTGAGAAGAAAACATCCTATGGGAGGCTAGGAAGAAGGCTAAGCCATGAGTTCCTAGAAAACCCCATAGTTCTGGACCACAGAGAACTTTCCAGAACTGTGATGAGAAATCCAGGACAGAATCAGGAACATGAAGAAAGGAGATGTGGGGGGACTGGGCCAGCTGTCCTCCCAGAATTCTGTCCTCAGTGGGGACCTTCCCATCTGACATCTGACTGCTGGGAAATCGGTCCCCAACCAGAATTATCAAGGTGAAAAATTTGTCTTTCATTTTCACACGTGCTTTACAAAGAGTCAGTGCTAGCACTCAGCTCCAGAATGGCAAGCATGTGTGTGTGGATGGTTCTTCCCAGTAAGGAGGCAGGCAGACTTGTACCTGGGCCTGAATCCCCAGTGAGACAAGAAAACTCAGATCCCCTCCTCCCTTCCCTATCTCAGCACTTCTTCCTCCAGATCACAACTCCCGCCACCACAGCTGCAGTGACCACAAAGAGAACCAGGCCAACAATGATGCCCATGATGGGGACGGTGGGCTGAGGAGGCGGCTCTGCAAAGAGAAGGGAAGGGCCCTGATCTCGGGCTTGAGTCCTGGCCTTGCTGAAGTTCTCCAGAAGGGCTTCTGCTTTACCTGAGAAGAAGCTCCACCCCCGTGTCCCTCCTCACCCCATCTCAGGGTTAGGGGCTCCTGAAGCCCCTTGTGCTCCACATGGCATGTGTATCTCTGCTCCTCTCCAGGAGGCACCACCAGGGCCGCCCACTTCTGGAAGGTCCCGTCCCCTGCAGGCCTGGTCTCCACGAGCTCCGTGTCCTGGGCCTGGTCCTCCCCATCGCGCTGCCACGTCAGTGAGATGTCCGCAGGGTAGAAGCCCAGGGCCCAGCACCTCAGGGTGGCCTCACAGTCAGAGATGGAGTGGCGGGTCACATGGGTCTTTGAATGGTCTGAGCAAAGAGAATCAGAACATAAAGACTTTAGGTTACCGCCTTTGGCCACTGAAGCACCATCAGGTGACAGTCCTGAGAAAGGAGAGGACAATGGGTTTGAAAAGAAGCAGCACAAACCCGGGACACCAGCCTGGATCGGGTGGGTATGGGAATACCTCGTATTGCTTTCAAAGTATAGAATCAGGTTGAGAGTCAACACAGGAGGCTTCAGGAGTGCAAGAGGGGAAATGCAGACTAATGGTCTTAAGTGAGTGGAGGTTGAATATGTTAGAAAAGCTGGAGTCAGGATGCAAAGATGTTCTCAGATGAAGAACAGGCCTCGAGAGAGAGAGTCATGGTTCACAGGATGGCGGCCTGGGGCAAAGGGTACAGCTGATCAGTTAATTTCAGGGATGGTCTCCCACTTCCTCCCAGAAGAGGCTGCATTCCTTAATTGTCCTTTAGCGAAAATCAAGGCACTGGCGAGTCACTATGTATATTCTGTGCCCTACGGATCCCGTCTCCCTCTCCTCGTGGGATTCGAGCTCCAGCCCGAGGGGAGATCGTGGAGGCCCCGCGGCCCTTCGTTCCTGCGCGCTGCAGCGTCTCCTTCCTGTTCTCCAGGTGTCTGCGGAGCCCTTCCACGCAGGTGCCCTCCAGGTAGTTCCTCTCCTGCTCCGCCACACCGGCCGCCTCCCATTTGCGCTGGGTGATCTGAGCCGCAGGGTCCGCCGCGGTCCAGGAGCGCAGGTCCTCCTTCAGGGCGAGGTAATCCTTGCCGTCGTCGGTGTCCTGCACGTACCCATGGAGGAAGCGCCCGTGCGGCCCCAGGTCGCAGCCTTACCTGCCCTAATAGGTGCGAGACCCCGCCCCCGCCCCGGGTCAGCCCCGCCCACTCAGCCCCGCCTCCGCGGTCAACCGGGCCGCTGGCCTGACCGACAGCGGTGATTAAACCTAAACCGAAAATGAAACCCGGTGAAAGACCCGTCGAGTGCTCCCGGGTCGAGGGCCGGGCAGGTCGCTCAATGTCGGGATGACCCACGGACTGGAGACCCGGGGGATCCCGCCCCGTCCCTGGGGATGAGGATCGTGACCTGTACCCGGGCCCGCGTCGCTCACCGCCTCGCTCTGGTTGGAGCAGCCGCGCAGGGGGTTCAGGCCCACTCGGAAAATGTGTGCGTCCTCCTTGCTTCTCCGTGTCTCCCGATTCCAATACGCCGGTCGCTCCTGCCCCACCCACAGCCCCCGCGTCTCCATCCTCGGATTCCGGGCGTCACTATCGAAGCGCACGAACTGCGTGTCACCCACGTAGCCGACTTCCATGTACCAGGGCTCCCCGAGGCCAGGCCGGGACACCCTCGTTTCGAAATACCTCTTGCAGCCTGGGGGCGGGGAGGGGTGAGACCCTGCCCGACCCTCCTCCGGGCGCGTGTCAGGATCTGCGGTCTAAGGGGCGGAAGTGGGGCGAGGATGAGGGGGCTCGCGAGACGGAAAAGCGGTGGCCGGTGGAAAAAGGGCCAGGACCTCAGGGTGGGAGAGCGGAGAGGGCGGGCTAGAGGTGGGGTGACGGGTCTGGGCAGGGGGCGGCGACGTCGCACTTTCCCCGGGGGTCTTGCCCTCGCTACCCCGGGGGAAGAGGAGCCCTCGCTCCTCCCCCAAAGAGGCAGGTCTCTCCCAACCCTGCACTCACTCGTCCAGGTCTGGGTCAGGGCCAGGGCCTCGGAGAGCAGCAGGAGAAGGGTTCGGGGCCCCCAGATTCTCATCCTCAGAGTCTGCGAGAACTAGAATGAGAACAGACCCATGCTGAGTTTGTAACTGGAAACCGATTGGCTTCTTTAGAAACGCGACACCAATGGGAGTGAGAACTGGGACTGTGTCGCGGGTGTCCAGGTAGGAAGGCCCGGGGAAATGGGGCATCCCCAGCACAGATTGTCCCCGTCCTCGATGAGACCCCTCCACCCCTGAGAGCCACGGCCTCCTGGGGACCTGGGACTTCGCTGTGATCCCACCCCTCCTGCACTGAGAGCTGTTCTTCACACCATCTCACTGAGTCCTGTCCCAGTGGCTAATTCAGCAATTTTCAAAGCTTTTGGTCAGAATATCTATACAGTCTTCCAAGTTAGGAACACCTTAAGGATGATAATGTTTACATGGCTACTTCTATCGATATTTTCGATACTAGGAATAATAGTGTTAAATTTAAAAAATTGTAATAACCTTTAATGGAAAAAAATATGAAAACGAATATATGTATGTATATGTAAGACTGGGACATTGTGCTGTACACCAGAGATTGACACATTGTAGTTGACAGTACTTCAATTTAAAAAATTCACTTAGGTAAATATTTGTGGGAATACAGAACAATGTGTTGTCTCCTAAAGAATAACGAGTATACAAAATTCCCTTGTAACAGGTTAAGGCTGTTAAACAGAAACCAGATGCTTCCTGGAGGCAAACGATGTTAGTCTCAGAAAACTGAGCAAACATGAACAGAAAACTGCTCCAGCATTTACACTCTGCCTTTGCTAAAGGGAGGTCAAAAGGCTGTCTGTGACACAGACCTGACCAATTCACAAGTTGGAAGAATGAAGCCAGGAGGAGACAGGACGATGACTATCTTTTAATAACTAACCTAGAGCGCTGGGGGCCTGGTGCTTGCTACTAGGCTTCAGTCACCCTCTAAACTACTCTTAGGTTATTTCCTGCTAGAGAATCATAATAAATATGATGCAGACCGGGCATTCAGGGCTCTTGATTCATGAGGTCTTGACTCCCCTGGTCCCATCTTTTATCTTACTCTTGTATCTGTTTTTCGTAAGTGCTGTGTCGCCTGTTTACAGGAACCGTTGTTGCGCTGGCCGCAACAAATATTAATATCCCACTATGTTTAATACGAAAAATGACTATTTCCCAAAATAAGCATGGTAGTGAGAAGGTGGAGCTTTTTACATTTTTGCATTTTTGCAGGTCTCTTTCTCGTCTGTCTCATTAGAAGACCACTGGATTTTCAAGTTTGCTTCTGTGTTTAATCCTTTATTTTGATTGGAGTCTATAAAGAGTCTCACACATATGTAGCAGTAGTATTTTTAATAACCTTTTCAGATAATTGTGGAATGTTCCTTTTTGATACAAAACTAAACCACAAGTGGTAGCTTCTCAAAGGTTATTTGCAATGTGGGCCTGAAAGAATATGACTGAACATTTCCTATTCTGTTACATTAAAATCCATAGGCCTTTCTTGCACACTGAATGTCTCTTGTATTGATGAACAATGTCTTTTAGCTAATACATTGTTTCACTGAGTTATATAGATCTTCCAACGTACACAATGATGTCATGGTCTTCTTTTGTCTCACTGTATCATGGTCTCAGGTGTCCTTGTGTGATGTCGACATTCTGTGAGATGACTTATGTCAACAGCAGAATGACACAGCCGAGTGGGGAGCCCCGGCCCTGCTTCTCACAACACTGAGGCCCGTGTAAGTGTCAGACCAGTTCCTGTGGTCAGAGGCTGCTTTGTCCCTCTTGAATTCAATATTTGAAAGTAACTATATCCCAAACGAAAAATAACTAAAGAGTATTAGAAAACAATTTGGAAAAGAAGAAATGCTAATGTCAAACAAATATATTAGCAATAAATAAATGTAAGCAAAAAATGAAAATGTGGAATAAGAAATGGGAATGAATTAAAATCTATCATTTTGGTACAATGAAAATAAATGAGAGAATTGGTTTTGAAAGGAAGTTAGGGAAAATATACTGTTATAAAGATTAATCGGATTGAAAACTGTTACAAAATTTCTAAAGGGCACCTTTGCAAAATGTCTCAACAATTTCAATATGCTTACATTTTGACACAGAAATTTTTCTTTTAGAAATTTATCCTAAGAAGATGATTAGACATGGTCTCAAAAATACATTCAAGGATGTATCTTGAATTGTGGTTTATAGAAGCAAACAGTGGAAACAATCTCAATGCTACAATCACTGTAATGATGGTTACTGTGAGTAGAGGAGCACTGACTATGTCTCAGGCAGTCATTACATGTGATTTACATACAGGGTCAAATTATGCCTCAAAGCAAACCCATAAGGGGCCCAATATGTGATCCTTTTGTGCAAACAGAAAGGGAGCCTCAGAGAGGCTAAGGAGCACCTATTTCGAGGCCACCTTGCATTAGGATCTGGAGACACCAGAGAGCAACAGTTAGGCCCCTGCTGATGGGAGACAGGCTCTGCTGTGCAGGAGAGGGACAGAAATGACCGAGACAGATGCACATCACAACTGCGCTAAGTGCTGTGAGGAAGAGCTCATGATGCCATGAGAGCAGGTAACAGGAGTCCTGGCAGTTACCATGCTGCTGTTATCAATAATATCTGAAAGATGGAAAAGATAAATGGAATATGAAACAAAACCAGAATTCTATAGAATTATATACAATCATAGAATGAAAAAGAGCTCTTGGGAATTAAAAATAATATCACTGAATGAATAATTGAATAGATGAAGTGGAAGATTAGAGTCATACTGTCAGTAAGTAGTTGGAAAAATAATGACAAGGAGGAGAGAAGACCTGTTAGAACACTCGCCTGTCAATCAAGGGATTCTAACAAGTTAATAAAAGGAGTTTCAAAAATAATGGAGAGTAGGAATCATAAGAAAACTCAGATTAAGACCAACATTTACATCCTGAATGGCCTAACCAGATTCTTAGTGCAGTGGATGAAAACAGACCCAGCCCAAGACACATCACAATGACATTTCAGACAGAGGGTGGAAAAGAAGAGACCTTGAAAACTTCAAGGGGCTAGAAGATAGTGAAGCAATGCTTTCTGAATTCTGAGAGAAAACAAGTATTTCCAACAGAGTTAAATATGAAGTCAACATGTAAGGCCTAGGGGAGCCTAAGACATTTCAGAGTGTCAGTGTTGTACTTTCCGTGCTCTTTTCCCTGGAATACTATTAGGCAAAGTTGGTGGGGGAGGCGGGGATGATGAAAAAACAAGGAACAGGAAACACATGGGATCCAGACCTCAGGGGAGCCAAACAAGAGAGGGAGAGGGCAGCCCAGGAGGTGGTGAAGGAGATCGGGATGTCAGCCCTGCCCCACGTGTGCAGGGACCCTGTCCACACCAGGCAGGACTGAGGACTGTGGGACAGGTCTGTGCATAGAGATGAAGTTGGTGGAATACCAGATGTGCTCAAAGATATTTGGGAAGCCTTAGGCTCTGTGGAGAGATTGGGAATGATTTAAAGTGAGTACAACAAAACTAAGGTATTGTTTATTCCAGGGAAAATAAAAAAATCATTCAAGGAAAGGAAAGTGATCATCGTCTACTAAGTGCTCAGTTGTGACTAGCATTTCCATCATTATAACAATGCAAACACTGCACCGTGAGCTAATCAACATGGTAAGATTTAAAAATTTATGAATTACAATTATAGTGGGAGGATGGTGGTGTGTGAAAGAAGAACCAATTAACTAAAGATGGTACATAAAACTGAAAACAAAGGAGTATTATGAACATGCTATTTAGAGGCATAGAAGAAATAATTAGAGAATCAGCTGAAAGTTTTTAAAAAAAATTTTGTGGGGGAATTGTTTATTTATTTATCTATTTTTTTGATGAAATTACTGGGGATTGAACCCAGGACTTCGTGCATGCTAAACACATACTCTACCACTAGGTATACCCTCCCCACTGAGTTAAAAGTTAAAAAAATAGCTTCTCTCTGAGATTCAGGAGATGGGGGGAACTGGAAGATTGGGGACATCTGTTTGATATGAAGTCTTGCAGAAGTATTTTACTTGTAAAGGTCTATTCATATATCCATTAGCTAAAAATAAAAAGACAACCCAGTAGATGCAAGATGGATTCGGGAATTGTTCTGTAAGGAGAGTCATAGACATGGGGCAAGTGTTCGAAGGGAACTGGACATAGAGTGGTGGATATTCATGGGAGAATTTCAATTTGATTTATTTAGATTTGTTTGATTAATTTTAATGGGAGCAATGACAGCTGTAGGCAGGAATGAAGGAGGCAGCAGGAGTGGGAAACTGATAATACAGGGGAGGGAGAAGCCACACCCTGTGCCCTCCCTGAGGGGCAGCCTTAGACAGGAGGGACCATCCATCATCACTGGTGGGAAGGTGAGGATACAGGTGCAGATGCAGGAGTGCGGGAGGATGATGGTGTCATTCTTACCTGAGTCCTCTTTTATTTTCTGAGTGAAAACAGAAGATATTAAGAATAAGCTTTGTGGATGGAGTGGAGGGGATTGAGGAGGGAGGAGGAAGTGGGAGACAGCCCTCTCAGGAGGTGGGAGAGTGAGCTGACTCAGGACATGGCATCTGAGAGTGCAGGGTGGGGGCCACTGAGGTCTGTGCTTATCAGCTTAGAGATAGAAAGTTTCAGCACTTGGTCAACATCAGAAGGATGTGTAATAAACTAAAAGAAAATGCAAACAGATATCTCTGGTGTAAGAATTATGGTTCACTTTTCTTTGTCATTGATCATTTTAACATTTATACTTTGTTTTACAGTGAATATACATTATATTATATATTACATGTATACAACATAATCAGGATTTTAAAACTTTGTGAAATTTTTAGAAAGGAAGACAGATGGATAGAAAAAGACAAGAGCAAGAGCAAGGAGGTGCAGAGCTGCAGGACAACCAGGATCTCTCCCTTCTTTTGGGATATGGTCATTTATTAGTATCTTATAAACTCTTTGGCAATTCTAACAAATTTGTTTTTGTATTTTGTGTGGCATTTTTAGCTATATCCATGGACAAATTTGTCCATACAATTCAGCCCATCTTTTCCAGTAATGGAATTTCTGAGGCAGAAGATCTAAGTCAACAGGTCTGGAGTAGAGGATCATAATGTGCGTCCTGATACATGAGCTGAAGATGAATGTCCAGTGTTTCAGAAGCGTAAGAGACTTTAATGCCATTTGCTTTTTGAAAACATTATTTATGTGCACAAAAGAGAATTCAAAAGATACTCGAGTATACAAAAATAAATAAGTCATATTGTTTCCCTCATCCCCTGGTCACTCAGGCCCTCTACTCAGAAGCCACTGCAGTTAGTAATTTCTCATTTCTCTTCTCAGAAAAATATATTTATGCGTTACTATATACTGTTATCTGAGTAAAATCTCCCGCCATGGACAGGGAGAAATTATTTGCAAATTCACATATCTGATACAGGACCTGTTTTAGAACATACATGGAACTCTTAAACTCAGCAATATGAAAGCAAACAACAATTGAAAAGTGGAGAAAAGTCTGATAAACTTTATATCATAGATTTATCAGTGGAAATGGGTATGAAATGATGGTCAACATTATGTTGTCAGGATATGTAAATAAAAACAACAGTGATGCACCATCACACCTATGAGAACAGCTAGAATCCAAGAACAGGAGATGCCAAGCAGGACGTGGAGCCGCAGAAGCCCACCCAGCACTGCTGCAGGAATACGAAGCAGCGCAGCCACTGCAGGGACGGGCAGCAGTTTCTTACAACCTAGACATAGACTCACCATCCAACCTGCTGATCACTCCAGTACTGCTTCATCTCATTTGAAAACTTCTGTTTGCACAAAACCCTGCACACCAATGTTTATAACAGAGCACCCCTCAAGTGTGGGCTGCACTTAGTGGCTTTCTTCTAGAGACTACAGTATGGAAAGTGGGGAAGGAAAAATAAAGTTCAGAAGGAGAAATCTGGCAAACGTACAATAGCCAGGTGATGAGGTGAACATGTTAGTGATAATCAAGTGGAGAGCACACAGCCTGGATGTGTGGAGAATGTCACTTCATCTCTGTGGTTTTTTCCCCCAAACCCTTTGCCACAGTCAATCAAGTCAAATGAGAGACAGTCTGCAACATCCCTGAGCAGTGCTCTCCAAGGTCATCAAAACCAGGGGAAGTCTGCCACAGCCCGAGAAGCCTGAAGGAGACAGGATTGGGACTCAGTGTAGTGTGGTTTTGATAGGATCCTGGATCAGAAAAAAGGAAAATTAATGAAATCTAGATAAATTTTAGAATTCAGTAATATTATATCAATATTGCTTCATTAGCTGTGACAAATGTATAAGATGTTCCCACAGGGAAACTGAGTGTGGGATATACAGTAACTCTGTACTAACTTTGTTACTTTTTTGTAAATCTCAAACTATACTAAAAATTTAAAAAATTTAATATTTGTCAGAAGTGAAGAGGCAGTGGAAGAAACTGATCAACTTTTGAGTTTTTCAGGTTGTTTTCATCAATGAGGTTGTGAAAGGAGTATTGAAGAGATAAGATGTGAACCTTAGAGTCAGGGCAGGGGTCCAGAGCTCTCCTCTCCTCCACTCCCTGCCCCACCCCCAGCCTGAACCCAGAACTACTCAGAAGGCATCTTCATCTCCCATCTCTGACTCAGACCACAGCCCCTCTGCTTCTTGAGCTATGCTGAATAGGAGAGAGCAGAGTGGTGGCGCCCTCGTGTGGCCACAGGGATGATGACAGGAGACCTGAGCTCCCTTTTCAGTCATTGTTCTGACTATTCAAAGTCCTTTGTATTTGCATATAAACTGTAGAATCAGCAGGTAAGTTTCTTAAGAGACACTGTCAGAGTCTTGATTAGAGTTTAGGGTTCCGAATTGAATTGCTCTCAATGTATAGATTGATTTTGGGAGAACTGGGGCCTTAACAATATTGACAATGCCAATAAGTGAATACGGAGTTTATCCCCATTTCTTTAGTTTTTCCTTATTTTCTCTCAGGAGTAGTATATAGACTTCAGCGTTTAAATCTGGCACACTCTCTTTAAAATAATGCCTAAGTATTTTATTTTGATGCTATTATGAATGGGATTTTAAATTATTCATTTTCTTAATGTTACCTTACTGGTACATAGCAACCCAATTGACCTTGTAGCCTGCAGGCTCCTTTCATTTACTTGTTAGTTCTAGAAGCTATCTTTGGGGAATTTCTGTGCATACAATCACGTCACCTGCAAATGAATACACTTCACTTCTATTTTATCTTATCTTTACTTATCTCTTTTATTGCTTTTCCTTGGTCAATGCTCTGGCTAGGACCTCTGGTACAATAGAAATGTATTAGATGTTCAGTAGAAATGGTGAGTGTTGGCATCCTTATCTTGTTCCTTACATTAAGTAAAAAGTATCCAGTCTTTCACCATAAAGTATGATGTCAATTCTAGCTTTTCCGTAGATGTCATTCATCAAATTAAACAAGTGGCCTTTTACTCGCAGTGTGCTGAGAGATTTGATACATTAATATGATACATTATATTGATTTCTATATATTCATCCAAAGGTGCCTCCTGAGATAAATTGTTCTTGCTCATAATATGTTGGATTCCACTTGCTGAAGTTTCCTTAAGGATTCATGAGTGACATTGACTTGAAGTTACTTTTTTTGACACCTTTATCTGGTTTTGGTATCAGGGTATTACTAACCTCATAAAACAATTTGGGAAGTGTTTCTTCCTCTTGCATTTTCTCCAACAGTTTGTATAAGACTGGTGTTAGTAATTAAATGTTGGATAGAATTCACCAGGTTCCATCAGAGCATGGAGTTTTCTTTGTGGAATTAAAAAAATTATGTATTTAATATCTTTAATTCATATGAGATTAATTAGTTTTCCTATTTTTGCTTAATTCAGTTCA
The DNA here is from genome assembly GCF_048564905.1 of Vicugna pacos. Classification (NCBI taxonomy): domain Eukaryota; kingdom Metazoa; phylum Chordata; class Mammalia; order Artiodactyla; family Camelidae; genus Vicugna; species Vicugna pacos. Next base: position 24,658,545 of record NC_133006.1, read on the forward strand.
GTAAATGATGTCTTTAAAGAAATTGGTTCATTTTTTTGCTCATCAAATTTATTTGCTTAAATTGCTTGTGAAAGTCTCTTATTATTCGTTTTAAGTAATAAATCTCTGCTTTTGAAACATTCCACAAATTTTTATTTTATTTTCATTGAGTTAAAAAGATTTCTAATTTCCCTTCTGATTTCTTCTTTAAACCAGGATAATCCATGGGTTTAAAGTGTGTTGGTTAATTTCTGAATGTTAAGAAGTTTCCAAACTTCCTTTGTCCTTCATTCTCACTGTTTACTCTCAGAATTTTATTTTAAGTTCTTGAATTTATAGATTTCAAAACACAGCACAACTATTATTTCCAAAAAATTACAGCACACCAACAATAAGAAAAAAGAAAAGCCAAACAAACACGTTTTTCAAAAGTTGTGCAATACAGGGTAATGATAAACTGATGATTTTCCTAAATCTCAGAGTGACGAAGGTACAGCCCAAGCACGCTGTAGCCCATACTGCCTTTGGACTCAGTCTGTGACATCAGCCCCGCCCTGGTGTCCAGCTTGCTCACCCAGCAGGCACATTTTGGAATTGCAGCCCCGCAATCACGTGAGCCAAGTTTTAAATGCATTTTTATCTATATATGCACGCATGTATTGGGGCTCTGCTTCTCTGACGCACAGTGTCTAATACAGGACTGTTACAGGCACTAACAATAACTGCTAAACCCTTGCGGTTTTCAAGGAATTTCTAAGGCAGGTGGTGGCTGTGCGATCACGTGACACCCACTGGCCAGGAAAGCACGTGAGCAGAAGAAACTCTCCTTGCCCGGGGGGAAAGGTGGAGGGTGAGATGAACCATCCCTGAGGAAGGAGCGTTTCAGCAGAGATGCAGGGGTAAGACCAGAGGTTAGGGCAGGTCGCTGCGGTGGAATGTGCTAGATGAGGGAAGAACAAGGGATCAAAAGTCCTGGCATGGAAAGGACAGATTTGAGACCAGGGTGGCCGGGACAAGGACAGCTACATCCTGTGCCTTCTATCCGGGGGCTCCCTCCCTCCACCTGCTCCACCTGCACACTCAGCACGTGGACCCACCGGCTGACATCAGAAGCCCTAGGATTACAAAATAGTAGGACCTGGAGGCCCTGGGCCTTCTAGCCTAGTGGCTTTGTTCTGGAGATACTGAAGCTGAAGCCACAGAAGGAAGTGACCGCCCCAGGAAACGGAGGGTGTGGCAGGGATGGAACTTGCTGACCTGAGGCCAGTGGGCTTTCCACAAAGAGAACAAATGTAATTGGCGGGGGAGGGGGCGGAATTTGAGGGGAGAGTGAGCCAACGACCAGGGGGTGAGATGCAGATATTGGGGAGAGTCCTACTTTCAGGCAAGTTACACCTCCTTCTCCATCATGAGAGCATTTCCAAAACTCCTCCACTCCTCCTCATCCTCTACTTCTTTAAGCCCTGCTCAAGAACTACTTCCTTCTGGAATGTTTTCTTATGGAGGTGTTGAACTAACATTTCCACTGTTTTACTCCAAATACTCTCAGTGCCTAATCAGTGTGGGATTTGAATTCACTTGTGAGGTTGTGGGGTTTCATGCTGGTACTTTGGTTCCCAGGTATCATTGTCAAAATGGACTTTATCCAATAGACATAAAGGGACCTAGATCTTCCCTTTTGTCAATGAATGAAAATCTAAAAAATAGCCATTGGTACCTACATGGAAAGACGTGGGGAATTCCTACCGCACACAGTTGCCATGTACTACAGGGTACTTCCTCAGGGGACCTCGGCTCCCTTCAGCCAGTGAGTCCTGGGTCCGAGAATTGGCTCAGGTCTGGAAACTGAATAAGGGATGGTAGCTTTCTATTAGGCAGCTCATCTCAGCCTAAAATTTAGTTATTCCTATCTATTGATTATCATGCTAAGCAACTCTTGTTGTCTGTCCATCCACCTTGCCCCTAGAAACACCACAATCTATGAAGCATTTCCATAAAGACTTTGAGGTCAGAATTTCCTGCTTCCATTGTGACATTGCTGGTTTTAGGGATTTAGTCCTTGTTTCTGTCTTGCTGTCACCTGTCCTCTGACTTTCTGGGACACTATCACCCCTGTTACTGCTGTAATATTCTCTCCTAGAGTCAGTCCCCGCCTACAAAGGACAGACACACTGAGGTCACTACTCTGCTCACTTGCTCAGTCCTTATTGCCTGAGAAACAGTTTCCCTTGGAAGACAGACTCGTGGGTTTTTCCCAGTTTTATTTTGTGCTACCACGTCCACTCGCCTGAGCTTTTTCATGTCTTTCTGTTCAATCACCACGGTGGTTCTGGCATCTCTGCTTCATTTGATGTGCAGCCAGAACTTCCTGTTAGAACAGCTTTATTGAGATATAAATGAGACATCTCTTTCAACCATTGGAAAGAATCAATTACAGCATATTCACAGAGAGGTGTGACCATACGCACAATAAATTTTGGAACATTTTGGTCCCTCAAACCATTTTTCTGTCTCTCACAAGTGGTGATCTCCTGTCCACCCTACAGCCACCTGTCCCTACAGCACACACAGTGATATTTGTATGTTCAGAAAAAAAGATCCTACGCATATGGGTCCCCTATTCCAACCTGCTGTAAATCTATGTTACATCTGTGGTATAAACCATCAGTTTGGCCTGGAGCCAGCACTAGGATTACTAGATCTAAGGGCAGAGAGAGGGAGTGGCTGCAGAGAAGACAGAAATCCAGCAAGATTTAAAGGAAGATGGGAAACTTTTGGGTCCCTCTTCTTCACTAATTCTAGAATCTAGTTCCTTAAAAAAGATGGGAGAAAGATGCAAAGAAGAATCGGGCCAGAGCTGGATAATGCTGAGAATTTCTCTCTTGATACCACTGAGATCCTGTGTGCAGGGACCCCTTGGAATTGTGGGGACAATGACAGGCAAAAATGACTCCTCCTGCTGTCAGAGATGGGGGACACCCAGAGCAGAATGAGGCCAGAATTCTACATATGAAGAAGAACATCATAATTTTAAAAATCCTAAAAGGGCAAAATATGAACACACACAAAAAGGACAGCGGCTGAGGGCTGGACTTTTTCCTGAGCCTAGGGTGACATGGTCACAGGAAGCCCTCGTTATCAATGTCCTCCAGACAGGACAAGGCCCAGGTGACTTCTGAGTCTCTGTGATCACAGGATCTGGTGGGACCAGGTTCTACTGAAATTACAGGGACACAGGACCAGAGAAGATGACCCATCCCAGTAGTGACCACTTCCCAGCCCACAAGGAACTGAGCACTGACTGTGCACAGTCCTTGCCACACTCCCTCCTCACAGCCTTCTGTCCTCCCTGCAACAGGCTCAGTACAACAAGCATGCAGATTCTGGAAGGTTCTCAGTGCTTCTTTATTTCCACTCACAAATTTTAGGAATCTTCACCTTTATTATTTCATTAATGGCTTGTGGCACGAATTACAAAAAAAAAATTCATATCCAGATTTATTTTCATTAGGAAAGTAAGACATTATTATAAAATGTAGCACAAAGTTAAGACAGGGATGGAGACGGCCCAGCCCCACCTCTGCTGGAAAAGGAAAGTCAACCAGGGAAGAAAACACAGGTCAGGGTGGGGGTGGGGGGAGGTCGTGGAGGGCAGGGTTGGGCCAGTCTCCCCACCTCCTCACATTGTGCTAATAGAAGCACAGACACATTCAGGTGCAGCTGCAGAAACAGGAGTCAGGGGATCTGAAGTCACAAAGTGAACACATCGTGTATCACTCAGTCCCTCACAAGGCAGCTGTCTCACACTGTGAAAGAAAAGAATCAGGAACCGATTCAGGTCAGTCATGGAAGTGCTGACATTCTCAACAGCCCCTCACATGCTCAAAATGTCCCACTCAGAGAATCCCCACACCCAGGGCATCCCCTCTGCCCCAACCCCTCTCCCAGTCTAGGGCCCCCAGTGTCTCACCTCTGGGATCTGTGAGAGACACATCAGAGCCCTGGGCACTGTCACTGCCTGGGGGAGAACAAAACCAGGACGTGGTCAGAGCCCACAGGAGAGAAACCAGAGGAGGAATTCTGAGGTGGGTGAGCTCCCCACATGGCCTCCCAGGTCCACCATCACAAGGGTCTCAGGAACCACACTCACTCCATACTTACTTGCAGCCTGAGCATAGCTCCCTCCTTTTTCACCTGTGAGAAGAAAACATCTTGTGAGAGGCCAGGGAGAAGCCTGAGTCATGAGAGGAACCCCTTGTTCTGGACCACAGAGAACTTTGTAAAACTGGACCAAAAATCCAGGACAGGTTCAGAACATGAAGGAAGGGGGGACTGGACCAACTACCTTCTTCAGGTCTGTCCTCAATGGGGGTCTATCCATCTGACTTCTGACTGCTGGGAATCTGATCCCCAACTGCAATTCCAAGCTGAAAAATTTGTCTTTCATTTTCATAAGTGCTTTACAAAGTGTTAGCCCTCAGCTCCAGACGGGCAAGCACGTGTGTGAACAGTACCTCCCAGTAACGAGGCAGGCAAACTTATACTGGGCTTGACACCCCCCAAGTTGGACAAGAAAAGTCCAATTCCCCCTCCCTTCCCTACCTGAGTGCCTCTTCCTCCAGATCACAACTCCTGCCACCACAGCTCCAATGACCACAAAGAGAACCAGGCCAACAATGATGCCCATGATGGGGACGGTGGGCTGAGGAGGCGGCTCTGCAATGAGAAGGGAACAGGCCCTGACCTCAGGCTTGAGTCCCGACCTTGCTGAAGGTCACCAGAAGGGCTTCTGCTTTATCAGAGAAGAAGCTCCACCCCCGTCTCCCTCCTCACCCCATCTCAGGGTGAGGGGCTCCTGAAGCCCCTCGTGCTGCACGTGGCACGTGTATCTCTGCTCCTCTCCAGGAGGCACAACCAGGGCCGCCCACTTCTGGAAGGTCCCGTCCCCTGCAGGCCTGGTCTCCACGAGCTCCGTGTCCTGGGCCTGGTCCTCCCCATCACGCTGCCAGGTCAGTGAGATCTCCGCAGGGTAGAAGTCCAGGGCCCAGCACCTCAGGGTGGCCTTACGGTCAGACGTGGGATGATGCGTCACATGTGTCCTTGGAGGGTCTGAGGAAGAAGAATAAGAAACTTGTCACTCTGGGTTACCTCCATGAGCCACTGATGCAGCATCAGGTGACCATCCTGAGACTGGACAGGATGATGGGTTTGAAAAGAAGCACAAACCCAGGACACCAGCCTGCACCTGGATGTCTGGGAATATCTCCTAGTCCTCGGAATGTTTAATATTTCAGAATGAAAGACAATATGGGAGGCTCCAGGAATGTAAGGTGGGGAATACAGGGTCATGTTCATGACTTTGGTGGAGGATCAATGCCTCAGAAATGCTGGAATCTGGATTCAAACACGGTCTCGGGCTGAGAACAGGCCTGAGAGAGAAAGTCCTGGTTCACAAGATGGCGGCCGGGGTCAAAGGGCACCGCGGGTCAGTTATTTCGGGGACGGCCTCCCCCTCTTTATCCGAAAGAGCCTGGATTTCCTCACTGTCCTTTAGAGAAGTCGGGCCCCTGGCAAGTCACTCTCCTGTACAGAATGTGGGGACCTGGGCGGACCCCTCCCTCTGCAGCAGGAAGCCGGGCGGTTTCCCGCGGGATCCCGTCTCCTCTCCTCGTGGGATCCGAGCGGCAGCCCGAGGGGAGGCCGTGGAGGCCCCGCGGCCCCTCGTACCTGCGCGCTGCAGCGTCTCCTTCCCGTTCTCCAGGTATCTGCCGAGCCACTCCACGCAGGTGCCCTCCAGGTAGTTCCTGAAATGCTCCGCCACATCACCGGCCGCCTCCCACTTGCGCTGGGTGATCTGAGCCGCCGCGTCCGCCGCGGTCCAGGAGCGCAGGTCGTCGTTCAGGGCGATGTAATCCTTGCCGTCGTAGGAGAACTGCATGTACCCGCGGAGGAGGCGGCCGTCCGGCCCCACGTCGCAGCCAGACATCCTCTGGAAGGTGTGAGACCCTGACCCCGCCCCGCCCCCCACCGTGATTAAACCTCAACTGAAAATGAAACCGGGTCAAGGTCCCGCCGGCTCTTCCCGGGTCGAGGGCCGGGCGGGCCCCGCAATGTCGGGGTGACCCTCGGACCCGGAGACTCGGGGGCCCCCGGCCCGTCCCTGGGGAGGGGGTCGTGAGCTGGACCCGGGCCCGCGTCGCTCACCGGCCTCGCTCTGGTTGTAGTAGCCGCGCACGTTGTTCAGGCTCTCTCGGTACCACTGTGCGTTGCCCTTCGCATTCCGTGTCTCCCGTTCCCAATACTCCGGCCCCTCCTGCTCCACCCACCGCGCCCGCGGCGCCATCCTCGGATTTGGGGCGTCGCCGTCGAACCGCACGAACTGCGTGTCGTCCACGTAGCCGACGATGATGAAGCGGGGCTCCCCGCGGCCGGGCCGGGACACGGTGGTCTCGAAATACCTCAGAGAGTGGGAGCCTGGGGGCGGGGAGGGGGTGAGACCCGGCCCGACCCTTCTACTCCCTCGGGTCCGGGGTCGGAAGTGATGGGGCCCGGAGGACGGGGGAGCTCGTGAGACGGAAAAGGGGCGGCGGGTGGAGAAGAGTCAGGATCAGATGGGACAGAAGAGGGGGCGGGAAGCAAGGGAGCGAGGACCCGGGACCCGGGTGGGGTGATGGGTCTGGGCGGGGGCCGGCGAGGTCGCACCTTCCCCGGGGTCCTGCCCTCCTGTCCAGAGGCCCCTCGCTCCTCCCCCGCAGAGGCCGTTCCCTCCCGACCCGCACTCACCCGCCCGGGTCTCGGTCAGGGCCAGGGCCCCCGAGAGCAGCAGGAGGAGGGCTCGCGTCCCCATGACTGGCCTGCCCCGACTCTGAAGACAAGCTGAGTGGAGGCAGGTCCGTGCGGACTTTATAACCGGGAACCGGGGTGACGCTGATTGGCTTCTCCAGAAACAGAACTCGCAATGGGACTGAGAAGTGGGGCCGCGTCACGAGTGTCCAGGCAGGAGCGCCCGACACAGGTTGTGAGAGAGAAAGTGAAACCTGGGGAGATGGGGAACCCCCAGCACGGAGCGTCCCCACCCCAGACCCCACCCTAGGCACACCCCGAGAACCTTGCCCTTCTGGGGACCTGGGACTTTGCCCTGATCCCTCCCCTCCTGCACCGAGGGCTCTTTGACACACTGTCTCCCGGGTCCTGGCCCAGGGCTGTGTCAGTTTGTGATTTTCAAAACATTTTGGTCAGAATGCTCACACAGTCTTACAAATGAGTTAGAACCCAAGGATAATTTTGTGTATGTGGGTACATCTACCGATATTTTTCATAGTAGGAATAACAGTTTAAATTTTTGTATTAACTTTTGAGAATAATATTAATAATCCATGCATTTAATATAAAGATAGTTTCCCAAAATAAACATGGTAGTGAGAAGGCATAGCTTTTTACATTTTTACATTTTTTCAAGTCTCTTTCTAATTTGTCTCAATAGAAGACCATTGGATTTTCATGCTTGCTGTTACATTTAATCAGTTATTTTGATTTGACGTCTCACACATATGTAGGAGTAGTATTTTAAATAACCTTTTCAGATCATTGTGGATGGTCCTCTTTAATGCTAAACTAAAACTACACACGTGGTAGTTTGTAACAGTTATTTGTATAGTGGACCTGAGATAGTATCACTGAATATTTCCTGTTACGTTAGAATCCAGAGCCTGTTTTGCACGCTGAATGTCTCTGTACTAATGTAAAATTTTAAAAAAAGTAATACATTGTTTCACTACATTATACAGATCTTCCAATGTCATTCATTCTTTCAAGTAAAAACAGTATTCCATAAAAAAAGAGGGTAGTTCAGTTGACACAAATTATTTCACATGGGACACAGTACTTTGAAATGTAGCAGAAGTGCTTTATGTGTACGTCCCATGTCATCATAGAAGATATTAAGGATGAAGACTTAGGAATGATAATTTTAATGCTTCAACCAGGACGTTTTAAAGCAAACCTATTTTTTTCCTACAAGAAACTTGTGAAAATAATTACTACTGCAGTTTGCTTCCATAGTCTCCAGTACTTCGAAGCTGTATTGTACCGCAAAGTCGATGTCAACATAGTGAGGAGGCAAATAGTATCTTAGTAATGCTCTGAAAGTAATTTTGACTGGGCATCTGATTGAATCTCAAACATAGGGAGGGCACACTAGAGCGAGGATACAGTTGTAACTGGACAGAAGCAGTGGTCGCTGTGTTAGCACAGCGAGAGGTTTGGTACACTGAGAGGGACACAGTGCCACCTTGTTTGGTCTGTCCTTAGACAGAATATGTCATGGTCTTGTCTTGTCTTCCTGTATCGTGGTCTCAAGTGTCCCTGTCTGATGTTGATGTTCTGTGAGATGACTTATGTCCACTGCTGGATAACCTGGCTGAGTGGGGAGCATCAGCTCCGCTTCCTACAACACTGAGGTCAATGTAAGTTTCAGACTAGTTCCTGTTGTGAGAGGCTGCTTTGTCCTTTTTGAATTCAATATTTTAAAAGAACTACATCAAAAAAAAATTAGAGAATGATTTAGAAAAGAAGAAATGCTAGACAAACATATTAGTAATAAATGTAAACAAAAATGAAAATGTGGAATAAGAAATGGGTATGAATTAAAATCTATCATCTTGGCAAAGATGTAAGTGAATGAGGGGAGGACTGACAGGAATTGAGGGAGAACAGACTGTTGTAAAGACTGATGGGATTGAAAACTGGTACAGAAATCTTACAGGTCACTTTTGCCAAATGTCTCAATAGTTTCAATATGTTAACACTGAAATATAGACATTTTTCCTTTACAAATGTATCCTAAGAAGATAATCACACATATTCTCCAAAATAGATATTCAGGGATGCACCTTGAATTGTGGTTTATAGAAGCAAAGAGTGGAAGCACTCTAAATGTTACAATCACTGTAATGATGGTCACTATGAACAGAGGAGCTCTGACTATGTCTCAGGCAGTCATTCCATGTGATTTACATACAGGGTCAAATTTATGACTCAGAGCAAACCCGTGAGGTGCCCACCATGTGATCACTTTGAACAGACAGGGAAAGGAGACTCAGAGAGGTTAAGGAGCGTCTATTTGCATCAGGATCTGGAGACACCGGAGGAGAGCAACAGTTAGGCGCCTAGTGATGGGAGACAGGCTCTGCTGTGCGGGAGAGGGACAGAAATGACTGAGACAGATGCACATCACGACTGTGCTAAGTGCCGTGAGGAAGAGCTGATGATGCCATGAGAGCAGGTAACAGGAGTCCTGACAGGTCCCCTGCCGCTGTTATCAATAATATCTGAAAGACAGAAAGGATAAATGGAATATGAAATAAAAATAGAATTCTATATAATTCTATACAAGTATAGAATGAAAAAAACTCTTGGGATTAAAAATATGATCATAGAAATGAATAATTTCAGAGATGAATTGGAAGATTACACTCATGCTCCCAGCAAGTAGACAGAAAAGTAATGACAAGGAGGAGAGAGGACCTGTGAGAATATGTCTGTTAGTCACGACTTTCCAACAAGTTACAATTACAAGTTGCCAAAATAATGGAGAGTAGGGAATGATAAAAAAAAAATCAAGAAGACTTCTCAGAGTTTACAGGCAAAAATTTACATCTTGAACGGCCTACACAAATTCTTAGTGCACTAGATGGAAACAGACCCACACCAGACACATCAAGTGAAATTTGAGAAACAGGTTGGAAAAGAAGAGACCTTGAAAACTAAGAGGCAACAAACATGTGCCCGGAGGCTAGAAGACACTGAGCAATGCCTTCTCAATTCTGAGGAAAGAATAAGTGTTTCCAACAGAGTTGTTTATCTAGTCAAGATGTGAGTCAGCCCTAGGGCAGCCTAAGGCCCTTCAGGGTTACAGTGTTTCACTTTCCATGTTCCTTTCCTCAGGATACTGTTAGGCAAAGTGGAGGAAAATGGTGGAGTAAATCAACAATGGGGAAGCCATGGGATCCAGGCCCCAGGGGAGCCAAACAAAAGAGCTAGAGGGCTGCCCAGGAGGCGGTGAAGGAGATCCAGGGCGTCAGCCCAGCCCCAGGTGTGCAGGGACCCCTTCCACACGAGGCAGGCCTGAGGGCTGTGGGACAGGGCTGTGCAAAGAGACGAAGTTGGTAGAATATCAGATGTACTCAAAGATGTTCAGGAAGACTAGACTCTGAGGAGAGCTTGGGGATGGTTTAAAATGAGTACAATAAAATAATTATTTATTCCTGGGAAAATTAAAAATTCATTCAAGAAAATGAGAGGAAAAAAAAGAAAATAAAAGGAAAGTAGTCATAGCCTACTAAATGCTCAGTTGTGACTTTCATGTCCATCATCATAATAATGTAAATATTGCAGATTGAGCTCATCAAAATTGCAAAATTGATAAATTTGTAATTATAAATTATGATTGTATTGGGAGGACAGCGGTGTGTGAAAGAAGAACCAGTTAACTAAAGATGATGCATAAAGCTGAAAAACAAAGGAGTATTATAAACAGCATGCTATCTAGAGGCATTGAAATAACAATTAGAGATTCAGCTGAAAGTGTAAAACAGCTTGTCTCTGAGATTCAAGAATTGGGGCAGCGTGGAAGATTGAATCAACTGCCTTGATATCAAGTCTTGTAGAAGTGTTTTACTCTTTAAAGCTATGTGCATGTGTTCATTAGCCAAAAATGAAAAGACACCCCGGTAGGAGTGACAATGGACTCAGGAGCTGTTCTGTAAGGAGAGTCACAGACATGGGGCAGTAGTTACAATAAAGCAGGACATACAGTGGTCAGTTTTTATGGGATGACTTGTTTTTATTTATTTAGTTTAGGTTGATTATTATTAATTTTTTTAGTAGGAGGAATTACAGCATACCTGTAGGCAAGAAGGAATGATCCAGAAGAGAGCCAGAAACTGCTGATACAGGGGAGGGAGGAGCCACATCCTGTGCCCTCCCTGAGGGGCAGCCTTAGACAGGAGGGACCATCCATCATCACTGGGGGGAAGGTGAGGATACAGGTGCAGCTGTGGGAGTGCGGGAGGATGATGTCATTCTACCTGAGTCCTCTTTCATTTTCTGAGTGAAAACAGAAGTTCATCAGTAAGGATAGGGAGTGGGGAGGGAGTGGAGGGGATTGAGGAGGGAACAGAAAGTGAGAGACAGCCCTCTCAGGAGGTGGGAGAGTGAGCTAATTCAGACAAGGCATCTGACAATGCGGGGTGGGGGCCACTGAGGTCTGTGCTCATTAACTTAGAGACAGAAAGTTCCTGCCCTTGGGCAGCAACAGAAGGATGGATAATAAACTAAAAGAAAAAGCAACAAAATATCTCCCGTGTGAGGACTGTAGTTCTTTTTACTTTGTCATTGATCACTTTCAACACTTTATAACTTGTTTTACAGTGAATGTACATTATATCATATATGATACATTACCTGTACATCATAATCAGAATTAAAAAGCTATGTTTATTTTTTTAAAAAGTAAAAGCAGGTGGATAGAAAAAGTAGAGAGCCAGGGGTGGAGAGCTGAACTTGCCGGCCTCCACGCCTGGGCCGTGGGCTGTGAACTCACGGAGCCTTTCTCCTTGTCTCAGGACCATGTTCTCTGCAGAGGCCAAACAAGATCTTTCTCTTCTTTTTTGGCATGTGCTCATTTATTAGTATCTGGTCATCACTTTGTTGCTTTTAGGACGGTTTTTGTATTTTACATGGCATTTTTAGCTATTTTCAGTGGGGAGAATTGTCCATACAATGCAGCCCATCTTCTCCTGTAATGGAAATTCTATGTCAGAAGAGCTCAGTCAAAAGGCTCAGAATGGGCGTCCTCACACAGGATCTGCAGATGATCTGTCAAGTGTTTTCGGAGCGTAAGGGATTTTAATGTCTTTTAATTTTTGAAAACATTATATGCACACAGAGAATTTAAATGATACTGAAGAATATTAAAAAAAAAACCCTCTTATTGTCCCCCTAACCCCCTAGTCACGCAAGTCTTCTAGTCAGAAACCACTGCAGTGAGCAGTTTCTCTTCCCAGAGAAATATATCCACGTGTTAATGTGCACTGTTGTGTCAGTCATAGAGTTCAGGGCACAGGCTGGGAGAAGTTATCTGCAGATTCACATGTCTGTTGGAGGACTTGTTTTAGAATATACATCGAACTCTTAAACTCAACAATATGGAAACAAATAACTCAATGAAAGAGAATAAACAAAAGCCTGAACAGATACCCCATCAAAGAAGATGTATAAATGGAAATACATATGAAAAGATGGTCAACATCATATGCTATCAGGATATGGAACTTAAAAAAATGATTTTGTTTTGTTTGTTTTCTCCCAGGTTTTTTAAAACTTTATTTATGTATTTATTTTACAATACCAAAATTTTAAACTGAAGTATAGTTGATGTACAATATTATATGTTACAGGTATACAATATAGTGATTCACAATTTTTAAAGGTTAGGGGATAGTGATTATAAATTATTGGCTATATCCCCCGTGTTGTACATACATCCTTGTAGCTTATTTTACACCTAATAGTTTATACCTCTTAATCCTCCACCTCCATCTTGCCCCTCACCCTTCCTTCTCCCCACTGGTAACCACTAGTTTCTTCTCTACATCTGTGAGTCTGTTTCTTTTCTGAAAAACAATGATGTTATCCTATCACACACCGATGAGAACGGCTAGAATCCAAGAATGAGTAATACCAAACGCTGAGCAGGACGTGGAGCCACAGAAGCCCCCGGCACTGCTGCAGGAATACGAAGCAGCGCAGCCACTGCAGGGACGGGCAGCAGTTTCTCATGAAGCTACACAGAGACTCACTGTCCCACCTGCTGATCACTCCAGTACTTACAAAACTCATTTTAGAACTCATGTTTGCACAAAACCTTGCACACCAGTGTTTATAGCAGAGTACCCCTCAAGTGTGGGCTGCACATAGTGACTTCCTTCTAAAGACTACAGTATGGAAAGTGGGGAAGGAAAAATAAAAGTTCCCAAAGAGAATCCTGGGACATGTACCTCAGCCAGGTGATGAGGTGCATTTATTGGTGATAATCAAGTGGAGAGCACACACTCTCTATGTGTGGAGAATGTTACTTCATGTCTGTCGTCTTCTCCCCTCAAACTCTTTGCCTCAATCACTCAAGTCAAATAAAAAAGACAGTCTACAACATCCCTGAGCAGTCCTCTCCACAATATACAAGTCATTGAAAATGAGGAAAGTCTGAGAGGCTGTCACAGCCACAGAGCCTGAAGGAGATATGGACTTAATATAATGAGGTGTCTTCGATGGGACCCTGGATCAGAAAAAAAGAAAAACTAATGAAATCCAAATAAATCTTGGAGTTTGGTAATAATGTATCACTGGTGCTTCATTAGCTGTGACAAATGTATGGTCATCATATGAGATGTTCCCACAGGGAAACTGAGGGTGAGATATATAGTAACTCTGTACTAACTTTACTACATTTTTGTAAATTTTAAACCTTAGTATAATTTTTAAAAAACTTAGTATCCGCCGGAAACGAAGAGGGAGTTGAAGAAACAATATAGACTTTGAGTTTTCCAGGGTGTTTTCATTAAGGAAAGGAGAGTGTGTTGTGGAGAGAGAAGATGGGAACCTCAGACACAGGGCAGGGCTGCAGGGCTCTCCTCTCCTCCACCCCCTGCCTCACCCCCGAGCCTGACCCCAGAGCTACTCAGAAAGCTTCCTCATCCCCCACTGCTGTCCAGTCTCCAGGGTGCCATCTCCCTATGACTCAGACCACAGCCCCTCCGCTCCCCGGGCTGTGCCGAATAGGAGAGCAAAGGGCAGCAGCGCCCTCGTGTGGCCACAGGGATGATGACAGGAGACCTGAGCTCCCCTTTGACCTCCTTACCAGGGACCTGCCCAGGGTTTCCTTGGGCTCCCAGCAGTGAGACAGGGCTGTGCATCCAAGGGGACGACCCATCCAGTGTCAAGTTTAGAATATGAATTATTTCACAAAATACAGGCTTACACAGATGTTTTCCTCCCCATTGAATTACCAAAGATTTTGACCTCAGGGAGGAGCAGATCTCGAGAACGATAAAAGTTGGTTCCCAGGTCCAGTGTGGACTCCACAAACGTACTGGACGCCCTCAGTCTCCTGGGATAGTACCTTGAACTGCAAGTCCCTGTCACCTGTTTCCACTGCTGCTAACAAGGATGTAGGCTCTCGCTCCAGGGAATCAGCTCTGGAACCTCCATCCTGAAGATGGTGTGGAGGAGGGGGGAGGAGGAGGAGATCCCCAGGGTAACGGGGCCGCCCCCTGAGAAGTGAGGAGAAGGAAGAAATCATGACAGTAAGGGATGAAGGCCAACAGGACTGGAGAAGGAAGAAGCAGAGAGGAGAGGGGCGGGGAAGGGGCCAGCTCAGTGGCCACATGTGCAGGAGGGATGCGGTCTGTGTGGGGAGAGGCACAGGAGCTTTGGCCTGGGCTCTGGTAGAAGCTCCAGTTTTCACCTGGATGGTAATTACACAGGTGTTAGCTCTATATTTTGATAGTAAACTCCACTGAAGTTTTAGGTATTTTCTGTCCTTACAGGTATGCTGTGACTCAAATCACATGGAAGAAAGGGAAAAGAAAAAAAGAGAGAAGGGAGGTGATGAAAGGAATTCCTCTCTTGCAGAGAAATACCCCTTTTCCTGGTACCCACTCCCCCCTCTGCACACAGGATGCTGGGGGGCAGGGAGAATCAAGGGAGAGCCTGTCCTCAGCTCACAGCCTGGGCTACTTGGACACCATCTCTTTATTTGCTAAGACAGTGGGGACCACTGTGCCAAAAAGACTGGCCCCAGGGGCTTTGGAAAAGACCTGCCCAGCCGGTGGCCATGGAGGTCATTCCTGGAGAGCAGAGGACAGGATGTGGGGTGGAGCCTGTGGCTGCAAGGAGATCAGCCAAGAGTCTGAGCCCAGGTATTTCTGAACATTTCCCTGAGAACATGAAAACCATCTGCCCCCTCCCAAGACCTACTGGACCCAGGCGTCCCAACACTGTACCCAGGGACACCAACCATGGACCCTCATCCTGTGCAGGCATCAAACTTTCCACTCTTTGAAGCTTCAAGGACTCCCTCACCTCCTCCCCACTCCTGAGAGCCCAGGACTCCGGCGTCCTGCCTCTTCTTCCCTTTTGTGGACCTAACAGACAGGGACCTGCTGTCTGGATCCCTCAGGCCTGTCTCCAGCCACCTCCAGATCCTGAAATTAAATGTCCTGTAGTCCTGGACCCAAAGCTAATTTCTGGCCCTGCCTGATGACCCAGGGTTGGGTTTGTGGGTCAGGGGAGGCTCCCCAGGGCCCCACAGTTGGCAGCTGAGCCCCGCATCCAGCTGAGCAGAATCAGGTGATTTTTGACAAAAGACTGGGATCTGGAGGAGACACATCAGCCTTATGAAGGAGGAAAAAGCTGCCTCAGTCTCTCCCCTTCCATCCACAACCAGTGAACAAACACAACACACAACAAAGGTGACTCTGCCCACCACACCAGGACTCCAGAGAATTCCACACAATGGACGTAATAGAGGTGGGTCGACTGGAACCCACGGAGGAGGCAAAACCCAGGTAACAGCAGAGGCAGAGCCTCCGATCCTGGTCCCCAGCTGTGGCCACCGAGCTGGAAGCCCCAGGACACCTAGTGTAGCAGGGAGGTGACTCATAGGAATCCAGCATTCCAGCCTCAGCAGTGCCAGGGCCCCAGGTATAACTAGATATCAGCAAGAGTGGGTCCTGGGTCCCCAACCCACCAGCCACTGAGACACACATGACTTCGGCGTCCCAACACCCCACTCCAGCAACAGAGAACCTTACAACACGGGACAAGGCAGAGGTGCCTGCAGGATCCCAGCTCCCCTATCCCCTTCTTCCCTGTGGCAGTGATGCCGGGGAATTAGGGGATCCCAGACATGAGGGAAGAGCCCACTATCCCCATTCACCATGCAGCGACGCCAGCGACACTGTCTGTAAGAAGGCTCCAACGACCCTGGAGGCACATGAAGCAATAAAGAGGGCACGGGGCCACACTTCTGGCAGAGGTGATGGAGGGTGGAAAGTGCCAACTGTCAAACAAAAGGTAACACAAGTAAGAGAACCCAAAAACCCATGCTGTAGCGCCGCCTACTGGACAAGAGAAGGAAAGGCCTCTATTTTCTAATCTGTTGAATTGTTGGAATCAAGCTGAAACGTGTTCCTCGCATCAAATGCCTTGGCAGAGGAACAAGACATCAAGCACTGTGAAGAACCACAGTAACACTGTACCACAAAAAACAAAAGACAATTCTCCACAAGTCACACTTAAAGTCGTGGATTATTGCGATATAATCAATAGAGAATTCAAAACTGCTGTCATGAAGACACTCAACAAACTACAAGAAAACTTAGAAAGGCAGTATAATGAGCTCAGGAATAAAATTAGTGAATAGGGGCAGGGTCTGGGGTAGGGGCGGCAGGCGCCATGTCTGGCCGCGAAGGTGGCAAGAAGCCCCTGAAGCAGCCCAAGAAGCAGGCCAAGGAGATGGACGAGGAAGATACGGCATTCAAGCAGAGCAGTAAGAGGAGCAGAAGAAACTCGAGTTGCTAAAAGGGAAGGCTGCGGGGAAAGGTCCCCTGGCCACAGGTGGAATTAAGAAATCTGGCAAAAAGTAAGCTGTTCCTTGTGCCTAAGGCAATGATGATCCTTAATTCCATTCCTGTTTAAACATCTGGATTCCCTGCCATAACATCGGTTGCCACCTGTAGCTAGAATGAAGTGTTGTCTTGGAACCTATTGTACATTTAAGAATAAACTTTTGTGAAAAAAAAAATCAAACAGTGGCTCATCTTCTCTTTAGTTCATCTCAATCATTTCTACCTTAGCTGTGAAATCAGCACAAACTCAGCCCAGAATCCTGTCAAAATGTGTTCTTGTCTTTTTTCCATCCTGAATTTTGTACCACCTGGAATTAAACCAACTCATTTGAAATGGCAAAAAAAAAAAAAAAAGGATAGGAGGAATACTTTATCAAAGAGATTGAAATGCAAAATGAAAAGACAAACTACTGAGTGGGAGAAAATATTTCCAAAAGGATGCGACTGACAAGGGCTTAATTTCCAATGTATACAGACGGCTCATACACCCCAATATCAAAAAACAAACAACCCAGTTGAAAAATGAACAGAAGACTTTTCATTTCTCCAAGAAGACATACAAATAGCCAACAGGCACATGAAAAGATGCTCCATATTGCTAATTATTAGAGAAATGCAAATCAAAACTACAATGAGGTATCACCTCACACATGTTAGAATGGCCATCAACAAAAAGTCTAAGAATAATAAATGCGGGAGAGGGTGTGGAGGAAAGGGAACCCTCCTACACTGTTGGTGGGAATGTAAATTGGTGCAGCCACTATAGAAAACCATGTGAAGGTTCCTTTAAAAATTAAAAATAGAGTTACCATATGATCCAACATATATCTGGAAAAGACGAAAACTCTAATTTGAAAAGATACATGCACCCCAACACTCATAGCAGCACTATTCACAATAGCCAAGACATGGAAGCAACCTAAATGTCCATCAACAGAAGAACTGATAAAGATGTGGTGTATACACACACACACACACACACACACACACACACACTAGACTATTATTCAGCCATAAAGAAGGATGAAATATTGTCATTTGCTGCAACATGGGTGGACCTAGAGATTATCATACTAAGTGAAGTAAGTCAGGCAGAGAAAAACAAATACATGATATCACTTTTGTGTGGAATCTAAAAAAAAAAAAGAAATCAACTTATTCACAAAACAGAAACAGACTCACAGACATAGAAAACAAACTTATGGTTACCAAAGGGGAAAGGTTTGGGGGGAAAGGATGAATTAGGAGTTTGAGATTAGCAGATACTCACTACTATATATAACATAGATAAACAGCAAGGACTGCCTGTATAGCACAAGATACTATATTCAATATCTTATAATAGCCTATAATGGAAAAGAATCTGAAAGAGTATATATGTATGTATGTGTGTATATATATATACACAACTGAATCACTTTGCTATAGATGTGAAGCTAACACAATATTGTAAATTAACTATACTTCAGTTATATGTGTGTTTGTGTGTGTGTGTGTGTGTGTGTGTGTGTGCATGTATTTGGTCTTTGTCCCCATTTCTGGCACACAATGCCTAAAACCTTTAGAACCCCCTAAGTGATGAGAGCCACAAAGCTGTGTTTTGCTTTGTTAAAAATTGACTTTTGGACCAAACTTTAGGATGGGGGCTGGTTACCAGGAGAACCAACCATGTTAATAGAAGGTTGGAACTTTCAGTCCCACCTCATCCCCCATGTCCTGGGAGCTGAGAGGGGCTGAAGGTTTAATCAGTTGCAATGGCCAATGACTTAATCAATTGTGCCTATGCAATGAAACCTCCATAAAAACCCAAAATGATGGGGTTCAGAGAGCTTCCACATTGATGAAGACATGGAGATTTGGGGAGAATGATGCAATCTGAGAGGACATCCGCCAAGTCCTTCCCACATACCTTACTTGCCCTGTGCATCTACTCTATCTGGCTGGTCATCAGTTATATCCAGTAACCTAGTAAGTAAAACGTTTCTTGGAGTTCTGTGAGCTGCTCTAGCAAATTAATTGAACCCCAGTTGGGGATCATTAGAACACCCACTTTATAGACAATCAGAAACAGGTAACAACCTGTCCTTGTGATTGGCATATTAGGAAGGGGGACAGTCTTGCAAGACAGAGCATCTAACCTGTGGGATCTGATACTATCTCTAGTAGATTGAATCAGAATTGAGTTAATGGGTGATGTGGGGAAAATCCCCACACACTGGAATTTGGTGATCACAAAAGAACAGTAGGAGGAAAAGCCTGAGTTTTGCTTGAGATCTTCTATCTCCTGCAACACAGAGCGGTCAGCCTGGCAGAGATGGGAGAACTCCAGAAAAGAGAAAAGAAACAACAATTTTACCCACTGTAATGTGAAACCTTCCCCTATGGAGCTGAAATAGACACTTTGATTTCGCCCCTCTCTTCCTACAGTTTTAGACAAAGTTTCACTAAATAATTGGCGTTGACCTGTGTGAGTATGCCTCTTTCATTACATCTTGAAGATCTTGTGTTTTTTTCACAAATGGAAGGTTTGTGCCAACCCTGTGTTGAGCAAGTCTATTGGTGCTACTTTCCCAACAGCATCTGCTTGCTTCATGTCTCTGTGTCACATGTTGGTAATTCTCACACTATTACAAACTTTTTCATTATTATTAGATTTGTTATGCTGATCTGTGGTCAGTAATCTTTGATGTTATTATTGTAATTGCTTTGGGCCCCCATGAACCACTCCCATATAAGACAGCAAACTTAATGGATAAATGATGTGTCTGTTCTGACTACTCCACCGACTAGCTATTCCCCTGTCTCTCTCCCTCTCCTCAGGCCTCCCTACTCCTTGAGACACAACAACATTGACTTTAGGGCAATTAATAACCTTATAATGACCTCTAAGTGTTCAAGTGAAAGGAAGAGTCGCATGTATCACTTTAAATCAAAAGCTAGAAATTATTAGGCTCAGTCAGGAAGGCATGTCAAAAGCCAAGATAGGCTGAAAGCTGGGCCTCTTGGGCCGAACAGTTAGCCAAGTTGTGAAAGCAAAGGAAAATTCCTGAAGGAAATTAACAGTGCTCCTCCAGTGAACACACGAATGATAAGAAAACGAAACCACCTTTCTGCTGGTATGGAGAAGGTTGGCATGGTCCGGATAGAACAGCCGCAACATTTCCTTCAGCCAAATTCTAAGCCACAGCGAGGCCCTAACTCTCTTAAATTCTATGAAGGCTGAGAGAGGTGAGGAAGCTGCAGGAGAAAAATTTGAAGCTAGCAGAAGGTGGTTGACAAAGTTTAGGGAAAGAAGCCGTCTCTGTAACATAAAGTGCAAGGTGAGGCAGCAAGTGCTGATGTAAAAACTGCAGGTTACCCAGAAGATCTAGCTAAGGTAATCCGTGAAGGTGGCTGCACTAAACAACAGATTCTCAATGTAGACGAAATAGCCTTATATTGGAAAAAGCTGCCATCTAGAACTTTCATAGCTAGAGAGGAGAAGCCAATGCCTGATTCAAAGTGTCAAAGGACATGCTGGCTCCCTTGTTAAGGGCTAATGCAGCTGGCAACTTTAAGTTGAAATCAATGCTCATTTACCATTCAGAAAAATCCTAGGGCCCTTAAGATGTGTGCGAACTCCACTCTGCCTGTGCTCTGTAAATGGAACAACAAAGCCTAGACGACAGCGTTTCTGTTTACAACATGGTGGACTCAACATTTTCAGCCCAATATTGAAACCTACTTCTCAGAAGAAAGGACTTCTTTCAAGATATTGCTGCTCGTTGACAATGCGCCTGGTCACCCAAGAGCTCTCATGGAGATGGACAATGAGAACTTCCCTCCTCTCCTGCTTTCCCTGTTTGCTCATGGACCAATGACATGGTCTTAGGTACTTTGGATGATGCTAATAAGGGCAGCATCCCAGGGACAGCAGAAGAGGAAGGTCATAGGATCCTGGATGCCTGGACAACCTCGAGGTGCAGGGTCACTGAGCAGCCCTGGAACTGCCTGCCTCCCTGTCATGGAGACACAGACAAGCTTCCATCCTGCTAGACCACTGTTATTTGCGTTTCTGCTGCACACGCTGAGTTAATACATATGGAGAGAATAGGACTTCCCAGGGGCATGCGGCCGTGGTGGTCTGCTCTGGAGATGAGCAGAGATTTATTTATGGTATTCACCTCTGTGGGCTCCTAGGAGATTATTCTAAGTTGGAGAAGAGAGCTGGGCCAGAGGAGGCAGACAGGGAGATTGGAGACGGTTACCCTCCTCATCTTTCTAGCCATGGGGCTTCCCTGGGGGAGTGTTTGGCTCACCAGGTATTAGATTTGGGAGTCTTTGTTTCTTCACTTGCTGTCCTCTTTGCAGAACACGGGAGTGTTCGTCCTAGCCAGGAGCAGAAACTGGTTTGAACAGCTGATTTTTGGATAGCTGACCTCAGGTCCCTCATAGCCTGTGCCCTGGTGATCATAAAATTCTATCACTTCACTGTATTCTGTTTATTATAAGTGAGTCACTAGGTCCAGCTTATGCTCCAAGGGTGGGGATTACACAAGTGCATGAACACCGTGATCTGGGGATCACATCTCAGAAGTGGGCTTACTGTAAAGCGGACTTTGGCAGCCACCTAAATGTGTGGCATCTCACAGGGCTGTAGCCAAGAATGCAGAGATCAGTGGTATATACAAAACTCAGGTCAAAGGGATTTTGTGTTCAATCCACTGGAATGTAGGTCATAATTAAGATCCCAGAAAAGTGGCCCAGTCTTCTAGGCAATTTGGGGCTTGGAAGAGGCAAGAGGCTATGTAGAAATATAAAGAAAAGCCAATGAAAAGAAACCCAACAGTTGTAATAGTTAGTGTTCTCACTATTTCTCTTATGGATCTGAGAATTTACAAAGTCTTTGTGTTCAATAGTTACATGATTTAATAATCAGCACAGCCTTAAATAATTTAGGAAATATAATGGACTGAGGGATAAGGAAATCACATGACCCAGGCCTGACCAATCAGGTTACCACATTGTACCACATCCACCTAGCAACAGGGACTGGTCCAATGGTAATTTTTCTTTTTCAGTACTTTATAAATGGACGCTGTGAGAAAGATGTTTCTCTTTCTGCTTAAGTTGTTAAGGTGGGTAATGTGAGGGGATTAGAAATCACATTGGCTGTTTCCCCCAGGAACAGAGAAAGAGAAGAGAGATTGAGATCTGATGACTAGTTTGAGTCCCTGAATCCAATCACGTTTCAAATTAGACTCACTCCTTGTCTTCCCTGGGAAAATCAACATGTTATGTTAATCTCTTCTGCTAAAGCTAGATTGACATGAGTTTTGTTAACTTGCAACTGAGTCCTGTCACAATAATGTAGACTTTGCTGTGATGCTGGACCTCAGTTGCTCCCTTGAGGCTGTGAGTTCCTCATGGCTGTCATCACTGATGGACCAAAAGTACAGGGAGAAGGGAAGAGATAGAGAAGGAAAAAGAGGGGGACACTGAGTTATTGACACCTTCTGAAAAACGTGAGGCAGCTTCCTCCAGCAGTAACCATTCCTGTGGGTCTATACTCCTCTGAGTGTGGTCCTCTCAAGACAAAAAGCAAACAAACAAAAATCCCTTCTTCTTAAAATACATCTCATTTCCTGCTGGTAGCAAGAAAACCTCCTGTCTTGCAGTGACATCCTTGTTCACAGATGTTAAGCAGCCTGATGCTTAGGCTGGAAATGCTGCTGGGTTTCCCTTTATTACATCAGGATTGGGGTTCATCTATGGTGTAGCTGGGGTCAGAACAGTCCTGGAGAAGCCCTTCAATATGTAAACCAAATGTCACCCAAAGGGGCACAGGCGCAGCACCACGGAGCCATATGGTGCCTTTATGAATGAGATTTAGTCAGGAGAATTCATAAGCAGAGAAGTGTCAGAACACAACTGATCCCACGTTGTCACTGTCCCATGGAAGGGTACACTTGGGCTGGTGCAGTATATTCCCGTGGCCAGTGTCTGGGCGTGAGGATGCTCCCAAATGCTCT
The DNA here is from genome assembly GCF_048564905.1 of Vicugna pacos. Classification (NCBI taxonomy): domain Eukaryota; kingdom Metazoa; phylum Chordata; class Mammalia; order Artiodactyla; family Camelidae; genus Vicugna; species Vicugna pacos. The sequence continues at coordinate 24,681,223 of NC_133006.1, forward strand.
GCGTATTTACCAGGACAGCCAGGCAGAAACATCTTTACTACCACGACACAACAGTAGGTCTGGTTGGAAGAAGTGATCCGGTTAAAAGTGGGAGCCTCTGGAGCTCAGGGCCCGGCATTGACCTGTTTTTTCCAAGTCAGTTCATATCTGCTGACCCAGCTCTCCTCTCTAACAAGGCTGGAGGAAATGTGCCTTGAGGGCAGCTAGCTCCGGGTCTCAGCTGATTTTCCAGTCTCACTGCAGCTGCTCCCCAGGCTCCCCAGCACCTGCGAAGATCCTCTCAAACATTTCCAAGAGTCGCACAGGGTTATTTCCAATATTACATCTACGTTTTTTATTGTCTTCTGGATATTGCTACAACTTATTGGTGTTTTTGTGGCTGCTACTTTGCTATGTCATTTCGCTACACTAAACAAGTGTAACAATTTATTTAATCCCTTTTCTGTAAATACTTTTCTCCATTTTCTGTTAATAGCTTCCACCTCGGCTTTTGTTCTTTGTTTCCTACTAAATAGTGGGTCCTTTAACATTTTCCTGGCCATATACCCTGGTATTACTTTATGTTACTTAATGCTGTAGCGCTTTGTGTTACTAGAACACTCTCACTGCAGTATTTTAAAAATCAATCCTGTTAAAACTTTAATCTCAACTCTGATATAACAATACAAAGCTCAGTTTCTCGTCTCTCTCAAGTGAGTCAGTGCTCTGACCCTGGCTATTGGTGTCAGAATATGCATTTATTATGGTAAATAGATGTTATAACAAATAAACCCCCAAATTTCAGTGACTCCACAAAATAGAAGGTTACTTTTGCCTGTAAGCTGCCCGGTGCGTTTCTAATTGAGCAGTGTGTTGGTGGGGGAGGTTGGGACACAGCACTGTCTGCTCCATGCAGTCACTCAGGGGCTCAGGCTGACACTGTTGGTACCATGTTCATTACATGATCATTTTCCTTCAGAAGAAGGGAGATTACAGCACATAGAAGAGCATGTGTGTGTGTATTTTTTCATATTGATTTGTAGGTGAATATTTAGATAATACTCTTTCACATATTTTTAAGATTTTATTTCTGTAGAAGAGTTTTAGTTTCACAGCAAAACTGAGGGGAATCTATAGACATTTTCCTCACACTCCCTGCCCTCATACATGCATAGTAGCTCTTATCAATGCTCCCTGCAGAGTGGTATATTTGTTACAATTGATGAACCTACAATGACACATCATGATCACCCAAAGTCCATAGTTTATATTACAGTTCACTTTTGGAGGTCTACACTCTATGGGTTTGGACAAATGTATAATGATATGTGTCCATCATTATAGTATCACACAGAGTATTTTCACTGCCCTAAAAATCCTCTATGTTCTACCTACTCATTCCTCTCCTCATCCCCCAAACCCTGGCAACACGTCTTTTTACTGTCTCCATAGTTTTGCCTTTTCTGAAATGTCATATGCTTGGAATCATACAGCATATAGGCTTTTCAGATTGGTTTCTTTCACATAATAATATGCATTTAAGGTTCCTCCATGTCTTTTCAAGGCTTGCTAGTTTATTTCTTTGGGGCACTAAATAATATTCCATTGTCTGCATATACCACAGTTTATTTATCCATTCACCTACTGAAGGACTTCTCGGTTGCTTCCAAGCATTGACAGTTATGAATAAAACTATCAACATCCATATGCAGGTTTTTGTGTAGACATAAGTTTTTAACTTACCATGTTATCTTCTAGGTATTTATGTGAAGGAAAAGCCGGGTTGGGCTAACAAGATAACTCACAAATCTAAGTATTGGAATACTGATCTGAGTTCTGCTGGACTAACTCGTAAATCTAAGTTAATTAGTGTTGGTTTGCTGATTCCCTGTTCATGTTTTTTTTTTTTTTGCTAGCCAGCTGGATTTTCAAAGAGATATATCTGGCTTTGGAATGTTGGTTTGCTGCCTCCCTGCCTCCAATTTTGTGATAATGATGCTGCTAAAGTTGTTCCATGCCTATTGGCCGAATACCCCAAGCTTGTACTTAACCCTATAAAACCTCATGCTCACGTCTTGGAGGTGCTCAGAGCTTCGGAGGAGAAGCCCCTCTGAGCCCGCCGGCGTAGTACATCTGAGTACGCCAACCCTTCGAGTGGTGCTTGTTTCTTGGCTGGCCTGTTGTTTCTGTAACATTTACAGTTTTGCATTTTACATTTAGATCTGTGGTCCATTTTGATTTGATTTTTGTGAAGGGTGTAAGTTCTATATCTAGATACTTTTTTTTTGTTTTGCACATGGATGTCCAGTTGTCCCTGCACCACTTTTGAATGACCATCTTTGCTCCATTGTATTGTCTTTGTTCCTTTGTCAAAGATCAGTTCACTACATTTATGTGACTATTTCTGGGCTCTCTATTCTGTTCCATTGAACAGGATATTGAATTATTTGTCTATTCTTTCCCCAATACCACACTGTCTTTTTTACTGTAGCTTTATAGTAAGTTCTGAAATTAAGCACTGTCAGGCCACTCAACTTTGTTCTTCCCTTTCAATGTTGTGTTTGTTGTTCCGGGTCTTTTGCCTCTCCATTTAAAATTTAAGATCAGTTTTTCAATATCTACAAAATAACTTGCTGAGATTTTCATTGGAATTGCATTAAATCTATAGTTCAGGTGAGGAAGAATTGACTTGGGGATCTGGATAGCTCTCAGTTCAGGCTGAGACAGCTCAGAGTAAGAGGCTCCAGGTCTCTTGAGTTGGAGAACATGACTTCTGTGTGAGACCGAGTAGCTCAGAAAAGCTAGAGTCAGACCTCCAAACACACTGAGTGTGAGGCAGAGAACAAGGCCTGAGACAAAGTCACCCAGAGTGCCTATTAGCCTATTCTGCTACGGGGGTCAAAAGGAAACGCTGACCTCAGGGGCTGTCTTCCTTTTCATCCCTGGAGAGACTGGATACCTTATTGTCCTGAGGGGAGGGCTGGCCCTCAGAGTCACTCTCTCGGTACAAAATCTTGGACGCTACAGAGGCCTCTTCCCTCTCCGGAGCCGAGGACGGGGCGGCATGCTCATTTCCCTCCCCTCTTATGAGAGGCCAGCGGGGGAGATCCAGGAGGGGTTGGGGAGGCCCCATGGCCCCTCGCACTTGTGGGCTGCAGCTCTGCCTTCTCTTTCTCAAGATACTGCGGAGCCTTCCACCAAACCACACGGACCACCAAGCCGGGTGATCTGAGTTGCAGTGTCCACCGCGGTCCAGGGGCTCAGGTCCTAGTTCAGGGCGATGCAGGCTGGGTCTTAGAAGGATTGTTCACACCACAGGAGGAAGTGCCTATCAGGCCCAGGCCCCTGGTCGCAGCCACAAATCACCAGAGTGCTGTGAGACTCTGGCCGCACCCTTGATATTAGCGACGCCCCTGCACTCATACCCTACCAGTTAGCCCCACAACACCCCGGGCCCCAAATCCTCTCCCCACCTCGCAGATCAGCGGGCGGCGATTGGGTTTGGGCCGCCTGCCGGGAGATGCGCCTTTCCCGGCTCCCGCGCCGCTGCAGCGGAGGGTCCCCTGCTCCTCCCCGCTGCGGAGGCCCGCCCAGGTCTTGGTCCGGGGCAGGGACCCCTCCCCGCCCGCCACCCCCAAAGCAGCAGGAGGAGTGGTTGGGTTCCTAAAGCCCTTACCATTGGAGTCTGAGAAGAGATCTGAGTCCCGGCAGGTCGGTAGAGTAACCCTAAAACGGGAACCACGGAGACCCTGATTGGCTTCTCTAGAAGCTGGACACGCAATGGGAGCGAGAACTGGGGTTACGTCATGAGTATCCAGGCAGGAGGGCCCGACACAGGTTGTGAGAGGAAGAAGTGAAACCCCGGAGACATGGGGAATCCCGGGTGGCTTGCCTCCCGCGCCCGGACACCGGTCTCCGGGCCTAAGACCCTGAAAGCCCTGCTCAGAAACCCGGAACCTGGCCCCGAGCCCTCCTCTCCTCCTGCATGGAGCACTCTTTGTTACCCTGTCTCCCTGAGTCCTGGCCCAGGGGCTGTGTCAGTCAGCAACGTACAAACTTTCGGCTTCAGAATTTCTATACACGCTTACCATTCGGCACCTCAAAGATAATTTCATTTATGTGGGTTATATCTGTCAATACTTACCATATTAGAAATTTAAATCTTAAAAAAATATTGATTCAATTATAATATTAATAACCCATTACATGTTTAAAATATATATTTTTATGAAAAATTACTATTTTCAAAAAAAAAGCCTAGTGAGAAGTGTTCCCTCTAGATTTTACATTTTTTTCAAGTCTTTTTTCTTGTCTGTCTCATTAGAAAACTGATGGATTTGCATATCTGCTTCCACATTGACTCTTTTTGACTGAAGTATATGAAAAAAAAATCCAGCCTCACACAAATATGTAGGGGAAATATAACGTTTTCAGATAATTGTGGTTATTCATCTTTGATGCTCTACTAAAACTACACAAGCTTATTTTGCAATTTGGAACTTGAAACTATCACTGAATATTTCCAAATTTTCTGTATAAGAATCCAAAGGTCTATCTTGTGCACTGAATAAATCTTATACTGATGCATGATTATTAAAAGTAATGCATTGCTTCACCAAACTGTATACATCTTACAGTGTTAACATTTAGTTAAGATTATCAAAAATCATATTTGTTAATATTACCACAGATTCCAATAGAATGGTTTGTTAGTACTGGGAACTGTCAAGATCAATTTTCTCATGAGAACTTATATTTTATCACTGGCAATAAATACTGCCAATTAACTAAGTCTAATATGCCAAATAACTCATTCATTATACCAAATAACTAACTCTAAATCATCATAGTACTTTGTCCTTCATTCTTAAAGTAAAAATGGCATTTTATAAAAAAGAGGCTAGGTCAACTTAGAAAAATTATTTTCCTTGAAACACAGTACTTTAGAACATAGCAGAGGTATTTTGTATGTACTTCCCATTTCATATCAGATATTCTAAAATGTGGACTCAAGAACGATGATTTAATAAAGTTAATAATTTTTAATACTACACCCAGGTATTTTTTCAGTGAAACTTGCTTTTTTATTCTCCAATTAAATGGTGGTGAAGAATACAATAACCACTATTGCTGTTTCGTCAAGTAGCCTCTATTCCTGCTAAGTTTTACCTCAGTGCAAATGTCAACACAGTGAAAAAGGTAAGTGAATTCTTGGTAATGTTATGAAAACAGTTTTGATCTCACGGATCCCATGGTAGGGTCTCAGTGACTTCAAGGGTTACACAGACCACACTTTGAGAACTGCTCTTCTGAGTAAACCAGCGGGACTACAAAATGGCACCCACCTCTTTGCCTCCTCTTCGCATCTCAGAATCCCTCTCCCTGAGCTGGACTCCCTGCCTCCCAAACCATTGCTTAGGGCTCTGCCTCTTGGCTCTTCTAAAAGACAACTTACCCCCTAGAAATCTGCCAGAGAGTGCCTCAGTCTAGGAGGGAGTTGGAGGACAGTTGTTTCCCCTTTAGAACTGGGAAGAGTTTATGCCTGAAGGCACCGGAGGAAAATTCATTCATGACCCATTTTGGTTTTGTTCATACCATATCCCAGAAAGAAATCAGATGCAGTCTGTATGAGAAATAATATTGGCCCTTTGCTTTTAAATGGGTCTAATACACCTTATTTGAGGCCTACAAAGCATCAATAATAGTGCTGTTCAATAGAACTTTCTGTGATGAAGAAATTGTTCTAAATCTGCACTTCCCATATGGTAGGTAGCTACTGAGCATTTGACATGTGGCTAGTGTCACTGAGCAGGTGAATTTTTATTTTCTTTAATTTAAATTTAAATATTCATATGTGACCAGTAGCTATCATATTCGACAGAGCATATCTAGAGTGTTTTAGTTTTCAATCTCCCGCCTCAAGAAGATACTGTATGGCTTATACATTGAAATACATTAAAATTATCTTGTATGGAAGCCATAGATTTGTCCATATGGGTCTTAGACATATCCTTAAAATACAGCACTCCCAAGAAAGTTTAATTAATATGTATTTTAATATCTAGAGTATACAGACATTAGCAAAAACAGAATCTATCACTTCAAAGTCATCAGTATTCAAAAATACCCATCACTGGAACTAATTCTTGTCTATATTACATTGAGACTTGATGTCATTTTCGTTAACCTGGTAAACATCAGCAAGCACATAAGTCTTCACTTAGCCCACGAGAAAGTATTTATTGAATGCTCCATATATAAAACACCTTGTAGGCCCTGTGCATAATTACACAATTATAAAACAGAAGACATAAGCCTTAGAATTCCACCACCTTAAAGTTCTTTATCTATCGTTCCTCCCCATACTTCCCCCCAAATTCATGTTTCTCTGTTTCCCTTCTCCCTTGGACTCCACTCTCTTCATCCTCTCCACCTAGATAAAAATATACATGAAATTTTCACAAATGTAGAATGAAGAATTTTTCTAATCATAACCCCAAGATGAAAAATCACAAAGAAAAAAAATAATACTTTTCTATGGCAACCACAAACTCACAGGCATGCAAACAAATGTCATAATTAAACTCCAAGTTACCAAAAAAGAAAAAAAAATCTGACCGACAAAAGGTTAGTATGTGTCAGTATTCTTCACCCAAAGACTACCAGGAACTCACCTAGTTGAATACATGGTATTTACTACTTGATGCAGCAAGAGAGTAAGCACACCATGGGAGCCATAGGGCATCTTAGAATGAGGGCATTAGAACGAATGCATTATTGTGGGCTTTGGGCTTTGGCTAGATAATTTGGGGAAGGTTAAGAAACAGGGGTTCACTCTAAATTGAGTATTGCCAGGAAGCAAGGTCAATTATATGACTGGGTGGCCTAATCAGTCTTACCTATATGGAGGGCAGACTAGAGCAAGGATAAAGCAGCAATTGGTTAAGAAGCAGCCATCACTCATGTTACCCAGGACAGGGAGATGTTCAACACTTTGTGAGTTGCACAGCGCCCTGTTTTCCTCTGTGCTTAAACATAATGATGTAATAGCCTTGTTTTGTGTCACTTTATCATGGTCTCAGTGTATCTTTGCCTAATGTTGGTATTTTGTGAGACGGTTTATGTCAAAGAAGAGAATAACATGGCCTAGCTGGGAGCAGCAGGCCAGCTTTAAACAACACTGAGATCCAGCTGTAAGTGTCACACTTGTTTCCTGGGGTCAGGGGCCAGCTTTTGTGGCTGCCACCAAGATGATGCACCACTTGATCATCTGGCTCTGGTGGCCAGCAGGGCTTCTATTCACAGTCCCACAGGATAGTAGCAAACAATGAAATGGTTCTTAAAACAGGTATGCATGCTCCCCATCCCTCCACCCAGCACACGGAAATGCCCATCTTCCAGTCCTTCCCTAAAAAAAGGTCTATTTGCATACCTTAAAAGCCACTGCCTAAGAGTCTGGCTTCCAATCAGCCTGCATGTGGATGCTAACTGAGAGCCTCTCCTCTGGGACACTGACAGGTCTTCGCATCCCCTCAACTAACTAGTACCCACTAAGAACAAAGAAGGCAGCTTGGACGATCAGAAAGCTTTCAGACGACCAAGAGCCAGGCTGAATGATAAGGTTTATTTTTTCAAGAGACAACTCCACCGAGGCTGAGAGAGGTGGCTGTTTTAGCTAATGTGCAGAACCCAACACAGAGAATCAAGGAAAATGAGGAAACAGAAGAATATGTTACAAATAAAAGAATAAGATAAAACTCCAGAAATAGACCTTTAAAAAGGAGGTAAGTGATTTACTTGATAAAGAGCTCAAAGTAATGGTCATAAAGATGCTCACTGAGCTCAGGGTAAGTACAGATGAACAAAGTGAGAATTTCAACTAAAGAGATAGAAAATATAAGAACGTACTAAACAGAAATCACAGAGATGAAGAACATAACAAATGAACTAAAAAATTCAATAGAGGAGTTCAAGGGCAGACTAGATCAAGTGGGAGAAAAAAATCAGTGAACTTGAACACAGGGTAGAAGAATTCATTTAATCAGAGAAGCAAAAAGAAAAAAAGAGTGAAAAAGAGCATGACAGAATATTGAAACACTATCAAATGACCCTATGTCACATTAGGGTCCCAGGAGGAAAAGAAAGAAAGGGGAAGAAAACTTTTTCAAGAAATAATGGCTGAAAATTTCCCTAACCTGGGGAAAAAAACAGACATCCAGATCCATGAAGCCCAAAAAGTTCCAAAAAAAGATAAATCCAAAGAGACCCATACTAAGACCCACTGTTAATTGTTAAAAATTAAAGAAAGAATCATAAAAGCTGCAAGAGAAAATGACTTGTTATGTACAAGGGAACCCCCATAAGATTACCAGCAGATTTTTCACCAGGAAATTAGCAGGCCAGAAGAGAACAATATGAAATATTCAGTGCTGGAAGAAAAAAAAGTGCCAACCAAGAATATTCTATCATTTTACATTCCTACTAGAAGTAGGTAAGTAGTATGGTGATCTGTGATCAGTAATCTTTGGTGTTACTATTACAAAAAGGTTACGCCTCACTGAAGGTTCACATGATGGTTAGCACTTTTTAGCAATAAAGTATTCTTAATTAATGTAGGCACTATTTTTAGCACACTTACTACTACAGTAAGTTTAAACATAACTTCTATATGCACTGCGAAATGAAAAAATTCATCTGATTCACTTTTTTGAAAAATTATTGCAGTGGTCTGGAACTAAACCTGCAATATCTTCAAGGTATGCCTGTATGATATTAGCCGTGGGCTTTTCATAAATGGCCTTTATCATGTTGAACTAGTTTCCTTCCATTCCTAGCCGGTTAAGTGTTTTTATCATTAAAGGGTGTTTAACTTTGTCAAATGCTTTTTCTGTATCAATTGAGGTAACCATGTGGATTTTGTTGTTGTTGTCATTCTGTTAATGTGGTTGACTTCTGCATGCTGAACCATCATTGGAGGAATTCCAATCCACTGAAGGAATAAAGCCAACTTAATCATGGTGCATACTCTTTTTGATGTGCTGTTGAATTCTGTTTGCTAGCATTTTGTTGAGGAATTTTGCACCACTATTCATGAGGAATATCGTGTATAGTTTTCTTTTCTCGTACTGTCTTTTGTCTGGCTTTGGTTTCGAGGTAATGTTGGCCTTATAGGATGAATTTGGAAGTGTTCTCTCCTTCTAGGTTTTTTGCAAGAGTTTGAGGAGGGCTGGTGTTAATTCTTTAAATACTGTATACAATTCACCAGTGAGGCCATCTGGTAGTAGTCTTTTCTTTGTTGGGAGGTTTTAGATTGCTGATTAAATCTTCTTAAAAGTTATAGCTCTGTTCAGATTTCCTGTTTCTTCATGATTCAGTCTTCAGTAAGTTGTGTGTTTCTAGGAATTTATCTGTTTCCTCTAGGCCATCTAATTTGTTGGTGTACAATTATTCATAATATTCTCTTACAATCCATTTATTTCTGTAAAATCAGATGTAATGTCCTTTTTCTTTTCTGATTTTAGTTCTGTGGGTCTTCTCTCATTTTTTCTTCGTCGATGTAGCGAAAAGTTTGTCAGTTTCATTGATCATCATTTCAAAGAACTTACTTTGGTTTCGCTGATTTTCTCTATTTTTTGTTCTCTTTTCTTTATCTTGCTCTAATCTTTATTATTTCCTTTCTTCAAGTAGCTTTGGCTTTAATTTATCCACCTTTTTCTAATTCCTTAAGTTGTAAAATCAGGTTGTTAATTTGAGATATTTCTTCTTTTTTAATGTAAGCACTCACAGCTATAAATTTCCCTCTTCTTGCTGCTTTCATGGCATCCATTAGTTTGGGTATTTTGTGTTTTCATTATCTAAAGCATTATGCACACTGATTAGAATACAAAATAGAATGATATTTCTTAATCATTAAATGGTTTCAACAACTCCAGAAAGTTGCATGCTACAATGAGTTTGATAGAAAATATAATGAGTCAACATTTTGGCTTGTGACAGGTAAAAATCATGATGAAAGGTTACTATGAAATTTTACTATTTTCACACTAACTATGGAAACGCATTCATTTTAGCAATTTTTTGCAGGAAACTTGTACAAACCAATATAAGATCTAAATTCATCACAAAATATATAAAACAGGAACAAAGTGGCTTTTTGGTTTAGTTTTTGAAGACTGGAATGCTGACACCTTTGAAACAGGCAGTTGGCTTGGATCTGCTGCTGACTATGATTCTAGCATCAGACATAATTTCTTTCTTAGGCTTCTTTTCTTCTGATAGTTTTTTCTATTTATCTGTCTAATAAGTATCCCTAACATTAGTCTTTGACTTTACAAAAATATTCTAAAGAGGAATAGTTTCACCATTCTCTTGCTAAATTCTGACCCTGTTCATACTTATTTCTAACCAAAATTATTGGAACATCCTCTGTCTAAACCCTTAACCCTTAAAATCTGTTTCCTTCAGTCCCACAAGTCAAACATGGACTGGGCTGTAATAGAATATACTAGTTAAAACCTTTGTGGGTGAGGGTATAGCTCAGTGGTAGAGCACATGCTTAGCATGCACAAGGTTCTGGATTCAATCCCCTGTATCTACATTAAAAAGAAAAATTTTTTCAATTCAAAAAATTCTTTGGCCCCTCACCATATAGAAAAACTCTGGTTGAAAACTGCTTTGTCCCTGCTATGACGAGGATCTGAACTTACAACGTCGGCAATCTACTTCTACTTGCTTGTGTTGTTAGATACAGATATAGGATATTTATCTTGTGTTGTTTGATCTAATTTTTTCAACAAAACATTCTTATACAACTGAACTATCAGAACAAATTTCCCCACATCTCTTAAACCCAGAGGTTTAAGTACTGGAAGTTCCTTTTAGGCAACCAGCATCTGCTCCCATATTTTGAGAATGCTAAACTACGTGAGCCTTGAAAGGACCAGTTCTTGTTACAGAAGCTAGAAACACACTTTCCTAACCTTGTTTGTTGCTGGGGCACAGGCAGTCACCCCACACGCTGGCAATCTGCTGCACTTATGCCAGATTTTGATGTAGGAGTTAGTTACATGAAGAACTAGGCTTGTTCTATCCACTAATTTCCTGAGACCATGTCTTCTTCAACTCTTTGTTCTCATCTCTATATCCAGGAGAACTATGCCCATCAGTCTTGTCTATGAATCCACCAAGATAGCCATACATACCTCTGACTCCACCCCGATCTGTATTCATTACTTCTTCCTCTGCTCCCCACGAGATCGTATCCACTATCTGCTACTTGTACTCATGCTAGTATGTTCTGTTTATATAGTGACAATCCCAACAATCCTCTCAACCTCTGATGACCCTCCGCCTCCTCCTCCCTCTCACTGCAGCTCCCACACTGACTTCTAGGTCTTTGTAGCAACATGGTAGCACCTCCAGAACTTGCAAGCTGGTAAGTACAGATCTCCCTCCCTCTTTGCACTCTACACACCCCAGTAATGTTTAATAAATTTCCCTTTTCCTAGAATTAGCCGAATTTGTTTTCTGCTGCTTATAGCTAAGACTACTAACTTAACATTAAGCTAAGTGTCTTTTTCTATCATCTTAAAACACTGCTGACATAAGACTTAACTTTAGGACCAAGTGACTTCCAAAATCTCATATACACCTGAACCTCATATGGCTTCCCCTCCTCCTTTTTATTGCAAAAATTATCAGAACACAGAAGAAATAAACCTATTCCCACTCCAGTTATCTCAAATTTCATAATATATCAAACATTAAGCAGGCATGAATTGCAAAATATTTACTGATTTTCAGTCGCTTAGGAGGATGGTAGGAAAAATTATGTAACAGAGCAGGTGCTTCAGACATTGATATGGATGTTGTAATCAATTACCATTAATGGCAGGGGCTGCAATCCTATGAGATAGTCATTCATTCTCATAACTTTGTCTCAGTGGCAGGTGAAGAATCAAATCAAAGACAACAGAAGAGAAAGGTTAATAATAACACACATTTTAATAAGTACTTTAAAGACATTTCAACCATTCCCCTGTAGAGAAAGCAGATCAATATTACTGTTCTCATTTTAGAGACCAAGCAGTGAGGACAAGAGACTCTTGACTCTACCATAATGCTGCAGTCATCTAACTGCATTCAGAACCCAGCAGGACAGTCTAGCTGACGTAGAGAGTTGGGAATGATGTCAAGGAACAAAGGATAAATGAAAAAACCTAGGGCTGTGTCCATGGGGTCTTCTCTCAGGGTCTCAGTGTAAGTCTGGATCTCATGCAATTAAGCCACAGGAAAGGGAAAATTCTCCCAGTGAAGGAAGATGAGAATTCATAGATAAATTCTTCAGTTCTGGCATTGGTAAAGGTTACTTTCCCACCATCATAATCCAGGGCAACCCCAATCTGCCTTGGACAGTAGGACAGGATCTGGAGGGGTTCAGGGCTAGTACATATATAAACCCCAGCTGAAGACAGCTGCAGAGTCCAGAATCCCTCCTCAGGGGTGAAGTTAAGAAATCCTCTTCTCACCACCGACTCTCTTGCCACCCCTACCAGGCAGAATTTTGGCCATATTCCATTTTCCTGAGACCATTCCTCCTCCAACTCCTCACTCTCATCTCTATATCCAGGAGAACTATACCCATCAGTGATGCCTATAAACCCACCAAGATAGCTACTGCCAAACACACCTCTGGTTCCGCCCCTGTATTTCACTGCTTCTTCTTCCTCCTCCGCTCCCCACCATATCCTATCCACTTTCACTTCCCAATACACTTTGCCCCACGTGAAGCCCTTACTTCCCAGCACTCCAGGCTCTGGATCAAATCGCTGACCATGTTGGTGTTTGTTCATCCACAAGCCAGTGAATATCATACTCTTCCCATTTGGAGACACTGAGAGGTAGCCATTGGCTGTCTGGGAATTCAGGATGATCCTCACTGTGCGGACAAAGAGACAAAGGTGTGGCATCACAAAAGATATCAAATGAGATTTGTCCCATAGGTTCTGGGGCCTTTATGACAATGGTGGGAGACTCCTCAGGGGACCAGGACAGAGACTGCTTTTGACCTTATGTTCATACTGTTAGCAACCATAGCTAGAAAATGAAGACAACACCAAGAGAAAATTTAAGGGCACAGGCAGTGTGATGAGACTTGAGAGGAAGAAAAGGTAAGGACTGGATCATTGTAGCTGGGAAAATCTGGGGAAAGGTTTGTGGTACTGAACTCTGAATTCTTAGGATAAAGAATTTGGTTACATTAGTCACACAAAGACCTTTCTCTTTAAAACAGAAGAGCTGACCCATAAGTAAGAGAGCTTCACAGGAAAGCTACAATTTGGAGTAGGAGAATTTACTTTGAGGCAAATTTCAGCCACTATCCCCTACAGATACTCACTTGTCTTATATTCCAGATCCCTTATCAGTTTTCCTAGAGTAAAAGAAGAAAAGGACAGTAAGCAATTCTGACTCCACATCTTCTAGGCCAAATTCTCTTACTGTTGGCTAATACAGCTTTAAAAGGTGACAGGGCACCATGAAAGCTCAAGTGAAGCAGAGAAATCAATTCAGGAGACACCAAGAGCCTGTCCAGTCTAAGGCGGTTCATGTGAGTATCCATGCCAATATCTGCTGAATCTACCTAGTGCTTCATTCAAGAGTACTTTTAGGCCTATTCCCTGTTTTTAAACTAAGTCCTAAACTTCCAGTCCTAAATCACACTATTTCCCTCCACTCTCAAAGATGCTTCTTTCAGATTAATTCTCCTAGTAGTCTTTAAATTTTTTTAATTTAAATTTTTGGTAGAAACACCTAACATTTACCATCTTTACCATCTTGAAGTGTACAGTGCATTAATGTTAAGTATATTTACACTGCTGTGCAATCAATTTCCAGAGCTCTTCCATTCTGCAAAACTGAAACTCTATACCCACTAAATAACAACTCCTCATTTCCCCCTCCCAACCTCTGGCAGCCACTTTTCTACTTTCTGCTCCTACAAATTTGACTACTGTAGATAGCTCATATAAATGGAATCATACCGTACTTGTCTCTTTGTGACTGGCTCATGTCAGTTAGTATAATGTCCCCAAGGTTCACCCATGTTGTACCATGTGTCAGAATTTCCTTCCTGTTTTAGGCTGAATAATATCCCACTGTCTGTATACATCATATTCTGTTTATCCATTCATCATTGATGGACATTTGGGTTGCTTCTTCTACCTCTTGGTTATTGTGAATAACGCTGCAGTGAAAATCAGTGTGCAGATATCTCTTTGAGACCCTGCTTTTAATTCTTTGGGAAATGGGAGTGCTGGATCACATGCTAATTATATTTAGACATTTTGAGGAAATGTCATACTGTTTTCTGTGGCCTCCCAATATTCTTTTACCTCACTTTTAGATATGAAATATCTTTTTGCCAACTCTGAGACCTATTGACTATGATTCTACTTTAGTCTAGGTAACATTCTATCACGTGTAAAGACTCCCCGGTTTGAACTTAGTTAGATTCCCTCCCCAGTGTCCCTGTCTGGTGTGAATGACACGCACAAAAGCAAGGAATTCTGGGAAGCCCTGGCCACAATCAAAACCTAAGGAAACATTACAGAGATAGAAAGAAGGTTTTCTAGGCTCAGAACCCCTTCTTTTACCATGGAATCCTCTGAGTCCTTTCTCTAAAGAAAGAAGTTTATCTGAAAATTCTTCTGTCCGCTTTTTGATTGCAGGACTGATAGGCTTTTCAATCCAGAACTTCTTCCGGGGATATCTAGAGGGAATGGAGTCACAGTGAGAACTACTGGAGGAAAGGCACGATTTCCCACCGTCACCACAGGCACTTAGACAAACACCAATAATGGACTAAAGGGGTGGAGCGTTAAAGCTACATTTCCAAACTCTCAGTTTCAACATCAGAGTCAAACAACGATATAGAGTTCTGAATAAAGGGCCATGATCCAAGGATTCTCTACTCACCAACATATCATTAAGGTACAATATTAAAAAAGAAAGAAAGCCATTTTCTGCCTTTGAAAATCTTCGAAACATGCTATTAATACTACAACTTCTAAAGAAACCACCTGAGGATATAAACTAGACAAATTAAAATTAAGCTTTAAATATATGTTTGTTAAAAACTTTAAATTTTAAATTAAGATATAGCTGGGCAGAGATATGTAAGCTAAATACACAATGAAAGAAATCTGAGGTCTTTATCTTATTATCAAGCAGGAGTGAATTTAAGGTAAGAAAATTAAATAAAACAACAGAGGGTATTCTATTACTAAGAAGATTATAACCCATAATTAAGATACAACTCTCCTTAAAGGTTATAAAAAAAAAGCATCAAAATATAAAAAGCCAAAACTCACTAATAGGAATCTCTGAGTGACTTCTTTTAGTCTATGACATATCAAGAAGATAAAAAGTAAGTATCAAAACAAAATACCTAAATAACAAAATTACTAAGGAATACCTCATAGAGATATAGCAAATCCTATTCTAAGAACACAGAGAATGTACCTTCTTTTCAAGTGTTTGGAACATCTAAAAAATTTGCAACAGAGAGCCTCAATAAAGTCCAAAAGGGTAGATGGCAACAAAGTCGTCAGATCACAAGATTTAAAAACTATGAAACATAAAACTATCAGAAAAAAATCCTAGCATCTGACAGATACCCTCTTTCTTAAATCTTATGTTAAACAGCAAATCAAATTCAAAGTTTAAAAATAACTAGAAAACAATAAAATACCATATACTAGAAATTACGGCCTATGACAAAAGCAGGGCTCATAGACATACACATACAAAAACAAAACAAAATTAAAAATAGAAAAAAAAGAGAGGCAAGTAGAGGAGACAAAAGTAGAAATACAACAAAAATAAACAAAAATTTTCAGAAATAAAAATTAAACTTAAGGACATTATGGCAAACTACACAAATACTTTTGAAAATATGAATGAAAATGGTAATTTTCCACGATCTATAAATACTAACTATTCCAATTTAAAAATGTCCGAATGAACTTATTTTAAAAGAAAATAAAATTTTATGTTGCTTATAAAAGATACATAAAAATAACCACACAGAAAGGTTGAGAGTTAAAAGATAAAAAGTTAAATACCATGCAAACATTAATCAAAAGAAAGCTAGAATAACTGTACTAAAAGCAGATAAAATGCTTTAGGGCCAGAGGCATTACCCATTCTGTATCACCTTCCTTTCTCACATAATTATTCATCTCTAATGTCTCTGTCCAGTCTCCCCAGCCAGAATCTGGTAACCTATCTCATTATCCTCCTTTCTACCCAGTGTTTGGTCTGCAGTAAATGCTCAGTATATGCCAGTAATCCTGGATGTCTCTGGGCTGATCTGTGTATTATCAAAATACCTGCCCTTGATTCTCTGTTCAAAGCTTCTGAGTACTATGCGGGTGTGATTTTGAAAATTGTCATTGTTGACTGTCTCACACACATTTCCTCAGACCCACCGTCAGAGAAATCATTATCCCTATGACCCACATAAAGTGTCCTCTTCTTATGGTTGGGCAGAGAGCAGGAAACCATCACTAACAAGCATGGAGGACAATCTGATGACGAAATGTGCTCAACAGAATACGGGGGAAGCTATGGCCAGCAGAGGCAGCTGGGAACCAGGCAGGAATAGAAAGAATGAAAGGATATTGGGTTTTAGAAACAAACATGGATTCTAAATTTTCTTTAATACTCTCCCATAATCTCCTCCCATTTCAGTTCTCCCTATACCATTAGCATCCTCACATAAGTTTCACGACAGTAATTTTTCTAGAACTCCCTCCCCCATTCCATGGAATGGAATTTACCCTTTTCTTTCAATTTACCCTTTTCAGAGAAGAACCCCTCTTCTTCCAAATAACCCCTTTCCAGTCCTTGTTAAACTAATGTAAGGTGACAGAAAGAGAAAACAAAGGGACACCTAAATGGTTAAAAACAAACAAAAAAGCAAGCAGCACTTACCTGCTTATTATGTCACTTGGGTCCTGGAAAGGAAGAGAACACAGACTGTCATGGAAATAAGGTTCCTAGGCGCCAGCACCATTCCCTCCCACGGGCTCGCTGGGGAATGGGTACTTGACAGGACTGTACAGAGAATTATTCTGACCAGCCTGGACCTGCTCTGTTCTCCACTGTAGTATCAGTTTATGGGGACATATGTTTCCCTTTCCTTTCTTCCATTTGAGTCTAGACCATCCCCTCCGGGAAACCTTCCTTAATCTATTAAGAATCCTCTTGTCTATCAGGTTAAGACTTAAATCTCAACCTGCCTTGGAAGCCTCTTCTCATCTGCCCTGTAACTTCCTCCTCACTTAAACTGACTCCTCCAGAATTGTAGCTCCTTTCACTCTGTATACCCTTCCGATCTTCCAAATTGTCTTCCTCGGTATCTATGCTCATCTTTTTATTATCACATTCATTAGGTTTATTATCACATTCATTTTTTCAACCAACGCACCTTCACCAAATGGAACATTCAACTTCTCCTTTCTGCTAATCCAAATCTTTACATTTTCTTCAAGGCTACGATTAAGGGCCACTTCTTTCACGAAGCCTTCCCTGACTAAACCTTAGCCTTTTCCAGAACTCCTGTGGCTTCCAGTTTGACCACAAGACTTAATGTTCAATTATTTGTTGTAATTATAAATGTATAGCTCTTACTAGCTCCTTGTATGATCTGTGCATTCTGTAGTCCCCTGCCCACTGTAATTTGGGACTTAAAACCTATTGGATTTCTGTTTAACTTTTCAAAGAACTCAGTAAGTGAAAATAAAACCTTGGCTCTCCTGACTCCTTGTCCAAATCTCATGCTAATGGAGAGGCCGCAAAGCAGCCTGGAGCAAGAGGACTCAGGTATAGTTCAGTTGGCCCCTCACCTGCAAAAGTTCAAGTGCTGGCTGCTGAGCCTTCTTCTCTAACTCAGAAATCAAGGTTCCAAGCCGGACCACCTCTTCAGAGCCCTTGGTGACATGGCTGTTCTTCCCTTCAGTGAGCTCTTGCTCCATCCCCTCCAGCCACTCCAACAGGTACTGCTCCCTTTCTCTCAGGAACTGATGGCCCTGTTCAAACACTGATGCTATGTCTTGTTTGTGGCTCTGGAATTTTGCCTAGAGTAAAGGCAGAAAGAGAAAGAGGATTTCCCCTGAGAGGCTAGGAAACACCAGAACATTTGTGAGATCTGGGGATAAGTTCAGAACAAAAATCCCTTCCATCATACCCTCCTTCTCCCCATCCTTCAATATGCCCATATGCCCCTCCTCCCCTACACTCACTCCCACCACACACACATGGACACAGAACATTTGCTTGTACTTCTCTTACCAGCAGGGCCTGAATCTCATCTTCTCCCGTAGACTGAAAATTCTGAATCCTGTCTCTGTCTCCCTTCAGAATCTTCAGATGGTTTAGGATTTTACCCTATGGAAATAAACACAAATAATCTCAAGATGAAGATGAAAATGCCCTAAATAAGAAAGATGAAAAATGACCCCAGAGTGAAATCAGATAGTGTTTGACCTTATATAGTTTAATAGTCATGTGGAATAGTTTCCTTCCTAGTTAATGAAGAAGAAACAAAGTGAGTGCTGTTAGCCTAGAGCAGTTTCTCAGAAATGAGATCGAACACACATTACACTTATTCAGTGCTGAATGTCAATTACATCTCAATAAAGCTGAAAGAAAAAATTAAGTGAAATAAAGTAATAAATAATATTAATACAACCACTCAGACTTATAGTTTTTATTTATATTTACACTGTCTCTTTCTACCACAAATACAGACAATTTATATTAAAATTAATTAATAACAGAAATAAAAAAAGAAAATCAATACAAAAAGTGAAGGAAAGTATATCTATATTAACTCCAAATTATTGACAGAATGACTAAATTGGTTTTAAGATTCCTGTCAGCTATGGAGAAAAGGAAAACAATGAATCACATAATTCTTTAGCAGACAGGAAGAAATATACTATGACCTCAGGAAAAGTACTTTCCCTGAGATTAAATTCTGAAAGAAAATTTTTATAAGAGATTATATACAGGATTCAATACTCTTAAAAATGTTTTTATAAAACATATGTGCTGGAAACACCCAATCTGAAGCTCTGGATCAAGAGGGCTGATGCCCTACACTGCAGGTTGAGACCTGATCCAAGTGCTTTAGAAACTAAAACATCAAGGCAATGGGATAGACTCATTATTATAAAAGATATGAAAACAAACCAGCTTTATTATCTAAATTCAAATGGTAATGCTTTGCCAAGAACTTCCCCCGCAAAAGAATTTGAACCTGATACCTGTTAGGATGGCTATTATTAAAAACCAAAATAACAAAATAAAAACAAAAAAGATAGCAAGAATTGGTGAGGATGTGACAAAAAGGAAACTCTGGTACACTGTTGATGGGAATGTAAACTGGCACAGCCAGTATGGAAAACATAGATGTTTCTCAAAACATTAAAAATAGAACTACCATATGATCCAGCAATCCCACTTTTAGATATTTATCCAAAGGAACTAAAATCGGGATCTTGAAGAGATACCTGTACTTCCACGTTCACTGCAGCATTATTCTCAATTGCCAAGATATGGAAACAACCTAAATGTCCAATGGATGAGTGGATAAAGACAATAGAGTACTGAGCAACAGAATATTACTCAGCCTTTAAAAAGGAGATCCTGCCATTTGCAACAACATAGATGGACCTGGAGGACATGATGCTAAGTGAAATAAGCCAGACATGAAAGACAAATACTGTATAATCTCACTTATATGAGGAATCTAAAAACAGTCAAACTCATAGAAGAGGAATGTAGAATGGTTGTTGCCAGTAGCTGCAGGGGAGGGAAAGGGGAGTTGATGGTCAAATGGTAAAAGTTTCAGTTATGCAAGATAAATAAATTCTGAAGATCTACTCTACAGCATAGTCCTTAAAGATAACAATACTGTGTTGTATACTTAAATTTGCTAACAGGATAGATCTCATTACACATAAACCCACACACAACAACACAATAATAACAAAACAGGTGGGAGGAAACTTGGGTGGGATGGATATGTCTGTGGCCTTGACGGCAGTGACGGTTTCACAGGTGAATACTTATCCCCAAAGTTATCAAGTTGTATACATTAAATATGTACTTTTTACACGTCAATCACATCTCAATAAAGTATTTATTTAAAAAAATGTGGACCTTGTCCTGACGGTACCATAGAACTTTTTTGGCTACAAGAACGGAGCAGGGATCCAGCAAGATTCTTACCCGATAAGGCTGTGCAGCCTTCTCCAGGAGGACGGCAGCATGGTGCCTGTGCTCCCGGGACTCCCGACACATAACACACAGTATCTGCTGGTCATCCTTGCAGTAGTAATGGAGCTTCTCCAAATGCTGCCCACACAGCTTCTCTGCTCTTTGCTCAGATGGCCTTTCCTCTCGGGGCTGTCTCTCCTCATCTACTTTCATCCTCCAGATGTTCTCCACTAGGCTGGCCATCTGCCACACGTGGCGGATATTCTCTTTCTTAAAGGCTGTCTTGCAGAGAGAACAATATAATGGCTGCCGAGCAGACTCACAGACCTTAATGATGCAGTGGTAGCAGAAGACATGACCACAGTCAATGGTTACAGGGTCTCTCAAGTAGTCAAGACAGATTGAGCACAGCACTTCGTCCTCCAGGTTTCTCAGAGGAGAGGTAGCAGCCATGGTAGCCATGCTCAACCCCTGCAGAATGTTTCTTCTCAAAGCACAGAATGACTTTCTAGGAAGACATACAGGAAAACAGAAATTGTGAGTTTAATCAACATCAAGATGGAACCCAGAAGAAAATAGTTTTTATGTTCAGATTGCTTCTAATCTTTTTCTTCCAAATCCAAAGTTCCTTCCAGAGCACTAGTCAGAATAGGTTTCAGCCTCCAAAGTTAACTGGGTATTATTTTCAGGTAACTAGCTCTGCTGTAAACATTTTAAAAGGTATTTATACATGTAGTTAAGCAGAGGATGTTCTAGAAGATAATGGGAAAGTAAATCCCCAATAAAGTCTAAAATTTCCCTCTTAGTAGATCAGCTCAGTAAAAAAAAAATTTGTTGTAAATAATTCAATAGTAGAGAATAAGAATTGCAAAAATTTAGGGCTGTATTTGAAAACTCATCTGAGAACATCAGAGTTAGATTACTAGAAATGGCTACATTCAATCATAGGTCTGCTATTCATATGCTGTCTGGAAAACATCATGATGCTTTAAGCTAATAGTTTTCAAACATTTTTTGGACCATCACAGTGAGAAATGAATTCACATCCCAGTCTAACATACCTGCACATGCATATACACACACCTAAAATACAAGTTCTGTTAAATACTATTTATTCTTTATTATATGTAATACACTGATTTTTAAAAATTGCAGTCCAGTTTCTGTTTGGTTCTTTTTTGTTTGTTTTGTTTTTTGTTTTCCAAGAAAGCAAAGAGAGGATTTATTAAGCAATAGTACACTCTGAAGGGGAGAGCAGGTAGACTCAGTGCAGTCCATTTTTAAAATGTCGGTTTTAACCCACAAAATTGATGTCATAATACAAGGTATTGCTATCTATACTTTGAAAAACACTGATTTAAACCACACCAACTTTATTACTAACCCCGACCTCTACCCAGGAATGTAGACTCTAGGAAGCTACAAAGGCCTCCTGTATCACCACTTGAATAGCACCTTAAATTCACATCTCCAATTTTCCTCATTGTTCCTATTCCTCAGTAAAAAGTACCAACAACTATCCCATTACTCAAGCCAAAACCTAGATGTAATTTAAGACACTTCATTTTCTTTCACTACCACCTCCTGTATCTGGTCACTGGATTAAACAATACAATATCTGAAATAAAATTTTCACTGCATAGCCTTAACAGCAGAATGTAGATGACAGGAAAAAATAGCCAGTGAACTTGAAGACAGTGTAATAAAAATTATCAAATCTTAATAATAGAGCAACAAAAGAGTTTTTTAAAAGCAGGAACTCTGTGACCTGTGAAATATCAAAAGGTCTAACTTTTATGTCATTAGAGTCCCAGAGGAGGGAAAGAAACTGGTAAAGGAAAAAAAAATTTAGAGAAAAAAATGGCTGAAAATTTCTCAAATACGGTAAAAGACATAGATTTATAGATTTAAGAAGGTCAGCAAATGCCAAAGAGAACAACTTTAAGGAAAACCACCCCCGATACATCATAAACAAATTGCTGCAAACCAAAGACGAGGGAAACAATCTCAAAAGCAATCGGAAGAAAATAACACATCAAAATGAGGGGAAGAACAATTCGAATGTTAGTTTCTCATTAGAAACCACAGGGCCCAACAAGACAGTTGCTACTTCAAAAGTGAAACATGAAAAATTAAGGGACATGAAAAATGACAAGGAACATGAAATTTTACATGTTCATGGAAATTACAAGGAACATGAAAAATTAAGGAAATAAGACATCACCAAATCCTGCAAAAAATGAAACCAAAAGGCATAGAGATCTGTAATTTACTCAATAAAGAATTCAAAATAGCTGTTTTAGGAAACCCAATGAGTTACTAGAAAACCTAGAAAGACAATTCAGTGAAATAAGAAAAACAATATGTACAAAAAATGAGAAATTTAACAAAGAGACAGAAATCATAAAAAGGAACTAAGCAGAAATTCTAGAGCTGAAGAAATCAGTGAATGAAATGAAAAATGCAATAGAGAACATCAACATCAGAATAAATCAAACACAAGAAAGAATCAATGAGCTTGAGGATAGAAACTTCAAAACAAGCCAGTCAGAAGAGAAATAAATGAGTGAAGATAGCCTACAGGATCTATGAGACACCATCAAGAGAAACAAAATCTGAATCATTGAGGTTCCAGAGGGAGAAGAGAGGGAGATGGACACAGAAAAACTATTTAGAGAAATAAGGGCTATAATTTTCCCAAACCTGGGAGTAATTTGAACATTCAAGTTGATGAGGTTATCACCCCATTACTTCAATCTGAAATGATCTTCTTCAAGATATATTATAATAAAACTATCAAAAATATAAGACAAAGACAGAATCCTAAAATCAGCAAGAAAAAACAATACTGTAAACGACAAAGGTACCCCCGTTGGGCTTTCGGTGGATTTCTTAGCAGAAAACCTACAGGCCAGGAATCCCACTTCTGGGTATATATTCAAAGGAAATGAAAACAGGATATTGAAGCGATATCTGCACTCCCAAGCTCACTGCAGCATTATTCACAATAGCCAAGATATAGAAACAACTTAGTATCTATCTATGAATAAGTGGATAAAGATGTGAGACATATATATATATACACACACACACACACACACAAACATATATATACACACAAACATATACACACACACATGCAGGAATACTATTCAGCCATAAGAAAGAAGGAAATCTTGCAATTTGTGACAATGTGGATGGACCTCGAGGGCATTAATTACACTAAATGAAATAAATCAGACAGAGAAAGACAGATACTACATGATGTCACATGGAATCTAAACCCCCCCCCCAAAATGCACAGAAATAGAAAATAGAATTGTGGTTACCAGGGGATAGGAAAGTGGGGGAAATGGGAAGATGTTGGTGAATAGGTACAAACTTCCAACCAGAAGATAAATAAGTTCTAGGAATCTAATGCACTGCATTGTGATTATAGGTAGCAGTACTGTATTGTGTACTTAAAAATTGCTAAGAGAGTAGATCTTAAATATTCTCACCACAAAAAAAAAAATGGTAATTATGTGATGTGATGGAGGTGTTAGCTAACACAAAGGTGGTAATCATATTGTAATATATGTGTTTCAAATTAACACGTTGTACACTTTAAACATCCACAATGTTATATATCAATTATATCTCAATAAAGTTTGGGGGGGAAAAGGAAAAAAGAAAATGCTACAAAAAGTAAGCAGAACTAATAAATAAGTTTAACAAAGCCCCTGGATACAGGGTCAGTATTTTAAAAATTAGCTGTTTGTCAATATACACAAATAAATGAACAACTGAAGATTGAAAATTTTAAAAACAGTACCATCTACAACAATACCATAAAACATGAAACACTTAGGTATAAATCTTACAAAATATGTATAGGATCTCTATGCTTTAAGCTAAAATTTTTTTAAAAACATGAAAGAAATCAAAGAAGATCTAAAAAAAGGGTAAAATGTACTACATTAGTGGATTGGAAGACTCAATATTCTTAAGATGTTATGTTAAACCTTGGAAAGTCCAAGGGGACACCATTGTAGAGCTGTTCTTAGGGCATCAATTGGCCTTAACCTAGCCATGAAGCTCCCCTCCACCACCACCACCATCACCCCCAATAAAGGCATATAATAATAAGAAACCCTACATCCCAGAGGACTGCAGAAATGATTCAGTGAGATCAGGTAAATAAATGAAAATCACTTTCCAAAGCAAAATGCAGTATAGAATGCTGGTTATTATTTCCATACCAAGAAATCGAAGCTAACTTTTCATTTTTAGCTGCCACCATGAGCCTCATACGGACCCTGCTTTGACCTTCTCTTTTCCATCTTCTTGGCGGTGAACGCACTGTCACAGCGCCTGGTCCACCCCACGCTCGGCCCTCGAGCCCAGCCCCGCACTCACTTGGGCCGCCTGCCGCCGCGTAATCACCGGAGAGGCCTGTCACTGGGCTCTGCTGGAGCCTCTGCGACAACTGCGGGCCTTTCTGGGCAACTCGGCCCTGTCTGCGCCTCCAGGACCCAGCCCTCGGCCCCGCCTCTTGGCTCCTCGGGAAAAGCCTCCACCAGGCAGCCCAAGGGCTGTAGCCGTTGCTCGTTGCTCGGGGACCCGCGCGTCCACGGTCCTGCCCCTCGCGCCCAAGTCGGTTGGGGAGACTGAAGGTCCGGCGGCACCACGGGGATTCACCAGCTACGGATGCTTTTGAGATAATTTGTACCGTGTTGTGATCCTCAGCAATTCCGTGAGGCAGGACACAAAGACACTAGCTGTCCCAGCTTACAAATCAGTCAGAGCAAGGAAGGCAACGCAGCCAAGACCAACTGGCCAAGATGGCGGCCGCCACTCTGACCAGGTCCCTGCCGGCCGCCTGGGCCGAGCCCTATGGTTGCCCGGCAACACGGGGCACTGATTCTCCCAGGCAGGCCTCTAGTTTCCCAGACCTAAAGGTGGAGATTTTTCTCTCTGTACTAGGGGCTTCAGCCATCCAGAGTCAGGTGCTTCTGCCATTTTCACCACTAATTTGCTTTCGCCCTTTTGAAAATCCCAAGTGCTCCACTCCACCTCCAACCTCACTCCAACCTCAGTCTTTAGAGAGGTTGTGGACCATTGGAGTTCCACCAATCTGGACAGCCATACTCATTGGTAATCCAGAATTCTTCGATTACTTTCCCTAGAGGAATGTGTAAGGTCTTGGCAACTCTTCATGTGACGCCAGGCACCCCATTATTTTTTACTTCAGACTAGGCGTACATGTTGCCAAAGTGCACGGTCACATACAACCAACCAATCAAATCTGAATCCCCAAACCAAATAGGAGCACAAAAGATGAAAAAGATCTTAGTAGCTGTGAAAAACATTTCTGCATGGAACTTACATCTCTACTGCTGCTAGGCCAGACAGGTTATTAGGATCATTACCTTTAAGCCCGAAAGTCTTTGCACCACAGAAGCCTCTAATGCATCCTCCCAACACTTTGCAATGTCCAGAGACAATTCTGGTTGTCACCCTGGAGGAGAGAGTGCTACTGACATCTAGTGGGTAGAGATCGGGAAGGTTGTTGACATCCAATGCACAGAATAATCCCTATACAATAAAATGTCATAGTGCCGAGATTGAGAAATCCTGTTCTAATGGATGTAGAGGATATAGCCCCAAGTATCCAACTTCAACAGTTACTTGCTCTTCTTTCATTTTTTCATGTGTATAATCATTCACACATGGATGGTTATACACATGAAAAAATGAAAGAAGTGACATATTTTACAGCAGAGAAAATGTGAAAATGGACTTATGCCCATGGAATTCACTGACGTTAACACATGTCCCAGCATCTAGAAGAAACGGGCTTTGTGAAATGGAGCAATGGTCTACTTTGAGGCTCACTTACAGCATCAACTGGGAGACAACCTCCTAAGAGGTTAGGGTGCTATCCCACAGGAAGCAATATGGGCATTAAACCAGTGGCCAATTGTATTTGTTTCCTACTGGTGCTGTTAACAAATGACCACAAACTTTATGGCTTAAAAGAACACAAATTTATTCTCTTCTGGAGGCCAGAAGTCCAACATGAGTATGGAGAGTTCAGCTCAGCGACTCCATGGTATTGCTGCCCATATTGCTGCCTCAGTATCTATTTTGTTTGGCCAAGCAGCCTGCAGGGACCTTAAACTGACCTTAGCCCCCTCACACAACCACATGCCCTAGATAACAGCCCATGGAATCACAAGCAAATGTAAGTTCCTGATACGCTTTCCCTAACAGCCCCTGATCAACAGTCTCCCTTGCCTCCCAGAACCACTCCCTTGTGCGGCCCTTAGATAAGACCTCCATGAAGCTTACCAATACCTGATCTATTTGGTTTGAATTGACCAACTGGGTCTTGACCTGGGATCCTAATAAAGGCAGGGCCCCCAGGTCCTGCTTCTCGCTCTGCACTTTCTCTTGAACTTCCTCTGTGGCCACCTGAGGCACGCTTTGTACCTCCTCCAGGACCTGTGAGCGATAAACTTCCCCATTTCCATTTCTCGTGTGTGTGGTCTATTGTTGAGCCATGCTCATCATCTAGCACTCTGTGCTCTACTTAACAAGTGTTAATTTAACAGTCATAACAATGAGTCTTATGGGACCAAAATCAAGATATCAGTAGGGGTGGTTCCTTCTGAAGACTCAGGGGAGGAATCATGTCCTTGCCTTTTTCAGATTCTGGTGGTCACCAATTTGGCTTGTGGCTCCTTCCCCCATCTTGAAAGTACATCATTCCAGTTTTCACTTCTTTTCTGTCATCTAGTTTTATTCTGGCTCCCTCTTATAAGAATACTTGTGTGTACACTTAAGGCCTACCTGGATTATCCAAGATATTCTCATCATTTCAAGATCCTTAACTTAATCACATCTATAAAGTTCCATTTGTCATATAAGGAGACATCCACAGGCTCTGGGGATTACCGTATGAATATCTTTGAAGCCAATTATTCAGCCTACCCACTCTCCACCCTCTGGCTCCCCCAAATTCATGTCCATTCCCAAAGCAAAATGTCTTCCCCCAGTAGAATGTAAGCTCCACTGAAATTTTTGTCTTGTTCACTGCTAGAGCCCCAGCATCTATAAAAGTGCCCGGCACAAAGTAGATGCTTAACAAGTATTGGTGAATGAATAAATGGATAGAATGTATGATTAGAAAGCAGGGGAGGTTCTAGCTCAGTGGTAGAATGCATGCTTAACATGCAGGAGGTCCTGGGTTCAATCCCCAGTACTGTGACTTTAAATAAATAAATAAACCTAATTATCCTACAAAATTAAAAAAAAAGTGTATGATTAAAGCTGGCAGTACAAAGCAGTGGGGAATTGAGGGGCTATGCAGTAGATGGTCCTGAGATAACTGGATAACCATCAAGAAAAGAGAAACAAATGTACATCTTACTCCAAACATAAAAATCAATTAGCCCAGCTATATTAAAGGCTTAAATTTGAAAGGTAATACTTTTAAATGTTTAGAAAATAATGTTCAAGATTATTTATGATCTTGGGACAGGGCAGGATTTAGCAAACTAGATCCAGAGTTCAAAATGTAAAGACTGATAAATTCAGCTACTTTAGAATGGAGAACTTCTCTTATGGTGTTGAAAGACATCATCAAGATAAGCCAGAAACTCTAAGATATTTGTAACATACATAATCAACAAAGAATTAGTGACCACAATATATGAAAAAACAAATATTTCCCATAAATCCATAAGAAAAATTTAAAAACAGTCTAATAGAAAAATGGATAAAAGACACATACGGCATTATACAGAAGGAGACATACAAATGGAAAAAAGAAAAAAAATGAAAAATGCTTATCCTCATTAATAATCAGGAAAATGCAAACTAAAACTAAAATGTGATAATATTTCACACCTAACAGGTTGGCAAAAAGTTGAAAGCCTGACATTATCAAGTGATGCTGAGATGTGGTTCAACGGGAACTTTATCCAGCCATGGAGGAAGGGTAAGTAATATAACCTCTGGGAAACAGTCTTGCCTCACTTAGTAACACAATGAATATGCACATTCTAAGACTCAGAAATTCCTCTCTTGGTCACATACACTAAAAAGTCTTTGTAGGTTTTGCCAGGGAATACATGAATGAGAATGTTTATAGCAGCATTATCCATAATAGCAAAAAGCTGGAGACAAACCAAATTCCAGGAACAGTAGAATGGAGAAAAAAAAAAGTAGACTGTTCATATTTGAAATACTACAGAGCAGTGAAAATGAATGAGCCAAAGCTAAATACATCAAGATGGTGAATCTCAAAAACAAAGACAAGTCACAGAAGAACACATACGGTATGATTCCATGTATAGAAGTTTCAAAAACTGGCAAAACTAGGTAATGTACTGTTCAGGGATATCTACATGTGTAACACAATTATAAAGAAAAGCTAAGGAATGATTATCACAAAAAAGCACATTGATGCTTACCTTTAGAGGAGAGAGGGTGATACACCTGTTAAGGGCACACAGCGAAAGATGATGGAAATGTCTGATTTCCTAGAATGAGAGATGAATGCAGGTGTCTACTATACAATAATAATATTTTATTTTAAAATGCATGTATGCATTATATATACTCTTTTGAATATATGATATATTTCATAGTTTGAAAGAGAGGAAAGGAAATGAAGAGATTAAATAAAGATTTTCCAGTTATGGGGAACAGAGAAATGGGGGTGGGGTTAGCTAAGCAAAATCCTTGAAAAAGTTATGGTATCAAGTGGGCTTTTTTATGGGAGATACTATAATATGTGTGTATACTCATTAGAATAGGTCAGTGAAAAGGTAAAAAATGATGACGCAGGAGATGGGATACTACAGATGCATATAGTCTTCGAAGAAACAGAGGGGATGGGATCTGGCCCTGTTAGTGAAGGTGCAAACGTGGCTCGGTCGATGGCAGGGAAGTCAAGATGGTGCTGCCAGAGCAGAACCTTCTGGAAACCTGGCCTCTAGAACTTAGTGGAAATCTGCCCTCTGGAACTTCCCAGAAATCCACCACCTTGGGTGCAGGAGAAAACTGTTCACATTGGGGACGCTAAAATATGAAACCTCCCCAGGGGGTTACCTAGGGAGCTACTGGCGCTGTTTGTTGATGGCCACTATGCATTGTAGAAGCTGGACGCTAAGAAAGTTTCTGGTGTTCTTCAGAAGCCGGTGCTGGAAAAGTCAGGCGCTAGCTGCAGGAGTCTGGCAAGGACCGCACCAGAACCCGGAAGCAAAATCGGTTTTTTTCCCCTCCAATGACTCTCTGGTGCCCTCTACTGATAAAGCTCAGTGCCTGCTGGCAAAGTAAAAATAAAGGGCGCAGATCCATTATGGGAACCAAGAAACAATAAATCCACAATCAGCCCAATGGGAAAGGCGTGATATGGGGATAATGGGTATTATCTCAACGGGGAAGGTGTCATCAGGCTGACAATACCTGAACCTTCCATCACACTCGCAGTCACTCAAAGTGGTATCATATAGCCCTCACATGCTGCAATCGGTACACAGCAGCACTTATGAAATATTTCTCGCCTTAAAAAATGGGACCCCCGAAGTATATTTAAAAACAGCAACAACAAGGAGCTCAAATCTGACAACACCTCTAGAGCTAACTACTTGTTACAAGGAATACAAGGATAGAGAAACAAGTTGATTGATGCTGAGGAAATCAGAGAAATTCAGAATGTGTAATATTTTACGGAATAAACGAACTGACTTCTGTAACAAATTAATAGCATGAAACTAAAGGGAGAGTAGTTGCTGTAACTAAAAGGATTAAAAGACATAATAATAAAATGCAATGTATTGTCAAAGTATAATTTTCAAAAACTTGAAAATGATGGAGCCTCTAGGAAATCTCCCCATTGAGGACCCTGGGAACCCAAGTTCCCGCTCGCTTTTTGGCCTCTGTGGTTTCTGAAGCCAGCGCCGAAGAGGGAAACAGCCCAGACACAAGGTCTTGGAACTTCGGTTTCCCCTTCTGTTGAATGGGGACAATAATGCCTGCCTGGTTTAAAGATCTTTTATGTAAAGCTCCCTACTCATCTAGGCGAATGGGAAATGGTAGTTAATGTTGATGCAAATAGTCCCCCGAGGCTATCTGCTTGCTAAGATCCTTCCTGGTCCAGGAAGGAAATTTAGGCCACTTTGTGGGCAGGGAGTCCTATTTAATGCTGAGCACCTGGCGAGCGCCACTTCGCAGCCAAGCACCCTCAGACCCTGGTCCAGACCCGCTAAAATAGGGAGGAGTGGGTGGATTCTGGCATCCCAGAGCTCTACAGAGGGGTCTAGTTAGGCCTCAAAATACGCTTCCCTTCCACCTAGGAGCGCGGGAGCGCGCACCACGCGCCAAACTCGAGCTGCTGCAGTCTCGAAGCCTGGGCTCAGAACGATTTCAGTTTCCTTTCCGCCGCTGCTGCCCCACCCCCAGCGGCAGCCCGGGGATTTGCCCAGTGATCAGTGACGTAGAGGGGACTAAAGTTCCCATTGGGAGACGGCGTTCGGCAGGGGCCAATCCGGGCGCTGGTCTGGGGGAAATCTCGGTGGAGGGCTCCGTAGAGCCCGGAGATTACCGGGCGGGGGCGCGCCGTCGCGTTGGGTGCTGGCGGTGGCGCGCGACCCGGAACTGACCGCCGCGGGAAAGAAGCGACCCCGGCCCGGGATTGGCGGCCCGGAGCTGGGGACCGGTGAGTAGGGGGCGCCCGGTGAGAAATGCAGCAAAGCAGCAGTCACACACGCGCCCCGGGGTCCGGGCGACCGAACGCGGCCGGGCCGCGCGCGGGGCGGGCTCGGGAGAAGGGTGAAGTTCGCCGCGTCCTCCCTCCCAGTCTAATCCTCCTGCTTGCTTGGGCCTCCATTCGCTCCTTCCTCGTGGGTCTTCCTCGCTTTCCAGTTTCCAACTCAGGCACCGATCCATTCTTGTCTCTAGAGGCAGAAGTAAGCGGGCCCAGATGACGGTCTCGTTTCTTGGAGCCGAGTAGACGGCCAGTCTGGTTCCACCATCAAAGTCATGGTGGTTTTTTTTTTTTTTTAATTTGGTCAGAATAAACCGGTTTAGCCACGTATACTTGGAGCTGTGCATTCACTCCCTCTTCCAGCCCGTTAGCACATTAGCATTTTCCCTGCTGCTTTTCTCCCTATATGGCCTTTAAAAAGCGTGTAAATTTATCTTAGTGGAGCAAATGCAAGGCAAACTCCCAGTATATTCCAGATTTTGACACCACATTCATTCATACTTACAACGAATATCACTGTCAAGGACTGTGCCTGAGCCTCCTGTTTAGCTGTTAGCTAAAACCATAATCCCTAGAGTGTCCCCCACCCAGTTTTAAAGAATCAGCTTTTTTTAAAAAATAGACTTTTTAAATATTCCTCAAATTGCAATTCTTTTTTTTTAAAAGTCTTTATTTTCTAGAACATTTTTAGATGTATAGAAAAATTGTGATGATAGTACAGAATTCCCATATACCCCAAACCTGTTCCCCATTCAACATCTTACATTTGTATAGAACGTTTGTTAAAATTAATGAGCTATGATGAATATGTAAAATCACGATTGTACACTATAATTGGTTAACATACATAATGTATTCAGATTTCCTTTGTTTTTACCTAAGTACTTCTTCTGTTTCATGATCCCATCCTGGTTACCACATACCAACTACTTTTCATAATGCTCCGCTTGGCTGTGGCAGTTTCTCAGATTTTGTTTGTTTTTAATGATATTGAGAGTTCTGAGGAATACCCACCACCTATATTATATAGGCTGCCCCTCTTGGAATTCGTTTGTGTTTTTCTCCTAAGACTGGGCATATAGGTTACTAAGGGGAGGACCACAGAGGCAGATTGCCGTTTTCATCACTTCACATCAAGGGAACATGCTTTATGGCTTGATGTTGACCTTGATCACCTGGCTGAGATAGTGTAACTATTCCCCACTCCTACCCCTCATACTGTATTCTTTGGAAAGTAGTCAAATTATGTGCAGCCGAACCTAAGGAGTGGGGAGTATGCTCTTCCTTCCTTAAGGGCAACTCTGTACATATATTATTTGGAATTTTTCTTCATGGAAGATGTGTATTTTTCGCCTTATTTATTAACTTACTTAGTCATTTTTTTGTATCACTGTGGGCTCATGGATATTTATTTTATAATTTGGGTTATAATCCAGTACTACATCATTTTGTTGCAACTTTAACCAGTGGGAGCTCTTTGAAGTTG
This sequence comes from Vicugna pacos, assembly GCF_048564905.1. Classification (NCBI taxonomy): domain Eukaryota; kingdom Metazoa; phylum Chordata; class Mammalia; order Artiodactyla; family Camelidae; genus Vicugna; species Vicugna pacos. Next base: position 24,713,727 of record NC_133006.1, read on the forward strand.
GCTCCCCTGCTCCTTTCTAGCATATATTTCTATAGATCTTTTTGCTGTTGAAAACACTTTCACTTAGTGACCTTGCTTGAACTTCAAACAGCCCAGCGAACTTGACAAGACGTTGTTATTCTTACCTCGTTAAGCAGTAAGGAAAGTGAGGCCCAAGAGCAACAGATGACTTCTTAGATGCCACTTACCCCAAAGGGAGTGACAGGCTATGCTCAGACTGGGGTGACTGCTACAGAAGACACTGAACTGCAGAAGAGAGACTGAGTTGAGGCTTTTTGGGGTGACTTCAGACTTAGACCTCCCCAGGACCAGAATAGAAAAGACACGGAGAAGGGAAGAAAGGTTTTGGAAAACAAAGGCTTAATTTGGCTGGCAACCAGGGTGAATTAAAACTTGCCAGTTTGGTAGAAATGCAGTGTTGACCTTTCCCCAACACTATATGTTGATCTGGGTAATGTTTGTGGCCAGGAGTGACTAATCTGAGGGGAGCCCTTGGAGCCTTCTGCTGAAGCAAGATTGTAAAGTGGGAAGGGGAGCGTGGTCGGGGAGAATGAAGATGATAAATGGGGCTCTGGAATCATGGGATAGCATTTAGTCCCTGAACATTTACAGACTTTGTGCCCGACACTGGAGATATGAAAAGATCAGTGAGATGTGACCCATGGGTTCACATTCTGGATGGAAGAAAGATGGGTAGAAGTATCAATTAGGAAGCGGTGTGACAGTGCTGTGATAGCACTAATAATGTAATGCAGTGTTTGCAGGAGCTTCCTGAGGGAGAGATTCATTCAGCTTGGAGGTGGGATGGGCACAAGAAGTACCTCATAGATAAGGGGGCAGATCTGATTTGAGCTTTGAAGGATAAGCTGGGACTGAGTAGATCATGTACTAGAGCGAGGGTGGGATTGGGGGCGGTGAAGAAGGAGCTGTCTTTCCAATTCAGTGTATCTAGCATTAGGCTGAGGTAGGATTCCAGGCTAGATGGGTAAGTGGGGGCCAGATGATAGGGGCCCTGCTGTGCAGTTTTGACCTCAGTTAGGAGTTTTGAAGCAGGAGAGTGACTGGATGAGATCCATGTGTTCGCCGATCCTGGCAGGCTTTGCTACATTTCATCGAATCCGAGATGTCATCATTTATTTTATGTTCCACGTAGAAAAAATGTCTTGCTAGTTAAATTATGGCATGCCAGTAATCACATTTCAAAGATGCTAACATATAACCACAAGGGTATCTCAAATTTGGTGAAAAGTGGTAACTCCCTAGCTGGAGGCTTAGGGCCTTCCTTTCTCCAAGGAATGAATGGTTAGAATATCTCTATTCCACTCACTCATAGATGTTGAGTTCACTTGAAGAAACTAAATTTGATAAACTGACTTTTTCCTGCCTGACAGCAGATTGTAAAAACAAACAAACAATAAAACTGGGATGCCTGATCCAAGGATTTCGTCTATGTTTATTATGCCTTAGTGGCTCTTGATTACAGTAGTGACTATGTTGCACAGTAAATATGCTGATGCACTTGCCAAACCTTTATTTCAGTTTGTCCTGTGAATCACTTGGATGTGTCCTCCCAACTGCATTTCTTCATGGTTATATTGAGACCCAGAAAGGTCAAGAATCTAGCCCCGACCTGCACAGCAGAGTAGCTGAGGCTGGGTGATAATCTGAATTTTCATGCCAACCCAGGACTCTTCACTGAAGGCTTTGGTTAGAATGGCAGCTGGGGTGGAAGAAGATTCACAATTTCTAGGCGTTATGGAGAGGGGCCGTGATGGCTGAGAGCAGGTTGGAGATTTGTCATGTCCTGGCAGGTCATATTCTACCTGTGGGGCCCAGAGAGAGAACAGACCTGCCACTTGGTGTCTACCTTGGCCACAAGACATTGTCTAAATAAAGAGACTGATTTTCCTGCATAAGCTCTTTGTATATTTCAGCCTAATAACTTTCAACAACTTCCTCTGGTATATATGGTAGCGTTTTTTTGTTTGTTTGATTTTTTGCAGATAATAGACAAGTCCAAGCTGGCTGGGCAGAAAAGGCATTTATTAGCTCCAGGGACACAAAAGTCCAAGGGTAGGCTAGCTTCAGGCACAGCTCGATACAGGTTTCACTAGATGCCATCAGGACCTGGTTTCTTTCACTTTATCCCTGGGTTGGCTTCATTCTCAAACATGCTAACCCTCTGGCTAGCTGTTCTAGCAGCTCCAAACCATATGACCTCACTTCTTGAAAGGTCTCGAGAAAAAGTTTTCAAGAATCTTTTTTTGGCCCCTTTTCTCAGCTAGGTCTCCTTGTTACTGGATGTAACTGAATCATGTTCTTACCCCTGAAACAAGCACTGTGGCCAGGGGTGCTTAAGGCTCATTCTCTTGCTCCACCCTTGAGCTGAGAAGGAGCTCCACCCTGACCACATGATCCCCAGAAAGGAACTGGGTAAAGTCGGCAGGAGAAGGAAGAATGAAACCCGGCAGACCCCCCCCCCCAAAGATAAACATTTACAGCAATTATTCGTTGAATTAAGAGCACAGTATCTGATTTACTGCTGTAGGGCTGATTCCCTGGCCTGTTACTGGGCCTTTCATGCTGTTTCTTTCTATTATTTTTTTTAAAGCATTAAATACACACACACACACAATGGGATTCTATTTCTCATTCACTAGATAGGCAGTTTTTTTTTTTTAGAGTATAAAGCATCTATTACTTAACTTTTAAAAATTGAGGCATCATTGACATGTTAGTTTTAGGTATACAACATAAAGATTTGGTATTTGTGTATATTGCAAAATGATCACAATAGTCCTATGAACATCTGTCACCATAGTTTCAAAATGTTTTCTTCTTGTATTGAGAGCTCTCAAGAGCCACTCTCCTACGTGCTTTCAAATATGCAGTACAGTTATTTACTATAGTCACTGTGGTGAAAATGTAAAAGGTGACAATATCAGGTGTTGGTGAGACCACGGAGCAGCGTGGGTGCTTGTAGCCTGCTGATGGGGACATACACTGGTACAGCCGCTTTCGAAGCAGTTTGGCCTGGTACAGTCCAGTTGAGGATGCATCCTACTTGCCCGTATTTACTAGGGCACTTGAGCAGAAATGTTTACAGAGTAGTGTTTGTGATTGTCCCAAACTGGTAACAACTCGGGGCCATGAGAAGTAGGCTACATCAGAAGTAGAATTATGTAATTGTCAGAAACAAAATCGGCTTACAATCACATGAATGAACCTTACAAGTGTGATGTTGGCAGCCCCTCCCCCCTCCAAATGCAATATGATTCCACTCATTTGAAGCTCAAAACCAGGAAAATTAAGCTGTATTGTTCATGGGTGCATACCTAGTACAAAACTGAAGAAGAGGGAAGGAGCGATTATCACTGTTAATAATTTATTCCAAAGCAACCGTTTCCTGGGACACAGCTTTTTCTTCTCTCCTGGTTTCTGTGCGTTCCTGGAGCCAAACCTGGGATACTGTGAGTGGTGTTGTGCAGGTGATGGCAGGGGGATACTGTTCTCGCTGCTGCGGGGAATCTGAAGAAATCGCCTCTTAGTACTTTCCCATCTTGCTGGAGGGAAGGGGCAAGCAGCTGAGATTGCTTGCACTCATTCAGCAGACACTTAGGAAGCATTTTGCAGGCTCTGTGCCTGGACTTGATTCACTTCCTCAGCCAGTTTTTATTGTTTCCTCTGTGCCAGGCACTGTGCTAGATTCTGGGGATGAGGCGGATGCAGTCTCTGTCCAAACGTGGTGGGAAAAGCTGGTGTTAAATGAGTAATTATACTCACTAGATGTAAGCTTTGGGAGGGCAGGGATTTTCCCATTTTTGTTCTCTGCTGTATCCTCAGTGCCTGTCACTTAGTAGTCACACAAAAGTATCATCAGCTATTGAATGAATGATGACAGCCTTCTCCTTAAAAGCCTCAGAGGCACTTTAAAGCCTTGTCCCATCACCTCCCAGTGGCTGCTGCCACCATCACCCTGACTATGCAGAGCTTGTCTCTGCGTGGCCTGCATGGTGCTTCAGAGCACCGCTGATGTTCGGCCCTATGGGGGAAAAGTAACCTACGTGTGACCTCAAGAATGCACTGTCCACTATCTCCTGAGATGGCCTGGTGACCAGCCCACACCCACAACTAGGCTTGAAAATCTGGGGAGTCAAGGCCTTTGGTGTCATCAGCAGGGGCACAGGCACTCCTAGTATCTAGATCCAGATCACTCGCTTTTCGCCCTGAATTCTGTGCTCTCTGGCTTTGTTAGCGGTGTCTCACAGAAGTTCATTTCTAGGAGTATTTGCTTGTTTCAGCCTAAGAAGTGAGGATTAATCTGGAGCCCCAAGAGCCCTTTGAACCCTAAGGGGTTCCCATGGGGCATGGAGCCCGAGGCTGTGCTTTGGGATTACACGGAAGAAGGGCTCCTTGTTTGGAGCCTCACATGTGGACTTGAGAAGCAGCCTGGAGGCCAGAGTGCACTGCAGGGGCTGGAGGGGTCTGTCCCTTACCAAGTGTGGCATTCCCGGTGATGCTTCCCTCAGCTAGTTTTTGCAGCTCGCAGTGGTTCTCACAGCAAAGAATTGCGCATGACATCCACATCCTGACTGTGCTGCCAGAAATATGTGGTGTCACCTCCGCCAGCCTGTTGACATACGCAGAGCAGGTATTTACAACACCCGGAGAGTAGTCGGGGACAGGTGAATCGTGGGGCAAGGGGAACTCTGGAAGGTTGGGAGTGTCTCCAGTTCTGCCTGGTTCTGGGGAAATGCAACCAGCTTCTGGGTTATTGAAGGGACAGAAGACCCGTCCATCCTAGAGCAGGGGTGTGTGGCCTCTGGTACAAGGTAACTCCTGAAATGACTTCCTTGGGATTCTCATTTGGGTAAAGGGCGTAGGGTGGACCACATCGTCTCTAAGGTTTTTTTCTGGCTCTGGCTTTCTGTGGTTTCTGTCCACCCAATAGCCAGGAATGGAGATGATAATGAGAATTTTACCCCTTATTTTCCCCCAAACCTGTTGAGATAATCAGAATATGCTGAAGGCACAAAAGCAGAAAGGGCAGAATCTTGGGGGAGCTTGGTCAGCTGGGGAGGGGTTTAGGGAGAGGGTCAGTTTTGTGTTGGCTCAAAAGGGTTGGATGTGGGGTGGGGAGCAGTTGTTCAGGTCCGTTTCATCCTCGAACCCCGCTTTCTGTCGTATCTAAGGCCAGGGTGCTTTTGGTCAGTGTCAGCAGTGCTACGTGCCCCTTTACTTCCGTCAGCACTCTTCAGCTGACAAAGCCCTTCTATTGGGATGACCTCATCGGAGCTTCCTGACAAAGGGGCTGGTATTTGACCCGCTTTCCAGTTTGCCTGGGCAGAGAAGAGAGTGGCGTGGGTTGGGCTGAGGCGTCAGCACCAGGCACTGCTGTGCGCTCTTGGGAAGGTGCTTATCCCTGAGCCTCAGTATCCTCCGAAGAGTATCCTGATCATTAAATGACATAGGATGTGTAAGTGGCAGATAAGGTGGGTCCCATGTAAGTGCTGCTGCTAAGAAGTCATCAGTCACCTGGGTGTGGGGTTAGAGCCCAAACTTGACCCTGAATTCAACCCACAGATTTGCACCTCAGTTCTTGCATGTATTCAGCAATGCTATAGTAAGCCGTCTTCAATATGTGTTCTGTGTTCAAGGTGGAGCCTATATAACCAAGTAATGGGACTGAACATAGAAATGGACTGTGTATGTTTTGTTTGTCTCGTTCAGGCAGACTCTCAAACAAGTGCACATACAGTTAGTGTTGCCTTCACTCCCTCTGAATCCATTCATTTGTTCAGTGCCTCTGTATTGAGCTTCTGCAAGTGTCAAGTGATTTTCAACATCTTTGGTAGTTACAGGCCCTTGTATGGATTCTTTTAAGAAGGATGGAAAACTCTAGCCCCTCTCCTGAGAAAACTTTTTATTTTATTTTATTGAACCATTGAAAAGTTAAGTTGTGGTCTTATAGTCCTAAATATTACAGCATGCATTGCCTAAAAATACGGATATTCTCAGACCTAACTTCAATAAATGCCCTTAAAAGTCAATAACCATTTCTTAATATGATCCAATACCCAGTCTTTTGTCAAATTTCCTCTAATTGTCCCCGAACTGTTTTTATAGTTTTTTTAAAACCAGGATCCAATCAAGGTATTTGCATTTGGTTGTTATTTCTCCTTAGTCTTTTAAAATCAAGAATAACCCTGTTTTATTTCTTATGACATTTGCTTATTCTGAATTTATGTGATTGTTTCCTCATGGTGTAGTTTCGCTCATTCCTCTGTCCCTCATATTTTCTATAAACTGGAAGTTAGGATGAAAGACTTGATTAGATTCATCCACGTCAAACATTTTTGGCAGGACTACTTCAAGGGTAATGTGCAATTCACATGGCGCCACGTTGGGGAATGTATGCCAGTTTGTCCCTCTATTAGCGATGCTGGATTTGGTTCCTGACTAAGGCCACCTCCAGGTCTCTCCTTATCAGTGTACATTAGGGAGTAACCTACTGGGTGGTACTTTGGCACTATGGGACAGTCCTGTCGCCTAGTACCTTTCACCTCACGGTTTTAGCATCTGTTGATGATCTTATTATAATGGGAACTGCAAGATGGTGTTTTTCTAATTCTATTATCCGTCCAACACTTATTTACCAGTGTTCTTCTATAATCCCTAGACAGGTTTGTTCATCTAGTACGTATGCAGTCTTTTTTTTTTTTTAATGGCGTTACTGGGGATTGAACCCAAGACCTCATGCATGCTAAGCACGTGCTGTGCCACTGAGCTATAACCCCTGCGCCCGATCATTTTCATGTAGTGTCGGGGGTTTAGAAGTTCATCAAAGCCCAGCATGGAGGCTGGGTGAAGATCACCTGCTGTAAGTGATGAGGGCACCTGACTGTGTCAGGTTTTGTATGGACAGAGAGCTGTAGCTGAGCTCTTGATAGTCCTTTTTATTCTTCCAATAACTTGCAACAGAATTAAATTCCCAGCCCCAAAGATAACACATGCTGTCCCCCTACAACAACAAAAGAAACAAATAAGTTTTTGAACTTCCAAGCCCCTCAGCAAACGGAGCTGGTGAAGGACTCCAACGCCCACAGGAATCACCAGCACTGTGGCCCTTTCCTCTGTCCCAACCCTGTGTCAGGCTGTGTCACCTGAAAGTGCTGGGTCAGACTTACTTTTTCAACAGTGAAACCAAGGAGTCGGACCTGGCATTTCCTAGGATTTTACTAGTAGTACTAACATTCTAAAAACTTTATTACCTTCATTTGCCAGTTAAATTCCTTAATTCTTTCATTTGAGCTTTGTGGGTACATGTCTTCTCTACACTCATTACATCTCTTAAAGTCGCTCATCTCCAAATCCATCAGAGCTTCCGTCAGCCATGAAGCCCTTACATTTGTACAGAACTTTTACTCTATAAAGCACTTTAACAGTGCTGCGTTAGAGCCTCAAGAAGTAGACTTTGTATTCCTGTGTTGTTTTCTCTTTGGGGCTTTATTTCTAGCTCATTCATGTCACTGCAGTGAAAGAACTCGATGGCCAGTGAACTCGGTTGTAATGGACTTTCATGTACATGATCAGTAATCATATTGATTTGCCTGGGGTTCCAAGGGCTTCATTCCAGCCTCGCAGTTACCTGCGCGCCCTGGCTGCCGGCTGTCTTCCCACGAGTTGCTTTCTGTGGGTCTGTGGCAGAGCAGATGCCCCAGCCCCTGCCCCACGAGGCCCGCGTTTGCTTTAAATCGGGAGCACGTGTGTCACTATGGCGGTGCACCCTCACTTCCTCTCTTGCTGCCGCTTTAAATTTCTGCTCTTGCTCTACTTGTGCTCTGAGTAGATTTGGGAGCCAAGGGTTCTGGGTTCTCTTAGATTCTCCTCTGTACCGTGCTTATGCTTAGTCCTTTCAACATGATTCCTTTACTCAACCCACTTAAAAACCCTTGAAGGTAAGTATCACTCTCCCCATTTTATGGATGGATGAACTGAGGCTCAGAGTACTTAAATGGGTTCTCTCTTGTCACACAGAGTTGGAGACAGGAGGCAGCAGTTGGGTTGAGTGTGCTGAGGCTCCTGAACCTCAAACAGGAAGTGGGCCAGGGCTGCAAAGGTAAACAGGACTAAAGTCCTCTCTGTGCTCAGCTTCTGGGCTCCCTGTGAGGGCTAAGCCCTCATCAGCACATCACAGTCACAAACTACCTGAGGATTCCTCCCACATTAGTTTCAGTCGCCTTTATTGGCAGCACAGTAGCCAAGCCAGCTACACGGGGGAGTCACAGCTGAGAATGAGTCCAGTGTGGCCAGGCCATGCTCTGCCGGCAGGCTGGGTCTAGGTAGAGACCAGCGTTCCCGGGAAAGTGAACCAAGTCAAAAACTTCAGCACAGCCCGGGGAAACATCTATAAAGGAGGACACTGGAAGTCAGGCTCTTGATGCTTCTTGAGTCTTGATAAAGAACCTCAGTGCGCTTAGCTCTTAGACCCCGAAATCTGGAGGGCAAACAAAGGAATCTTTTAACTCTGTCAGGGCCCCCCATGAAGAGTTGAGCAGCTTGTGCACTGCACAAGTAAGGCATCGCTGTGTATGTAACAGACATTGCAGATTTGTATATTATGTCGATTTTCCAGCTAGTTATCTAGTGTCTTATTTTGTCATAATTGGTACATTAGAGCAATTTCCCAACAGATGGAAGGAAAGGGTCTTGAGGTAGGAGTGCTTTTCCAACAGCACAGCTTGGGCTGGTGGCAGCCCTGCTCTCCCTTCTCTGGGCCTCAGTTTCCTCATCTGTAAAATGAGCGGTTGGACTTGAGGATCGGTAAGGTCCTCTCGCTCTGATTTTGTGTGAGCCTTGTAGGAGCTGCTCAGCGTCTGTCGAGTGACAGATTGGTCACTGGAGCTGGCAGCCCTGTACGAGGCTGCCACTGCTGCTCCCCTGCTGTGCCTGCTCTTGACTCCATGTCTGGTCTCCAAGGAGAAGTCCCACCAGCGAACAGGGACCCCTCTGAGCTAAGGACACCATGGCCACGTCAGCACCACTGCGGAGCCTGGAAGAGGAGGTGACCTGCTCCATCTGCCTCGATTACCTGCGGGACCCGGTGACCATTGACTGTGGCCACGTCTTCTGCCGCAGCTGTACCACCGACATCCGCCCTGTCTCAGGGGGCCGCCCCGTCTGCCCCCTCTGCAAGAAGCCTTTTAAGAAGGAGAACATCAGGCCCGTATGGCAGCTGGCCAGCCTGGTGGAGAACATTGAGCGGCTGAAAGTGGACAAGGGCAGGCAGCCAGGGGAGGCGGCCCAGGAGCAGCCGGACCCGCGTCTGTGCGCGCGGCACCGGGAGAAGCTGCACTACTACTGCGAGGACGACGGGCAGCTGCTGTGCGTCCTGTGCCGGGAGTCCCGGGAGCACAGGCCCCACTCGGCCGTCCTGGTGGAGAAGGCCGCCCAGCCCCACAGGGTAAGCCCTCCTCACCCCCGCAGGGCGGGATGCTCTGCTCGGCATCCACCCAGAGGCCAGGCCCGGCTCAGACCCCTTTGAAGGCTTCTTGCTTCCGAGGACCGGCCGAGTCCTCCCTCCTGCCTCAGGCCAGAGCGTCCACCTGTCCCCACTGCTTGTCTTTCTACAGGAAAAAATCCTGAACCACCTGAGTACCCTAAGGCGAGACAGAGACAAAATTCAGGGCTTTCAGGCCAAGGGAGAAGCTGATATCCTGGCTGCGCTGGTAAGTGAGGCCGTAGAGGGAAAGCCCTGAGGCCGAGAGGAGCAGGAGCTCCCAAGGCCCGGCTGCGGGGCGCCCGGCTCCCTGGGAGACGGAGCCCTGACTGGACTGGCAGCCGGGGGGCCTGGGCTTTGGCTCAAGCCCTGCCAGTCTGGGCTCTGTGCTCTGGGCCCACTTCCTCGTCTCACGAGTGAGTGGGTTGCCTGGATGCCAGCTAAGGTCCTTCTCCTTCTGTGACTCTGCTGCAGGCCGTGTCTGCTTGGCAGAGCCAGAGTGCAGGGAACCAAGTAAGGCCCAGCCTGGTTCTTCCTTCAAAGAGAGGGAGAAAGACCTATTCCTGAGAGCGCAGGGGAGCCAAGGGTTTGGAAGGTCGGAGCTGGCTCCAGGGTAAGAACTGAGAGAGGTAGGCTGGGCCAGGCCTGACCAGCTCTGAGGACACTGTGTCTAGTGAGTCCTGTGCCTGTGGTCGCCAGTAGTTAGAAAACAGAGGCAGCATGTGTGTGCTTGATTAGAGATGGGATCAGAGGGGGAAATCTGATAAGAGGATTCCAATTTTCTGGGGGAGAGTCAGTTGGGGAAGTAGGCACTATGGAGGGATGTTGGGGCCAGTCCCAGCAGTGACCTGTTAGGCACTGGGAGAGAGACAGAGTGAAGCGGGAGGTGGCCCAGGACCAGGGAGTACCTCTAGGCCCTCATTGTGCAAGGACGCCTCCAGCCCAATATTAATTAGTCAGTGAGAGAACCGAGGATGCTGACCAGATCCCTGGCTGGACGCGGCAGGGAAACTCGGAGGCAGTAAAGGACATGGTCCCTGAGCACAGACGTTCCAGTTTCACTGAGGAAACAGGATAGAGTCTTACATGTTAGGGATGGGGCGCACACACAGAACTTTATACATAATGGAGGAGGGATGCTGAAGAGAGGATTGGTCAGGCTCAGATGAAGTTTATCAAGAGAAACTTCCTGGAAGAGGCAACTCACAGCAGTTGGTATCCAGGAGGGAAAAGTGTGTTGGCTTGCAATGTTCCTCAGAAGGCCCCAGAACATACTGGTTTACCTAGAACAGATCAGTGGCAGGTGGAGTCAGGGGTCCAGTCCCGTGGTGTCTGAGGGAACTGAACTGATGGACTTACTGTGTCTTTGAGGAAAGAAGGTCGGCCCAGGAGTGCTCTAAAGCCCCTTCCAGCCCAAACAGTGTAGAATTCATGAACGGAGGTAGCTCGGAGCCAAGAGCCAGCCTGTGCACCAGATCCTGGAGGGATAGTCCACCCCGGGGTGGAGGCGTCACCCCTTCTCCCCCTTCCCACCCCTGCAGAAGAAGCTCCAGGACCAGAGGCAGTGCATCGTGGCTGAGTTTGAGCAGGGCCACCAGTTCCTGAGGGAGCGGGAGCAGCACCTGCTGGACCAGCTGGCGAAGCTGGAGCAGGAGCTCACAGAGGGCAGGGAGAAGTACAAGACCAGGGGCGTCGGGGAGCTGGCCCGGCTGGCGCTGGTCATCTCCGAGCTGGAGGGCAAGGCACAGCAGCCGGCTGCAGAGCTCATGCAGGTGAGAGACCTTCCCGGGGGCAGGGAGCCCGGAGAGCAGGGCCAAGACCTACGGCCCTGCTCCTCACTTGCAGGACCTTGGAGAGGCACTTCCTCTCGGGGCCTCAGTTTTCTCATCTGAAGCATGGAGATGATAATCCTTATTCCCGCCACTTAGTCCAGTGGTTGCATGAGCATAAGATGAGATAATTGGCATGGTGTCACTTCAAAAAGTGAATTTTCCACCAAAAAAAAAGTTTAAAATATTAAAAAGTGCTGTAGCAATGGAAGGGAAGATTACTAGTACATTCGTTACTATCCTCCACCCTCATCACTGCCATCACGAGCCTGTCTTCTAACAAGTCACTGGCAGACACTGGGCCAGGGGAAGCTCTTGATGGTTCTGGAGGTGAAGAAGCCTATAGGGTTGGGGTGGCTGAGGGAAGGCTGAATGGCGGCTTCTCTCAAGGACCCAGAGGGTCTGGAGGGGATGGGCAGCTGGTGAAGGAAGACAGAGGCAGCCGTGGTTTTCTCTGGGACTGTGAAATTACCCTCAAGAGAAAAAGGTAGAGAGCAGGCAGGGTGCCTCTGGAGCACTTCCTGGAGGAGGTGGCTTTGATGCTGCGAAAGGGGGAGTCATGGACTGGAGAACAGGTTGCCAAGTTGAAGTGACACCACAACTCCTTCCACCGGAGCCTCCCAGAGGAGTCACACTGCGTTGAATGGGGCTCAGCAGCCTTTGGAGGGAGCATGCTCGATCTTTCTGCTCCCATGGGCCAGGAGAAGGCCTACGTAATAATCTCTTTCACTTGCGTGGTTGGGGGTGGTTGGGCCTGTCGGCAGTGGAGCTACCTAGGATCTCCCCTAGGAAAATGCTGTCTCTGGCCAGTGGCAGGGCCAGTCTGTAGTGGGACGCTGGGGAGACATGGTCAGGCGAGCCCTCCAGGTACCTGTGCCGGGACAGGTAGCCTCTGCCTGCCTCTCCACCCTTGTGGATTCCGACTCATGCATCGGAACTGGCGGGGACATAGAGCTCTTCAGGCCAGCACCCCCGATGAAGTCACTGAGGGCCAGAGAGTGGAAGCGTTTGTCCTGGGCCTCTGGACTTCTGTTCTTTTCTCTCACTTTGTCCAAATGTCTCTGGCTCCTTCCTTTCCTCCAGATGCCATTCTGTTCCCTTGAATTTCTTTCTTGAACTCTGACTGGGTCACTTGCTGCCGTTCCCCCTCCCCCACCTTCTCCTTCAGGGATGTGCATCCTTCCTTTCCCCACAGCTGCCGGTTTCCTTTCCGTGCAGCCGCCGCCACCGTGTGGTTGTGCACTTGTTGGAACAGAGAGAGGGACGCAGCTGGGGTGCTGGGGGGGCTGAGATCCCGTTGCGTCTGCCCAGAGGGGAGCTTCTCCCCAGTCCACCCAGAAGAGCCTCCAAGACCACTCAGACTGAAGACATCCCTGGGGCCGGGTGGGAGGAGTGAGGGAGAAGAAGTGGGTGTCTGCCGAAAGCCAGGACAAGAAGTCTTGGTGCTGGGGGGTTTTATCTGTGTTTTGTTTGCGTTTGCTTTTGCGGCAGGGGAACTGGACAGCTAACTCCTGAATTGTCACTAGTACTTCCCCAGAGATTATTTGACTGTCAATGGACAGTAAGAATCAGGCCCTATTAAGACAGGGGCCCTGATCCAAAAGTGGTAGAGAAATACAGGTGAGAGGGAAAGGCAATGGGACAAAAGATGAAAAACAGAGGCCCTTTGACAACAATGATAGAAAAAGAAAGAAAGGTCTCTGGACCGGGAATATCAAGACATTAAAGGGAACTAGGGGATAAGAGAGGCCAGAGAGGCACTGGAGCCCCCCTGCTTCAGCACTGCATGGCCTTGCAGGGCATGGTAGCAGGTCACACGTCTGCCTCTCCCGCTGTTGGTCGCCGTCCACACCCGTGAACAGCCTTCGGGAGCACTCTTTGTTAATGCCCAGCGTGGCCGTGACGCCTGCCCCAGCCCCTCTGCTCTGATGGCCTGTTTCATGACAGCCCCAGGCGTCTGGGGGAGAGAGGCCGTCCAGGAGCCTTGGGCAGGTTGCTTCCCTCTGGAGGCCCTGTGTGAGGCTGCAGGTCACCCCAGTCTCCCCTTCTGTGTCCTTTGGGAGAAGGGTTCCTGCACTGGTGCTCCGGGTCCTCACAACCTTTAACCCTTAGACGGGCTTCATTCTCTGTTCTAGCAACTCCTGTGTCACCAAATATGTCCCCTTGGCTCCCTGACCCCACCTTCCCACTGCCCTTTTATTTGCCCTTTGATACCACGAATCTCGGCAGAGTTGTTGGCATACCCTGTCTCAAGATTTGTCACCCTGACCTCTGAAGCCGGCTTGGACTTCCTTCTTGTGACGGACAGATTAGACGGATTTGCCAGCAACTCACAGCCAGTCCCTGGGCAGTTGCTTCGTGGTTGGGGTGGGTGGAGTTCTGACCTCTTGTATGGCCTCCCCTGGAGCAAAGCCCCAAGTTCTTCCTGAGGCTTGCTGGAACAGTCCACAGCAGCCACAGTTGGGTGATGTTCCATTTGTTTCCCAAATCTCGCTCTCTCAAAGAGGCCAGGCTGCGCCCACCCTCACCTGGTCCCCCTTCATGCTCCTCCCCTTCCTATAGCACTCACCCCATCACAGCATAGTGTAATGGATTTGTCGTGTTGATTGTTGCTCTCTGCTTCCCCCTACTAGGCATTTGTGTCTCTTTTTCTTCCCTGCCCTATCCCAGGCTTCTAGAGTGGTGCCAGACACAGGAAGCACTTAATTAACATTCGCGGAGTGAGTGAAAGGAAGGCAAAAATTAACAGAATATTATGGAGGCTTTAGACTCATAAAAGAGAAACAACCAGCATCTCACAAGAACCCCCTCTCCATGTCCTTTCACTTATATGACACCATCCTCCCTCCTGCTCAAGTCACTGCCTGTCCTTGATTATCCTTCACCAGTGTGCCCAGGGTCTCAGACACGCCTGGAATGTGCAGCTTCCCTGACTTCCTGTGAGTTCAGGCTTCATTAGCTCTCACCTGGTCCACAAAACAGCCTCCACACTGACCCCCTGCTGTCCCCGCTGCCTTGCCTCCCTTAACCCATTCTGATCTGATTGATCACTTGGGATTTGGCCAGCTGCTGAATCAAGCAAGTTATTTCTCTCCCGGAAACAATATTCAGACGTGAGGAGTCTAGAGCTGTCAGGGCAGCTGCCATGCGGTCACCCAGAGAGCCGGTTACTTCCATCTGGTAGTTTCACTCACCTCAAGGGATGTTGTCCTGAGCTGCGTAGTCAAATGTTGGGCTCACCACCACTGTATCCAAAATAGAGCCAAGGAAAAAAGGGAAGTAGAATGGGATTTCTATTTTTAAAGGACATGACCCCAAAATTATAGTCATTGCTTCCTTTCACATAGTGTTGGCTGGAGCTTAGTCACATGACCAGGCCTGGTTACAAGGAAATCTGGGAAATGTAGTCTTGCTGGGTGGCCCTGTGCCCAGCTATTACTCCGTGGGTTCTGTTATTACAAGGAAGAAGGGGGAAATGGGTCCTGGAGGACACTTAGGAGTCTGAGCCGTGTGGAAAGCAGATCACATATAGCACTCCCCTACTTGAAACCCTTTGGTGGCTTCCTACTGAATGTGGAATGGAACTTGAACTCCTTGCTCTGCCTGTCCAGTCCTGCATGATTTGGCCTCCTCTCCCAAGCCCCTTCCCACCTTGCTTGCTTCCCATTCTTCACCTGGCCAGCACCTTCTTCAAATCTCAGTGCAAGTGTCATCCTCTCAGAGAAGTTGGCTGTCATCCCCTGCCCTCCCTCTGTCATTATGATTACTTTGTTTATTTACTTTATTTTCTTGTTGTTTTATCCAGTGCCGCCACTAGAATGTCAGCTCCATAAGGAGGGGCCGCATTTATTTTGTTCAGTGATGCATCCCTGGTCTTTAATAGTGTTGATGCATATGAATGATGTCTTCTTAGAGTCACATTGATGCTTATGCTGTCTTCTCTTCCAGGACACCAGAGACTTCTTAAACAGGTACAAGAGTTTCCTCTCCACAGTGCACCTCATTTCCCTGTTCCTGTGTCCTTGCCCCTGTTCCTTGACCACGGTCCATTTCAGTTAATGGGGAGTGATATGGGGCCAGAGGGACCTGTACTCCATGGTTCATCCTGACGACCTTCCCTCCTGGGAAGCAAGAACACATCCTTGAGAACTGGCGGAGACTTGCTCTGTACCTGAGCAACTTCCCTGTTACCTCCAACTCCTGGGTCCACGATCTGTATCTGTGACGGGACAGGGTGGCAAGGGTAGGGCGTGGCTTGGCAGACAGAAGCGCCCTGGATGTTGAGTCTGCTGATGGTCGTAAGTCCTGGCTCAGCCCTGGGCAGTTCACTTAGTGTCTCTGAGGCCCTGTCTTTCTGTTACCTGGGGACGATCGTACCTTTCCCTCCCCCTCCACACGTGTGAGAGTTGAGAGTAATGTAAGGAGATCTGAGTAACAGGTTTGTCTGTCATCTTCTCAGGTATCCACGGAAGAAGTTCTGGATTGGGAAACCCATTGCTCGAGTGGTTAAAAAAAGGACAGGAGAATTCTCAGATAAACTTCTGTCTCTGCAGCGAGGCCTGAGAGAATTCCAAGGTGAGGACTGGGGAGGGCATGGGTGCTGCTTCAAGAAGAGGGTGCCGGCTCCTTTCTGCCTGATTCTCTGCCCTCACTCCTCTGAGGTCTCCTGGTTGTTTTCTCTTCTTAGGATCTGAGGGCTGGAGCCTTGTTGTGAAATTAGTACTGTCTAAGTGAGAAAGGACCCATAAGTTTGCTGGGCTTGAGGGTCACTGCATGAGGGTCACTGTCCTTTTTTTCTCCCCAGGGAGGCTGCTGAGAGACTTGGAATATAAGACAGGTGAGTATCTAAAGGGTCATCCCCAGATTTCCCTCAAATAGACAATACTCTCCCCACGGGGAGCCTTGCTGCCTGCAGGTAGCCCGCTCTCTTACACCAGCTGCACATCTAAAGCCCCCACCTTGCATTTTCTGGCCAGTCTGCTGCTCCAGTCTGCACTGGAGGCCCCCACTTGCTAGTCTGACCCTTCCGGCCCCGTGTTTGGTTATTCTGTCCTCAGAGGTCCTGCCACGGTGAGTCCTTTTCCCTGAGACTGAGTTCCTTCTTACCTGCCCTATCACGTGGCTCCTGTATTCAGAGCAAACTGGGACGGCTTCCTAAGGCCAGAGGCCTCTCTGCCCCAGGCCCAGCCACTGACCTCCGCCTCCGCCCTGCCGTCAGGTCATGCACCGCACACCCGAGGGGCCTGTTCATGTGGCCGTAGGTGTGGAGAGAGCCCATTGGATCGTGCAGTGTGGCAGTCCTGCCATGGACACCATGGAGACTGGGGGTCCCCTCCCGGCCCACTGATGACACTGTTACTTCTTCCTTTGTCCCCACAGTGAGTGTCACCCTGGACCCACAGTCGGCCAGTGGGTACCTGCAGCTGTCGGAGGACTGGAAATGTGTGACCTACAGCAGCCTGTACCAGAGTGCTTACCTGCACCCGCAGCAGTTTGACTGTGAGCCGGGGGTGCTGGGCAGTAAGGGCTTCACCTGGGGCAAGGTCTACTGGGAGGTGGAGGTGGAGAGGGAGGGCTGGTCCGAGGATGAAGAGGAGAGGGACGAGGAGGAAGAGGGGGAAGAGGAGGAGGAGGAAGAGGAGGCCGACTACGGGGACGGATACGACTATTGGGAAACGGATGAGGACGAGGAATCGTTGGGGGATGAAGAGGAAGAAGAGGAGGAGGAGGAGGAGGAAGTTCTGGAAAGCTGCCTGGTGGGGGTGGCCAGAGACTCGGTGAAAAGGAAGGGCGACCTCTCCCTGCGGCCAGAGGACGGCGTGTGGGCGCTGCGCCTCTCCTCGGCCGGCATCTGGGCCAACACCAGCCCCGAGGCTGAGCTCTTCCCGGCGCTGCGGCCCCGGAGAGTGGGCATCGCCCTGGATTACGAAGGGGGCACCGTGACTTTCACCAATGCAGAGTCACAAGAACTCATCTACACCTTCACTGCCACCTTCACCCGGCGCCTGCTGCCCTTCCTGTGGCTCAAGTGGCCCGGAACACGCCTCCTGCTGAGACCCTGAGCCCCGACTCCTGCTCCCAGCCCCACACCTGCAGATGCTTCACTTCTCTGGAATTCCAGTGCTCTGTGGCAGGGGAGGAGGTGCCTGGCCAGAGCACCCAGAGCAGGAGAGAGGTGGGACCCCCCTGTCTGCTGCCACTCCCCTCCCTGTGGCTGTGGCCCCCTTGAGATCTCACTCCGTGCTGTTCCCTCCATCCTGCCCTAAAGCTCTTCTCCCGCCTCCAGGGGTTCCCAGGCTGACTTCTGACCATGAAGTCCTTGAGGTCTCCTCCCTCCCTCCTGCCCATGGCCCTTGACCCAGCTCTGCCATCTCCTTGTTCAGTAAGAGGCAAGGCAGCATTTTCTTGCCCAGTGCGGCATCCAATGCCAGCTGCTCTTAGGAAAGACCAGTTGACTCCTACACCCAGGGCCATTTTACTCTTCTCTAATCCCATATCTTCCCTTTGCCCAAGCCCACTTCTGCCACCTGCCTTCCCTGGTACTTTCAACACACCTACTGCCTTCCCAACTCAGAGTCAATCATACATGAAAATGTTGAAAATGAGCTGAGTGGAATTCCACGGAGGCGTCCTAGGCCATTGAAGCCGCCTGGAATGCCCATGGAAGGCATCTCCTCGTAAGGCCCAGAGTCCATGCTTCTCTGAGACCAGGGCTGAGTTTGTGGGGTTTCCAGAAGTGGGAGCAGGGCCTCCCTGAAAGCATCTAAGGGCTGAGGTGGGGATCGGGATATATGCGGCTTTGGGGTAACAGTATCACCTCTAGGGGATGGTCCTCAGGAGGAGAGTTTTTGAAAGAATCCAGGGTATCCTGCTCTTGTCAGTCCATATAAAAACACCAGGGCAAAGAAAATATCCAGTCAAGCAAAACCTGTCCTGCCTTGGAAGCCCTGATCTGTTTTTGCAGCAAGATACTAAGCTTCCATCACTGGCCCTACTCAACATCCAGGTTCCGTTTTCCCAGGAACGGGGCTGGGGAGGGCAAGATGGCTGTGCCAGGAGAAGGCAGCAGGTGCCGCCCCCCTCAATAACCCACAAATCTTCATGTCAAGAGAGGAATCAAAGCATATCTTCTTTGCCCGCGGGCCCAACCCACGTCCCAGTCTCTGTCCAGGCTCCGCTAGTGCTTGCCGTTTGGCACAAGCTCCTGCTCCAGCCAGATTACCTCGCAGCCTTCGACCTCATCCATCCCAAGCACTCTGCCAGCACCCAGCTTAGCCAGTCTTAACTCCTCCCCCTGCTCTAAGAGACTGTTCCCAGCCGCTGTGGATCTCGGTGGTCTCTTCACCTCGACATCATCTGAAGTTGCACTCTGTGTATTTCACATGCTGCCTGAGTCATGTACATCTGATTTCTGCCTCTAGTTTTATAAGCTCCTTGAGGGCGGATACTGTATCTTATACTTCTCTTGTATTCTCCATAGCACCTAGTGCAGTGCTGGGCACAGAGTAGGTGCTCAATAAAAACATGTTGAATAAACAGCCTGCGATTCATCTATAACTCAGATATTACCAGACCTTTGCGGTCTGTGGCTACAAAGAGGTTCCGCTGGCAGCGGTGGGCCAGGGCTTCTCTCCTGGGCCCCTTCTGGGTCTTTGAGAACTCTGCAGCTTTGCTTACTGTCATCTTCCCACACGCATGCCATTTCTGGAAGTCCCCAAAGAAGAGCCCTTCCATGGGACACTTCATCAGCCATTGCCAAGGTTCCGTGCCATTGCCAAGGTTCCGTCTTGTTCTTCCTCTCCTGCAGTGGCGGCCCTGCACTGAGGTCCCGTGTCTATGGAGTGTGGGGCTCCCAAGAGAAGGGTGACGTCCAGCACGACACACCCACAATCCTTCCTGGGAAAATAAACTGCCCCAAAGGAAATGTCACCTACAGAGATTCAGTTCTGTCTCCAGTACATTCAACTATATGACCATTTCCTGTCCTCTTTTGATTTTTTTAAATTGCCATCTTAAAGGTAGAAAAAGGAGGGTTACATAAAGTACCTCCAAGATCATACTAGTGGCAAAGAGCACATTTCCTCCCTGTACTCTCGTTTGTGGACTCATTGATGTTTCCTCTTTTTAGAAATTTTACTTTTTCTTTCTAAATACATGTGTGCAAAGTGTGTCGATTATTGGAAATGACATGCATTATTATTATAGTCTCTTAACTCCCATTGGAATCCTGAGAGACAATAATTCCTTGCATATTCTTGAAATTTAAAATTTTTTGATTGGTACGAATTGCCCCCTAAAATTATATACTACTAGTCTTTATGAAATAATTTCATAATTCTCAAAATGCCCTCTGCCCTTTCTTGGAAAGAGTTTTTATACAATGATGGGAGATTTCTGAAACTTTTAAAGGTGATTATTGTTTAATAAAAAGCTAATAGTTATTAAATAGGCAATATTTCCATTTGGCCAAAATATTAATGCTTCCAAGTCATTGTTGCTTTAGTGAGTTTTATAAGTGTCATGCTCCCAAAATAAACTGTAGAAGATAAAGTGTCAGCATACAAGACCCTTGAAGATAATTAAAATGTGTATTTTACAGTGCCATCTTAGTATAGAAGGTTGCCGGCAAGATTTGTTCAACAGATTATTTTGAATTTTTTTATATTTTTCTGTTATTTTTATATTCATATTTTAGGTTGTTTTTTATGAACTACACCTGCACATATGGTCAAGTAGACCTACAGTGCTTATTACAGTTTTAGAGCTGAAGTTCTTGGGGTTGTGCACCACCAGTTTTTGTCAACGATGTGGAAGGGGGTCATTTTTGTGTTTTTAATAACTTATTTTGTGCTCATCTTCAGCAAGGCTTTTTGAGGGCATTCTACTCAGTGCTTCTAGCAGGGAACCCAGATATAATACCAGTCCGATACCATTTTATGTTTGTTTTTTGACTTGGGGGTTCCTACCCTACAAACCAAAACACTAACCATACACTAGGCCAGGTGTTCTGTTTCTCAGAACGGTTCCCAGGAAAGGCTCCCCTTCTGTCTCCTGCACCACTGGGTGGTTTTCCTCCAACTTACCCTTTCTCAGAGTGTGCAGTCCTCACGGGGACCGGGCTGTATGCCAGTCTCAGTTGTGACTCCCTGCCTGTTACTGGTCTAAGGTTTCATCTGCTGGCCTTTCAGGGATGTGGAACCTGTTCCCTGAGGCCTGAGTCTGGAGCAGAGGAGGTGTCACACTCTAGCCACTGCGGCCTCAACTCACAGCCGCTCGGGATTGAAAGAGTGAAAATAAAATTCCTCATCAGTGTCAGCATGTCAGTGTCCTCAACTGTTTTCTTGTGAAACTGAAAAAAAAGAAAAAGTTCTAACCATCCGCTAAACTCACAGTGCCACGGCAGAAATGTTACTCTTTTTAACATGATAGCTTACAGTATGGTGAAGCTCGGGGTGAGTTATACTCATCAGCTGTAAACTTCATTCAAGATGAAAATTTCAAAAATTCCCACAGCTAATCTGCAGTGCCTCTGTGAATTTGCCCAAAAAGACAGCACAACAAGGAAAGTGATGCAATCCCGACACACACTCTAGTAGGAGAGAATGAGGCCTTCAAGGAACACATAGCTCCTGATAGCTCTTGATCTTGGGGGAAAAAATGGTCTTTTCCCCCAGGTCTCATTTATCAGAGGAAATAAAATTTTCTCATTACATAAATTTTCTATATTTTAGTTGCCTATTTGTAAAATGGATGTCCTTAGATTCTGCCTAAAGATAAAATCCTGGGTCCGATTATCCTCTGAGATTCTTCCCAGCTCCAAGATTTTCGGTCACAGTTACCCTCGGCAGCATCATCATTGGTGCTTACACTGCAGCAGGCAATGTGCCCCGCACTTTCATGTGTGTTGTCTCGTGTCCCTGGTAACAATTCTAAGGTGGCTTCTTGTTCCCAGTGTTCAGACCAGGAGTCTAGAAGCTCTGGGGGATTAAGTAAACCTCTTTAAGTCACACAAGTAAGATGTGAGTCAGGATATGAATCAGGGTCTTCTGGTTTCTAAAGCCCATGGTTTTCACTGAGCACAAAGGTATGAGGTCATTGCTCTCCCAAGAGACTAGAAGAATATATCTGACATTGGTCCCCATTCCTGTGAGAAACAAGGTGATGCTCAGAGGGTAGAAGCTGCACTCACTCTTCACTCCCTTAGATGGACAGCGCCCTGAGGATGGGAATTAAGTCACAAGGTCTCAGAATTAGAAGGGACTCACTCCATCGCGCTTTAGGCCCTGGGCAAATGGGATGATTTTCCCAAGGTCAAAGTCATTGGCTGAGCCAAGGCCAGAACAGGAGGCCTTCACATCCCCAGGGCTGGGCACCTAGACTTACTTGTATTCACTGTTACTTCTGCACAGTTCTTAGGGCCACTCCCCCAGTCTCGGGGTCCCTAGACAGAGAGACTGCTGTGAGGGAATGATTCTGGTGGCAATGGCTTTATTGTCATCATGAGGATAATTAGCTCTTGTGTCTTCTTTCTAATGGGGGTAGGAAGGAGAGAATTTACAAAGATAATATTCGTAAGTAATAACCCCATAGTTCCAAATTAAAGATAATCTACACAGCAGTCCTCTTTATCTTTAATTTTTTTGTTCTGTGGATTAGAATACATTTTTAAAAATACCCTACTCTAACCCCCAGGCAATGAAACTGCACTTCTTTTTGAATTCAGGGGACATCCAGCCCTAGAGATGCAGGACAGTTGGCCATGACCAGAGGCCACCCCTGGCCCCACTCCTTCCTTCACCCATGGTTCTGAGTATCTGTGGTTCTGATTCTGCTAGTGCTGGACTGGACTTACCCCAAGTTTTCAACTTTGACCACAGACTTCTCCATCACACATGAGAAAAAGAATGGATAAGTAAAGATTTTCTTGCTTCTAAATTGATTCTGTTTGGTGCACATTTAAGTGGTTTACACAGTATAATTCTGACTCTGCAGACAAGTCATCTGATACATCAATCACTATCAATGAGACACATCCAGAATCTTATTCTAAGGGAGTTTGCCCCAACTCCACGGCCAACATTAATTGCTTACTGAATACCAAGCAGTGTACCAGGCCCATTATGTGTTGGGCCATTACATGTCACATGTGCAGAAGTACAGGTAACAACCTGGCCTTGTGACTGGCATCTGAGGTGGAGGGTGGTCTTGTAGGGCTGAGTCCTTAAGCTGTGGACTCTGATGCTATCTCCAGGTAGATAGTGTTAGAATTGAGTTGGGTTGTAGGACACCCAGCTGGTGTCCAGAGAATTGTTGGTGATGTGAGGAAACCCCACCCGCACTGCTGCCCCACATTGGAATTGGATTCCAGAAACATATTACATGTGTGAATACATTTATCATAACAATCCTATAGAATAGGTATTTTAATCTCTTTTTCACATGACTTAAAGATTCAGAGACATTAAGTAAACTTGCTTCCAGCAGAGCTAGAGTTTAAACTATTTTTATAACGAAGCCAAAGGGCTGTAAACTGTACCTTGGCCATAATGATTGGCCCTGAGATGGCTATCTTATCTAGGGTCATCCAAACATACTAGCTAGTGACTTCAATCTGGCACAAAAACCAGTATAGAGCCAATCAGAAGCCTTTCTCAGGAGTTTGGAGTTTGAATAGCTACAGTAGGACCTGAAGGGTGAGATGCAGAGGAGTGGGATAGAGCCTTACTCCAGTGTGGTCCAGGGTCAGCTGCTCGAGCGTCACCCTAGAGCTTTTAAGAGATGCAAACTCTTAGCTTCGTCCCTACTCCTTCTGAGTCAGAATGTGACTTTTCACAAGACTCTCAGATGACTTTTAAACCCTAAAGTTTGAGAAGCACTGAGGTAGACAGTGGCAGCAAAGCCGAGAATGTCCTAGGTAAGTTAAATAACCTATGTATAATTATGCAACATTCCAGCTGTGAACTATTAAGAAATGATACTTTATCATGTAGAGTTTGTCTCAGAAAGGCAATAATAATGTAACATCAGAAGATCTGACAAAGCAGTCACCACCTCCATAGACAAATAGAGAAAAATCACAATGACTATCTTGAAACATGAAAAATCGTATTTGATAAAGCTGAAATCTTAGGTATTATTTGAAAAACTAAGAAAACTAGAAACAGAAAAGCACTCTTTAACTTGGTAGCTTGATAAAGGCTCTCTACCAAAAAATCCACAAGAATCCTGCGAGCGGAGATAAAGGATGGTTTTACATCACAGACACCGCAACACAGATATCCTCAAACTCTCCAGCGGGCCACCGAATGGATTAATTTCCTCCTCTTTCCCTCCAGGCAGCTCCTGGTCCTCATCTGTGGGTCTTGGCTACCCCTAAACCTTCTCCTTAGACTCCTAAATTCTCTTTTCTTTATGCAGGGCAATAAAGAATTTAATTCTGGCCCAGAGCCTCCACGTGTGAGTATCCACAGCCCTACATTTCCCAGACCACCCTAAAATGAAAAGCACCAGAAGCTTGGAAATAGTGTCGGTCGTTCATTTATTTTTTTCTATTTCATACAAAGAAAGCCCAAAAAAGCCCTGCCTGTCTAAAACACTGGTTCAGGGCAGAGGAAATGAAACAAAGCTCCATCATGAGCCGTCTGTTCGGAAAGTCTGAGCGTAGTTGAAATGTCACCAGACTGAGGCACGAGGACCGGGATCTGCGGATTCCACTTCCTGCAGATTATGAAGACCAGCTGTGAAACCTGTTAGACAAGTTCCTTTAACCGTGTGCTAGTTTTCTCAACCACAGAGCGAGAAAAACAAAATGAGATCTCTGTATTTCACAGGTTTGTTATAAGGTTCAAAAGAAGATGTGTATTTTTGCAAAATAACTTTTGACTTCGGTAATGTTTGACAAGTGTTACAGCAAGGCATGTGTTATATATAGTTTTTCTCTGGAGGTGGATTGCAAGGAGTACTTATGGTATAGTCTCATTTGGGTTAAAAAAAAAGCTAAATGTACTTGTCTACAAAACTGGCAGGTTATACAAACTGTGATACTGGTGGTTACCTATAGAATGTGGTAAGAGGAAGTGAGGTGGAGAGAGGGACTTTTCACTTACACTCTATGCAAATGTTTGAATCCTTTTTTTAACCAGCAGTATATACCACTTTTATAATAAATATTAGGCAATGCATTCTGCTTGTCACTCAGGAGGACAGAAGAAACCCCCAAACTCTGGCTTCTTTTACATCAAGGACTTCTATTTGCTCAGTTAAATTAGGGGTAATGATTCACAATCCCAGTGATTCTTATTACTGTCTTGTAATGAAATTCACATATAGCACAGGCACTTACAGTGTCTTTAAAACACCTGACCCCACACTTGGGGAGCAAGGCTCATATGATATAAATGGTAAACTTACAGATTTATACTAGAGGGAACTGATTGAGGATGAAGGTAGATCTTTTCGGGGTTTGGGTGGGACAATGGGAATGTGAGTGTTAAACTTGAGAGGAGAGAGAGCAAGAATCAGAAAGGGTGGTGGTGTGGAAATCATCATTATCACAGAAATTCATACTTAGCTTCTTAAAATTATTTTAATGTATGGTCTGTTTCTGTGTCCAATAATAACAGCAGTAATAATAATGCATATCTAAGAGCTAGTTAGAACTGAACACAAGCCTCGTTTTGTTGGACAATGAGGTCTGGCCCAACTGCCAGCAGGCAAGTCCTGAGTAAAAGAAGGGGCAGGATGTGTCTTGGTCACAGAGATTCCACTGACTTTAAAGCCTTTCCTTCAGCCCCATCAACACTGATTAGACACATGAAATGCAGGAGCCTGGGTGGGTTGCACACTTTCTTAGGATATTCTCTATGAAAAAAAGACCTGAAGGTGTCAGAATGGAAGGGGACCTGCGACTCCACAGGGCTGGATGAAGAAGCCATAAGGCCAAAGCAGCTCCATGTATATGTCCAAGTAAAAACAGTCAACTGAATAAATTAGGGCAAGATCCATAAAGCTCTGTTTTTCCCATGACAGTTCCTTAGAAGCTTAAAAATTTTTTATTTTATTTTATTTTTTTTTCTCAACCCCTCTACTCCCACCCCGCTCCCCAGCTTTGCTGGTCTAGGCGCAGCCTCGCCCACCTCTGGTTCTACACTCCCCACGCATAGAAGGCAGGAGCGTCAGCGGTTGGGGCAGGGGGTTGGGTGGGGGGACCAGGAACGTCAGGGAGTTGAAAGACATAAGATAAATAAAGTGAAAAAATTACAGAGCTGTAGGGGCCCTGAGATCCCGGGTCCTCCTGCCGTCTTGGGCACAACGACTTGCCCCGGAGGTTGGAGCTGGATCCCAGGGGTTGCTTTCTCCGCTACACCGCCTTTTGGCCGCTCCAACTCAGCTTTTCAACGTAAGGCAGGAACCTTTTTTCCAGACAGCGAAGAAAGGGAAGACTTGGCCGGAGAAGGAGGCTGTGAAGGTGAAGATGGGCGCCCGGGTCTCGGCGTTGAGCAGCGTCACGCGCCCCGCCTCGTAGTCCAAGGCGACGCCCACGCGGCTCGGGACCTCGCTCAGTGGCAGGTCGGTGCCCGGGGAGGTGCTGGCCCAGCACTGCTGGTGCGAGAGGATCACGGCCCAGACGCCCTCCTCGGCGCTCAGGCCCCGCTGCCCCTTCCTCCTCACCTCCTCCCCGACCACGCCCACCGTGCAGCCGCCGCCGGCTCCCAGCTGCACCTCCACCTGCCAGCGGTGGCGCCCGGAGGAGAAGCCGGGGGAGCCCAGCACCACCGGGAGACCCTCGAAGCGCAGGGGGCTGTCTGGCAGGTTCTGCTTCTGCCGGGTGTATCTCACTGACTTCCTGTCCTCGGAGAGGACCAGCCTCCGGCTGGCGGTCTGAGGGTCCAGTGTGACGACCCCTAGAGGGAGGAAGGCATGGACATTAACAGAGCTGGAGGCACCAGGTATACCCCTAGAGCACGTGTGCTGTGTATGGGAGGCAGAAAGCGCACCAGCCCTGTGCAGCCTGTCATTGGCTCAGCTTCTCAGAACCTCAGTTTCCCCTTTTGTTCCAGCACAACGGAGGATGACAGCTCTTCTGTCTGACCCGCAAGTGGTGCTGTGCTGAAACGCTTTGCTTCTTAAAGTGCAGTCCACGGACTAGTGGCATCCACTTTGCCTGGGAGCTTGTTAGAAATACAGGATCTTGGGCCTCATCCCAGACCTACTAAATCAGAATCTGCATTTTAACAAGATCCTCCCCCCTCCCCCAGGTGAGTTTTCTGTACATTAATTTTGAGAAGCAGAATGAGGTGATGCTTCTGGAAATAGTTTCTAAATTAAGCACCAATTTAAAAGGAAATGCTGTCTTCTAAAATTGTACAAGATTTGTCCAAGTTAATAAAAAGTTTAGCACTTAAGCCAACTATACTTCAATTTGAAAAAAGTCTAGCACAATGCTGGGCAAAAAACAAGGACCTGATAAATATTTTTGAATAAATAAATAATATCTATACAAGTAACTAACTTTTTTTTTAATTGGGGGGGTAATTAGGTTTATACAAGTCACTAACATTAACTGAACACTTATTATGTGCCAGGTACTATACTGAGCTTTTTGCATATAATAATTCATTTACTTTCAGCTATTTATGGGATGGGTACTATTATATTTTCCGTTTTATAGATAAAGAAACTATGGGGCTTTATGATTTGCCCAATGTTTCATAACTAGCAAAAGTGAGAACAGAGAACCCAAGCAATCAGGCTCCAGCATTCATACATTTAATTGCTGTTTGCTGCCTTGGATTGAATGGATGAATGGCTTCACAAACCCCCAGGTGCTTACCTGAATCTGTTTCCAGATGATGCACCAAGTTTTCTGAGGGAAGCAAAAATAGAAAGATCTGTGACTTTTTATTTCTTACAGGTACCCTGAAAGGCCTTGTGTCCTGGGAGCAATGTGAGGACAAGAGAAGGCTCAGCTTCTGCTATGAAAGAAACACAGTCCTCACCTTCCTGGACTCAGCGCAGTGCCCGTCCTTGGGAAAAGGAGGAGACACTCTAGGGAATGGTCCCTTTGGGCAGAGTGGGATCACTAAAGGAAGGCTTCAGGGATGGAAGACGTCTTCAGCCAGGTTTGGAAGGTGGGGAAAGATGGAGATGGATGGAAGGCAGAAAGGCAACTGATGAGACTGAGGAAAGCTGCTGCTCCTTTCCTCTTACCTGTGAACGCCCTCATCATCTCTGGGAGGGTGAGTATTTTCCTGTGGAGATCGCGGATCTTTTTGACAAGGTCAGGAGAAATGGCCTCTGGACTCACAAAAGTTTTCATTTCACATCTGCAGGTAAGTTGGGAACCAGTCAGGTTTTAACTTCAAAAATGATGTTTGGGTCATCCAGACAGAGTGAGGTTAAATCAGACTAAGGAATCTTGACATCTGTGATGAATAATGAGATTGAGTATCATCTCTTTACCTTTGCTGGAAATGTTTAGCTGCTAAAGCAAGAGGCATTGCAGTTAGACCTAGGAGGAACTAATGGTAACCACAGAACATTTGGGCATGTGGAGACCAAAAGGGAGGAGATCATTACCCCATGAACCTCTAGAGGGCAGTACAGTACCATTTGAAAAACAGCCTTAACCAGTCTAATCTGTGCTGTTCATTACGAAAGGAAAGGGGCTGGAGGTTAGGGGAGATGAAAAAAGTGGGTGAAAGAAAACATATACTGCAGTGAAAAAGCCCTCAGTTCTGGTTCCAGCTCAGTGCTTGCCTGTCAGTTTTTGTGTGACCTTGAACAAGCACTTCCCCTCCAGGCTTCAGCTTCTTCATTGGACAAGAAGAAGACCTCCAGAGGCCCACTTAGATCTAAATCTCTGACATTCTCTGAAAGTATGTTTAGAGAACTTCCTGATTCATGGACACCTGGTTCAGCGCCCTATCCATTACACGACAGCTTTTCCCTAGTCATGTCTCTGCTCAGCCCGGGGAGGACTGCTGATGTTTGAAAGGAAAGGAGCCCCTAATTGCAAGGCCTCCCAGCTCCTGGTGACTATCCTTTTATAGTAGTAGCATTTGAAATTCTGAAGAAATGGGAAAGTTGAATGGGAAAGATGATTCAAAGAACATACTGGTCTTCCTAAGTTTTGTGCTTATCATATTCTCTACAAAATATTTCTACTTAGAATGGCTTTGTTTTTTTTTAAGTGGAGGTCCTGGGAATTGAACCCAGGACCTCATGCATGCTAAGAACATGCTCTGTCATTGGGCTATTACCCTCCCCCCTAGAATGACATTTTAAATGAAGTTAAATACTGACTCTAGGACTAATAATTTCAAAAATTAAATAGATATCCCTGGTTCAGCCTAAAAAACATGATTATTATTTATAACTTTCACTTCTAAGGGAAAAATTGTGTCCCCAATACCAAACAATCAATTTAAAAAAGAATCTTTAGAACACAAACCTTAGTAAATCAGGGCTGTCTATGCGTGAGTGAATGAGAAAGTGTGTCTGTCGCTGAGTATGCTTTTGCTTTTCTGTGTAGCCATCTGCGGAGGCTGGGTGAGTCAGTGAGTGCCCTCCCCCTTCAGTCTCAATGTCAAGTATAAAGCAGGTGGGACTGGAGAGTGGGCCCTACCTGCTCTGGTTGACTCTGACATCCTACAAGAGAAAAAGATACGCTTAGTTTCCACACATCCTTCCCACCAGGGATTCTGTAATTCTTTCTTTCTTAACATATCAGCCCCAAATTCCTCCTCCAGAGAGCTGATATTTTTAATTACCTACTCATCAGACCATCCATTTACATTATGCTTCCTTACTAACGTGGGACTGTGTAGTCAGTTCATTTGAACTGGTTTGTATGTCTCAGCCTTATCCTAGGAGTGTCTTCTGCTTCCAACAATTAGGAGATGGTGGAGAGCAGGGACCAGGCCTTGAGTTATCAGCCAGGTCTGATGTGAAACAGGATAATATAATGCTAATCACAACAGGCACCATTTACTGAGTTCTTTCTGTGAGCCTGGACCATGTTAAGCATTTTGTGTGGATTGTTTTTTTTATAATCTGCAACAGCCCCATGAGGGAGATGCTATTATTAGCACCATGTTTAGAGAGGTTATGAGATCTTCCAGGGTCACACAACTGGACGAGCCAATACTCAGGCCCAAGATCATCTGATTCCAAAGCCCTTGGCATGACCGTAGTGCATGACGTGGGCAAGAAGTCATCCAGCTTTCTGGGACTGCATCTCCATAACCTCTCTGGGCCAAAGGAACCCAATAACCATTAGTCCCTCCCATTAGAAATAATCTCCGCTTCCCCTTCCGGTCTCTCTCAACATCTTCCAGCCCCCAGCATGGTGTCCCCTTGCTGTGGAATCCCTCTCCTATCCCATGGGGTGGTGGGGTGTCTCTCACTTGTAGAAGCTCACTTGCTGGCTGCTGACACTTCTCCTCCAGCTCCTTGACCTGGGCTCCAAGCCGGGTGACTTCCTCAGAGAGCTTTGAGATATACTTGTCCCTCTCCTTCCAGATCTGCCGCTCCAGCTCCGTCAGCCTGGCCAGCAAGAGATGCTGCTGTTCCCCCAGCTCCTGCTGCAACCTCTCAAAAGATGCTTCCACCTGCTGCTTCTTGCTTTCAATCTGAGTCTGCAAAGGGCAGAGAGACAGATGTGGTCAGGGAGAAGCTCACAGAGCTGGGTTCCAGGAGGATCATCTATATACTTGCTATTGATTAAAAGGGATAGGGAGTAACTAGTCCCAAGATTCATTCTCCCAAAAATGCCGTAGTAAAAGTATAGGTGTCTGGACAGTCTTAGCAATGATGAGGGCAATGTTCTTGTCTTACCTAGAGATTCTATTAATAATGCACATTATACTCTCAAAGCTACGCTGAACTTCTCAAACATTCTTTCACATCTACAATATCATCCTAACCCTCCCATATCATCCCTAGAGTCGGGTGGAGATGATTCCTCAGAGAGCAATTGGAGCAAAAGGAAGCTGCGATTAGAGCACAACTTATCAGAAGAGAATGGTGTGGCATTGGTCTTAGCCACTGAGGTAACCATCTATGGGGCATATTTTGTTGGGAGGTGATGGATGCTGGAGAGATCTTGTCCCAAAACTCTGTTTCCTTGGTCAAGGTACCAGAAATTCCCCCTGGTACCTTGTGGATTTCCCCTGCATAACTTTGTAGCATAAAGAAAGTGATGGGAGGGAACCAGGCATAAGCACACCATTAGCCTACAGTCCTCGGGGTCAACCTGGCGGTCAGTATAGATCGCAGACACTAATATACATTTTCTGGCCGCATGCTTCCTATCTGAAGTCAAGGCTTTCAGGCAGACAGACTGTAATGGGAAGAGCAATGGACTAAAGGTCAAGAGACCCAGGTTCTAGCCATTTCATCATGAACTTGGGCTTTGCTGTGTAGCTTTGGGAGCATCACTTTTCTGGACATCAATTTTCTGCTCAGAAAAATAATGGCTGGCAAGATGGATGTTGGATTAGTAGATGGCAGAACCACTCCCAGCCCTGATGTTCTAGGATTCCACACCCTTGACCCCACGTGCCCTTCTGCACAGGCAGGGGGTGAGGAGGAACCGTCTGCCTGTTCTCAGCCTGGCACAAATAGCAGACAACAAGCTCCCCCAGAGCCTGTTAAGAAAAATCCCTAAATGGGGATTTCCAACTGGGAGAAGTGGGTGAACAGTTTTTGTTTCAATATAGTGAATTTTAAAAACAGTAATGTAAAGAGTACTCAGTAACTTTATTCTAAAGGTTGACTAGTTAGTCAGGTAGACTAATGAGAAACATTTTTGAGCACAGAGGATGGACACAATTTTCATGTTCCAGAGAATATTATTTAAGATTGCAAGATGATAGACCTAAAAATGGTATCATTAACTTTATGAAATCTGACAGCAGAATCCTACAGGTCATATTTTCTCAGCCCTGGGAAATGACAGTAAAAACCTTCAGTTAATGTAAAATCAACCAGGACTACCTCACCATGTGAAAAGTGAACTTAAGATCATTTTGAATAGCTACTGGATAAAATAGAAAATCCAAACTAAGATTACTTTTACAGAGTCAAAGAAGTGCTAAAAAGAGACTGGAGACAAAAGACCTAAACTCACCTAATTCTACTCGAACTACCTAAATTTTATAAGTATACACACACACACACACACACACACACACACATATGTCAAAACATCTTGTTCCACACCTTAAGCATATGCATTTTTAATTCTTCAATTATATCTTAATAAAGCTGGGGTGGGAGAGAAAATGCACCCTTAAAAAAAAGAAAAAACAGTAATTCTGGCCATGCACATGTGTTATTTATTTAAGTGGAGGATTATCACTTCGGAAATTTGTGCAAAACATAAAAACACTTTCAAGTATTAAGAAAATAATTACACTTACAAATAATGTTATCATATGATATTGGGGGGTGGTCTTCTAAACCAAGAAAATCAGGATTTCTTACGAGACACTGTTCTGCCACAGATGTCACAGTGAACTATTTCACTCATGGATGCTAGGTGGTTATTTGATGTTTGAGAACAAAATTATATCTAGTCCCCTGAAGTCATTTAATGCAGACAACAAAAAATTCTCCAAAGTTACAAGAATCCTTAAAATGCCAGACAGAGCTGATGGGAAATTTTGGGAACTTCAGTATCAGAAGTAAATCAGAAGTGTCCAGAGGAGTGATCAAACCAAGAAGCCAATGCCTCTTCCAGGTACTGGCTGATCACAGGAACCTCCTACCTGTGTGTCTTGTCCACTCTGCCCCCTTGGAATGAACAAAGAAAAGTGCTGATTTGAGCCATTCCAAATGTGGGCTCCCCAAATGTGGGAACCACAAGGAAAGCTCCCAAGAAAATAAGCTACTGGAATGAAGGGTCAGAAGAATTTAAACATCACATAAACTTCAGATATTAGAAATATACTTACTGGAGGAAGGGTAGAGCTCAGTGGTAGAGCACATGCTTAGCATGCACAAGGTCCTGGGTTCAATCCTCAGTACTTCCGTTAAAATAAGTAGTTATTTGTTTTAATAATTACCCCCCCACACACACAAAGAAATACATTTAAAAGGTTTAATTAAAGACAATGGGAAAATAGAAAATAAAATTTATTTTGAAAGAGAAAAAAAAGAACTGAAAAAGCATATTTGGAAAACAATAGAAACTGAACAGTTGAAAATAAAGAAATAGAAAAGAAAACCCTGAAAGGAGAAGGTGGCCAAGGACATGGCCTTTACCAGGAGCATTTGGAGCTTCTGGTCTTCCCGACTCTTCATGGCTTCAATCTCATCTCTCTCCACACTCAGGGCTTCCAGCCGGCTCCTGAGACGATCCTGTGGAGCGAAGGATGGGCAGACAGAGGTGGCTTAATTCATCATTCAACTCACAGATGTTAATTGTCTGCCCTGTTCTAGGCACACTGTCAAGTGCTGAAGAATTCAAAGGAGAAAAAGGCCCAGTTCTTGTCCCTAACAGACCACCACCTAGGGAAGGAGTATTTCACAAGTGATAAAAATGCAGACAAATGCAGTAATCAAGGTGTGCGCGTAGTGAGCTGGGAGCACAGCGGAGGGGGCAGTTCTGCCTGTAGGGACAAGGGGAGGCTTTAGAGAGCAGAATCCAGTTACAGCGGGTAATTTCCTATTGGTTTAGAGAAGGGGAGGAGGCGGGTGGAGGGTATAGCTCAGCGGTACAGCCCATGTGCAAGGTCCTGGGTTCAATCCCCAGAACCTCCATTAAAAAAAGAGAAAGAGAGAGGAGGAGGAGGAGAAGAGTACTTAATGCCTCTGAACTGTACACTTAGCAACTGGTAAAATGGTTAAAAAAAAAAAGTGAGGGGAGAGGAGAGCTTCCCAGGAGGGAAGTACATGCCAAAAGGAAAGAGTGTTAATTCAGAAAACAGCAGGTACCTAATGGTCAGTCTGTCTGGATACGTGATGCCAGGGGAGGGTGGCTGAGAGAAGAGACTGGACAGGAAGGCAGGATCCCCACTACAAGTGGCCTTGAATGCCTTGCTAAAGACTTGGGCTTCCTTTGGACCCTAGGGGTCCATGGAAGGACTGTGAGCAGGGGAGTGACGTGATCAGCTTTGTGCTTTGGGAAGCACTGCCTCACAGCAAATTGGAAGGTGATTGTGGAGAGTGGAGACAGGGACCTTGTTGGAGCCTCTGGGTGACAGATGTTGAGAGCCTGGATTCAGTGGCAGTTGTGGGAATAATGCAGAGTGAAAGACTGAGAGGTACTTCTGAGGAAGCCGCTTCCAGACTTGGTGACTCAGTGATGAGAGGGATCTGAGAGGCAGATAGAAGTAGATAATGTCCCCAAGACCAGATGGGCTACTGCCACACCTCCCTTTATCCGAAAGAAGAGCGGTGCTTGTGGGACGCCTTCCTCGTCCCTCTCTTCCCTCCAAGCCCAAGTGGCCAGGGTCTTGCTAAACCCCATATCCAGTCTGGATCCGGGAGACCAAGTCCTCCCTGCCCATAACCTGTTCTCTCTCCTTCCCTAGAGAGTGAAACCATGGCTACTATTCTCTGTGCTCTGTCATCGCAGTGTCCTCTCACAGCTGGAGCTTAAGTTCCCCCTAAGACTGTGAACGACCACTCGTCTAAGTGGAACCACATGCCCCTCAGTCTGGGAGTTCCCCAGTGTCCCAACATTCTTGGGGTCCCCTGATGTGGAAGCCATCGCCCTTCATGCATATCCTTGCCCTGTTTACACCACGGGACACAGTCCTTCCCCAGCTGGCCCTGAGTTGACCCCATGCCTCTTACCCGGTAGGGCTGGATGGCTTCATCGAGGAAGCCCACGGTGTGGGCCTGATGGGAGGGTCCCTCCCGGCAGAACACACAGAGGAACTCGGCATCATTCTCACAGAAGAAGTAGATCTTCTCACCATGCTCCTCGCAGTAAGTCTCCCCCAGAGGGCCCAGGGGCACGGGGACCAAGAGAGTCTCTGTCTGCTCCTTCTTCTTGCAGAGGGGACAGAGCAGAACCCTGCCAGAGGGCTGGGCTCCCATCTGGGAGGGTGGGGGGAGGCACAGACGGCAGAAGGTGTGTCCACAGGTGGCGGTCACTCCATCCTCCAGGGGCCCTTTGCAGTCAGAACAGGCAGCCCCTTTGTGAGAGGGTGTTGAGGGCATCACGATACCTTCCCCAGCCCGTCCACGCAGGCCTCTGCCTCAGTCTGCACGAATTCTCTTTCCCTGAAATTGACTCACTTGTACATGAGTCACAGAGGGAAAGGAACAGGAGGCTGAGTGAGGGGAAGGTGGGAGTGACAGGACAGAGAAGCCACCTGGCTCCACCTCTTGTGCTTCCCAGAGTCCCAGCCACCACTTATCAACTGAGTGAGTCCAAACTCCAGGGCATCTCGAATTATCCAGCATTTCCCATCAGTGGCGGGGTCAGCCCCTTCTCTACTCCTTCTGGTCCTTCTGGCCCCTGGGGTGGGGAGCAGGGCATGCCATGAGGTCACTGGGAGATGGCGTTTCCTGGAATCCCTCCCTTGACCATAGTTGGGTGGGGAGAACTGGGGAGGAGACACTGCTTCCTGTGTGACTGAGCAGGTGGGAGTCGTAAACTTCTGGCTTTGAGGTGTGCGAAGTTCAGCCGGAGTGGGAGGTGTCTGACTTCCAGGGAACTCTGTCCCAGGGGCTCTGTTCACACGTTGCAAGTGTGATGATGGCTCTCTGGGTCCCCTCCTCTGCCCTCCTTTCCTAGTCTCACCAGTTCAGGCCGGTATCTCCTAAACTCCTAACCCCCACCACCTTCCCATGCCACTGTGCCTCCTAGAGTCTGGGTAACACTGTAGTTCAATTTTAGTTTTTAACTGCAGTAGAGAGAAGGCAAGAAATCATAATACAATTAATTCATGTTGATACTATTTAGAAAACTCAAAAAGATAAACAGATTCAACCACGTTTATCTAAAGCTTAGTATTTTCATATTATTACATCCAATCTGATAACAACCCTTTGGGGCAGGAATAATCACTTTTCTTTTACAGAGAAGGAAATGTAAACTGAAAGGTAAAGGGACTTCCCCAAAGTCACAGAGCTAGAAAGTTACAAGGCTGGGTTCAATCTAAGTCTCCTGGCTTCCAGCCCTGTGCCCCTCCCAAACTCCGAGCCAAGACAATGATCAAACAGCCACAGTTCTTCAGCTGTCACCTACATTTGTGGATAAAACCAAGGAAAACTCTTTCCATTCCCCCACTGGATGATCAGCGCCCCTCGCTGTTTCACTCCCTTTTCACTCCAGCTGTACTGTACATCACCTTCCCTTCCCACCCCACCTACGCCCTCTGCCCCCAAGAGCGCTGCCCTTGGAGCCGCCCTTGTCCAACACCAGAGCCTCCATCTACAAGATGGGGCTGGTCCCAACTGAGATGTGCTGTATGTGTAAAATACACCCCAGATTTCAAAGACTTAAATTAAATTAAAAATTTAGGGAGAGGGTATAGTTCAGTTGTAGAGTGCCTGCTTAGCATGCATGAGGTCCTGGGTTTAATCCCCAGGACCTCTTTTAAAATAAATAAATATAAATAAATAAATTTAATTACACCCCCCTAAAAAAAAACCCAAGCGGATAAAAGTCATAAAGTTTAAAAAAATTTAAAAGAATGTAAAATGTCTCATGATGGATGTTTTCTGCTGATTCTATGTTGATACTATTTGGGGCTAAATATTAATTCATTTCACTTTTTACTTTTAAAAATATGACAGCTGGGAATTTTGAAATTGCACATGTGGCTCACATTGTATGTCTATGGGACAACACAGCTCTGAGACAGATCTGAGGGCGAATGATGGCCTCCCACCCGCCTCCCTATGTGCTTCGGGCAAGCTGAGTAACCTGGCTGAGCCCAGCTAATATCCTAATAACACCGATGTTGTAGAGCAGACAGGGGGAATAAATAAGATCATAAGTTTAAATTACTTATAGCAGGGTGAGGAATACCATCATTGTAAATAATGCCGGCTGTTATTTTTCTTTCTCCTCCCCCACACGGAGTACATTCCAACCCCTTTGGAAGCCTCTGGCAGGCTGATTGGGGCATCACTGGTGAAGTTACTTGTGCCATGTTCCCCACCCCCAGGGCACTACGCCCTTATCTGGGTCTCCACACTCCCCTGGATTGGCTGATACCTCCAATCTCCCTGGAGCCAGCTGGTCATATTGCAGGGAGGCTGGGGTGGCATCACTGCACTGGGACCCACTCTCCCTCCTGCTCCCCAAAGAACAGCCCCTTCCAACTGTGGATGGTTAAGATACGACCACTTTCTTTCTACCGCGAGTGTCTCTGGATGGACGGGAAGGAGCAGCGACCCCCAGGTCATGAGAGTAACTGAGGTCATCTCTGGAATGTTGTGACCCCATCCTCCCGCTCTTTCTCTGTCTCTGCTGTTGGAGGGTGTGTGTCTGTTCCTTTGGGTGGGGGTAGCAGAACCCTGGCTGCCAGAGATGCAAGTGGGTGCCTTGCCCTTGTGTGCGCGTGCGCGTGTGTGCAACCATGAAGGTGTCAGTGGGTTTGTAAAATGCCCCTGTGACCGGCGGTGTGTGCTTGTGGGTGTGTGAGTGTGTGGTGTGTGTCCTCATTGTTCTCTGGGCCCTTCCCCCCAACCCAAGCAGAGAAGGTGACCTTGAAGAGGCCACGAGTGCAGCAGCGCCATGGCCTTGGCTGCCTCAGTGACCAGCCTGGCCGATGAGGTCAACTGCCCCATCTGCCAAGGGACCCTGAGGGAGCCGGTCACCATCGACTGTGGCCACAATTTCTGCCACTGCTGCCTCACCCGCTACCTTGAGATCCCCGGCCCAGACCCCGAGGAGCCCCCCAGCTGCCCACTCTGCAAGGCGCCTTTCCGCCCAGGGAGCTTCCGGCCCAACTGGCAGCTGGCCAGCGTGGTGGAGAACATCAAGCGTCTGGAGCTGGCGTCCAGGCTGGGCTCAGAGGAGGAGGACGTCTGCCAGGAGCACGGGGAGAAAATCTACTTCTTCTGCGAGGATGATGAGATGCAGCTGTGCGTGGTGTGCCGGGAGGCCCCGGAGCATCGCGCCCACACCGTGCGCTTCCTGGAGGACGCAGCGGGGCCCTACAGGGTAGGACAGGGGACACTGAGAAGCTCCCAGGGTGGGTCTGGGATTGAACTGGACTAAGAGAATTAGAGCAAAGTTGTGGATTATTTGGGCCACTCTGAAGCCAAATTCTACCCCCCTGCTTCTATCAGCCAGGGAATAGACCCAGGGGTGGAAGATCGAGTTCATGTTTTAAGCATGTCTGATGTTGTTTACTTGTGCCCAACACATGATAGCAGCTCAATAAATGCATGTTGAAGGAATGAGTCACCAAAACATGAGCATGTGTGTCTGGATCATAGATCAGTCAGGTGTGTCTGAGGATGTCTGGGTTTGCACTTGAGGGAATGACTGTACAGTGTGTGCAAGTATTAATGTCTGCACATTTACCAGGACATGCAGTGTATTTGGGGGGGACCTGGATACTTGAGTGTGTATGTGTGACTGAGTACTCATGTTTGTGAATAAATTAGTGTTTACGTATATGCAGGTTGGGTAAATATATGTGGTATGTAATTTTATTTGTCATTAAATGAGTGTGTGTTGTGTATGTGCTGCATTTTTAGTACAGGTGGGTGTCTATGTGTACGCGTCAATTAGTTAATTAACATTTATTGGTGAGAGTTCTAAATGTATTTGAAATGTATCTACTCGGTCATTAATGTGTGTATACTCGTTCCAAACTCTATTCTAGAGCAAGCAATTTTTAAAACAATTCATTGATTATTTTTGCATTATACGAGTTTCTTGTTCCCTCCAGAATCACATCCAGAAAGTTTATTCCATTCACTAGAGGTGTTGTTTGGATGTGTTCCCTTTGGGACATGTGAGAAAGTTGGGATAATTTCAAAGAAGGGCATCTCAAGCTCAGAACAGGTCCCAGGTACTACTCACTACAGGAGAAAGAAATTAGGGTGTTTAGCCTGCAGACAGGAAGGCTCAAGTGGGAACATGGAGTCAGGAAACATGGAGCAGGATAAAAAGAGAGAGCCTTGATCAAAATTCTTGGAGGACGAAACAAGAGGGAAAAGACCCAAAGAGAGCAAGCTGTCAAGGACAATAAAGGGCCAGGCTTTTTCGGCTAAGGGAGTGACTCCTTCCCTTGTCATGCCATCCCCAGGGGCAGAAATGACACCTCTTAACAAATCATTTCCATCTTCAGTATTTTTAAAATTTTTAATTGAAGTATAGTTTTTTTTTAATTTAATTTTATTTTTTTTACATTTTTTATTGATTCATAATCATTTTACAGTGTTGTGTCAAATTCCAGTGTTCAGCACAATTTTTCAGTCATTCATGGACATATACACATTCATTGTCACATTTTTTTCTCTGTGATTTATCATAACATTTTGTGTATATTTCCCTGTGCTATACAGTGTAATCTTGTTTATCTATTCTACAATTTTGAAATCCCAGTCTATCCCTTCCCACCCTCTACCCTCCCCCCCCCCGGTAACCACAAGTCTGTATTCTCTGTCCATGAATCTATTTCTGTCCTGTATTTATGCTTTGTTTTTGTTTGTTTTTGTTTTTTAGATTCCACATATGAGCGATCTCATATGGTATTTTTCTTTCTCTTTCTGGCTTACTTCACTTAGAATGACATTCTCTAGGATCATCCATGTTGCTGCAAATGGCATTATGTTGTCGGTTTTTATGGCTGAGTAGTATTCCATTGCATAAATATACCACATCTTCTTTATCCAGTCACCTGTTGATGGACATTTAGGCTGTTTCCATGTTTTGGCTATTGTAAATAGTGCTGCTATGAACATTGGGGTGCAGGTGTCATCCTGAAGTAGATTTCCTTCTGGGTACAAGCCCAGGAGTGGGATTCCTGGGTCATATGGTAAGTCTATTCCTAGTCTTTTGAGGAATCTCCACACTGTTTTCCATAGTGGCTGCTAATTGAAGTATAGTTGATTTACAATGTTGTATTAGTTTCTAGCATGCAGCAAAGTGATTCAGAAATATATATACTTATATATTCTTTTTTATTGAAATACAATTGATTGACAATGTTGTGTTAGCTTCTGGTGTGCAGCATAGTGATTCATACATATATATACATATTGTTTTTCATATTCTTTTTCACTAGAGGTTATTACAAGGTATTGAATACAGTTCCCTGTATTCTTTCTTTTCCATTATAGTTTACTATAAGATATTGACTATAGTTCTCTGTGCTATCTAGTAGGACCTTGTTGTTTATTTTATATATAACAGTTTGTATCTGCTAATCCCAAGCTCCTAATTTATCCCTCCCCTCTACAGCTTAAATATTTTATGCTCCTTTTCTCCAGGAACAAATACAGAAATGTCTCGAGTGTCTAAGAAGAGAGAGAGAGGAGATTCAAGGAATCCAATCAAGAGAAAATCAAAGGACACAAGTCCTCCTGGTAGGTCATCATCCCTCCCCGGGTCGTCTTCCCTTCCTCAGGGTCCAGCGTCTCTCTGACACTGAGGCAACGTAGTATTCAGGACTTTGAAGTCATTCTGAGTTTGAATCCTGACTCTGACATTAACTAGCTCTATGACCTCAAACAACTCTCTATCCTCAGTTTATCTTTTTGTCAAGTGGAAATTGAAAATCATCACTATGACACCAAATTGCTCTAAGGACTGTAATGCCAGCTTAGTGCTGTGCACATAATGTGCACTTCGTAAAAGGCAGGAGGTAGGGTCTCCTCACCACCTCCCTGACACCTCATGTGAGCCTCCCCCTTTTAGAAGCTCCTGCAGGAGCCCAGGTGATGCTGGGCAGTGGGGCACCCAGAAGGGGCATGGTGAGTGGAAAGAAAACCATACGCTTGTTCCAAGTCTCTCTGGGCACCCAGGGAAGGGGGCTCTGACATTACCACCAAACTCCAGAGGATGTGGATTCGGGCCAGGAGGGAGATGGGAGGGAATTAAGGGAAAAGAAGGAAAAGGAAGCAGAGGAAGAGAAGGGATAACTTCCTTCTGGCCTCTCCTCCTGTCCCTCAGACTCAGGTGGCCACCAAGAAACAAAAGGTGATATCTGAGTTTGCACATCTGAGCCAGTTCCTGGAAGAACAGCGGAACATCCTCTTAGCCCAGTTGGAGAGTCTGGATAGAGACATCTTGAAGCAACAGGATGAGTTTGATGTCCTGGTCACTAGGGAAATCTGCCGGTTTAGCACCCTGATCGCAGAACTGGAGGAGAAGAACGAGAGGCCGGCAAGGGAGCTCCTGACGGTGAGACCTGAGCCCCGCCCCCGCTTACCCGTGCTCACCTGTGATTGTATCTTTACCCATTAAGCCATCTCTCCTTCACTCACACATCTCTGTATCCCAAGGGGAAGATGGGTCACAGGATCGGAAGTTCCAAATTCTAAGAGCCTTTGCTTCCCCAAGAATCTCCTGGTCACTTTGCTCCCTGGTTTTGGTCTCTTCATCCTAACATCCATGGAATAGGGAAGACAGTTTGTTTATTTAGCTCACAAGTATTTTGTTTATTTGTGAGGACCCAACAATAAAATGCAAGTGAAAGTAGCACTTTGAAATGCATCAAGCACTATGTGAACAAATGTCAAGTGCTGTTTCCAAGGCAAACTGTTCTCTGTGTCGCTACCCACCAGTCAGAAAGTTCTTTCTGGTCTATTTCACTTCCTTGCACTGGTGGAGAGATACAGGGGTGGTCCCCAACAAGGCATCAGAAATGCAGCATGATTTAGGGGGACACACTCGGGACTGAGAAGCAGATGACCTTGGGGTGGGGCTTGCTTTTGCCTCTGACTGTCAGGGGCAGTTCACTTCACCATCCAGATCTTATAAAATAAAGGGGTTGGGGTCTAAGATCCCTGAAGCCTCGTAAACCCTAAAACGCTATGACTCCATGGATCTGGTGTCCTTTTTCAGGGCTGAGAATGCAGTGTGTTGTCTTTTCCAGTTATAAGAAGGTGGGAGGGAGAAGGTGGAAACTGAATCCCTGCTTTCTCTCTCTCTTTCTCCTAGCATATCAGAAGCACTCTAATAAAGTAAGTTTTTCTCTTCTCTTTTCCTATATACACGTACAGACATGCACCATATGTACAACTTATTGCCGTACAAATGTAGTCTTATGTTAAGGATTAAAAATTCACATGTGAACTTTCACATACTCAAATGGATTCCTGCGGGGAGGGTATAGCTCAGTGACAGAGTGTGTGCTTAGCGTGCATGAGGTCCTGCTTTCAATCCTCAGTACCTCCATTTAAAAAAATAAAAAATAAACAAACCTAATCCTCCCCCCACAAAATACTCGAATGCATTCCCATGTTTAGCTGTAGATATACACCCCTGTGTGGCACTGCCCAAGAGTGGGCAGTGGGGGAGGGGGTCCATCCTAAAGGAAGTATGTCTCCCCTTGGGAATCGGCACCTCCAAGCCTAATTAGGAGAAGGCAACCAGCTGAGTCTGGAGGCATCGCTAAGGAGGGCAATTCCCAGACCCTGCCATTTCTGTGCTCCTTAGATGTGAAACCAGAAGGTGCCGGAAAACAGAGGCTATATCCCCTGAGCTGGGCCAGAGGATTCGGGACGTCTCCCAGCAGGCTCTGCCTCTGCAGAGGGAAATGAAGATATTTCTGGGTAAGAGGACCCCACGGAGCACAGCCTGAAGCCTGAGTCTTCCATGCTCTTTGGCCTGATAAGCATGACCTTTGACAAAGCTTGCACCCCTCAGTGCCTGGGTTTCCTTATTGGCAGATCTTTATAAAATCTGCTTATCAGGTTGCTGTGACAAAAAAGAGAGATAATAAAGGTGAAGATTTCCAGAAAACATTCAACTGATTTGAAAAATAATTATATCTAATCACTTGGCATGAAGCGATATACAAGATAATGATGAACAAAATCTGTCATTGTCAATAATTTTAAAAATCCACAGGGGCATTTGTCATATATGATAAGTTTTAGATGATGAACTTTGTTAACTAATAACCAGCAAGAGTGTTTCTCTTTGCCCTGTGGTAGCTGACTTCCTCCCTCCTCTTCTCCACCACACCCCCGCCCCCCACCGTCATCAGTCTGGTTCTCAGAGTTGAACCGCCCTGGTGGAGACCGTGTTCCCCTTTTCCGGGAACAGGGAGTGGTGGTAGGAGAGGGTGTGGATGGCTTGAAATGAGAGTCGGGAATGGTGGCTTGCTGCCAACACCTCCTCTTCCTCCCACGTGACAACATGAATGATGCCACCTATTGCTAAATGACCCACCCACCCAAATGTCACCTTAGAAGAGCTTTCCCCACAAGTCCACTTCCTGCCAAGTACTCCCAGTGGCCTGGCAGTGAAGGAAACTACCCTAATCAAAGGCTGACCTTTGACTCTCCTCCAAATTATTTCCAAGCAGAACGAGACAGAAATTAACCCACTTAGCTGTTCATTAAATAGATATTTCTCAAGCATTTACTATGTCCTGGGCTCTGTGCAAGTCACTGAAGGCAAACATGGTCCCTGCTTATTCAGAGCTGGGGAAACGGGGCTCAAAGTGGGTTCCTGGGCAGCAGCCTCCGAGTCCCCTGAGAACTTGCCAGAAATGTAAATCTCGGCCTCACCCTTGGCCACCTGAATCAAAAACACATGTGTTTGAGCAAGTGCTCCAGGGACTCTGATGCAAGTTCAAGTTCAGAACCACTGGTCTGGAGGGTTCCAGCTTCCATCCTTCTTTGTCCCTTCTCTTCTCAGGGCCTCAGTTTCCTCTTCATAAAGTGTTCTATGATGGTTTTGTGAGACTAATGAAACCTCATCCTTTTTCATTTCCTCCTTACAGAAAAATTCTGCTTTGAGTTGGACTATGAGCCAGGTAAGCAGCCTACATCAGGATGGGAGGGAGTGAGGAATCTACAGTTGAAAAGGACAGTTACTTTTACAGGGTTTTACACTGGACACTGTAATAGCAAATACATGCATGTCATATGTATAAATGTACAGACACACATATGTCACACATGGCAGTGACACATGTGACTGCCTTTGTAAGGCTTGTGGGAAAACCACGAAAAAGGGACAAGCACACACATACACCTGGCATGAAGCACATGTTCTGATCTGCACATGATGACAGACTAGAACGATTAAATTGGAATGGGACAAGTTCCATTGGGAAAGTCTTCCTGGATGAGGGGAAATTTGATCTGGGTTAAGAATCACATTCTTAGGTGTGTCAGGACCCCCTCCTCCCACTCAAGTGTTAATTTCATAGATGACAGTTAGGAGGAGGACAGCCTGTGGGTGGGAAAGGAATGAATAGATTGGACCCCATTCAAGGCTATTGTTCCCAGTCTATCAGCCAAAGACCCTGATAAGTCATAGAGTTCTTGCAAGAGACTCTCTAACTCATAGACATATCTGAATTTATGAATTGGTCTCAATTTATGAATACTCAAAGTAACAATATGCTGGGGTCTGCACAAGTTTTTGATGTTATAAAGTGGTCCTCAGACTCTGCCAGCTTTTATATTACTGAGGCAGAAGGAATAACCCCTGGGTGAGCCAGAGAGCCTGCTGGGGGAGCACAGGCTGTGTAAATGAGTCATAAGTGCCCAGGGAGTGATCATAAAGTTTGGACTCAAGGGAGAATGTCTCCGCCTTCTGAGATATGTGACATGATGTGTCAGCAGTAGGAGGAGGTCAGAGGAGGCACGCACAGCTTTGGGAGTCATCCAGTTTGCACCGAGCAGAAGTGCTTTCCAAGGGATTGCACAGAACCGGATGAGTGCATGGATGTCCTAACTAATGAACTAACAACTAGAACTAACAACTAACGTAGGTAGGCATCCTCCGAGGCAGGCATTAGCATGATAGGAATCACGTGCAGATCTTGTTAAACCGCAGATTCTATTTCAGGTGGTCTGGGGTGGAGTTTGAGGGTCTAGCACATTCCCAGATGACATCTGTGCTGCTGGTCCTTGCAGATGCTATATATGTTGTTGGTAATCACACCAACAGGGG
Source organism: Vicugna pacos (assembly GCF_048564905.1). NCBI lineage: Eukaryota > Metazoa > Chordata > Mammalia > Artiodactyla > Camelidae > Vicugna > Vicugna pacos. Next base: position 24,758,113 of record NC_133006.1, read on the forward strand.
GGGTGCCAAGGGGAGTTTTTAGGTTTTTCTTGAAGATGGTAGCATGTCTTCTGACATCTGTGTCACTTTTGGTCTTCCCCACAGCTCACATCTCCCTAGACCCCCAGACTTCCCACCCCAAGCTTCTCCTGTCTGAGGACCACCAGCAGGCTCGGTTCTCCTACAAATGGCAGAACTCTCCAGGAAACCCCCAGCGCTTTGACCAGGCCACCTGTGTCCTGGCCCATGATGGCTTCACAGGGGGGAGACACACGTGGGTGGTGAGTGTAGACTTGGCTCACGGGGGCAGCTGCACGCTGGGTGTGGTTAGTAAGGACATCCGGCGGAAGGGGGAGCTTCGGCTGCGGCCGGAGGAGGGGGTGTGGGCCGTGAGGCTGACGTGGGGCTTCATCTCGGCCCTGAGCTCCTTCCCCACACGCCTGGCTCTGGAGGAACAGCCCCGGCAGGTGAGGGTGTCTATTGACTATGAGGTGGGCTGGGTAATCTTTGTCAATGCTGTCACCCGAGAGCCCATCTACACCTTCACTGCCTCCTTCACCCAGAAGGTCTATCCCTTCTTTGGGCTCTGGGGCCGAGGGTCCAGTTTCTCCCTGAGCTCCTGAGAGAGTCAGCTACCCTCCCCAAAACACGAGACTCAGAGAAAGGGCCTAACGACTTGACCCTGACTGGGTCACCTGAAAGATTTGGAACAGTAATTACACTTTAGGTGATGTGATAGAGTCAGGACTTTGGCAAGGGACAAGGTGGGATGACCTTCAATCTGCTGATCAAACCCTTTCCACAATGCCCAGTGGATGGAACTCAGACCACTGCCCGGCCTCCCCACCACCATCCCCACCTGGCACAGAAGCAGCTGTGTAGAGGAAGGAATACTAGATTTGGAGCTGGAAGACTTGGGGTCTAGACCCAGCCTTGTAATCAACTAATCGTATGATCTTAAACTAGGCCTCTCACCTCTCTTCATCTTGTTTTCTCCCCTAAATATTAGGGTTCTTTTACTCATATCCTTAAGAAACATTTACTGTGTGCTAATTATGAACCAAGCAGTATGGTAGCCATTTGTGAAATGAAAAAAACAAAACAAAACAAAACAAAAAACTTGTTCTGAATGAGAAGGAGCTCATGAGAAAAGGCAGAGACATAGGAGGCAAGGACAGCACAGTGTGATGGGCGCTGCGACAGGGGTGTTAGGGAAGCCCAGAGGAGGCAGGAGGTCAGTCAGGAAAAGATGAGTTTAAAAAATGAGTGTGGTAAATGATGCAAGGAGTGGAAGAAGCATCTTAGGAAGAAGGGACCGCAGAGAACTGGCTGGATGATCTGTATGAGACACAGGGTCACATTCATTGTCCTCATGAGCAGATGCGCTGCCACCCCCACCCCGGACACCACTCAATGCCTCACTCATCCTAGTGGTGTCACTTCTGGCTGAGATGAAAGTGCAGGGCCTTGGTGGGGAGGGGACAGGGGAGGCATGGCCATAAGCCACAGCCCAAGGACCTCACTTGACCCCCAGGGAAAATCTTCTTCCTGATCTGTTGCTCACCACCTGAGGCTGACAAATGAGGTGAAAGGAGTGAGATGGTGGGAAGGAATGAGTCCCAGATAGCCCGGTTCGGGGCACAGAAATAGCACCATTGTAAGCTTCGGGCTGGGCGATAGACTGCCGGGTGGAGGCAGGGGGTGAACTGGGTGAGCTGTGACTTTCAGCCCAAAGCATTGGGGCTGCTCTAGGCCTGGACAAGAAGTGCCATCTGAGGGTTGAGGCAAGAGAAGGGGGACAATTAAGGATTTGTAGAAGGTGTGTGGATTTGGGGCAGAGAGCTGGAGGAGAGCAGGTGGTACTGGCCAGAAGCTGTACCCATGGGTGGCATGTAGAAACTGAGCACCCCTGCCTGGTGCTCGAAATCCCCCTGCCTGGTGCTGATGCTGGGACAGGAACAAGCACTGACACATGGCTGCCTGGAATTTGTAAAATTTGTAAAATGATTTCCATTGTCCCAAGGAATTGTAAACCCTACGCAAAATAAAAGCACTGTCTTACCTTATTTTCTAGTTTTTGTTGGTGGTATCATTTATTCTGCTTAAACATACCCTTCACTGACCAGCTCTTGAACACTCTCTCTGTTGTCTCTGCTCAGACAAAAACTAAAAGGTTCTATCATCTGCCCCCAGGGCCCCTGGGGGAGTGAACCATCCAGGTGCAACCTCAGAGAGGGTGGGCACAGTGGATTGAGGCCCAGGCTTAAAAATCATCCCCAAAATCCTGCGCTTTATCCTCAGTTTAGCAGGTAGAAAAGACTGGGAGATCAAGAGACAGGAATTGGAGGCAAGTTCGGTTCCTTTAGCTGGGTGTGTTCAGTATTTCATATGAAAGGTTTGTATATTTTTTAAAAAAAATAAGCACACTCAAGTCCCTAAATAATGGTATAACATACCGAAAGCCCCCAAACCTGGGATTCCAACAAAAAGTGGATTGTATTTTTCTGTTTTTTTTTTTTTTTTTTTTTTGATTTTAGCTGGGTCTTTTAAAATGACTATTATCCTCCAGGGTAAGTGTGTACGAAGACCTTGTCCTGTTGGAGGGCTGGGTGTGTATTATGTCACCTACCCTTGGTAACCCTGCCAGGCAGCTCCTATTAGTATCCCCAGTTTAAAGTTTAAAAAGCTGAGGTCAGGGGAATTTTGGTTACTTACTCAGCCAAGATCATGCAGCCAGGATTTTAATCCACATCTGACTCAAACGCTCTCAACCACTGGGTTGCCTTGGTCAGAAACGAGTGCCCTGGTGGGTGTGAATATTTTACTGCTGGCCGCATTCCCCACGAGGGAATTGGATTCAGCAAGACAATTTATATTTCTTACACTGAGAAATAAAACTGCTAGTGAATGAAAATACTCATGTTGGTCTATGAGCACTTGCTTCTCTCCCAGGGTAATTTTACTTGGAAGTTGACTTGTTTTGGAGTGTGGTCTCACTGCGGAGAAAGTGCGTAGGTCCTAAAACACAATAACTTCAAGATAAGGCAGCTCCCTGAGCCTGCATGCTCTACTTGTCACAGACTCTGGACTCGGGCTTCCCTCCCCCAGAGAAGTGCTTAAGTCCGGAGCCCCAACCTCCCGATCACCCTCTCCAAGACTCCAAAGGATTGGGGCACCTTTCTTGAGACATTCACAAGTTTACCTGGTTTTTTCACATCTTACACTGCGGCAGCTCCTTCTATTATAAGGAATGGAGGCTAGCTCAAGTTAGTTCAGATAATAGGAACATTTATTACAAGGACAGACATGTAAATGAGGAAAATGGGATTTTTGCACCATTATCAGGTCTCGCGGAAAGCTATGGTGAGGGTGGTGGGAGTGATGGGGAAACACAAGTAGTTCCCAAAGGAGGGAAACACAAGTAGTTCCCAAAGGAAGAACTAGAGATCTTAAAACAACAACAACATATAGAGTTCACTCTGGCCAGTCATTGTAATAAATATTTTTATATATTAACTCATTTAATCCTCACAACAACCCAAGAGGTAGGTACTATTATTAATAGCCTTGTTTTATACATGAGAGAACTGAGACGTATGGAGGTTGGGTAACTAGTCCTAAATCAGCAGATAGTAAATAACACAGCAATAATACACACTAGACGCTAGACATTAGACAGACGGTTTGGCTCCAAAGTCGATGCTCATGACCATTAAGCCATACAGCCTGTGTACATCCAAGAACTGTGGGAAGGGGACTTGAGGTCCAAGGCAGCCTAGAGACTAGATTAACCTGTGGCCACTCAGCGACGTGGACCATAGACGTCTGCTGTAGGACACGGCCACGTGTGCAGCTCTGATTCTCTCTACTGCTGCTCTTCCTGCCAACTAGTGATGCATTCATCATAGATCCATTCTGAATTTCCAAGAAAACCCGATGATCAGTTAATCATCATAGTCCCTTTTTGATAAGATCTTTCTTGGCAGGCCAGCTTATAGGCTGATTTGGCCAATCATATGCAGCTCAGATGACCACTGGCCCAATCACCTGTAGTCACAACAGAAAAGGACAGAGGGCCTGGCAGCACCTGCAAGGTAACTGACTGTCTCCAGTGGAGAGAGACCCAGGGAGCTTGTCAGTCTCCTCCCAGTCCTGGTAGGATGCTTCTGGACAAATTCTCTTGTGAGACTTTAACCCCAGCTAGAACACGGGAATTGTTAGCTATCACCTCCAGAGGTATTCTTTCCTTGGCCAATGTCTTGTTTGTAGACTTGTGGGTCTCATGTTTCCCTGAGACCTATAGCTTCCTGTCTAGTAACTTCTTTTTCTGAACATCCACACTAGGTTCTTCTCCTTTCTCCCCTTTAGCCCTCAACTCCCTGCCCTCAATCCTTCTAGCACCCAGAGTCCAGACTGGTTCTCCTTAAACACCTCTTGTTCCCTTCACTCCTAATTCAAAAGCCTTTGATGGCTACCTATGTCTTGGTGTCAGTCATCTAACCCTCTGCTTGGCTTCTGATCCTCCCCACTCCCGGGTGTTCCAGACTGACTGGGTCAGTCTCCTGTACTGCAAACGTGCTGTGGCTTCTCCCTGCCACCACGCTTTCACTTGTGCAGTATCCCAGCCTGGATCCTGGATGCTCACCCTTCTCTCCCGCCTTCCTCTCCTGCCTGTCCAATCCCACCCCCATGAAGCCAGCCCTGGCTTTGCCAGCCTCACTCTCTCTCCTCTGTCCGAGTCTCTCCCAGTCAAGTCTGATTCTTGAGTTTTTACTCTTTCCACCACAATGCAGCCCCTCCTTGTAGCCATGTTTTATTCTTTATATCTTTCAGTACTTAGTATAGTATTGACTACTTCTGTAAGGGTTCCATAAAGACTAGTAAGAAGTTCAACATCAAGAAGGCCCTTATACTTTCTATTAATTCACTCATGCATCCACTTAATAAATTTCACTGGGCTCCAACTATGAGCTAGTTACTCTCCTGAACCCTGGGGGCACAAAGACAGAGAACTGTCCTTAACCAAAGAAGCGATGCACAAGTAATTAATATAAAAATGTATTACTCATTGCTCCATTAAAATTACCATAAAATGTAGTATCTTAAAACAACACACATTTATTCTATCATTGTTTCTATGATAGCTATTGCTTCACAGTTTCTGTGGGTCAGAAATTTGTGTTCTCTGCTTAGGGTCTCACAAGGCTGCCATTGAGGTATCAGCTGGGCTGGGTTCTCATCTGGAGGCTCAACTAGGGAAAAATCCCCTTCCAAATTCACTTAGGCTGTTGGCAGAATTAATTTTCTTGCAGCTGCAGGTCTGAGGGCCCCTGCTTCTTGTTGGCTGAAAGCTGGAGACTGCTCTCAGCTCCTAGAGGCTGCCTGCTGGCCACAGGGTCACGTACTTCATCCGCAGAGCAAGGAGAGTCTCAAGAGTGAGTCTGTTAACAAGGAGGAGTCCCATACAGTGTAACGGTCACTGAAGTGATAGTCTATCCCTGTTGCCATATAACATAACCTAATCATGGGAGTGACATCTCATCCCCTTTGCCATATTCCATTGATTAGAAGCAAGTCATGGAATCACATGAAGGCATGAACACCAAAAAGCGAGAACCATGGTGGGGTCACAGTAGAGTCTGCCCACCATAAAAATAATGTAAGTGCCAGGTGAGTGGTACAGACAACAGGTGCTACAGGAGCTCAGAAGGAGCATTCCTTCCAACAGACATGCCCACTCCATAGGCAGAGTGGCCTCACCACTGGTGAGCTCATGCCATCCACTTTCCTGGGGACTCCGAGTTTAATATGAGATTGTGAGAGATGGGTGCTACCATCAGTTCACAGGCAAAACGGAGATCTTGGATCCTGACCTGTGCAGTGGGAGCCACAGGCAGGAGCCTGGTTCAGGAAATAGGCTGTGAAACTGTACAGGAGTCAGAGGGTCAGGCATCCGGTCACAACTGTGGGGATGAGGAGAGGGGATCATGTTCAGGACAGGGCAGGACTGAAGGCGCACTAGGTAGACTCAGTGGGAGGCTGGACAGGTTGGGAGAATGAAAGCCAGGAGGCTGAGGTGAGTCTGAGATGAGGTGGCCCAGGGATGAACAGGTCAGATCTGCCGAGGATGGCTGAACAAGTGATTCGTCAAGTCTCTTCTCTAAGTTAGGATAAACAGCCTCTAATTGCTCTGGTGTGCTCCTAGAAACAAAGAAATCATTCAGTATATTCTGTTGGACCTTTCACTGTCCAAGTAGCATGAAGATGCAGGTTAATGGCATAGTGGCGCTCCTTGACTTTGATAAAGCCCATGCACATGTCTATGTTTGGGTGGGTTTGTGTGTATAAGCACCTGTGGGAAGGAAGATGGGATGGCTCATACCTGTTCAATAAGTAACTGGCATCCTAGGAGAAAGAGAGTGAGAATCACAATCAGTTCTCAGGTTCATGTCACCTCCAAATTCCCCCTCTCCCACCCACTAGTGGATGTCCCTCTGGGCTGTCACCTTGAGAACAAGAGGGAATAACACCCCTTTCATGTACCCTGCTCTGCTGCAACTTGGACAAGCCATTGCCACATGTCACAGAGAAGCCTCTCCTTACACCTCTCAGAAGGATGCTACAGGTAAGCTGTTTGGGGAGAGTCCTGGGCCTTGGGAAGTGCCTTAGGGCCTGCACCTTCAGCAGGTTGGCATCCAGTTTCTTGGCCATCCTCTCCAGATCAGTGACCAGCCTGCTGAGTTGCACTATTGCCCTGGAGATGTCAAAGATTCTGGACATCTCTGCTGGCATGTCCTCCAACTGGTCTGGCTGCTGCTGAGAGAGGGCCTCCAGCTGTCTCCGGGTTTGGTGCTGGGTCTCCAACTCAGTCTCCAGCCTGTGGGTCCCACAGTCTACCTGAAACTATAGAAAACGGACTCCCTAAGAGTCAATGACACATGGCTCCCCAACCCTCAGTCTCTGAATGTTGAGTGAGAATGTTGATTCCTCAGTCCTCCCCACCTCATGGTGTTGCCTCTGCACATCACAGGTATTGGAGAGGCAGCTGTATTCCTCTTGAAGGCAGGGACACCTCCCCTCCCCACCTTGCACTCCTGTGAACATCCATAGATCCCATGTCACACGTGGGTAGTGCGCACACGCTCACACCTGCACACACCCCACTCAGCAGGAAGATAGCTGGTCAGAGACGAGAAGGAGACCTTGGTTTGTGTAGCAACTTGCAGTTGTGGGGCTGCTTGTCTCCTTTGATCCTCACTGTGAGCCAAGTAGGGCAGGACTGGCTTTCAGTGAACATATAAACCACGTGAAGATCAGAGGGCTTGCCTTGCCCCAGGTCACTCAGCCAGCAAACCCCGAGGCTGAGAGCCCAGCTCCCATGTTTCCAGCCTCCAAGACCTCCCCCGACAGCAGACTGCTCCAGACAGACAGATGGCCGGAACTGGAAGTCCTTCCCAGGACTCTGAGCCCCACCTGCACAGCCTGCAGTTTCTCCTTCTCCTGAGCCCTGAGCCGCTGGAGTTCGCAGATGTCCTTTCTGAGCTTCCTGCTCCTGCGATTGAGTCGTTCCTAGAGAGACAGATACCTGTGCTGGTCAGACTGGGGATGAGGGCGGTGCCCTCGGGACAGATGGTAGGGGTTCTGATCGCAAGATGAGGCTAGAGTAACATACTGCCTGAAAAGAGGCAGCCTTCCAGGCATCATGCTTGGGGTAAGGAGCACGAGAGTTTATTTCATGGATAACGATGGGGGAAAGCAATGGGTAATTTTTAAAAAGTCTTAACTACACAAAAATAACAGTAACAGAACCTTTTCTACTTGACTTCAGGATATTTTTCTGTCAACATCTTAGAGTTGTGTGCTGATCACTGATAATTCTTACTACTTCCCATTAACAAGTGAAGCCAGTCTAGAGAGAACTGACTTACAGAGGTGACTCAAAGCCTCATATACCACTCACGCATTCTGGCTGGGATGGGCAAGAATCCTCTGTTGGAGGCAAACCCATAGACCAGGAAAGCATGGCACATCTCTCTAAATCTTAAATCAGTGCCAGGAGGGGTCACTGTGTCCCAGAAGCTAAGGACATAATGAATGATTTCAGTTTGTAAAAGATTCGCTTTCTGGTTTTTGATAAACTATGTAGGAAGGAAACATAAACAAAGCTGATACTGATATCAACATAGGCCTTTAAGTAATCAAAATGGAAGAAAGGTGCAGGATGAGGGTGTCAGCAAAAGAGTCTGGAGACATTCTTCTTCGAATCTCTAGTCAGCTTAGTTACAGAATGTATTTGCCCGACCAGATAAAAGGGCATACATAGCCATCATAACAAAACGGTGTGGTACTGGGACAAGAACAAACAGAAAATGAAAGAAGAGAGAGCTCAGGTACAGATTTGTGTTCACAAAAGAATTTAAGAAGAAAAAGTTGAAATGCATGAGCCACAGGTATGAATGTACGTGTGGAGAATACAGTCAATAACTATGAGATATCCTTGTATAGTGACACACTGCAACTAGACTTATCCCAGTGATCGTTTTGAAATGAATAGAAATACTGAATCACTATGTTGTGTAACAGGAACTAACAAAGTGTTGTGGGTCAATTATACTTCCAAAACAAACAAACAAACAAACAAACATAGAGAAAGAGATCAGATCTGTGGTTACCAGAAGTGGGGGGGAGGTCATTGTATGAAGGTAGTCAAAATGCACAATCTTCCAGTTATTAGATGAATAAGTACTAGGGATGAAATGGACAACATGATAAATATAATTAACACTGCTGTATGTTACATATGGAAGTTGTTAAGAGAATAAATATCCTAAGTTCTTATCATAAGGAAAAATTTTTTTCTATTTCTTTGTTTTGTATCTACATGAGATAATGGATGTTCACTAAACTTATTGTAGTGATCATATTATGATGCATGTAAGTCAAATCATTATACTGCACACCTTAAACTTATATAGTACTGTATGTTAATTATATCTCAGTAAAATTGGAAGACAAGCTTCTACTGTATAGCACAGGGAACTATATTCAATATCTTGTAGTAACTTATGGTGAAAAAGAATATGAAAATGAATATATGTGTGTTCATGTATGATGAAGCACTATGCTGTACACCAGAAATTGACACAATATTGTAAACTGACTTCAATAAAAACATATATACACACACACAAAAGAAAGAAATGTACCTTTCCCAATGAGTTCACCAGGAAATCACAAAATAAAGCATTTCAAATTGCTACAAAATATGCTACTTCATCAAAATACAAGAAGTAAATAAATAAATGAAACTGGAAGAAAATAAAATAAAATAAGAAGAAAAAGTAGTACACAGATCAGTGATAAAAGGGACAGAATCTGTAGGGGGATAGTGTTGAGAAAATGGGCTTACAGCGGGTGGAGGTATAGCTCAGGGGGAGAGTGCGCACTTAGCATGTTCGAGTCCTGTGTTCATTACCCAGCACCTCCATTAAAGAAAAAAAAAACAAAACTGGCTACAACAACGGAGAAACATACAGCCAGATCCCCACCTAGAAACATGTGTGAAGGTATACTCCAGATGGATTAAAGACCTAAGTGCGAAAGGAAAACTATGAAGTTAATCGAAAATAATGTTAGAGAATACATTTGTGACCTTGGAGTAGGGAAAGATGTCTTAACTAAACCCTCGAAACACAAATCATGATAATTATTTAATTTGATTGCCTCAAAATTAAACATTTCTCTTCAGTGACAACACTATGGACAAAATTAACAGAGAAATGACAGATTAGAGATAATAGCTGCCATGTCTGAAACTAACAAGAGACTTATATACAGACTATAGTAGGAAAGCCTAGAAATCAACACGGACAAGAACCCAAGAGAAAAATTTGCAAAGAATATGAGCAATTAATTCACAGAAGAGAGAATGAATTGATGCCCAAACTCACCAGTGATTAGAGAAATGGAAATTAACATAACGATGAAATATTATTTGACTCCCATCAGATTAATAAAAATTAGACAGCTGGATAATGCCTGGGGGTGGGGGATGTATGTGGATATGAGGACCACACTGTGGGCTCTGAGGTGTACGCTGGTGCAGCCATTCTGGAGAGGGTCCTGGTCATCTAAGTGTGCTATCCACTATGATCCAGTCGTCCTGTTTCTGGGTAAAAATCCTAGAAAATTCCTCACTTAGGTTCTAAGGGGACGTGCACACTACAATGTTGTTTGTGGTAACAGAGACCTGGAGTTTTGTAAAGTCCACTCCCAGGGAGATGGATGAGTAAAATGCTGCACGTGCCGCTGTGGACTGCTATGCAGCTGTCAGAAACAATGGACTACGTGACCCATAAGACATGCACGGATCTTAAAAAGCATGGTAGGTTGGAAAAACAAGAAATAGAATGAGGCCTATGATGTTATTTTGTTAATACACAAGCACCCAATGCAGCAATGTGTATGTTACCAAACTGTCTACAAATAAAAATAGAATGAACACTTTAAGTGGTTGCCCATGGAGAAGAAGGAAAGATGATTAAATGGAATGAACAAACCAGAAAAAAAGGGGGGTGGGATTTGTGGACTAAAAATAAGAATGTGCTATTAAATGAAGAGGGTAGGGGATGAGAGTATAGGTCAGCGGTAGAGTGCCTGCCTAGCATGTGTGAGGTCCTGGGTTCAACCCCCAGTATCTCCATTAAAATTAATAAGTAAATCTAATTACTTCCCCACCAAACAAAACAAAACACAGAGAGTATGTGTTTCATTAAGTAAATCCTTCTCACCTCAGGTCAGGAAAAAATGGGTGGGGGGTAGTTTTTTTTGTTGTTGGCTCTTTATTGGTACATTTTTTATTTTTGTCATTTTACCTCATTTCCTCTTTAAAACACTTAAAATGTGTTGCTTCAGGAAAAGAAGAAGAATCCCGCATTGCTGGACATGTACAGGTGGAGGCTGGGGTTGGAGGAGATAATGCAAAACCATGAAGTTGTTGAAAAGAATTCATAAGATCTATATGTACTGATGGGAAAACAGATTAATGTCCAAGATGTATTTTTAGATATTAAAAATGAGTTACAGAAAAATACAATAGAAAGAAACTTTGTGTGTGTGTGTTAGAGTAAATTTACACACACACAATTTTCTAGAAGAATGATACACAAAATCTAATAGTGATTACCTCTGAGGACTGAGAATGGAGGAAATCAGGAAGATTTTTAGTTTTCATTTTATACCTTACAGTGTTGTCTGAATGTACCACTTTTATGATAAAAAAATAAAATAAGATAAAGTAATCACTATAGAAAGGAAGGAAGGAAAGAAAAGACAAAGGAAGAGGGAAGAGAAAGAGAGAATCATGTACTAATTTCCAAGTTTCAACCTATGTGCAAGATAATTGTTAACATATGTAAAACCTGATTACATTTCTAGCGAATTTTCTAGTACAAACAACCAGGGGAACCATATAGTTTTAGAACTAAAAGAGTTTTGCATTATCTAGTCCCACTCCTTCCTTCTACAGATGAGCGAAGTGAGAGGAGCTCATGCTTCCTGAGAATCTGACATCACAGTGTCAGTATCCCCTCTTAGATGCATGCATTGAAACTTTAACATCAGTAGCAAAATAAACACAGAAAAGCAAAGACAAGGGTCCAAAATAGGATGAAGCTGAAGAGACGAAGAAAAGTGTCAGTTACCGAGCCTCTAGGATATGCCAGGAGTACTGGACAGGGAGTAAGAAGGAGTAACTCAGGGAGGTGGTGGCAGTGGTTGGCTGTGATGACCCCCCCCCCTTACCTTGTAGTGGCTGATGGCATTTTTAATGGCCAGTTCACAGTGAGACTTGTGTTCAGGGGACACCCGGCATTCCATACACAGAAGATGTCTGCTTTCCTCACAGAACCAGCACACCTTCTTCTGGTGTCTGCGGCAGGTGTAGCCAGCCCCCAGGACCCCCTCGGAACAGGGCTTTCGACAGAGGGGACAGCTGCGGACTCCGGAGGCCGAGGTCTCCTCCAGGTGCCGTGCCAGGCATATTTGACAGAAGAGGTGTCCGCAGTCAGTGCTCACCGCCTCCTTCAGGCACTCTTGGCAGATGGGGCAGATGCCCTCATCCTGGCTGTCCTGGCGCAAAGGGAACATGGGCTCCACCATACACTACCAGCCGCCTGCCTATAGGGCCTCCTTCCCCACTGGTGCTTTGGAAGTCCTGCCGCACTAGACAGTCCAGAGAAGGTGGCCCTGCTGGAAGGAGGCAGCCCTGGAGCAGCTTAGAGGACACGACTCAGCTCTCCAACTTCAGGCAACGGCCCGCTCTCCATCAATGGAGCCGTAGCACGGACCACAGAAACCACCATGCTGCACGAGTTTCAGAAATAAATCATCAGCTTTGACATGTGCCCTCTAGCTTCCTTGTCTTTACTAGACATCATTCTTTATTTTTCATACACCTGGAGGAAGCAGGTGATTCAAAAACCAATTCGATTTCCCTCTTCAGAGCTTTCTATGAATATTTTTACAGCTCAAAATTAAAAGGCCAGAGTGTCCTGGTCAGAAACCAGAGCATCAAAAACTTGAAAGTCTTCTCTGATTTGCCCTCAATTGAGAGAATCTGGCAGGAAATGGGGTGTCCTCTCCCACCCTATGATGCTTGAAGGTGCACGGTCACACTCTAAGAATGTGACTACTGCTATCAACCACTACCCAACCATTTGCAACAGCATCTCTGTCGGCTGTTCATTCTCCCAACCAGCATCCTCTTCAGGGTTGTACAAATTCTACAAGGAAAGGGAAAGAGAAAGAGACCCGGACACAGAGCAGACCAGAGACCTGTGTAATATTTGAACATACTCTTTCCCTGACTTTCAAATCATCTCCAAAGATGACCCAAAGGAGGAAATACTCCCTGTCCTCTCTTCCCTTAAACACTGGGCATTCACTTCTCTTTCCTCATCCCCAAGCCTCTTGCCTAGTCCTCCTTCAGAGAAGCTCTCTTGGGATCCTACCTCAACTTCTCCTGCTATGACCTCAGGTTATTTTCTCAGGCTCCAGATCTGGAGAGATGGCCAGCAGGTGAATGGTTCTTTTTAAACTCTGCTGATTATATACACTCACGTGTTAGTAAAACGGGAGGAAAGGTGAAGAGGCCCATCCTCTCCACGGCTGCGTGACCAATCTAGGGTAGCTGAAAGGCGAGATGGACTTTGGTTGGTGAAAGGTGTGGCTTGTTTGCGCACGGGGAGGAGGAAAGTCTTGGCGCCTCTGATGTAAATATGATATGAAGTGAGAGTCAGCGCACAGACTGGAGACCTCCCAGACCCCCAGATGCCAGTACTTCGGGATCGAGGTGTCACAGGACCATGGCATCTGCTCATCATGTCGGAACACCAACTGCCCACCCTACTTTCTTCCAATTTCCCTCCAGTCAGGCTGGTCTCAGCACTGACACTGGGGGAGTCTGCAGTGGGTAACACTAATGACAGCTGCCTGCTCAGGCTTTGAAAGGTCCAACATTCTTGTTCAGCTCTCACCCCATAGTATCTTTCCTTAATCCCACTTGTCCACTGTCGGCTGTGGTGTTATTAATAAAAAGTCACTTTCTCCAAAGTCACAGTTCCTTGGCTTTCTTCTCAAGGGAGAGCGCTCCCTTGAGTCTCCGGGTCGGGGTGAGGTGGGCACCTTCCTCACTCCATACCACCACCTCCTGAGCTTGATCACCAAGAGTCAGATAAAAATATCTGTTTGTAGAGCTCTGGTCATCCACGTTCTTGCTGTTCCATGCTGTCCTCCACGGAGCCATCTCCCTTGATTCACTGAGGATGAGTCATTGAGGACGATTCATCAAGGCTTGCAGGCTCTTCCTTACCCCACATCCTGCCATCCTCCTGGGTGATTTCAAGGACTATGTGGATGACCATCAACACTGAGATCCTTCAGCAACTTGATTTGCTCACATCCAATGACCTTTATTTTTGCTGCCCACCCCGCTGACCATTCACTGGTCCTTGTCAGAACAGACCTCACCACCTGAAATCACAGATAGAGGCATTGGACTCGTCTGACAGCTGTCTCCCTAAGCGTCTTACTACCACATCTGCCCATCAGTCTCTATTCCTTGACCCTTCCACATTCCACATTTGCTATATCCCATGAGAAAATATGAGAAACAAAGATGTAGAGAGATTAAGTAACATGCCCAAAGCAGCAGAGGGGTAAACAGGGAGTTGGATTTGGACCCGGATGTCTGTCATCCTCGCCCACATGCTTCATCATCACAAAATGTCATCTTTTCATACATTTTATTGCCCTTAGAAGGAGTTCAGTAAAGCCTTAATAAATGAGCAGGTGAATGGATAGATAGATTGGTAATTGGATTTTGGGTCAGCAGATGAAGAAATAGCCATTTGTACCACCTTGGAGTACTGACCATATGGCAATTTCTATCGTAGTCTTTTAGGTACTTTTCTTGGTTTTCCTGCTGCCTTAACGAGCACCTTGAAGGCAGGGACCTACTGTCTTTAAGTTAACACTAACTTAAAAATGATTCAAACATAGACATCATAAAAGAATGGACATAAACACAACTATGTTTTAAAAGATCTGCATGGCAGGGAAAAAATTACGGAAGCAATGTCAAGAGACAAATGACAAATGAAAATGTATAAAGAAAACATGTTTACAACTACCATCAATATCAAAGGGCTAATTTCTCTAATGTATAAAGAGTGTTTACAAATAAAAAAAAGTTATTAGCTACCAAGTATGAAACTTGGCAGAGAAAATGAACAGACATGTCAGAGGAAAAAACAGTGTCTCTAGCCATATGAAAAGACACTCAATCTCTCTCATATGAATATGTAAACTATTGGAAGAAAATTCAAATTAAAATGGCACTGAAATTAGATGTCTGGGTGAATGAAGAACAGGAGTGGGGATGGGGGGACTGTCATCTATGTTCCCATTGTAACTTTTCAATTTGGAACCAAGTAAGGGTATCATCTATTTAAATAATTACTTAAATTTAAAGAAGAGGAAGAATCAGTGGCTACAATGAAAGGAATTCTGGATTACTTAAAAGACCTGGATTATGGTCCTAATTCTGAGAGTTGGAGCTTCATGTTCTGGGACAGCCACAACCTGGGCCTCCTTCCCAGGAAAGCAGATCAAATGTCATATCTGGGAATAGGTGTGCTTTATATATTACAAACCAGTGCACAATTATTAGGAGTTATTATTATTCCCCTGCTTCACAGCCCGTTCAGCATAGCTCTTTGCATATAGCAGATGCTTGATAATTTTTTGAATGAGTGATCTTACCTAATTTCATCTATTTTAAAATTTTGGAGCCAGGAGTCAGGTGATTTGCATCTTTTCCTTCTCTTTCATTGCTTCTCTCCTGCCTCTGCTCTGACACTCCCTGGCAGAGAAGCCCTCCTACCTCATCTTGCAGCTGCTCTAAACTCTTCATATCAGGTTAAGCCCAGCTCATGTCCCGGTTTCCTGCATGAAACCTTCCTAACTACTCAATCTTCCTCCTTCCAGGGCCTCCACTTACAGCTGGGCAGGTTGTTCACTGTACCAGAGCAGCCTGGAGAGGTGGTGAGTCAGGGCTGAGACCCAGCCCACAGTCTACTTACCAAACCATGGACCTTGGCACAGGGCAGTGTCGGCACTGAGGAAGGGGAGGGTCCATCTAATTTGCACAGAGGTGTCAGAGGGGCTTTCAGGTCTATAAGCACCTTTCCCTTTCCTGTACCACCTCTAAACTGATTACCGTTACATTTCTGTCAACTTCCCTAACTTTGGTTCATGCTTAGCTATGTGAGAGGTGAGGCTATGTCTTCCCGTTTTGCTTACCCTCTGATCCCTAGCCCATTGCTAGGCATCTTAAGTCACTCTTTCAAAAGTCTCCAACTAAACCCAAAACTCAAATCCTAGTGATGTTTTCTCAGCCCACATCCAAACTGATGACTCTGAGGCATGAGATCATCAGCAGTCCCTTCCTCGAAATTCTCATCTCCGCTGGTTCCTGGGTTTCCTTTCACCTCTCCAACCATTCATTAAAGGAGATCCACTCCCTCCTAGAAAATGAGGTAGAGCTACGTGGACGTCGAAGGCAGATGGACAAGATTCAGATCTCCACTTTGCCAATTTGCAGCTGTTAAACTTAAGCAGGTCCTATAACCTCCCAGAGCCCCAGTTCCATCCAGATCTTCACCTATGCTCTTGATGTCCTTACTGAGTTTAAATTCCTGTGCATCCTTGAATGTCTCATCACCATCTCTAATTCAATATACTTTCTAAATTATTCTTACCTAGATTATCTGCCACCCAACCCAGAAGAGGAAACGGAAAGGGTCCTTCAGCTGTGCGTTTGGCAGCTGTCTCTCAGTGGGCAGTAGGTGGCGTTGTCTCCCAAAACAGAACAGAGCTTTATTTTCACCTCTCTGGGAGGCAGAATCTACCATGACTCAGAGCACTGGGACATTTCATTAAAAATGACAGCTTCAAATCTGGTTCTTGTAATTCCTCAGAGCAAGAAATAGCTGGCTGTGAAGAGCTAGCTCTGGAGAGGGAGGGAGGAAGGGAAGGGGGGCATAAAACTGTAAAAGGAAGAGGCGGTATAGCCCAGGGCATAGCCGCGGGACAGCAGAAGGCAGGCAACCAAGGAAGAGAGCTTGCCTGTGAAAAATGTCCTGTGGCAGAAGCAGCCAAGGAATTTAAAAAACAAAATATCTAATATGGAACTTTAAGCTATCTGCTCCAAGATTGTGAAAAAAAAGTTGGGAGTGAGGAGCAGGAGACATGGAGAATTCAGCAGAGGACTGAGGAGCTGCTAGTGAAAGGAACACGTCCTTGGTGGAACTCGTGGATTCTACGCAATGGCATGGAGCACGTCCTGGCTATTGGTCATTCACCAGGTTGATAAAGAGTCCTTATTTTGAGTCCTACAGAACAGCTTCTCCCGAGAAGCACAGCCAGATGGATCTGTACGGACTCCTTGGTTGTAGAGGTTGCAGAAAGGGCTGAATCCACCCTGAGTGGAAGACTTACTGTCATTACTTGGTTGGACACACTTGTTTCAACAAAAAGGATGGAGCTACACAATTAATAACATAGGGAAATTTATGAACTTCCAAACTCACTGAGGTACAGAGAAGAATGAAAAGGAGCCAGCAAGGGCAGAGAGTGTATTAGGTAAGGCAGAGAGTCGGGGGGCAAGCAGAAGGAAGACCCCAGCAGAGAGAAGACTTCAGAGAAAAGCTTGCTGCAGTGGCAGAGTATACAAATGACCATCAACCATGAAGCTCCTCACGTGCTTTGACCTTTCCCGGTGCCCTGAGATCGCCCTAGTAATGTGTTGACATGACCACACTCTTTTGCAAAATTTGCAGAAGTAATTTACTTTACCCATGGTTAAGATTGCTGTCTCTTTCCACTCTAACTTCCCTCCGTCACATCTTCCCTTGTATCAGGTAGCTTTTGGGGACAAGATTTGGCTAAAAAGAAATTAAGTTTGGCTTCCATTGTTTGGGTTTACTAACATTCACAAGTTATTGCTTAGTAAGTTTGTAAGTTATTGGTAGGTGTCTCAGTGTAGAAATGGCTTCCAGGAACACCTCTAGCATCCACTGAAACAATTCACCTGACATCAGAGACTTAAGTGCCAAGTGAGGATGTGTCATCAAAAGAACGTGTCCTGTGACATGAGGCACCAGAACTCTGTGCACAGCAGAGCCAGTAGATCCTTCCAACCCCCAGATGTCGAAAATTGTAAGTGTAGGATTTAGTCTCATCACCATCTAGTCAAAATGAGTCAAAATGACTTCCTGAAGTCCTTTTCTCCAGGAATATATTTAGCAAGGTAACATATACAAGTATGTATACACAACAAAAGAAAAAAATTTTACATATTTCTACATGGAATCAATAGAAGTCATTCTGACATCAAAAAGTGATTTGGAAAAAAAAATCTGATCAAACCAAAATCAGTAATTGAGGAGAAGAGATCGATTTTAAGCAGAAGTAAAGAATAGATTCCTAGATTTTTTGATAATCAACTGACAAAGAAGAATGAACCTATAAACACATCTCAGTAAAAAAAAAAAAATTTCCTGTAACGGAAAAAGAAACTAAAAAAAAAAGTATGAATATGTATAACTGAATCACTTTGCTATACACCTGAAACTAACATTGTAAATTGACTACACTTCAATAAAAAATAAGAATAAAAAATTTCTTGTTGATTTGGTGTGAAATATTGGCATCTACAAAGATAATCTAGAATTCATAATATCCTTTTATAACAAGGAATTAACAATAAACAGGTCGTTGAAATTCAGCTATTTAAAGAGTTAAGATTATTCACTGTCCAAGAAAATTTGAATTGTCCTGAAATCTTAGCGCTTGCGTAAGAAATTTTGACAGAAGTTTCCCCAAATTTACAAACTAAAAATTGATATATTATTACCAATAATGAGTGTGAAACTGAAATAAACTTTTCTAAACTTTCAATTTAAAAAATGTATTAACCATACTAAAGGAAATACCAAATGATTCATTCTCACCAGAGAAAATTTGCTACAAAATTGTTATCCAATGAAGAAAGAGACAAGAAGTATAAAGCTAAAAATATAGTGGAATTACAGTAGTGGTCCTTCAGATAATTAAAAATATTTTTCTGGATTTTTTTATGTTTGTAGCATTTGTCAGCTTTTTAAAAGTTGTAATTTGTTGTCATTGCTTTTCTCATTGTAAGTAAATATTCACTTTGGCTTCCTAATTGTATATTTCTAATTCTGTGTTCTTTTTCTGGAAGAGGGCCCAACAATACGTGAGTTTCAGGCCGCACAAACTTGAGCCCTTCCTGACGCCCTCCCCCATAAAAGTTTTGGGCAGTGATGCAGGTGGGCGCCACAGATGGAGCCGATTTCCATCAAGAAGCCCTAAAGGAGACCTGAAGGGGAACAGAGGTGACTTGGGAGCACTGGCTGGCAAGACTCAGTGGATGGAGTGACAGGTAAGATGCAGAGTCCCCTCCCTGACTGAGTGCACCCAAGGGAGGTCCCTGCTGAATGTTCATAACCCTTTCGGGGAGGGGGCTGCAGCTCCACATGCTTGGGCCGTTTTCTGTGCCTATCTTTGCAGTGGCTCAAGAATTCCAGAGGCAAGCTTTGCACCCTGTGGTCTGCAGAAAACCTTCACCAACATGCATCTGGGCCGTCAGGTGTTCAGCCCCATCTCACTAACCTTTTTTGTAACTTTCCTTGTCAACTGTGTGCTTTAGTATTACCGAAGGCAGTTCCTGTGTCATCCCCCGCCTCACCATGAGGCCAAACAAACTGAAACATGGAAGTTTGGAGCAGAGAAAGGTATACTGCAGGGCCGAGTAAGGAGAATGGGATGGTTCATGCCCAAGAAAACCCTGAGCTCCCCAAAGTTTTCAGTAAAGCATATTTAAAGGCCAGGTGTGAGGGAGGGGGTCTCAGGGTACCTGATCAGCTCCTGCACGATTCTCTAATTGGTTGATGTTGAGGGAACAGGGTGCTCAACACTATCAACCCTTAGGCTCCAGAAGGTCTAGGAGCTACGCGATCTCCATCAGCAAGCAGAGGTTATGGATGAGGGATCTGACTCTGGAAAGCCCCACAGTGTCCTACTCCGTTACATTAGGATTAAAAAAAAAAATCCACCTCAACTTGGGTAATACCATCAAGGACCACCCCAAATCTGTTGCTTTGTATATTATCTATTTTTTTTTATTGGTGGAGGTACTGGTGGTTGAACCCAGGACAGCATACACGCTAAGCCCGCACTCTGCCCCTGAGCCATACCCACCCAACCCAGTTACTTTTTAAAACATCAGTCATTCTGGCCCAGGGGGCATGCTCCCAGCTCGTTCCTGAGCGCGCCCACCGGGTGGTCCTCACCCCCACCACCCTAACAGTCCCCAGCAGCCACCCGCCCCGCCTGACTCCGCACTCCCGGCCCAGCCCCTGCCGGGGGAGGCGGCCCGTCCAGCCTGTCCGCGCACCAAGCCGGTCACTGCAGCGGAGCCCGCCGCCAGTGCCCAGCTCTCTTCTTCCCACCATCAGCGAGTGGTCTCCAGTCTCCAGTTGCCTTGCTGCCTCCTCTTGGCTCTTCCTGACCCTGCGGACTGCAGGGTGTCAGCGTCGATGCCCCACTTCAGTCCTTCGCGCCTTGGACCTCCTGCCGAGTAACCATCTCCATTCTACAGATGGAGAAACTGAAGCCCGGGGTCCTGAAAGGCGGGCCCCCAACCCCCCTGGGAGTGGTCACCAAAAGCAAGTGCTGTAAGTGACTCTGGGAAGATTAACACTTGATTTCCTACACCAGAGGCAGCTTCAGATAACCAGCCTCGGGACTTTCTCCCAACGGAGCTCTCAGTCCTTCAAGGCATCCCATACTGACCCATTTAGCAAAAGAGCTAGGAACAGCTCACCCCCAAACCCATGGAATGGAAAAGCTTTGTTCGGAAGTGAAGCCTGCAGAAATCTTACATGGGCTTACCGGTTTTTAATGCATCATTAGCACCTCTGTTTGGCTCCTCCTTCTGCCTCTAGTGCTGGCTGCAGCTCCAATCTCCTTGTCACATCCTGGTCTGCAAACTGAGACCTGTCAGGGGCCCTTAGGGCACAGGGCAACTCCTTACGCTGGTGGTGTGCTGAAGCTAGAATTCGCATGACTGCATTCTGCGCCTGCGTTTTCAAGGCCCCAACCTGAGTATGTGCACACAATTTTTTTGTTTCTGAGCCTGGTAAGGAGGACTTCTCTGACTCCAGCTCTTCTGGAATATTAGGTGTGTAGGATGCAAGATTCTATTTCAGCTCTATCTGAGGGTGTGGTGGGGGCAGTGTGAGTGTGTGTGTGTGTGTGTGTGTGTGCGCGCGCGCGCGCAAGAAACGTTCATCTAGACTTTACTACAAAAGGAAAAAAAAAGAGGAAAAAAACATTTTCTGAAAGCTACAGTCCAAAGAAGAGCAAACCACTCTTCTGAAAAGGCTGAGGCTTGACACGGAAGGGTTTTTTCTCCCATTTGTGGACTGAGTAACTCAGACTTCCTCCAAATGAAGACAACTAAAAAAGCTGGATAAAATATTTTTAAAGTATCTTAAAAATTCAAAGGGCCAGTAAAGAATTGCTGGGCTAAAATTTGGGAAAGGAAAGGAATCTGTAGAGGTGAGCCTGGAACCGGGGGTTGCTTCCGTCTGGGGACATCTGCTGATCCTGCAGGTTGCTGAGATTTCAAACTGCATTTTTGGCGACCTTTAAAGACTTAAGGAACTAGAGTTCCAAGCCCCCAAAATATCAAGTGTTGAACTCGTTTAAAGTGACTCTTGACTGCAATGTCAAAGAAAATCCTTTTGGGAAGAAACTAACATAATCCCAGGATTTGGATTATTTCTACAAATACTTCTTCAGATATATCCAGCACATAAGCAAAAATAACCAGACACCAGACAGACAAGAAACTACCAATAAGAAAAGCAGAAGCAACAGATAGAATCAGACCATAAAGACTTCAGACACTGTCATTATTGACACAGACTGTACAACGACTTTGTTATGTTCAAGGAAACAAAAGCCAAACTTAAAAGATCTGGCAGAGAACTAGGAATTGTAACAAGTGGCATAGCACATGTAAAAATAAAATAAAACAAGAACTTTTAGCTTGAGAGTGTCATGGGCAGTAACGTTTTAAAGTCATGGAAACTGAAGTGTGATAGTCTTGTTGGTCCATCTGTGAACCTAGGAAGAAATAAAGATCACAGAGATTTGGAGAGAGTAGCTTCTTATTTCTAGCTCAGCTTTTGATATCACAAAATGATAATAACCAAATAACAACAACAACAAAAAAATGTAATTTAATTTTAACTATATAATTTAAGGGTTTTACATTCACCTGGTTCAAAAACTAATACAAAGAGGTACATCAAGAAGATTTGCCCTTATTCACCTCATCTGTCACTAGCCTCCGGACCCCTACCCTGCAGGTAAACACTTTTGTTAATTTCCTGCATATCCTGTCAATGTTTATGTAGGCACAAGTACATACAAATGTATATTTGTACATAATCTACATATGTATATATATTTGTGTTTCTTTTTTATAAAGCAAAACTTTGCATGCTAAATAATGTTCCATTTTCACTTAACAATATAACCTAAAGTTTTTTGTCATGCCAGTACACAGAGCCCCTATAAATTGGCTCAGTTTAATATGCTAATAAAAAAGAGCTCTTTTGCACCAGGTACCGTGTTAAGTGCTGAGAATGTGGAGATGGGAAAACGTGGCCATGGGTAAGAATCTTTATTCTCACAATCTTAAGGGGAAATTTTTTCTAAAATTTGGCTTTGGGAGGGATTTTCTAGAATTTGGCCTGAATGCTCATCCAACTGCTCTGCATCTGTCTGTGATGTGACGCATTGGAACAGCTAGCCAGTGTTAGACGCTTTGGGCACTGGAGATGCTGGAGATAAGCCCAGGAGTTTCTGGTCGCTTGGGCCCCGAGGTTCTTCTGTGTCAAGTCCAGGCCAGAGCACACTACTGTCTTGCAGGAGAGGGACGAGTATCAGCCTTTCCCTTGCAGACTTAGCAGAAACTGAATTGACTATAAGGTGGGCTCAGATCAGCCTTAAGGTGCTCTCAGGGCCCATGAACCTAACGGATGGGGTGGGGGACAGTGCAAAGGGTAGGTCAGATGAACAGATGCACCCTTGTTTGGAACAAAAGTTGTCCATTTTTAAAGCCTCCTTAAATTATTCAACATCTGAATAAAAGCATAAAATGTACATTTTTTAACACTCTTGGGTTTAAAAAAATTAACCAAGGACATTTTACCTGAATTAGGATAGCTGGAAGATTGAATAAATGTCCTGTAAACTAAAATTGAGTTTCTCTTTGGGGAGAACTTCAGAGTCTTTGGACATTCACTTATTTACTGGACTCCAGGGTCAGGGGCATCTGATCAAAGGTGCAGTCTTTGTCTACAGGGGAGTCATCAGCCTGAGGTAAAGGAAGAGCCCCTCACTCCGCCCCACCCACATCCTGTGCATAGTGTGTACCTTATATAGGAGCCGCTCCCACCCTCGGGCTTCACTGGAAAGGTTTGGGAAGATGGAAGAGATTATTCCAGCAGATGGGGAAAGAAGATTGCTTGTAGCGTTGCCAGGTAAAATACAGGCTGCTCAGTTAAACTTGAATTGCAGATTAATATGTCCCAAATATTGCATTATTCATTGTTTCTCTGAAATTCAGATTTAACTGGGTGTCCTATACTTTTAGTTGCTGAACCTGGCAACCCTACTTGGCACATTTGGGTCACAAGAGTATCAGTCTGACTGGAAAAGACAGTTTGTCTTCAGGAGGAACTAAAGATAAGGGAAGGGAGGAGGCCTTGAAGTATTGTCAGCAGTTTAGACTTTGTCCTGTGGAAACGGGTCTGACTGAACATGGTTTTATTAAAATATTTATTGTGCATTTTTTCCTACATTGTAGGAGTGAGTTACATTAATTGTAATACATTTGGAAAATACAGAAAAGTATAAAAGTATAAAAGAAATTAAATTAGCCATAATTCCACCAATCAGCAATAACAGCTTTTGACATTTTGCTGCTAACTGCCTTCAAGTTGTTGCCCAATTATCACCACCTCAGGCACATTTTGACCACCCTATTGAAAAGTGGAAGCTTACCACCCGCTCCCCATGCCCCCTTCTTGCTTTATTTTTCCTCCGTAAGATGTATTACCTCTTACTGTATCACTTATTTGGTTAGCTAATTTCTCTGGCTCTCCTCAGAGGCTGGGGCTTCAGTTTACTCTGTCCACTTGTGATCTCTATCATTAGGCCTAGAACTGAGTCTGGCACAGAGAAATACTAAATATCTGTTGTCACGAACAAATAAGTTACAGTTCTTTTCCCTTTTCCCTGAATATATATAATATATTATTAATAATTATTAATTATATTAATAATTAATAATATTATTATTATTTAATATTTATATTTATATTAATTAATTAATATATTAATATAATTAATGATATTTAATATTAATAATTATTATTATATTAATGTATTAATAATATATACAATATAATAAAATATAATTATATTATATTATATTTATATGATATAATACTTATATATTTGATTTTTCTGTAGGGCAAATTTTTAGACATGAAATTGCTGGGTCAAAAGGTCTTGGCAGAGTACTCAGTGGTAGAGTGCATGCTTAGCACGCACGATGTCCTGGATTCATTGTGCACTTGGGCACTTGAAGTGTGACTAGTCCAAATTCAAGTGTGCTGTTAGTGAAGAAAACACATCAGATTTCACAAGACTGAGTAGGGTAATCGAATGTAAAGTATAGCAATAATTTCTTACATGTTGAAAGGGCAATATTTTTTAAAATATTGGGTTAAATAGAAAATATAATTAAGATTAATTTTGCCCGGTTCCTTTGGACTTTTTGTCAATGTGACTACTAGAAAATGTAAAATGTTATTTGTGGCTCAGAGTATGTTTCTACTGGACAGTGCTGGGCTACAGAGCCACTTCAGAGGAAGCAGGAATGGCATCTCTCTGTGTTTTATACCTCCTTGGTCCACTAAGAATATGAGAGGCAAATCCAGCTCCCCGCTTCTCCAAGGCATTTCAAATCAGTGCCCTGCTGTGTGGTCATGGGTTCCTTGCACAACCTCTCTGGATTTTGAGAGGCTGTAAGAAGGCCTGGGAGTTGGGAGAAGAGGAGGAGGGGCTATGGAATCTAGAGTTCTTGAAGACTTCAGGTGTTAAGATGGCATGGGCAGCTATGGGGGGTGGGAGAGCAGGCATTTCATCCATCTCCTCTCCGCCTCCCGGATTATACCTCTCCCAGGAAATAATACAACTTTTCATCAGTTTACTCCTGACTCGTTCAGATGTACTTTTGTTACCAAACCAGGTTTGTTTGCCTGAAACCCAGCAGGCCAAATGCTGAGATGCCAAGGTTTGCCGCGGAGAAAGAATTTATCCATAAGGCAGCCAAAAGAGGCGATGGGAGAGCAAGTCTCAGATCCGCCTCCCTGAAGGCGAGGGGCTTGAGATATTCATGGGATCATGAAGCAGGATGGTCTGGGCATGGGGAAAGGTGACTGCAGGTAGGGAAACGGTGAGGTAATCAGTGTTCTGCCCAGGCATATCAGTCACGTGCTTCTTCATGGGACACATGTTAAAAAATGGGTGTGCTTAGCATAATCTGAGGGTGGAGTTTTTGGCCCTCTGATGTCAAAAGTTGATCAGACACCTGCACAGGCCCAGTTTTAGCGTTGGTGGTCCCAACCAGTCTTAGCCAGCTCGAACTTGACAAGAGCTGATTCCAAGTTCCTAAAAAACAACTTAAGTTACTATAGCAACCCGTATGTCAGAGGTGTTATCTAGGGCTGGCTAATGAGTCTTGTGATATACTACCTAGGCTACATGAAGCTTGGAGGGTATGCAATTAAAGAGAGGGAAAAAATAACTAAAACGAGCTTAATCAGTGAAGGCAGTTTACAAGCAAAGGGGTTTTTAACAAGCTGTTCCCTTAGCTGTGGTTCTGTAAGACAAGCTCAAGAATTTCTGTTAGTCCCCAGCTTCTGTTAACGGTAACGGGCAGGGTTTCACTTTCTCTGCGTCTAACCTTTACCCCTCTTGCTGTGTCTACAGCTCTGCAGCACTTCCTGCTCATGAGGGATTATTGCTACCTTGCTCCCACCGACCACCCTTTTCTCCTCTCCTTCTCCCTCAAAGGTGACGGGACAACTAAACCAGCACCACCAATACCCACACTCTCAGTTTCATTGCAACTCCTATTCCGGAGCAGAAACAGGGCCTCTTTTGCTTCATATTTACCAAAGGAAGCCAGCTCTGAAAACCCCGGGAGCGCTGGAGGGACCTAGATTGAAGAGCTCAAGGTGGCACTGAGGCGCTGAGAGCAGTCAAGAGTCCCTGACTCAGTAGAGCGTGGAAGAGAGGCCGAGGCTAGTGAGAACGGAGATGGGGTGGTGGGGAGGACTTGGAGAAGGAAGCTGGTGTTCTTCAGCAAAAAGAGGAAGACAACCTGGAAACCCCAGCGCTGGCTTCTGCTTATTGCTTTGGCTGTGGTGCCGCCTGGTGGATAAAGGAAATCACTATAGTTGATCCCTCTTTTTTTTTTTCTGCTTCTTTTTAACATTTTTTAAAACTACCTACAATCCATTCAGCCAGGTTGGAATCTAGAGACCAGCAAAGACTGCCTGGGTCACAATCCACCTAATTCATCCCCATGAACCTGGCCACTCTTTCTCCTTTTCCCCACATTCCCACATCTTCCATCTCTCCCACTCCCTCCTATCCCCATCCAGCAAGGGACAATTAAGTAATTTCAGTAGGAGGGAGTGAGATTAGATAAGAATTCAAGAGATAGAATGCAGCCCCCATTCCTAAGCCTTTAGCAAAGACTGGAACCACAGCTACACAAGCCATTGTAGACGGGGGATGGGGGCCTCCTAGCCTTGATAAACTATGACTCAATGTCCAAATCCAATTCAAAATGTGCGTGTGTGGTGAGATGGGGGCTGACTATTTCGCCTTCTATATTCCAGTCCTCCATTCCTCCCTGTCTTTGAGGGGCTGCATTTTAGAAAATTACTAAGACAGTGATTTAGCTCAGTCTGAGCCTCGACATCTCTTACACAAGCTTCAAATCTTGTTCTAGATATGAGAACCACAGGAAAAGGGGAAGGAAGAGGAGATAGTCTCAGCTTTGAGTGTTGAAATGATACCCCCTCACCACCAGTGGAGAGCACCCACAGAGCAGCATATGATGAAATTTAGGGATTAACTTCAAGGAGGGGGAGGGGTGCCAGGACTTCTCTGGGGCAAAGAGAACTGTGACTGGTAGAGAAAGAGGACACTAAGAGGTAGGGGACTGGAAGACTTGATCTGGGGCTGCCCTTCTTTCTCCTCCTCATCTTCCTGCAGCCCCAGTGATCTTCGATGCTACCTCGGTTCACCCAGACCTCATAACTTCTCAGGATCTGAAGATAGTGATGTTGGACCCGGTTTCCGAGACCAGCTGGACTGAGCCCGCCGACCTCGCGCGTTTCTGTCGGTTCCGCTGTGTTCTGGGCTTGCAGGGACTCTCCTCCGGCTTCCAGAGCTGGGAGGCGGAGCTCCAAGGGCCCAGGGGCGGGGCTGCGTGGTGGGCGTGGCCTCGGAGTCGGTACAGCGGAGGGGCATGCTGGTGATGGAGCCCGTGATGGAGCCCATGACCGGCTTCCGGGCGCTGCGCGTCGCGGGCTCCGCGTGCCAGGCGCTCACCAAGGCCAGCCCCCGGGAAGATCTCTCGCTCTGTGCCAGTAAAGTGGGCGTCCGCATGAATCACAAGTGCAGGGAGGACGTCTTCTACAACGCCACCATGAGCAACCACATTTACACCTTCCAGGCCTCCTTGGGGAAGATCTTCCCCTTTTTATGGCTCCTGTTTCCCAGCACCCAGATCATCCTGAGACCCTAGAGTTATTCCTTTACCTTCCTCTCCGTCTATTTCCCGTTACCCCCTCACTTTGGGATGTAGTGCAGCTGGTAGGTAAGGTTGAAGCTAGACTTCCAGGAGCCCTTTGAGAAGGTTACACTCTTCGGGCTTCCTGATCCAGTTCTGATGTCTGTGACCCACTTTAAATTCTCCTTTTTTCTTTCAGTCCCCCCTCCCCCATATGTCTAGGTCGAGGGAAAAAGCTTCAGATACACGAAAAGACTCCACACGAGGCTGCTTATTGTAGCACTGGTTGTGATAGAACAAGACTGGA
This sequence comes from Vicugna pacos, assembly GCF_048564905.1. Lineage (NCBI taxonomy): Eukaryota > Metazoa > Chordata > Mammalia > Artiodactyla > Camelidae > Vicugna > Vicugna pacos. Next base: position 24,785,931 of record NC_133006.1, read on the forward strand.
AATAACGCAAATGGAAATTGATAGGTGATGGTTGAAAATTTCGCGATGAAAAAGCATCCAGCTGCATCCTGGTTGAGATGCAGATACAGAGGACCGGGCAACTCATTCCCCTCCAGCTCACTCACCGAAGCCTGTAAGTGTGTACGCAGGCTTGGCCTATCTAGACCTCATCCTTTTGGGGTTCGAAAAACGTGATTCTGGACTGCTGGATATCGTCTCCCCAGGTGACTCAGCCAGGCTTGCCCCCTTGCCTTCTAGCCATTTTGCAAATGAGGACTGTCTATGTATTACCATAGGATGACCTCCAGCATATATTAAGTGAAAAAACAAGGTAGAGAACAACAGTGCCTACAGTATGCTCATTTCACCTAGAAAAAGAAGAAATGTAAATATACATTTTGACATATTTATTTTTTTAAGTGGAAGGATAAACCAAAACCTAACAGAAACCTCCCCCTCCCACCAATGGGGGGAAAGGAAAACTGGGCAGAATGGATGGAAATTAGTCTTTTCTAAATGTACTTTGTTTTGTACTTTTGGCTTCGAAATCATGTAAATGTTTTACATTATTATAAAACAAAATTAAATTAAAATAAGACAAAATGAACCTAACTGCATATGCAGTTGGTAGCTTAAATTCTCTGTAGTTGGTAACTCCTTAGAAATTATTTTAAGTGACCTTAAAATGCAATAATTTAGCTGTATGTCCTCAGTGGGATATAGTCTAATGACAAAAAGAACTGTAAGTAAAACTTAAAATTTTCAGTTGTCATCTTGATAATAATATTTTATTGTTCTTATGAATCTATTATAGATTATGTACATGTACATATATACACATATATAGTAGGATAAAGAAAATAAGCAATTACGTTAATGTTACCAGGAACCAAGATTTTCAACCTAAAAGAAAGGATTAGGTTTTGCCTTATGATTATGACCTAAAAGAAGAGAAATAAAAACATAGTGATCCCAAATTTGAATGGAAAATCGGTGTAAATTTATGATGCGTTTTCTCTTAAAAAAAACAAAATAAAATGTATTCCTTATCTCCCATCACAAAGAAGACCTAATAATAATAGCCTAATTAGATGCACTGAGCAAGCACTGCTTACACGCAGATGGTGGTGTTATTATTTCCCACTGAAAACAAAATGGCTCCTTGAAAAACCTGCTTAATTCTAGGTCTGGGAGAAAAAATATACAAGATGACCCTGGAGCATCTTGTCACAGCAGATTGTGAGCAAGCTACTGAGGTCATGTCAAAAATGACTCAGGAGCCAACTTGAAGGGTTAAAGATGGGATACTTTTAGCATGAATAAGGATAATAACTGCAATTGATTGAAGAACATCAAATATGCAAAAAAAATCCATCTGTTCATTGTGATAACTAAAAAATAAACTCATTGGTCATTTTTGGAGGATGCTAGGAACCCATATAACTCTCTGAACACTGGTAAGTAAAGACTCAGTTTTTCTGCTCCCATTCTTTTTTTTTTTTTTCAAAAAAAAAAAGCTGTATTGTAGTATTTCTGTATAGTAAACTATGCTACCATTCTTGTACAAATATATCTAAGGTAACCAAATGGTTGAAGGACAGTTCTTTATACAAACTCTAGCTAATAAACGAAGGATGCAAGAATATCATTCTTTTGTAACATCGAATGAAATAATGGATCTAGGCAATATTCATCAACAGCTGCTAGAAACATTGTATGAAAAAGCTGGTGGGGAAACTTACAATGATGAATCAGACTGCCAACACCCAAACCCAACGATCAATCCTAACAGTATAAAAAGAGAGACAATCCAACATTACGTGCCTTCCAATGTAATACAATGGGAAGTAACGACTTGATGTGTACTTGCCAAAAATGATGAACCCATCAGGGTTCTGGCTCTATCAGAATATTTTTAACAACGCTACAGAGATGCATTCAGCAAATCCCAGTTTGGGAAAATTCACAAGCAAAGGACAAGTTTACTTCATCAAATAAATTAAAAAAAAAAAAAAAAGAAGGGGATGGGGGCAGGGAGTAGGGGAAGAAAGGGAACCTATAGATTAAAAGAGACTTAAAGGACATAACAACCAAATGAAGTGGTGGACTTGTTTGCATACTGATTTGAACAAATTAATTGCAATCTAATTTTTAAAACGTGCAATAGAAATGTGAACATTGACTGTACATTTATATTAAAGAGTTGTGCACTTTTAGGATGTGATAATTGTGCTTTTTTAAAAGGAATTTTTTGTATACTGAAGTTTTATCAATAAAATATGTCTGGAATTTGCTTCAAAATAACACACTGGGAAAAGGGTGAGGATGAGTGGGAGGTAATTGATGAAACAAAATTGGTCATGAGTTGACCATTGTTGAAGGGGAGATGGGTGCACAAGTTCATCATACTATTTTTCTCTACTTCTTGTATGTTTGAAATTTTCCATAATAAAAAAGTTGACACTTTAAAGAAATTTAAAGACATCCTCTAAGTGTGGTCTTCCACCGTCAATATTTTGGAGTGAATCTGACTCAGAACATAACCGTCCTTTCAAAGGTATGAAAAGATGTTGATTCTCATCAAAGATTGGTTTAGGCTAGAGTGGGAGAGGATGTAGTTTCCCTTTCAAAGACAAACTTGTCTGTCTTTTCTACTTCCTCATACTCAGAAACCAAAATTAATCTCAGGACCAAGGTGCATCCTCCTCTGTAACCCTCACCACCACAACGCGCAACGAAAATCTTTTTACACTGTTGCCAAGTGAGGGATCGAAGTTTAACTCAGAGAAGGATGGCCCTTGTTTCCAGGGTGATCTGGGAAAAGTAAAATGGGCTAGAGGCTTGGAAACCCAGAGCCAACCGGACGACAAGATGACCTACGGAGAACAAGACCCAGGATGCATGCCAGAGTTCGAGATTATTATGGGTTTCTTCCTCTTCGACTCTCTTCAGCCGGGCGGGGAGAGGGGTAGGCAGACGGGGCGGGCTTGCCGGGCGTTTACAGCCGCCCAGTTCCAGGTGGGAGGAATAGGGAGTCGCCCGCCGACCTCAGGGCTGCCGCGCGCCTGACTTCGCGGAGAGAGGGCGGACCCAGGTGCCGGGCCGGGGTGAGCCAACACCCCCAGCGCGGATTCCAGGAGCGCGCGCTCAGCCCTGGCCCGGCTCCCCGGTCCAGTTCCCCCGGTCGCCCGGGAGGCGCCGTCGGGTTACGTAAGCAACTCTCATCTGCCTGTTAGGTGACGACTAGGGACACGCAGACCAGGACCCTCAAGAAACCTCTTCGGGACATTCATTCAGAATCATCCCCGCGGCACAGTCCACATTCCCTATATTAGGAACTCAAAGCCCTCGCCGTGATGTCACACCCTTTATGAAGTTGTTTCCTTTAATTCTATGCAGATTTAGCTTCCTTATTAAAACAAGAGAGTTTCCTGGACTGAATTATGTTGATTTCATACTTTCTTTCTCTAACCCTGACGCTAGCTCAGATCCTAGAAGGAGTTATCTGATTAATAAATGTTTGCTAAATTGAAATCGTCTCCTAATTCCTTTTTCCCACGAAAGACCAATGTCTTGGGAATCCCACTCAATTTTGGTGGACCAGCTTTACCTCACCTCCTCCAGGACGCCCTCCTCAGTCAGAGTTCTTGGCTGGTTCTGAGGAAGTGTGCACGCTTCCAAAGCCAGAGCACTGACCTGGGTAGACTGAGAACTCCTTGAGGGCAGAAGCAGCCTCTTACTCATCTTGGCTTCACTCTCCCACCCTTCTTGCACAGTTCTTTGTGAATGAAAGGATGCTCTGTGGCACAGTTTACCTCTGGGGAGGTCTTCCCACCTGGCCTTAACCTTGAACTGTGTGACCACTCCCTGTTCTGCCCCTGGGGAGAGGAGCACTGTTGAATCTTCCAGAAGCTGACAAACCTGCAAAAGGTCCTGGCCAGTCATACAGGACATGGCTGGGAAGTCAAGTGGTTACTGAGACCAAGGGACTGCATTTCCATGCCCTAGTTCAAGGTGTTTTCTCCTCCTCTACATGGTGATGACAGTGCTAGCAACAACTTGTTTACAGAGTTTAACAGTTTACTAAGTCGTTTCATACACATTGTTCCATTTGTTCCTCACAACCACTTGAACTAGGTATCCCTTACCCCTCCACTTTCCAGGTATGACACTGATGCTTAAACTCAAAGCACAAACAAAAGCCACCTTGAAAAGATAAAATACCATAAAATATACAGTAGTATGGTTATAACAAATAATAAGCTTTCCATGGTGTTGCCTTCTACCTTGACACCCTCAACCCCTGTATTTGTTTCCAGAGGAAGGAGAGAGCTGGTCTTCCAAAGGCAGAAGAGGAAACAGCACAGCGGGAGTTGAGGAGGCACTAGGAGGGCAGAGGAGCTGCTCCCTAGGGAGAGTCCACCAGTGCCACTGAGACAGGAGGGAAGAGGGCAGGCAGAACCATTAAAAGAATGACACAGCAACTGAGGATAGGACATAAACTGGTCAAAACTCGTTTAGGCCCAAGATGGTGGTAGATTCAACTCCCATAGACACTGAGGCCCAAGGTGGTGGAGGATTTGACTTCCTGGTGAACTTGACCTTCATTATACGCTCTTGTCACACATTAGCATGGTAAATGGCACCCCCACAGGTGCCATGACAGTTTCCAGGCTGGCCATAAAAGGTCAAAAAGTAGACAGGGACCCAATTCCTGGAAATCTCGGCCCCTTTCCCAAAATAGTTGGAATAACCCTCCTACTTGTTAGCCTGTGAAATTACCGAGTGCATAAAAACTAACAACCCTGCACCTTGTGGTTACTCTCTCTTGCCTCCTGAGACAGCACACACCCTGTCTAAGGAGTGTGTATCTACTTTTACTTTAACCACCCCCTTACCTCATGACTGATCTCACTTTCTTAGACGACCCCATGCTCTGAGGCCGCCTCTTGCCGGCTGCCTCTGCCTACGGAGTGTGTATTTCCCTGAATAAACTCGTTTTCACTTTACTATGGCTCCCTCTTGAGTTCTTTCCTGCGCAAAGCCAAGGACCCTCACCTGATGAGGTGCGTCCCAGGGACTCGCCCAGGACCTGGGACATGGCCATCTTCTTGCACCCCATTTTCCTGCAACACCACCCCACCCTTGGGGAAGTCCAGTGTAAACTGGCCTAACGGTCAAGAGAAGGAGACCCACAGGGATGAGCCCCACTTCTCCCACCAGCCAGGCCCCCTTACGGAGCCAGGGCTCTGTGAGTCCCAGAACATGTCTCTGCAGACACTTCATGATCATCAAGCCACCTTGTCCCCTCCCCAGATCTGTTCCCACTTCCTGTTCTCTACTCATGTGCTGCCACCATCCCCGCACCTGAGTGTTATACTCCAGGTCCTTCTTTTTCCTCGGTCTTACAGTCCTACAGGCTCCAGCCTTGCTGACTTTCCTCCTACTTCAGGACTCCATGCACTTTCCTCCATCCTCTGGGTGCTTAGATCAAGCCATCATCCTGCTGCTGCCTGGATCAGGCATCAGCCCTCATCTGCATTATGACAGCTACTTCCCTCATCTCCCTGCCTCTAGACTTATCTTGCTCAATCTGTCTTCCATGACCAAGGCCAACATAATTCACACCCCCTCAATTTAATTACAAACATTTTCAAACAGAAGAGTTGGAAGAATTTTACAGGGACCACCTAACTCCCCACCATTTAGATTCTAACATGACGATTTTACTATAACTGCCTTATCAAATGTTTCCATCTATCCTTCCCTTTATCTATCCGTCAGTCTGTCTTATCATTTTATGCATTTTCAAGTAAGTTGCAGACTTTCAAATAATGTTTAAAAACATAACCTCATCATGTCAGGACTTACAGAACTTTCAACAGATTTTCCATAATGCTCCCTTTTGCTAAAGGGTAAAGGCCAAACCCCCAACTTCATTTCGCGATTGTGGGCGGCTCCAGCCTAATCCCTCCTGCAATCTGCTTAGTATTTTTCACTCTAATGAAATCATTGGCATGGAAAATTTCCCCACTCACCATGCTATTTATCATCTCCCTTACCTGGTCTCCTAGTTCCTTCTTCTGAGATTGTCCTCAGCCTCCAAGGCCTTAAGCATTCCCTTCCCCAGAAAGCACCCCCTCCCATGCTACACTAGTGTGGATGCCTCTTTTCTTGAGCAGGTAGCAGCCCCCAGGGCATCCCTCGATCATTGTGATTATCTCTGTCAATCATAATGGTGTGTTTATGTGTCTCTTCCCTCAAAAGAGCTTCCTGAAAAATCTTGGATCCTACTCTATTTGCCTATTGTCCTTGGCACCTAGAACAGTGTGTGGCATGCGTGGGTGCCCAGTAAATATTTGCTGAGTGAATGCATGTCTTGTTATGTCCCTTCTGACAGCGCTTCCTGCCTTTCCACCATTTCCCACACAGCCTGGGTCCAGATCCTCAATGTAGATCCCAGAGGGTAAGAATGAAGAAAAGAAACACTGGGTGTTACCCATGTCCTCCAGGTACCAAAGACCCCCAGAAACACAGCTGTAGTTGACAAGTTGGGTTTATTACTCTTTGCACCAAAAGAGAACTCACACCACAGGGAAATGTGGGACATCTGGGTGAGAGAGTGTTACAACAAAAACCTATTATAGGATTTGGCCTTTGGTTAGGTGATTTTGGGGAGGGTCTAAGGAAGCAGGATTTGCTCTAGTTAGAATGCTGTCAGGAAGTAGGGTAAATTCTATGACTGGGTATCTCAATCAATCCTACAGGAAGGGGAGACTAGAATGAGGGTAGAGTTGTAATCGGTAAAGAAGTAGCAGCCTTATTTTTTTTTTGGCCAAGGGAGGGAGTGTTTAGTATTTTGTGGGTGGCGTAGTGACCTTGTTTTTTTGTCTGTGCTCAGATTGCTGGTCTTGCTTTTTCTCATATGACTTCAGAGTAAATTTGTCTGAGGTTGTTGTTCTGTACCTAATAGGAGAATAACATGGTTTACCTGTGAGTGTCACGCCAGCTTCTGAACGTCAGAGGTTGTTCTTTGGTTCTTTGGGCTGTTCTCTCGGTGTTTGGGATGGGAAATGAGGAAAGGATGAATCAGTGGAGTTGGTGCATGTGTGTTTATTTTTATGTTCAATGCAAGAAATTTTCAAATATATCAAGTCTTGAATTTATCTCCAGTGTCCAGCCCCCAACTCAGTCATATAATCCCAGGTCACAGGGCTGACACATGTAGCCCTCATTGTCACCGCCCCCATGGCCATGGGAGGGGACAGGTGACCCTAGGCTCTGGTGAAGTTGGGTCTCAATTAGTGAGGGGCCAGCTGCCTTGGCTGTGACCTCTCCCAGGCTTCTGCTCCCCAGACATCCCTCTTTCTCCCAGTACAGACTCTGCAGCTGGTTTCTTTGGCCTGGCTGTTTTTGTTTGTCACCCTGCCTGATATCATAGCCTCACAGTGACTCCCCTACCTACTCATTTAAGCCCTGAGGAAAACCTATCAGATATGAATTCTTTGTTGGTTTTGTGACAGTGACCTCTGACCAGACAGGTTAAGCTCTCTGGACCCCAAGGGCCTTGTTGTCTCTGCTCTCTGCCTTTTGGGGTGATGATCTCACTCTTGCCATCAGTTCCTGGGATCCAGTGACTCACTGCAGATGCCTGGCACCTGAGTTCTCTGGGGATGCTCCCTAAGGACAGGCGTGACCTTGCGTCCTGTAGTCCAGTGTTTCTGTCTCAGTACTAGTGCGATCCCTTCCCCGACAGAGCCTTTGGCACCTCCTTCCAATCAGGAGCTGTGCTTTACCGCCTCCTGCCTCTGCCATCATGACCCCTTTCTGCCAAAGGTGGATCCTCCCCTGTTAATGATTCCTGGCTTCCTTTTTCATTTCCTTTTGTCATGTCCCGACGCTGCAACCTTCTCTTCCTTCAGGCTCAAGTCTGGTTTTTACCAGCTGTGCTTGCTTGCTGTAAGACTTTGAACAAATTAATTAAGTCTCTGGGCTTTAGTTTTTGCGTCTGTAAACTGTGGGTGATGATAATTACCTTTTACTATTGTGTGGATTAGTTTTTTTTTTAACTACACAAGTGATTAATGTATACATTCACTTGTAAAGAATGTAAACCAGACAGGTAGAAAGAAAGTCTCCTGTAGTCAGTGCCCCCTTGGATCCTAATTTAATATGGTCTTTCAGGACAATATTCTCTGCATTTATGTGCATATTTATGTACATACGGAAATATATATATGAATGTGTGTGTGTATTTTTTAAACAGCTTTAAAGTGAGGATGGTAGGGAAGGTGAGGACCAAGTGAGGTTGATGGTTAAGAAAAGGTTGTTTCTTTCATAAAAGCAAATAGATGATGCCTAAAATAGAAAGAGCAATAAATAAAATAGGGTAATAAAATCCTGTTTACAGATATGGAGACAAATACCAAAAAGCCAATCAGCTAAAAAAGTTGAAAAGTGATGGAGGTGGGTGGGGCTGCTAGTTTTCCTCATTAGCTCATGATATGACTTTTCATGCCTGTGTTATAACTTTGACTACACTCCCCAAAACTAATCTTGGTTCTGCGTTCCTCTTTCTTCTCTCATCAGCGATGTTGAGACCTGCTCCCCTCCTCACTCCCTCAGACCAGTTTCTCACAGGTCCATCCTCCTCCTCTCCATCCCACGCTCCAGCCCTGTGCAGCCCCCGCGCTCCCGCTCCCTGCTCTAGTCCCTTCTCCACCTGTGGCCAGAACCACCTCTGTAACATGCTTCATCACAGTGTGTTTTTCCCACTTTAAACTCTCTGAGAACAAACTAGTAGTTACCAGTGGGGGAAGGGGCAGGGGAGGGGCCAGAGAGGGGGAGGGGATTAAGAGATACAAACTATTATGGCTAAAATAAATAAGCTACAAGGATACATTGTACAGGGAATATAGCCAGTATTTTCTAATAACTATAAATGGAGTGTAACCTTTAAAAATTGTGAATCACTAATTTGTACACTTGTAACACATAATATTGTACAGCAGCTACAACTCAACAAAAATAAAAAAAAGTAAAGAAACAACCTCTCTGAGACCCACCTAGGAGAACAGGGCTAATACAAAGCCTTTAGCTCCGGCCCCAGACACAACCCACCATCCTCACCATAGGGACACACCCTGCTATCATGAGCTTCCCTGGCTCTGTACTCCTTGCTCCCTCTGACCAAACCCTGCCCTGTGTGTCTTTAATATGGCTCACAACTCATAGTACAAAATATCTTGCGCTTACTGTTTCTTTTAACTGTGGGTCTTAGAAATCTTCACAAGTCGGTCCAAATAGGTCTTCCTCATTCTTTTTAATGGCTACATGGATTAGATTAGATAATGTCTATGATTATGCATGCTCTCTGGCACATAGAAATTCTCCATGAATGTTTCTTTAACTTCATGTAAGTTTCTATTACTCCAAAATAGTGGAGACACATTCTCATTATCCCTTAACAGTATAGTTGTAAGATTTCCTCCTCAGCCCGTGCTACAGCTATGCAATGGTTTTAAGTACATACTGAATTAAATGTCCCTGATCTCCATGCGGTTCCTTTCACAGCCCTCCTCTCTTCTCTTTTAACGCACTCAACTCCTTGGAGTGCTCCCAGACACTGCTTGCTTATGCCTCAAAGTCCCTCTTCCTCCCCTCTCCCACCACCACTGGGGAAATACTTCTGAGAGCGTCACCTTCTCTGTGAAAGCTGCCCTCCCTCAGAGAAGAGCCCTCAGTCATCTGGGCTGCCTTCCTGTCCTGTTTGTACCACTCACATTCCTCCCTAGTTAAGCTCAGCCTTTTGAAGACAGACTGTCATAGCATCTTTGGTGCTTAGCATATTGCCTGGCACATAAAAAGGGCTCCATAAATGTTTGTTGGATGAAAATCTTCAACTTCCTAAAAGTCTAATCTCTCTTCTATTTAATATGCTAATTACAGAAGCAGCTGCGCTTCTAGTATCAAGGATACAGGAGAGCTTTTAGAATCCAGCTGTGTGATTTGGGGCAAGTCACTTAACTTCTCTGAGCCTCAGTTTCTTGATCTGTATAATGGGGGCAAAAATATCTATTTTATGAGGATAAAGTAAATGAAAATATCTAAAAACACTCTAAAAAGTAACAAGTGTTATAACCCTTTCTCCAAAATCACTTCCAACTTAACTGAGTTCTGACAAATCTTTTCCCCAAGCCCAGTCACTCTGTGAGATCATCTCTCGCCTCTCCATCTCTGCCCTCCATTCATTTCTGGTGCTATTGTTTCACCCTCCAGTCCTCTTTATCTAATTTGGTGGGCACTGTTCTCCACTAATTCCTCCCATGACTCCTCAGGAGTCTTGCCTTTCTCCTCTTAGGTGTAAATGAATCTTCACAGCTTCCGCAACGCCATCCCACGAGCTTTGGTGAGGTCCTTTCCCTCCACTTCCTTGAAGCCCCTCCCTGCCCTTCCTGCCCACCCCCCATACCCCACCCATGGGGCGGGGGCGCCGGGAGTGGCCATTGATGCCTCTACCAAGCTTTGGTTTCAAGAAGCTCAAAGGTGGCAGATAAAAGGGTGCGAGATGCCACGCTCCGCGCAAGGCGGGGCTTGGTGAGGGGAGCCGCAGAGTCCGCGGGTCCCCAGGCCAGTTTTCCTTCCGGAGAGGCAAGGCAGGGCAGGACGGGGCTGGAGGGGTGTGTTGGGAGGGAGTACACCTGAGGCTCCAGAGGAAGTCAAAGGGAGGGGCTCCTGAACTAATTGGCAGGCTGGATGCCAGCAGCGTGCCAGTGATGTTTTGGTGACAGGTCACCTGGAAAGAGGAAGGGAGGGAGGGAGAGTCTGTCATGTGGGCCAAGACCTGAGAGGCACGTGGGGCTCCTCTCAACTACTCCCCAGCTCATTAGGCTTTTCTAGGTCACTTTCTGTGTTGCTGTCTCCCTCACGGGTGTCCCTGCTCTGCCTCACGCTTCCTTTCATGTTTCTGACTTGGTTTCTCTGACTCATAGTCTGTGTCTCTGACTCTCGTTGTGTCTGACCCGGGGAGTCAGGAGGCAGGGTTCTAACACTGGGTTGGGAGAAGCGCTTGAATCCCAGCGTCGACTCTGCCCTCTGCAGCCTTTGACCCTGGACAAGCACACCTGGACCCTGGTTTCTTCCCAGTAACTAGATGTTACGCACTGTCCTGGAGTAGTTAGTAAAATTTAAAAAGTAAAACAAAAAAGAGGGGGAGGGGACACTTTGAAGATTATAAATTTCTATATAAACAAACTATTCTTTTTGGCTCTGCCACTACTCATAACGTCATATGCTTACCTGGGCTTGATGGAAGAAATGTTCACATGGTGAAGTATGGGGAAGTTTACGCATGATTTGTGTGAACTTTATGCTAACTAGAACAGCCTGTCTTATGGCCTGTCAAGCATGCATTAGACATCTGCTCTGACTATTAAAGAAAAAATGCATTTAAAAATCAAAAAATGCATTTAAAAATTAAGATAGAGGAGGCAGGGGACAAAAAAAAAAAATTAAAATGGAGTAACTGTGGTTCAGGAATCCAAAGTAGAGTTGGGTGGCCATTGTGATTGTTGTTTCAGATGCGTTCCTGCACCACTGAGAACTTGAATTTTCTGAACTGTATCAAACACCACCAGCCATTCTCAAAACAGTATCTCTTAGCAGCTGCCAGCTGCAACCTTATGGTCTCAAGGTCTCTCCTTGTAACTATGCAACCATTTCAAATCCCAACCAATCCTTATTCAACAGGCACCCTTACTTCTTGCCAGCTCCAATTCTAATTCTTGACAAACAACTTGCGTAACTTTGTGGTTTTTGCCTTTGTAAGCCTCCCTCACTTTGTAGTCCGGCAGAATGCAATTCAAGTGCTCCTGGAATCTGTTTCCCAGGCTACAGTCCTCAGTCTGGTTGAATTAAACTCTCTTCCAGTCTTATTATAGAATGGTTATTGAGTATTTCCTCTGACATTGCACAGTTCATGAAGCAGCTGGATAGCTGACAGGCAGCTCAGCTTTACATGTCCACCATTCAGCTCCTGACTTCCCACCCACACTGGCTCCCCACAGTTTTCCCCACCTCAATCACTGGCAGCACCATCCTCCCAGATGCTTGAACCAAATCTCTTTGAGATTTGCTGACTCCTATTTTGCTCTCATATCCCACATCCAACTCAGCATCAAACCCTTTCAGCTCTCCATCAACTCACATCCAGAAGCAGCCCCTTCTCACCACCTCGTTCCCCTCCCTGCATCCCCTCACTCAGTGCCAAAGAAAGTGCTCACAATGGCTTCAAGACCACACACAGTCAGCCCATCACCTCTCTAACTTCCTCCCACTCTCCCCACTGCTCCGTCTGCTCCAGCCACATGGCCTTCATGCTAAATCTCACACATCAGTTGCTTCTGCTTCTCACACTTTGCCCCTGACTTTCCTTCAGTCTGGACCAGTTTTCCTCCAAATAAAGAATTGGCTAATTCTTTCACCTGCTGCAAATCCTTGCTCAAATATTACCTGTTGAAATTATAACCCTGCCCACCCTATGCAGTACCTCTATCTTCCTTCCACGCTTTATGTTGTTTTCTGATACCTGTCATACATTTCACTTATTTATTTGTTAATTATTTGTTTTCCCCATTAGAGTATAATTCCAATGAAAGCAGATTCTTGTCTGCCTTGTTGTCTACTGAGTCCCCACTTCCCAATAGTATCTGGCACATAGTAGGTGCTTAATAAACATTTGTTGAATAAATGAATATAAATTATTTCCTTTGGTCCTTAAAACAATTCTTTGATATAAGTATAATTATTTCCACTTTACAGTCATAAAAATAACAAGAGTTGAGTTAAATCTTGAAAACTCCACTGTTCCCAAGTAGGGTGTGTGTTCCTTCATACTCTGCAGATTCTTACCTGGTTTAGTCAGGAAGGGCAAAGGCCTCAGTTTTCTCAGTTCTAGAGTAAGGGGTTTAGACTAGTCTGTTTCCCATCTGCTGGAGAATGACGTGTCCTCAGTCGTTTCAGTCTGAGTTCTTCTTCCTCGTCCCAGCCTCACACTTTTCTGGTTCCAGGGAAGAGACGATGAATGGTTCACCAGGTCCGCTGGGAAGCTGTGGACCACAGGATCATGAGAAATCTTTCCATGTCTAGCTTCCCACACTCCATCCATCTCATAGGCTGAGCTTCTGATTCTGTCCAGGAAATAGAATGACTAAAAGCCAAAAAAAAAAAAAAAAGAGAGAGAGAGAATAAGGAAGAGAAAATGATGGAGGGAAAGGCAGGGAGGGAGGTCAGAAGGAGCAGGCAGGTAAGGGAACGTTAGAGAACATTCTGCAGAGAAAGGTAGTAGCTGTGCACTGCTGTCCGACTGAAACAAGGTATCTCATCACTTTGCCCCTTCCTCCTCTCTTACGATCCCATCTCAACACCCAAAGCTCCTTAAGAGCTTTTCTCATTTCTCTAATAGCTCTTCCATCAATCCAGCTGTCCATTCCAGGAACTAAGAGCTCACCCTTGATTTTCCTCTCCCTTACCATCCAATGACCACTCAACACTTCTTTCAATTCTGTCTACAATATATATCTCAAATTGCCCTGCTCCTTTCCAGCTCCACTGGCTCCTACCTAAGTCATTACCATCTCTCACCTAAACTACTGGAATAGTTTTCTCTCTTCAGGATGACCATCTCACACAACTCTGGGGGAGGCCACTAGCATGTAGTGGCTCTGGGTCCCTCCCATTCCACGCTTGTCTTAATCCACTACTCAAAGCTTAAGACTCTGTATATCTGGTCTCTGCCTAAGTTTTCATCCAACTTGTACTATCTTTACCCTTGGCTCCCCACATGCCAGCTTTGTTTAAATTAGCGCAAATTGTTCTTGCCTTAGAGTCTTTGCAAAGCTGTTCCCTCTGCCTAGAACACCCTTCCCTCCTCTCTGTGCCTGATGGACCCTTCTTCATCTCTCAGGTCTTCCCTAAATGTCACCTCCTCAGAGAGGAATTCCTCAACCCCCTTCTAAGTTAGAGCTCCCTGCTATCAGTCTCTGTGCTGGATCTTTGTAGACTTGCCAGATTTAGCAAGTACAAATACAAGACACCTACTTGAAATTTGAATTTCAGATAAATAGTGAATCATTTTTCAGCTAAGTATGCCCCATACCATATTTAGGAGATACTTATATTTTTAAAAATTCAATGCTTATCTGAAGTTCAAAACTGCCTATATTTTACCTGGCAACTCTAGATATGTGGATTGACTACATTCCCTTTCTATTTGGAGAGGTTGGAAAGAAAAAGCTATTTCTCAGAAGTTTTTGCAGCTAGAGTTCTGGACATGAATTAAATTCTGCCAATTAGATGCATTTGTATGAAATGTGAAAGGCAGAAGTGAGATGGAATCTTCCTGTAGCAGACAGGGTGGACGAGTTCCAACAGACATGAGAAGCCCAGTTGGGGCGGGGCTGCTACGCTAGCAGTAGCTATGGCACTTTGACCTATGGTGATTGACTTTGAAGCCAAGAGTCCAGTTAGGACCTCGTGACTTTGAACTCTCCAAGCCTTTCAATGATTTTCTTGTCAACCAGTTCCCCATATTAAATCCTTTGCTACTTAAAATACCTAGAGTGATTTCTGCTTCCTGTACTGAGGCCTACCTGACACAGTTCCCATCACCCTGAACTTTCCTTCATTTCACAGCTTGTAGACACCATGAGATTGGTCAGTATCTCTCTCCCCTACAGACTCTAAGCTGCCTGCGGGCAGTGGTTGTTACACTTACTATCATACCTCAGTGTGGTTGTGCATGGACCTTGTCATTTGCTCCTTCTAATCTTTGTCAAGCTTGGGCCCCAACTCTGAACACAGACTGAGTGGTCAGTTAAGACCTTTTAAATTGAGATAAATGTCTAAGAGACAGGAAGCAACGTGCTCTTGCTTTTTTTTTTTTTTACTTTTTTTTTAATAGAGGAACTGGGGATTGAACCCGGGACCTCAGGCATGCTAAGCATGTGCTCTACCACCGAGCTGTACCCTCCCCCCTGCTCTTGCACTCTTGAACTATGAGGACCACAAAGGCTTCATCACTTGCACACCAGTTATCCTGGACAAGCTAAGACACCCTTCTGGGCCTTAATTTTCTTATCTGTAATGTAAAGGTTAATGATCCTTTTAACTCTAATGTTCTACAAATCTCTAATTCTTTGAACTCTGTAATAGAAGTAGGAACCAGAATCAAATTAGCTACAATGGCTGTACTGTATATGTTAATACGTTGTTTGTTTGGAAGACTCATTCCCTTTGAGGGGGAAGTGGGCATGGGAATGAGATGCTCATCTTGAATATAAATATGAGAAGGAGGATGAGAGGTAGAAAAGGAAATGAAGGCAGGAGGGTATAGCTCAGTGGTAGAGTGGGTGCTTTGCATGCACTAGGTCCTGCCAGTACCTCCATACATAAATAACCCTAATTGCCTATCTCCCCACCTCCGCCAAAAAAAGAAAAGGAAATGAAGAAACAAGACCACTAAGACAAAGTAAGTCCCTAAATACATAAATTCAACCATGTAAATTCCCCAATCAAAGCCCTTCCTAGAACAAAACCCAATTTCTTATCCTGATCCTTAAGGTCTTGCACAGCCTGGCTCTTAGTACTTGTCCAATCTCACATTAAACCATTCTCATCACAGCTCAGAGCATGAGATTTTCATCAAGATCTTCCCCGACTCCAAGGCCTTTGCACCTACTGTTCCTGCTGCCTGGAAAGCTCTCCCCCAACTCTTCTTACGGCTGACTCCCTCTCATCAGTTCAGGCTCAGCTCAAATGTCACCTCCTCAGACAAGTTTTTTCTAACCCCCTATTAAAAGAAGTGTGCACCTCCTCCAGTTAATTCCTCTTAGATTACCCACTTTGTATTCTCCAAAGCACTTATCACATCTATAATTATCTTATTGATTTATTTGTTTACTTGCTTACTGTTAGTCTTTCTCAATATAATCTAAGTTGCCAGAGGATAAGCAACTGTGGCTGGCTTGTTCACCAACATATCCCAATTTCTAGAACAGTGTTTGGCCTATAGTAGGTGCTTAGGAAATAGTCATTGAATGATTAAATGAATGGATGAATGAATGCGTGGAACACTGCTAAAGGACTGGGAAACAAGAAGGTCTAGGGAACACTGAGAAGAGAAGAACGATTAGTGAATGTTTAAGGGGGAATTTAAAAGATGCATAAAGAAATGTCAGTGGCATTGATGGGGGGCTGTCAGAAGGAAAAAGAATAAATGAGCATCCAGAATAAACTTGAAGGAGGGGCAACATCTCAGAGAAACTATTAGCCTTAAGCAGGGATTTTAAGGAAGAAGGGGCAAAGGAGGCTTCCAGGAGGGACATAGAAGAGAAAATAAAGTCTCAGAAGAAAGGAAGTAATGTTTTAGGGAAAGAGCACAGAATTTGGAGGCAGTAGATCTGAATTTCAGCCCTAGTTCTGCCTCTAACCAGTTATTTGAACCCAGGCAAATTCCCTACCATGCTGGAATCCCAGAGTCCTCTTGTAAAATGGCTGGACTCTGAACCCCACAGCTGTTACAGGGTTAAACAAGAGACCAGGCTGAGGGTGACAGTCCTATAACCTTGGTCACGTTTTTGGAGCTTCAGGATTGTTTGGTTAATCTGACTGAATCTTCGTCCTCTATCTCAACATCAAGTTCACACTTCCTGAGGCTGCCCTGCACACCAGGGGATGTTTTACCCAGAGTTCTTGGAGCCATGGAATAGGAAAGATGCCATGCTCTAATAGGACATTCTGGTATGTTAAGGCACATTATAAACAGCAGAGTCTTTTTTAAAAAACAACTCTTTATAGAAGCAATCAAGATTGAAGAAGATCTTTGGGAAGTGGCATGGTAGGTGGGAACTGAGATAGAACTGTGGTCTCCTTCATCTGTGCTTCTTACCTCCTGGGCCCCTTTTCCCACTTCCAGTTTTTTCCCCAAAGATGCTTCATATTCTTTGTTCAGGCTTTTTCATTTCTTTCCCACTCAACCCAAGCCACCTTTCATTTACAAGCCACCTCCTCCAGGAAGCCTTCCTGAAATCATTTCCACTCATCCTCCATTCTGTAAACATAATTTTCAACTCACTCTTCTTCCCTCAATGCACTTTTACAATTTGGTAATGACAGATCTCAGCTGATGATGGATATACCTTATTTGCCTTATCACACTCCCTGATTCAGTAACGGCAGATTTGGTTGATGACGGATGTACTTGACCTGCCTTATCATACTTCCTAAGGGCAGAGACCATGACTGTCTTGTCTTCAGTCTCCCAAACACATTTGCATACCTACCTCTCCCCCTCCAAGGCTCCTAAAGACTTGCAGACTCTAAAAGGATGGGGATGTTACTGATGTGGAGGGGAGATAGACTAAAGAATAAACAAAAAGAGAGGGGGGAAAATGGAAGAGAAGCAAAAGAAATGAAGGGATGGGTAAGGCCTTTCCACCCAGCATCCCTAATGTCACGCATGGGTATCTGGCTATGACATTCCACAACATCGCAGGCAGACATCCTGGATGGAGTTGGAAGGAGTGGGAAGATACGGTGCAAACAGAGAGGCAGGGTCCAGTCATGGTCAACCGGAGCAAGCCAAGCCAACACACACCAAAAATCACCTCCACCCATCTGGCTCTCTGGAGCTAGAATAAACCTAAGGGGGAATTAGAGGATCAAGTGTAGAGTTGTTAGGGATTCTGGAGATGGAGGGAAAAAGTCTTGAGAAGTGAGACACTTCCTGGCAGTGTTGGTCTCCAAATGCCTTTTCCCTGCACTGTATGTCCTAGAATCATTAAGTGTGAACTCATGGTAACCACAGCTTAAAAGCTGAGCTAAAGCATTGTTAGCAGGAATCCTCACCATCTGGTTACAGAAGGCAAGTGATAACTAGATCATGAGCTCCTTGAGCCAAACTGAACGCCATGTCTCATATCACATGAGCATCCCCCAGCGCTGTGCCTGACGTCTGCCAGTGAGGAATGACTGTTGAGAAAGATAATATCTTTGTCCGGCATTTAGAAGACCTAAGCAGAGTCAGTCAAAAGACCCTTTTGCTTTTCCCTCTTGCTGATGGGCAATTCAATGACTGGGTATATATTTATTGAGACCCTCTGTGTGCCAGATGCTCTTCCAGGTTCAGGGGAAGCCGTGGTGAACACAAAGGCTAGCTTCCTGTTCCTACAAAGCTACCTTCTATTGGATAGAAACAGATCAAACCAGATAATTAGATCATTTCAGATAGTTCAAAATATCATGAGTCAATAAATCTAAGTAAAGAGATAGTGCCTTTGAGGAAAACTACTTGAGATACAATGGTGAAAGAAGTCCTCTCTGAATATGTTGCCTCTGAATTGAGACCTGAATGAGAAGGTAGGGACAGCCATGGAAATCTCTAGAAGAAGGAGGGGCTGAGCAGAAGGAACAGTGAGGGCAAAGGTTTGGCAGTGCGGTCAACTTTGTCATGATCAAGGCATAGGAAATACAAGGTACCAGGCGGAGCATAAGGAGTGAAACGGGGAGGGACAGGTCCACCTACAGCCTCATCATATAAGATAGTGGGTCCCCCCTTGGCTAAACATTGGAATCACCTGGAGAGCTTTTAAAATTCCTGATTCCTGGAACCCAACCCCAGAGAGTCTGTTTAGTTGATCTGGGGTGACTCCTGGGCATTAGGAATTTAAAAGTTCCCCCTGATGATTTTAAAGTTCTACCAAGGATGCGAACCACCAGCAAGAACTTGAGAGTTACAGAAAGGCACTTGGGTTGGTGATAGTTGGTGAAGAGACTCAGAGGCATTTCTCTGACATTCCGGGCTCAGATCCAGGAAGAGTCCAATGTCCAAGAGGCCTTGAAGCTGAGAAAATGAAGCAATCAAAAAAAAAAAAAAAAAAAGAAGAGAGAGAGAGAAATAGAAGAGGACAGACAAGAAGGCCTAAAGAGGCAGGGAAATCCAAAAAATGCTACCAACTGAAAGAAGCAAAAACAGAAAAGTGCAGACAGTCCCAAAAGGCCAGAGACAAGGAGAAAGGGAAAGCATGTATATTAGTTTCTTATTTTCTGCTGTAACAGATTATCACAAACTTTTGTTTGAAATGCTTGAAATAACACACATTTATTATCTTACAGTTCTGCAGTTCAGAAGTCTGAACTGGGTCTTACAAAGGTAAAATCAAGGTGTCGGTGGAGCTAGGTTCCATCTTGAATCCATCTCCTTGTCTTCTCCAGCTTCTAGAGACTGCCACCTCCTTTGCTCATGGCCCCTCTTCCTCAGTCTTCAAAGCCAGCAATGTCAGGCTGAGGGCTTCTCATTGCTTCTCTCTCTCTCTGGTTGTCCTCTTCTGCATCTGTCCTCCACATTTCAGGACCCTTGGATAATCTAGAATAACCTCCCTACTTTAAACTCAACTGATTAACCATCTTAATTCCATCTGCAAGCTTAATTCCCCTTTACCACGTAAGGTAACACATTCACAGGTTCCAGGAATTAGGACATGGACATCTCTGGGAGACCATTATTTGACTTAACCATAACTTGGAAGTCCATTTTACAAAACAGATTTTGGTCATATCTGTAGTCTTGTTTGGGTGGCTGTGAGTTTTATAAATGTGGAGCTGGGAGGTTTGCTCCAAGAAGAGTGTACACATATTTATTTGCGAAGTTTGTTTATCAGAGTGTCATATTTGAGTGGCTCCCTGATTGTAGAGGGGGAGAAGGATGCCTGCAGGGGGTGCCTAATAACGTGCTGTTGCCCCATAAAGACTTACTGCTGTTGTGTTGTTGTTCTCGTTGACAATAAAACTAATGACAGTGTCTCTTTGCATGTTTTTCTTTGAGTATGTCTATCTGTCCCCAAATAATCCTGGGTGTCTGTCCCAGAGATATGAGACTATTCAGGTATCTGTGATGTCTGCATGCCTATAAGTCTGTGTACTTTGGGGCTTTTGGACATTGAGGGATGCACACGTATGTTTGTACAATATTGTGTGTGATCATAGTTGTAGATATCTGAATGTTTACTGATTCACAACCCCCCAGGGGTGTCCAGACAGAAAGGCCTGGCATGAGAAAGGTGGAGGAACTGGGAAGAGGAGGGAGCAGGGAGGAAGGGATGAGAAGAGGGAAGAGGAGAGGTGAGGGAAGAGGGAATGAGGAAAGATCTGAGAACAATCAGAAAGCAGAAGGGAGTTTCAGGGATTGGAAATTAAAAAGAGGCAGAGTGGAGTCACAGCAAGGACATAAATCAGATCTGAGTATGGTTCCACTTCAGGTCATTTCTCTGCTGCCTGACCTTGGCAATGCCAGCTCTCTGGGCCTCAGGTGACCGAAAGAGTGAAAACAGATAACCTTTAGGTACATTCCAAAGAAGGAGAGAAAGAGAAGAGTGGAAATCAAAACATATACAGGAAAAGAGAGAGAGAGGGAGAGAGAGAAACAACTAGATAGAGAGACATAGGAAGAAAGTAACAAGAGAGGCCCTGGGCACCAGCCCAGGGTAGAGCTGAGAGAGCCCTACCCTGACTCCTTGAGGAGGGAGTGTGGGCGCCTGCTCCCCACCCCTTATCCCAAAGCTTCAGTGTCCTTAAGCCCTTAATAGGTAAGGCAGGAAGATGGAACGAAGAGAGGCCGGGAATGACAGCCACACACCAACGCTCAGAGGCCTGCCAAAGCCACACAAATCAGAATCTGCGTTTCCGGGGCCCCAAGCCCCCAGATGTAGGTGTGCCAGCCACCTGGAATGACTCATACCCTGGCGATGTGGGCACACATGCCAAAAGCGAGCCTGGGCACTCTGCCCATCCGTCCACCACAGGCCGAGGGGGAGGTGAGATTCGGGCTCCTCCTGGGGGCTACAGGGGCCGCCACTGCACACATTGCTCCCTTGCCCCCATAGCGTCCCCTAGCGACCTCCTCCTCGGCTCGAGACCTAGGTGTCCCTGCCTCCCACCCTCCTCCCCCAAACCTTACCCGGGAAGCAGGAGAACCAGATGGGGTGTTACGCAAGGCCTGATGTTTACCTCCCGCAGGGGCCTCCTCCTCCCTATAAAGCCTGACGTAGTGGGGAGATTGGCGGAGACAGACTGGTTGAAGAGAGGGGCGATCCCAGCAGAAAGGTAGAAGAGCGTCGGAAAGTTAATGCGGGAGTCGGAGAGAGGGGCATCGACGCAACCAGCGGCACAGGCGCTCAGCCATCTGCATACCCGAAGGCGGTCGCGGTGGTCGCGGAAGGGACGGCGCCCAGACGCTGGCTCCCCATGGAGGCGCCGGAGCTGCTGGGCCCGGGGCTGGTGGAGCGTCTGGAGCAGCTGGCGACGTGCCCGCTGTGCGGGGGCCCCTTCGAGGACCCAGTGCTCCTGGCGTGTGAGCACAGCTTCTGCCGCGCGTGCCTGGCCCGCTGCTGGGGGACCCCGCCGGCGACCGGCCCCGAGGCGTCCCCCACCGCCTGCCCGTGCTGCGGCCTGCCGTGCCCCCGCCGCAGCCTGAGGTCGAACGTGCGGCTGGCGGTGGAGGTGCGCATCAGCCGCGGGCTGTGCGAGAAGCTGGCCGAGCCCGGGGCCCGCACGGGCAAACGCCGAGGGGGCCGCATCCCCACCATGGGCTGCCTGGACCCGCACGGAGAGGTGAGGCAGGGCTGCGCTTCGCGAGTCCGCTGCTGTCGCTGTACGGGGCGATCCGTGGCTCCCTGGGGAAGCGGGGAATGGTACTTCCCGAGCCGAGGCCCTTCTGGAAGTTTAGGCAAAAGATGGAGAAAAGCAAACGACCAGCAGCTGTCAAGTGAGAGGTGCCAGGAAGAACGACGGGACGGAGTTGACACTTTGCCCAGAGGGAAGGCGGCTGGACGGATGCCTGAGCCTCATCAGAGGGGCTGGAGAGAAGGCGTTGGGGGCACTAGACAAGAACTTGAGGAGACCCCTGAGGCTTTGCGAAGAACGCGGGAACTGGGAGGCTGATGAGGGACGCCGCTAGGCACCTAGGAGGAGGAGACCTGGCGGAGGGGAGGGAGCAGGCTGTGGGGATGGGACGGGGGTGGGGGCAGTGGAGGGAGGAAGCTGACGGGGGCGGAAGCGAGCTGGGGGCTGGGGAGGTAAGGGAGTTCAGAACTAGCCAAGGGAAGGAGGAACAGGAAGGAGGTCGGAGGAAAAGCTGGAGTGGAGGGGAGAGAAGCAGGGGGCTGTTAAAAGGAGGGGAGAAGGGAGGAGGGAGCAGATCCAAATGCCCCTGTAGCGTCGTAGGGTAGGTCCCTGGGGCTCTGGCCTAAGCCTTGCTCTGTGTTTGTTATCGTTGTCCTCCGCTCCTCCCAGGGCCCCAGGCAGAGGCAGCGATGAGTGGAGGCAAGGCACCGGAGAACAGCCGTGGGGACCTCCGGCTCCTCTCTACATCCACCCTTATCACCCACTCACCCATCCCCCAGCGTCCCTCCTGGGCCCTGACTCCTTGGCCACCAACCAACCCCATTCCCTTGCCCGACCCCCAGGCGTCCCGGATTCCCGACTGGCTTCTCCCCAGCAGCAGAGCCGGTCTTGGGTCTTGCTTCCACTCTTTGAAGTCTACATATACCTAATTAGTCTAGGTGTAATTGGCATAATTAGGCGAATTGCCTTTCCCCTCTTCTTCACCATGGTACTGGTCTGCCCCTACCATCCCCACTGGACAGTGAAGGGGAAAGAGGGAATCCTAGTATCTGGAGGGGGAGTATCCAGCGCCCTCTCCTGGCTCCCGTAGTACCCTGCAGATCTGTTGGGCCCTCTGGGACACATCAAAGTCCAGGGGCCTCCTTGGTCAGGGAAGAGAGATACAGAACAAAGGGACCAATAAACGCCACTGCGCTTTTATGGCAAGAGGTGAAGCAGCGTTATTATAAGGCTTTTATATGTGAACTCTTAGCTCAGGGGCTCTGGGTATGTGTTTGGTCTGTGTGATTGAGAGGGAGGGGGATGCTTATCCGGGATACACCCTCAGGAAGGTGGATAGGATTGGAAACACAGGGACAGAGAAGGAAGGAGGGCAGGAAGCAAAGACAGGTAAGGACTCTGGGGGATGGGGAACTGAGAGGCTTTGGGGTATTAGGAAGGGGAGGAGGATGATAGGGGGTGGAGTTAGACAGATGGGAAAGTGGTGAAGGAGGGAAGGAAGGCTCAGGAAAGGCAAAGGGGGAGAATGAAAGGAAAAGGGACCACAGGGGATAAAGGGTGAGATCACTCGGAGGTGGGGAGGGACCTCACCAACTCAGACCCAGCTACCTGAGGAGGGGGTGGAGGGAGAGGGCTCCCCACAGTCTGAAGCCCAGAGCTCACTTCCGTGTTTTCTTCTGCCCACTGCAGGATAATAGGAAGACGTGGAGAAGGTGAGTCCATGTTTACTGTTTCTTCTTTTCTAGTACCAGCTGCCACATCCATCACCTTCTCCCAGGTCCCACATCTCCATCCCCACTCAAAGACACGTTTTCAGGGTGTAGCTTCACCCTTTTCTGCTCCAGAGATATGAGTAGGGTAGGGGTGGGGGCATCAGGGGGCAGGTGTCTACCAATTTCCTGCCCCTTCTCCCTCCTCTCTCCAGATTTGATGCCCCAACGCCCAAGTCATCTAACTCAGAGGATGATCTCCCTGAAGATTATCCCGTGGTCAAAAACATGCTTCATAGACTGACCGGTAAGGAGGGCAGAAGGGAGGGAACTGAATGAAAGTCTGGTTTGTTTGTTTGTTCTCTTTTCTCTCTCAATATGACCACATCCTTTATGATGTCTCCATTAGTTTCCTAAGGCTGCCATAACAAAGCATCACACACAAAGTGGCTTGAACAACAGAAATGTATTGTCTCACAGATCAGGAGGTAGAAGTCAAGGTGTGGGCAGTGTTGGTTCCTTCCAGGGGCTGAGAGGGAGAGTCTGTTCCAGGACCCTCTCTTAGCTTCTGGTAGGCTGAGGCATTCCTTGGCCTGGAGATTGCATTTTCCCTGCATCTTCTCCTTCACTTCACGTGTCTAATGACCTCATTTAAACCTGATTAACTCTGTAAAGATTCTATTTCTAAATAGTCAAATTCTGAGGTATTGGGGGATTTCATATTTTGGCGAGAGAACACAATTCAGCCCACAACAAGGTCTTAAGGTCCTTAAAACTTCGTAGTTCAGACTTTCTCCCTTTTTATTCATACAGTCACACAACAGGCCCCTGGAGGGCGGCTGCTTCTGGGGAATCTCTGCTTCTACCACTTCTCATCCTCCTTTCCAGAAGCGTCCCAGGACTCCTGCATCTCCTTGCCCCTGGGGCTCTGGGCCTTCTCTGCAGCTTTTGGGGACTTCAATCACTCCCAAGATTGCCCTCTGCCCTTCTTTAAACTGCCTAGAGAAGGTGCTCCATCCTTTTGGTCACTCACCATCCTACTAACCCCAGATTGCTTCTAGCACCCCTAATCTAGACATCTTTCCTCAAAGCACCCCTTACGGACAAGGCCAATGGTTATTTCTTTCTGGTTCCTTTGGCTGTCACCGTCTGCTCTCTCCTCCTTTGCTCCTCCCTCCCTATAGAAATAGGCCTGTCTACTCCCACCTATTCCTGTGGGTGGTGGGCTGGTTTCTCAGGATGCTTTGGATTCCTTACTCTGGCCCTTCCCTCTATTACTTGGGGTGCTGGTATCTGGTATCAGTCTTCCTCTTTACATCCACCTTCCCTATCCAGTTGACACAGCTCTCATGCCCCACCCCAGACGCTGCAGATTGAGGTATCAGTCCTCACTCCTCCCCAGAAGTCAGATCAGCCTCACTCTTCCCCTATCCCTACAAACCAGGCAACCCCCCCTCCCCCTGCCCTTTGATCTCTGCTCTGCGCTCCCTGCTCTGGGCCAGCAGGGTCCTTCTTCAAGTCCAATTCTCTAGAAGGAAGTGGCCCATCAGCGCAGGTTTGGTCTTGCCTGGGTCTGCTCTTCATATGCCTTCACCGTCTTTGGTCCTACAGTCGCCTTTTGAGCTGTCTAGGCTTCTTCCATGCCCTCCACAGAGTACTCTCCATCCTGTCCCGCCTCTCACACGGTCTTCCCCTGCCTTCCCCTCTCCAGCCGACCTCACCCTGGACCCTAGCACCGCACACCGGCGCCTGCTCGTCTCCGCGGACCGCCGCGGTGTCCGACTGGCCCCGCCAGGGACGCCTGCTCCTCCTGACAGCCCGGCGCGCTTCGATCAGCTCCCGGCGGTGCTGGGCGCGCAGGGCTTCGGGGCGGGCCGCCACTGCTGGGAGGTGGAGACCACCGACGCCGCCTCCTGCGGAGACTCTTCCGGGGAGGACGAGGACGACGGGGAGAGCCGCTATGCCGTGGGCGCGGCCGGCGAGTCGGTGCGACGCAAGGGCCGAGTAGGGCTGTGCCCCGCGGGGGCCGTGTGGGCCGTGGAGGGCCGCGGCGGGCGCCTGTGGGCGCTCACGGCCCCGGAGCCCACCCCGCTGGGCGGCGCCGGGCCCCCGCCGCGGCGCATTCGCGTGGACTTGGACTGGGAGCGGGGCCGCGTGGCCTTCTACGACGGCCGCTCCCTCGACTTGCTCTTCGCCTTCCAGGCGCCCGGCCCCCTGGGGGAGCGCGTCTTCCCGCTGCTGTGCACCTGCGACCCCCGCGCCCCGCTCCGCATCGTGCCCGCGGAAGGCTGAGACGCTCGCCCACACCCCCTACGCCGGTTTGGCCCGAAGCGAGGCTGGTTCCTCTGGGACACAAAAATCCTTACTCATTCCCGGGATCATGTCCACATGCCCACTGCGGCAGAACTGATAAGCACCCCCCACCCACCTACATGGTCTCCTTTCTCCCAAATAGTTAGGACCTCAACTGGCCTCCAGTTTCCACATCCATGCCCAAAGTCAAATCCATTCCTGCCCCCTCCCTCTCGAGAGGCTTCTCGCCCACGGCTACCCTAGTCCTTCCCAACGGATCCCTCCCCTTCTACCATACTCTATCCCAGGCCTGAATTGGGGAACAGGCCTGCCCCGTTAGTACTGGTAAATGGTCCATGTTTAATACACACAGGCCCTGCGGGTCAAATATTTACCTCCCACTGCTGCCTCTCCTCTTGGCAAAGGGCCCAGTGCCCTCTCCACAGCTCTGAGGCTTGGGCTTCCCTGCCCTGTCCTCAAGAGAAACAAGAGCCTCCTCCCAAAAACCAAGAGGCTGGACACTGGCCCCAGCCTTAAGGTCCTCTAGGAAGCTTATGACTCCCTTTTTTGGGAGGTGGGGGCAGGTCCGTTCTATTACACCTGGACGACTTTCCCTGCTTACAGCCTTTCCCCATTAAGAACCTTCTTAAAACTCCTCCCTGCACATACAAGGAACCAATGGTGCTACCCTTACTTTCCTCAACCTGGGAATGGCCCAGACACCCCAAATTCACCCTTGTATATAGCCTCACATCTTTCCCCGTATGTATAAATGGGCCCATATTTAACACGTTTTGTGATGTTGGGTTATTTATTTTGTGCATCTGTGGCAATAAATGAGATCTCAGTGGTGGTATGGATTTGACTGATCTCTGCAATTCTGCATGGCAAGAAGCCTGGAAAATGACATCCAGATCCCAGTAAGGGGAGGGGAGGGCCAGAGAGCTGGACATCTGGGCTGGCGAGACATCAAAGCCTAGGAAGGAAGGAGTAAGAGTGCAGTGGAGACGACCTACCCCCATCTCTTCGCTCCCTCCCCTTTCCTTCCTTTCCCAGGGACCCAGGCCCCTGGGACCATGTTGGATCTGTCTCCTAAGCTGGAAGACCAAATGCTAAGGAGATAGTTGGCTCTAAGTGACCAGTCCTGAAGCCAGCTCCATCAGAAGCCCTAGATCACATGAGAAGGGTGAGGAGAGAGGACATGACTATTTCTTTTTCCATTTCCCATTAAAGGTGAGAATGACAAAGACCTCTCTCTCTCCTAACTCCTCTTAAGGGCAGAAGGGGAGTAGGCAGAAGAGGAGGGAAAGGGCTAGGAGCCTTGAGGTCTCCTGTAAGACCTCACATCCCACAGGCAAGGACTATGAGTTAGGGTGACATAAATACATTAGTGGAAGAGCGCTAAGCCAGGATTAACAAGCACAGCTGGGGCAAGATTGCCTGGAATCTGACTAGGGCCCTGGCAGTGAAAGCTGGGGCTGCTGGAAACCCAACTGAAGTGTTTGGGACTCAAGTAGAGAGTGCAAGGGGGCAAGATAACGGGATCCCAGGACAGGCAGTTTGGCAGTGAGAACAAAGGGGAGAGACTGGGACCAAGATGCCTGGATCCCTGGAGAGAGGATGCTGAGTATTGCAAGGAGAAATGAGGGCTGGGGGAACCCATAAGTCTGGGTTCTGGAATAGCAGCAAGTCAGAATTCCAGGATCTCTGTTCACCCTTCTCTTCCTCTTCCTTCTATCAGGCAGAGGAGAGGGGAGGAGGGGGCTTGAGAAGGTATCAAACCCTGGGTTTAGTCCCCAGGGAGCCACACGAATACATTCAGGACCAGACAAACACAGGAATGGTGGGGGAGAGAGGAATTTAGTGCTGCATTGGCCCTGGAGGGGGCTGGGAGGGGTCAGGAGGCTGGGGAGGGGTGGTGGGGCTTGGTCCCGGGGTTGCATGACGCCGTCCCTTGCGGTGGCCCCGTACACAGTGTGTATGACCACAGCCCTCCTCTTCCTCCTCATCACTCTCCGTGGAGCTCTCGCCAAAGGCCCGAGGTTTCTCATAAATACAGCAGCCTGGATTTGGAGGGAGGAGCCCAGTTAAAAAGGAGGAAGAATTAAGATACAGTGTCACTTCCATTCCCACTGGATCTCAGTAAAAATTTCAGCCTTTTCTCCTACCTTCCAGGATCCAGCTTCCCGAGGCCCACGCCCTGGGACTCAGGCACCCAACCCCTTTGTCCTTTTCTGCCAGGAATCCCAAGCTCCACTTCTTTCACCTCCGATACCTCTGGGCTTCAGGCCTTGGCACACCCCAATTCAAGCCCCTCCCTACATCTTTCCCTCTAACTTTAACCTCCTCTCCCTGATGCCAGAGAACCACCAAGGCAGCGACAGGATTATGAGCATCTGGGGGCTTTGGGAAGGTCAGTGGCTGTGAGAAGCAGAAGATATGCAGAGGGGAGCCAGAACTCCAGGGTTACTGGGGGCCAACAATGACTCACATTTTGATGAGCGGCGCCCCATGTGTTCGTTGTCCACAGTGTCACTCGTCCATTCCACTTTTTTCTCTGGCTTCCGTTTCCGAAGTTTGATGGTTAGGCTCCGGTTCTCCTGGAAGGTTAAGAAGGATGGGCATACCCATCTAGTCCCCTCCTACTAACCTTTCCCACTGCCTCCCAGGGGTCTCCTCTTTTCCCTTCCCCAGCTCAATCAGGATCATAGACATGTTGCCAGAGGAGCTGAGTGCTGAGAGAAGATAAAACAGAATAGGTTTTTGACCTCGGGGATTCCCTTGAGGAATCATAAAGTATTATTTCCTGTTCTTGGTAAACCACTAGTATACAGAGAAGACACAATTCCTAACCTAGGAAAGGTCCCAGCAAATCTTCAAAGGAAAATATAATCCTCGCTGTTTCTCCGTCTTCCTCCCCAAATCATCCTTGGTGGTATTAATACATGGACATTGTTTTCTCAGTCGCCAATGCCTAATCTTTGATCTCCTTTTCTTTTTTTCCAGACTCTCCCTATTCTTTTTCCCATTGAAGAAAGAATTCCATTCTCATCTCTCTCATCCTCAAGCCCAGCCCTTCTCACCTCTTATCCAACTATTCCCTGGTATCCTGGCAGCTCTAGTAACTATTACTCCAAACTCCCTTAATCAGGGGGGTTACTAAACCCAGTAATACAACTTCTCCCTTTGAAAGCAATTTAGCCTGTTTTTGCAAAAATGCTACATTTCCCTCTATTTATATCACCTCTGATTTCTCAAAATACTATCTTCATTTCCATTTTCTTGTTCCCTCATTTCCTCCCCTTCCTTTTATATTCATCCTTTTAACAAATATTTATTGATAAATATGCTTCCAGTCAAATTCCCCTATAGCTGGCCTCCAATCATGCTTTCTTGCTACACAGCCCTTCATTTTCCCCCAGCATCTTCCTGGCTCCTTAATCCCCAAGTTCCTGTTCTTCCGTTAATTATACACACCACCATTCCAAGCAGCATCACCTACATTCTAACTCTATTACACGTCGCTGGACCAGCCTTCTGCACCAACTCTGACACACCGAAAATCCCCAATACCTTGCGATTCTCCCAATCCCACTCCTCCCATATCCCCAGGCCCAGCCCCTCCAGCAACTCTCCAAAACCCTATCCCTTCCCTCCCGGTATCTCCCGACCCCTAAACAGCGCCTCCCCCCGCCTTTCTCACGGGCTCGGTTGTCACGGTAACCGTTGTCTCAGTGACGGTCTCACTCAGCCCGGCCCCTGCCTCCGCCATGGCTAAGGCTGAGGAGAGGGAGGAGGGGAGGAAGGGGGATGAGACACCCTTCTCTCTTTTCTGAGTCTCTGAGGTCTAAGAGAATCGGTATCAGTTCAGATTAGTAGCCAGGATCCTCCACCTTCTTTTTTCCCCCTCCTCCCGGGCCTCCGCTGCCCCACCCCTGGGGATAACCTGTCCAACCCCACTTCCGGCTCTCCACTTCCGGGTATGACGCAGTCTGTGGTCCCACTTTTCCTTTCCCCGCACTACACGCGTCAAAGCGCAGGGTCGTCAGATTAGTTCCGCTGTAATGTGACAGCGCGCAGACGCCGCAAAGAGGGGACACAAATTCGGCGGAAGAGGCGTCGCTGCGGTGTGGGAGCAGAAGAGGCGCAGTCGTGCGCAGCAGGCACTTGCGCAACAGAGCAGTAACCCGCGGTCTGGAAGGGTAGATACGGGCTTGGGGCAGCGGACTGGGTTCAGGCATCCAGTAGCTGAGCCCACTTTCCCTGACTCCATCCCTTGGATGTGTGGAAGGGCGGAGAAACTAAGGGACAGTAGTAGTGAACCTACCATGGCCTATCTTTCCCCCTTATTGTTTCATCTGGGAATTAGAGAATCGGGACCTCGGAGCAGTTGGAAACACTGATTCTGAGTTCTAGTCCTCGCCCTGTGCCTGTAGGTGTTTGAGCGGGGCACTTAATGCACCTTCAAATTGGATTTTTTCCTTTCACTGCGCTAGAACTTGAAGATGGAAGTGCGTAAAATACTCAGATTCTGCGTTTTTGCTCCCTGTCTAGTGAGGAAGACTGGCAAAAATGCTAACAAAAATATGATACTGGGATATTAATATAGATGTAAATCTCATCTGTGAAACTGAATTTAGTTATATATTGCCTAAACTCGCTCTGTGGTGGAGATGAGTAAGGCACAGAAATAGTCATAAATTACAATACAGGCCAATTTATGCTAAAATAAAAATATGTGCATGTTTCTCAGGGAGCGAAAGAGTTTCTCAGAAAACAGACAAATGGCTGTTTTAGGTAAAGAAAGCAGTTACAAAGTCGTGTTGTGTGCACTGAAAGAAATGCAATTTTGTACTGCTGGGATGTAAGGGCCAGATGAGGATTGCCGGGTAGGCGTGGTTATATAAGCGTACCTTTATGCTTTGCTAAGAAACTGGGACTTTATCCAGTCGGTGTTACAGGCCAGAGAATGGCTTAAAACGTGAACAGATTTGATTAAGATTTCACGAGTCGGGCAGAAAAGTCAACTACCAGAAGTGTTAAAACGTACAGCAAAGACTGCCCTCTTCATCCTTACAAGTTGCTGTGGGGGTCAAGCAAGATAGTATGAGAGCTCTCAATATATAAAGGGCCACACAATTACAAGATAATCATTATTACTGTCATCCTCTGATCACCATTTAAACCAAGGAATGCAGGAATACTGATTCCCAGACTGAAATCTGAATATGTTTATTGTGCCTGGATTACTTATTTGTTTCCCCTCTAAGCTTTTGGTTCAAACTGAAAAAAGCAAGATACAACTCAGCATGTATATATAGTAAAGCCCATTAAAAAAGAAATCTACATATTTCTGTGGAGTGGGATCCCTTTTGAATTTTTACTTTTTTCTTTCTACCTTTCTATATATGAATCTATTACAATGAATATATATATGTATATATATATAAAATTTGTCTCAAGAACAATAAAAAAAAATTTCCAAAATGTCCACATGTATCTCTTAGTGTCAGATTTTTTTTTTTTTGTCCAAACTTACATACCAAATGAATCTGGATAAGTTTTCTGTTGAATCTCTCCCTATCCAAACTCCTACTTTTTGCTTCCCTAAACTCAGGAACCAAATAGATTTAGATAGGGAGGGAATACTTTTAATTGCCTTTTTATATTAGCCTCAATCCTGGCTTCATTTTTCTTTTTCTTTCTTATGTACTAATTTATATTATCTTTTTATAGATGATATATTTGTTGAATGAACACATGTATTTCTGTAAACTAAATTTATTTGGAATAAGACAGGTTATAAATAACATACATATGTCTGGCTCCTAAAGAAAAATAAAACTTTAAAAAGGAAATTCAACCAGGGTAGGAGTACTCTGAGGACAATGGTAATCACCACATGATGATATGCTTTTTCTCTAGGAGCAAAACAGTGCAACCAGGAGGTGGTCAAAGACCTAAGAACCCAATATCCTTCACCTTCCAAGGAGAAGGAGGGATTGTTGAGTTGCTCAGGAAAAAAATCAAGAGTCTTCCTTCTCCTGGAACCTATAAAGAAAGAAAAGACTTGTTATATTTGATCAAAGGAAGAGGTTCTAGCAGTGTAAGATGAGGCACTCAATTTAATACCAAGAAGGACTTTGATTTATGATGGTGGAGGACTAGCTCCCCTTAACAACCCTCCACATATTCAAGACAACCTTAAGATGCAGGATTAAAAAATATATCTTGTGAATTATGAAGTATGCCAAGGTTTCCTAGGAAGCAGAAAGCACTAGGCATAAAAGAAAAAGGATAAGCCAGACCTCATAAAAATTAAAAACTGCTGTTCATTAAAAAAAAAAAAGTAAAAATAAATAGGTCAAAATGGGGAAAAACTACTCTCAAAAGATATAACTATAAATAGTTTTAATCCATTGATGAGATGGCAAGGAAGTAAAGGCCATCTTCACACTGGGTGAAATGATGTAAAACCAGGAATCTAGACAGGGAAATTAAAACGGAAGCCCCTGCTACCACGGTGCCCTTGCTGTTTTGACAGCCCCATGGAGGAACCAGAGACAAATCAACAATGTCTGACAGGAGATACTCTGCATGAGTTTGAGACCCCCAAGAGGCTACCCCTCCATATAAAAGTGAACAAGGAAAAAAAAAATCCAACTCTGCAGAAGAGGAATTTGACTGTCTCACTAGATGGTGGGAGAAAAAAAATCTATCCTGAGAATTTCTAACCAAAAGCTGGCCTTTACATTAGATTTGCAGCCCAAATTCTTACTACCTACGTTCTCCAAAATACATGAAGCTGAGAATTCATTTAACATGATTCTGGCTTGGTAGTGCCTCAAGGCACCTGAACAGGAAACACAAATGCTGAGAATATAGCTTTCACCCCAGGCCTCAAAGAAGTCTCATATTTCAAATTCTAAAAAAATCTGAGCTTATAGTCAAAAATCACAAAACAAAAAAAAGGACCATGCGAGAGTCAACAGAAATAACAGACAGCAGCATAAGACCCACAAAACCTGTGGGTATGAGAATTATCAGATATATCATCGGACACAATATATCATGTTTAATGTATTTAAGTATAATACATATTTTAAGGATAAAAGGAACAATTTAAAACATTGAAGAATTACAAATTATTAAAAAAAATCTGAGGGGATTTGAAATATAATCAAGTAGAACTCAAGAAAAAAATTTTAAGTAATGACAATTTAAGTAAAATGAAGACAGAATTAGTGACCTGAAAGAAAGACCAGAAGAATTTACCCAGAAGCAGCAATGAAGAGAAAGGAGATGGAGAATATGAAAGGGTGAGAGAAATGGCGGGTAGAAGATAAGATCTAATAAACAACTAATTAATGAAAGCTCCAGAATGTGGGAATTGAGAACATGGGGGAAAGGCAATATTCAATGAGATAATGGTTGATAATTTTCCAAGGTTGATAGGAAAAAAAAAAATCAATCCTCACTTTCAGAAAGCCCAACAAATCCCAAACAGGATAAATAAAAGAAAGCCACATCTTGATATATTGTAGTGAAACTGCAGAACACCAAAAAATAGAGGATTCCTTAAAACTATTCTGAGAATCCATGTTCTTTAAATCATCCATGACTAATTTTCATCCAAGTAAAACTACCTTGAGTGTAGTGGGTGATTCCACTGTAACATACTGATCAAAGAACAACACTTGCCTCCTGTATTTTTTCATTTCCTTTTAAATATCCTAAAATATTTAGACGACTAGGTATGAAAAGAGAAAAGTGTAACTTTGGGGGAAAAAAGGACAAGAAACAAACAAACAAAAACCACGACCACAAATCTCCCTATTACTTGAACTGTACAGAAATGAGGGATGGGACCAAGGAGACAATGATTTATGCAGTACAAAAAGTAAATCGCTGGATTTGTTCAGGTAGCAAACAGACTGAGAAAGGGCAGAGAGAAGGGAAAGGATACACACTTGCAGTTTGTACAGGTGTAGAAGACAGTCTGCCCTTCATCCGCTGAGCGCATCTGTCTGGTGTAGTAAGCCATTCCCTCATGACCACATCGAGCGCAGCGCCTGTCAACCTGGGAAGCAACTGGGTTAATAATTCCCCCTACTTCTCACAGATAATCAATCAGGTTATTACACTCCTCAGACTCTGCTGTTTTAAAGACCCCCACTCCTCCCCTTGGAATTGAGTACAAAACTCTTCAGATCTCAGCAATCGCCTCTCCATTTCTTTCCCACCCTCTAACGGGGCCAGTCCTCGATGTAATTCACATACCACGGGTCCTTGGAATTCAGGTCCTTCCTCCATTGACACAGGCATGGCTGTTCCCAGTTTGCGGAACACAAATGAAGTCTTCACCATCTTCCCTTCAAAGTCTGCGGAGGCAGTAAGAATTGGTTGCGGAGACAAGCAGAGGGGGTCTGGCACCCACGACTCCCTGGATTAGACCAGGAGGCTTTATATTGCTCCCTTCAGATGTCGTCCCAAGACCAAAAGTATAGGTGCCTGATCCTCTGCTTTAGGGTCCCCCGCTTCAGTACTACCGATCGTGAAGTCCCCCAGCCTCTGGCCCTTCCATGCTGGGCCCTCGGCCGGGGCCGCTGCGTACAAGCGCCTCACCTCGCACGTTGATGGAAAAGCCACAGCGAGTACAGGTAACCGTGTCCTGAGCTCCGGGCAGAGGCAGGACCGAGCCGCAATCCGGACAGAAATCCAGGTCTGACTGAAAGCTGGAGCAGGTGCCGGCGAGCTCCATGACGGACCGGTGGTCGAAGGCTACGCAGGGGATAAGAAATTTATTAACAAAAGAAAGAGAGTAGCCCCCTCCTCACTGAAGGGTCACTCCTATTCTGTCCCTGGACCTAAGCATACAGAACCGGAGCCATCCTCCCAAGCATGCTTTTTGCCTGTGCCGCCAAGGAACCCAAAGGTCCGGAATTCCCAGCCCGCCTCGAATACGACAAGTTGGGGCCTTTCTGGAGCAGGCGAACGAGGCCAACCAACGCGGCGGCCTAGAGCGCCAGTTCTGCGCGGCGATGGAGCAGTGAGCGCCTGGCGGGCTAGAGCGTCTAAGCGTCCGGGCTCACGATTGGCTGTGACGTCATAACTAATCGCAGACGTGGTCCGTAGAGAGGGAGAGGAACCTCTTTGGAGGGAGTTTGTAACGCCACCTTCAGCCTGGCTCTGTGACGTCTGATAAGAAAATGTAATAGAAGCTACGTCTTCCGTTACGTTTCCCCGCAGGACTCAGTCCTGGGATGTTTATTTTATTGGTCTCGGATTTTACAGGGACGTAGTCACTGGGGGCGCTTCTCCTGAAAAATCGTACTAACTAGCGAATACTAATTTATTAGCGGCTGGACAGTGGTTAAAAACAAAGCGGAACATTGTGGAATTTACAGTTCTAGCGCTCCTTGGGCCTCGCGGGGCTCTCTGCAGAGTCCGGCCTGGCTCGCGTACTGTGGGGACTGTTCTGGGCCCTTGGAAGGGCCGTGAGTCGACTTCTTACGGGGCAGGAAGTGGTGAGGGTGAAGGCTGACGAGGAATGCTTAGTCTCTAGGAACGAAAGGAAACAGGGATGATGTAGGACACTTGGGAAGGGGCTCAGGACTTTGGAAGTGGCAGAACAGAAGAGTTTGGGACTTCTTCCTCCTTAAATGCCTGTGGGTTGAGGGAGGTTAGCATTAGTCAAGGGAGCAGCCTTGGGTAGGCAGGCTTTCAATAAGACTTGTAGAGTTTGGATTTTAATTGCGGATCCCCATTCACCTTGTCCCCTGCCTCCCATCTGCCCAACTCTAAATCATCATCGTCATCCATTAGGTGGACAGGTGACATTTCCCTATCTTTTATAAAACATGAGGACAAGTATTTTTTTAGAAACCTTGTTATTTTAACTCATCTGTAACCTACAATCTAAAATAGAAACTTGTCCTGAAGGGATAGCTTCTGGATGAGTTTCCTAGTTCTCTCCCAGTCTTTCCACCCCCACTAAACCAGATAGCTGTGCTAAACTACTAACATAACAAAGTTTTGGAGCCATCACTAGTTTCTCCTTTAAAGGAAACAACCTGTGATCTATCCTTGAAAGAGGCTTTGATCTGCTTCTCTGCAAGAATGGAAAGACAAACAGTGAGGGGGTTAAAACTCTTGAGCAAGCTGCTGGAGAGTGACAAGCCCCATAATAAGCTGTCTGTCTTAGAAAGGGAGGTCTTTTGCTGAGCCCACGATGGTAGGCAAGTTTTTGTTCTCACTTCTCTGTGTCTGTCTCCTTTGAAAGTGGAAATTGAAATTACCATCTTTTCTCCCCAACTTTCCCTTTAAAATTTGACAAAATTCAATACAGATCAACCCAGAGTTGAATATTGTCCTAATGTAGTTAAGGAACACAGCATTAGAAGGCATGGCCCTTTCCCAACAAAAGCTCACAGTCTGCTCAGTTAGTATTTATTAAGCACCAGTGCCAGTCTCTGAGCTGAAGTTGGAGCTGCAAAGCTGATAACTGTGTTCTCTGACATTAAGGAGTACAAGTGACTAATTGGAATGCAATGAAAGTATACACTTACAGGACAAAATGTGAGTGTGCAAGATAGGCATATAAAACAAATATGCCTGTATACTTCAAGGAAGACTGGTAAATGTTTTGATAAAATGATAGAGGAATGTAAGAGGGAAAGATGCTCAGATAGATGATAAGGATAATTAATCATTAATCAATAAATAATTACTTTTGAGAACATGGAATTACAGACTCTAATGTTAAGTACTGTGCTAGATACTACATATGGAGAAATAAAAGTTAGGTGGTTACATTTTTTAAAATCTCAAAATAGGTATACATAGGCAATTAAGAATGTGCCTGAGGTCAGTGAGAGCCAATATTTGGTATCAGATCCTTTCTGATATTATAGATAGACCATTGTATTTGTAGATGAAAAAATGATAGCCTCCACTCTTTTATGAGTCTGAATTTCAACATCAAAACGTTAAAATTGATATGTGGAGGCAGGTATAGTTCAAGTGATAGAGTGCATGCTTAGCATACATGAGGTCCTGGGTTCAATCCCCAGTACCTTCTCTAAAAATAATAATAATTAATAAACCTAATTACCTCCCCCTGGAAAAAGGAAAAAGGTGATATATGAATACAGATATCACAATGGAAACTATGACTGATTTTCAAATGAACTGCAGAAGTAGAAAATCTGTTCATAGAAAGGCAGATATCAGTGTTACATATAGTAGACTGGAAAGACTTCCTGGGCAAGGGCATAACCTGTGGAGGATAGACAACTGACATTTATTGAGAACTTTTATCAAGCATTGTGCCAGGCTCTGTAATCTCATTTGTTCTTTGTAACCCCAAGAAGTGAAATTTTGTCTTATATCTCCATTTTATAGTTGAGGAAACTCATTTAGAGAGAGATTAAGTTACTTGCCCTGAATCACACACCTTGAAAGTGGTGGTATTAGGATTCAAGCATAGCCCTGTTAGGTTTCAAAGCCCATGCTCCAAACCATAAATAGTATAAACAAAAGTACAGAGATGAAATGCCAGGGATCCTTAGTGGCTTATTTATGACCTCACAGTAAACTCAGTTTAGATCAGGGATGACACACAAAAAGTTGATAGTCTTCACTTGTGTTGCCATCAGCCTGTCCTATAAATAAACCTAGGGTAACTACAAATTCTGATCCCCAGGATATCAATGGGGAATGATCTCATAATGAATTTAGGGTAAAGGATGATTGATAGAGTAAGGCAGGCAAGCAGAGGGGTGGGCGATCAAATAAGAACAGAATTCAGAACAAAAGATAATGGGACAGAGATGCTATATGTGTTATTAGAGGCAGAGAGGGCCCGGCTCAAGAAAGTGCACAAAGGGGATGAACTGATAACACTGAAGTCAAGAATTATCTCAGGAGACAAAGAAGGCTGTGGGACTCAGCGTACTCTCATAGACATGCTTGGGCAATGCATCTCCAAGGAGCCTGTCTCTTCACTTTCTCAGTCCCTGGTACAAGACTCAGAATGGTCCACGTTGAGTCCACAGGAGAAGTATGCTTTTAGTTTATATGAAAGGCTTGAAGTTGGCCCTCTGTATCTGAGGGTTCTCCATCCACAGATTCAACCAACTGTGGGTGGAAAATATTTGGAAAACAAAATTCTAGAAGTCTCCCAAAAGCAAAATTTGAATTTGCCATGCACTGACAACTGTTTACATAGCATTCACATTGTACTCACAACTATTTACATTATATTTACAAACTATTTACATAATATTTACATTGTGTTAGGTATTATAATTAATTGAGAGATAATTTCAGTTATACAGGAGTCTGTGCCCAGGTTATATGCAATTACTATGTCATTTCATATAAGGGACTAGTGCATGGATTTTTGGTATATGGGGGTGATCCTGGAACCAAGGGATGTTGGGGGGTAGTCTGCAGACACTGAGGGATGACTATATATGCTCTTATTTATATGTTCTTATTAAAGGAGCATTTATTATTCTTCACCATAAGAATGCAGTGGTTTCCCATTGGGACTGGCCCTGCTGTAGTCCTACCTATTGTCAGGTTTTCTGTTTTTGAGGGACATACCCTTGGCCTTGGCCAAAACAATTGGGTGTTTTGGTTCAGTCAGTCTGTAATCAAATTTGTTCTGATACCTCCCACATTCTAATCTACCTTTGCTTTTTAATCTTACAGATTGGCTTGGGCTAAAGTATCTAAAGATCCCAGGATTGCTGCAGGTCAGCTTTCCCCACTGGAGAAGAAAATCTTGGTAAATAAATTATCTTCACATCATACAGTTTGGGACAACTAGGAGAAGGAAAGTTAGGTTTAAAATCCTTTTGCCAAAGTGACACCTTCTGGTAGTGTGTCCACACTGACAGATGTTATCTAGCTAAATCTTTACTTGCAAAACAAAGTATTATTTTTAAAACTCCCAACACTATGTTTTTCAAAAACTAGTTATTTTGGTGGTGGGTACTCCTACTTTCAGAGCCTCGCAGGCTCCCCTAGGAATGATGGAATCAAAATCACTATTACTCCAAAGTAAATGAAAGATCATGTGTCCTTTCTTGGTGTCAATAATGAGGATAGGCTCCTATTTAAATGTGTTTAAAGTAAAAAGGCAGTCACATCATAAAATCCTGTCCCTCACTTTGGCAGAACTTAGGTGGCATGCATACAACAGCAGCAAGACAACTGATACTTCAAAAATGTCAAGAGGAGCGGGAAGCACTCTGTAGAGAGCAAGCGCTTTGTCCTGACTACTGGCTTGCCAAAGCGGAGTCTTACTATAATAAAAAAATAATGGAAATGATGGAAGAACAAAAGGCAGGCAACGAAATCAAGAAGAGATTAGAGGGGGAAACAACCCAAAGCGCAGAGAGACAAAAATGGTATTATTTGGTACCTGAGAGAGAAATGAAACACATAGACAGGCACATACATCGAGTAGGACAGGTCAGAGAGTTTAAGAATAAAAAATTTAGGCCATTACCACCACGCCCTAGTGGAATAAAATTCCCCAAAATTGTGCCAGAAAACCAAGGCATCCAGAACGCACAGAGAAGAAGGCAGGTAAATGAGAGGGAACAGATGCAAATTAAAGATCACCAGGAGCGCATGATTCGAGGCAGAGAACTTGTAGAGCAAAAACTCCAGGAAAAAGTCTTGAGAAAAGCCCAGAGCCAGCCGCCTACACGTGAGAAGCATGAGAGAGGGAAGAAAGAGATAAAAGAGTTTGAAAGCGTTATTGCATATCCACTTCTCCAGCCATGCAGTAGCAGTCAGATTAAAGTGAATATTCTTATGGAAAAGCCTCAGAATAGAGAAAAAGAAAGTACAGATATCAAACCATATCAAAGAAAATTCTTAACTATGCCACCCTTCTTGAGAAGTCAAATAGGAAAAATAAAAGATTAGTGGAGTTTCCGTGCTTTTATGATGAAGCCATGTCTCTTAAATGAACCCTTTTTTTTTTTTGAATGCTAGTTTTCTTCCACAAGATTTAGTGACTATTCCCATTTATGTCTGATACAGAAGTGTCAGATAGGTCTGGACTTTGAAACTAGCTTGGCTATTTTTAGTCGACTTGTGTTTGTTCAAGTTGCTTATCCTTTCTGATGCTCATTTCTAATCTGTAAAGTGGAAATCATAGTTCATAACATTTATGGGAGGATTTCATTTTTGTGAAACGTTAGCATATATTAGATGTTTCATAAATGTTAGATTTCCTACCTGGGAAGCCCTGGGTTGAGCAATGATGGTGAATTCTGAATTGTTCTAATCTGCCTCTTCCATTCCCCCTGCTCCCAACCTCCAAAGTTAGCTTGATGAGATTGCTGTAGGTCACTATATGGTCTTTTATTTTCCATTCGTACCTTTATCAGGGAACTGCTAACCGGGCCCTAAAAGTCTAACTTGCACCATCCAATGTATTTGTATTAGAAGCTTAGTTTTAAGAACCTCCTGTGTGCCAGGCATTGTTAGTTACTGGGGGTGAATAAAGAGAAGTCTCTGCCCTTAGCTGGTTTACAATTAATGGCATAGATCACTTTAAAAACAAATAATAAAATAGTAAGGGTTATGATAAAGGTATGTGCAGGTGTGGACAGAGTGGGGACATCTAGCCTGGCCGAAGTGAGCAGGGTGAGGAGAAGGAGGTCAGAGAATGGAGGGTGGTAGTCTCTCATGTCTCTTCCAGCTCTGTATTTTGTCACTTTCTGTCACTCAAGCAAGACCTTCCCAATGTTTGGATTCACTCAGGGGTAACCAAATTGACCTTCTCTCAAATAGATATCCTCCAGCACTCATTGTTAAATCAGAAAGAAAATTTATGAATTTAATGGGAATTGTGATTGTCAAGCAAGATGAAATTTGTTGTTTTCCAGTTAGTTCATTTTCTTTCCAGACACCAGAAATTTGAGAAAGTAGCGGTTCAGAGTTGGTGAGTAGAGAATCAGAGAAATGGAAACTGGATAGCTTAACAAATATTATACTTTAGTTATGATAATCAGATGCCCACCCTTCTGAATTAGCAGGATACCCTTTACCCAGGATATTGCTAGATCAGCACTGTCCAATAGAACTTTCTGCAATGATATAATTGTTCTATATTTTTGCTTTTCAGTATGGTAGCCATTTCCCACATGTGGCTGTTGGACATTTGCAATGTGATTAGTGCAAATGAGGAACTGAACTTTTAATTTTATTTAATTTGAATTAATTTAAAATTGCTACATATGGCAAGAGACTGC
This sequence comes from Vicugna pacos, assembly GCF_048564905.1. NCBI lineage: Eukaryota > Metazoa > Chordata > Mammalia > Artiodactyla > Camelidae > Vicugna > Vicugna pacos. The sequence continues at coordinate 24,826,885 of NC_133006.1, forward strand.
CATATTGTATAGCATGGCGCTAGATAAACATAACTCCCGTGTTCTAGGCTTCAGTCCCACAGTTAGTTGTCTGTCTTTGAAAATATTTGCAGCTATGATAGATCAGTGCTTATCTTACATTAGTATAAGTTTAGTGTCCTTTATATTTGAGAGGTTCCCTAATCCCATGAAGTGATTTAAAAAACACAGTAGACAACTGTGTGGAATGAGGTAAAGCTAAAGTTGCTTAAATTGGGTTCAGGAACTGGCTCTCTCTTTGCTTATTCTGGAATATGACTAGGACACATACCAAACTCTCATTCCTACCTACCTGATTTGCCTCATGCAGACTTTTTTGTCTTGTCTGTTCTCTGGTCTCCCATCATCACATCCCAGCTTTAGATTATATACCTTGTAAAGATGTGGATTATCAAGATACAAGAGGCAGAAGACTTAGAAATTCAAATCGATAGGGTAATGATAAACCCTTTGAGTGAGACTGAAAAGTAACCTGTCAATAATTGTTTACCACAAAGATACTCACTGCTGGACACACAAGTTGGTCTCAGCTGCTCTTTTCCCTCCAAATCTAGCATAAAAGCAACTGATGGTCTCAGGGCAATTTCCTGCATCATATGGCCAAGAATAAAAAACTAGATCATTCCTTTTTACCTATAAATGTGCTCAAATATCCCTCCTCTAAATAAGCTACTATGCTACTTCCTTGCACTCCTTCAAAGCCAAGTCTCTTAGAAAGTCTATACCAGCTCCCTGCATTCTGGCTTCAGTGCTCATCAATCCACCAAATCCCTTTTTACTGGGTCATCAAAGAACTCCACGTGGTTAAATCCAATGACGAGTTAAAGGTGGAGTGAAAAGAAGGTACCAACAACAAGCAGAAGACCTGCTAGGCATTTGGCAGCAAAAGCAGTGTGGAAGAGGGATCAGCAGTTCAAGGGTTGGAATGCAGTACATAGGAAACAAGAGGCCACAGAAGAGCAATAGTCCTGAGGAACTGAAGGTCAGGCAGGGAGCCAATGAAACCCATTTAAGGAACTTGTGTGGAGTACCAAAGAACAAGATAAGTGAGCAGGATAAAATACCAGACTAGGAATAGAAGCACTGACAAATCCAGGCTATAGAACTATTGAATTGGGCTCCTCTAAGGATGGGACAAGTCTGAGACTTAGACTGAGCTGAGTCAATAGTTGAAGGTTAAGAAGGTCCAAAATAGAGATTATCAGGTCACAGGGGAAGAAGACAAAGCAGATAATTACTATGACCCTCATACCCAGGTACATGAGAGTTTGAACTCATCAAAGCATGCCTGATATTATCTTTAACCATGAAAGTCGAAGTGGCTTGAAAATTGAGCCTGAGGATATAAGGTATACAAGATTGGTGTGTTATTTTAAATAGAACTAATTATAAAGTTTCTTATTGGAATAGAACCACAAATTAGAATAAGGCTGAACACAAGAGTATTTTTATCCTTCATGGGGGATGGTAAGCAGATCAGCAATGCCATTCAGCATAGGCTTTCTAAAATTCACATGTTTCAATTCACACTATTTCAATTCAAACAGTGAATAAAGTGTTTCTCACCAATCATGACTTATATTTTTATTAGTAACCCTATAGCAGAAAGGAGAAATAGTGGAATGGCGGGAGAAAATAAAACTTTTTGTCTGCCATGTGTCAAAGATCATTTATTTTCTCATTTAATCATCAACATACCTTGATTCCAGGGAAATGAACACTTTCTGACTTAGTTGAGAATTAACTATCTAAAGTCTTCCATATTGACAGAAAATTAAGTTGAGAGGAAATTTAGCCAATGGATTTCTCAGTTTTTCTGGGATGTGCATGTAATATATCTAGTTACTCCTTTATTTATATATGTGAAGTTGTGGTCTGTAAGTGTGGGTTTTCAGTGTCCCTTTTTCACATAAACAATATCCCACCCTCAGGGAACTGCTTACCCCCACCACAAGTCCCAGCCAATCATAATACCATCCTCTTGGCTATAGCGCTTGACATCAGTGTAGCCAGTGATTGGCTACAGGGGTTGGCATGTGACTTGAATGGCCCCAATCATAATCCTTCCCTGTTTCAACAAGAGGGACAAGAACATTTTCATAAAACTTACAGAGGTTGATTATGTCCCCAACTTTGGTCTGTGTGGGACTTGGGACTTAATGAGGAGTGAACTGAAACAAATGGTCAGTATCCTTATAATCTAGGACCAATAAACCCAACAAAAGAATCCAAGTAGCTGGGCCAGAGGTAAGTTTGTATCTCTTAGACTTCCCTTTTAGCTGGGCTGCCACCCAGAGGATGTACCAGCTAGGGCAGCCTGGGGTTGCTGTTTGGATCTTAGAAAAAAGAAAGAAGCTTCATGTCCAGGGATTTCCAAAATATGACCTCCCACCCCGTTCATCTTGATCATTACTAGAGGAGATGATACTTTCAAGGGGACAGCAGATTCATGACCAAGCTGTCTTACTAAGGTATGCGGGCCAAGAGGAGGTGAGGAAGAAAGTAAAATATCATTTTTAGTCAGCTTTTGAGAAGGCTGTTTCAGTCTTTGAATGGTAGTAGTAAACATGAAAGGTCCATTGATACCTTAACTATCATCCCATTGCCAAGTGGCTTTGCAATAAAAGGCACACCATTGTCATGTTTTCTGGGAAGCTGAAAACATGACGCAGATTAGCTTCAAGGGGCATGATGGTATGGATGGAGGAGGTGACCTAGAATAACAACACTGCACCCTAAAGTGGCAACAGTGGAGAGGCACCACTGATAGCCCTTAGAGATCCAATAAAGTCCATCTGCCAGGAGCAAGGTGTGGACAGTGCTTCTTTCTATGTGGACTCCCTCATTGTAAAACAAGTCAAATTTTGGCAGTAGTCATAAGTCCAAATCAGAAACTGATTCCTTTACTTTGTGCCCAGTCTGAGATGGTGAATGTCTTGTCATGTCTGGTATGATATGGACCCAGGCAGCAATGGGGATAATCCTCACAAAACGTTTCCATCAGCAGCTTGATTCTGGTCGATCTTATCAGAGACCAGGCTCTTCTGTGGGCATTCACCTGAGTAACCCAGATAAGCAGTTATGGTTTATTTCCACAGTTTGCAGCTCCAAAGAGAGATATCTAGCCAGTCTAGTTTTTCAAATGGCAGACCAAATAAGTAAGCCATTGGCAACAGCCCAAGAGTCAGTAAAATTATAGGAAAGTTGATCAAAGGGGTTATTGGTGAGAACTATGAAATGGCCTTGAGCTCTGCCCACCAAGCGGAGCGACGACATTCCATTTTTTGATTCTGCATCACTGGCAATGAGATTGCATGGCTGTGTCAGCCAGGGGCAGCATTGGGTTTCAGCTTAGCCAAACCACAGTCTCAGTCACAGGCATTTAGGGACTCTCTGTGGACTGAGAGCCCCAATGAACCAGCAGCTTTGCTTCAGCTGGTAGAGTAGGGGATAAAGTTTTTTCCAGAGCAGTATCTGCCATTTTTCCATGTAAAGTAGAGTTGTTGAGGCCAGGCCAGCTACATCCTTAAATATACCATTTCCAAGTGAGGATTATTGGGTTCTTCCCACTTTGTTAGAAGTCAAGTCCAAGTTGACCTACCCTCAAATGTGAATATTAAGCCAGAATGTCCAAAGGCCTCCATGGGTCAGGTGTTTAGTTTTGATAGGAGCCCAATAGCAAACTAATGCTGCTTTTCAAAAAGAGTGCACCCAGTAACCATGTTAGGAAGGTGGCAGGTCCAAAACCCTAAGGGGTGCCACAGAGCACAAGCTGCCTCCCTTTGCCAGAGGCTCCAATCAGCAAAATCATCCATCACATTGACTTGCAGATGTTGGTTCACCTGTCGGGAATTTCCTTTGTGAACTCTGAAACTGGTCCCCATACAGTGAGGACAAGGAAAGAGCAAAGAAAGAGGCAGGCTGCTCCAGATTGGTTGGTGGCTGTTTTAATAAGCACAGGAGCTTACATATGAGGCTTGTCTTTGGTGGCTGCAAGAAGAGTAGATCTCTGCACTGCCCCACCAGAATCTTAAAAGAGGTTCAATCTTAAGTGGGTTCAATCACATATTCAGTCCAGATGGCCTCAACAACACATTCTTTCAAGACTGTGTCCTTGAAACGGCTTTTTGTGTGAGAATGGCAGATGGAATTTACATTCCAATGACAGGGGAGGCAGTGAGGAGCCTTGGATTGCCTGGGTCCGGCTCTCAGGTCCACTGGCAGTTTTATCTTCTCAATGATCTCCTCCAGCAGTGGCTCAGAGGGTTTGTGGGGCTCCAACAATAGAGATCTTGCCGCAGCTTGCTAGATTGTTACAGTGGGGTGAGGTCTTCCATTTTATTGTCTGTTAATGAGAAAGAACTGGGGCAATGGTTACAGACTGAGAATCAGGAAGTTGATTCAAAGACAGCTGCCTAAATAGTACCGTGGCTATTAGTAAACTTCATCCTGGAGTCTTCATCATAAATCTGGTAGTTAGAACCAGAACCAGAAGGGCTTCTCCCTTTTCCCCTTCTTAACAGCCCTCTATTCTATCAAACTCAGGCCCATAGAGTCTTTATACCCCGGCTCCATAAATAGAGGTTCCCACAATACCTGGCTCTCCTCCAACTCTTCCTCCACCTCCTTCTCTTCACACTCAGACCTCAATATCTGTCCTATAGCTTGTTCCACCTCAGTGTAGTCCCTCTACCCCTACCCCACATTTCAGAATGCTCCTCAGTTGCTGTCATGAGTTGAATCAGTTTTCCTTACTTGGTTTCTTCTCTATTTTAGGACTTTGCACTGTATCATAATGCATATGGTGCTGCTCTACTGTCTAGCTAGAAACTCCTCTACTCAGCTGAGCATCTACTGCAAACTAAGCATTGCACTGAATGCTGCTGAGACAGCTGCGGAGATGAATAAAACTGGGTCCATTCCAATCCCTCCACCCAAACCTGTGGTCTAATGCTTAGTGAATGAATGAATTAGTGTCCTGTTCATCCCACTTCTCTTCGCTGATTCTAAAGATTTGAGGATCAAATCAAATCTCAAACTATGGTGTAGGGGCTAGCTGCCTAGTTTTGTAAATAAAGTTATGTGGAAGCAGGGTCAGGATAAGGGTAAGACAAGTGAGGTAGGTTCATGCCGGTGTAGGGTCAGATCCTATTGAAAGGATGATTTAGTTCCTTTATGGAAATGGAAAGCATAATTGCTATCCCTTACACAGCCTGTTTTCATGTTGGTCTAAAGATGATGGTAATCAGCACAGCTGCTTCAATCCCATGCTCTTCCCACTGCGTTCTCCTCCAGCAGACTATCTCCATCTGACTGTACAGGAGCCTCTCAGCCTCTGACATGAATTGTACGTCCGCAAGGGCAGAGCACAGAGTCAGGTCCCTTGAGAACGCTAAGAGACTTAAACCTCATCTGCCAGCCATCCAGTACTAACCATGGAGCCGAGACTTAGTGTGCAGACCTGAAAGCACAGGGTCTGGTTCCCGTCCCAGTGCAGCTTCAGCAAGGCTCAACATCTCTCAGCCTGTCTCCTCACCTATTAAGACAGAATAACAATTCCTGCCTCACAAGGTGTTTGTGCAGATTTAATGGAGGCTATGTTTACAAAAGTTTTTTGTATATTGTAAAACCCCATGCCAACGTGAAAAATAAAAAACCATAATACAAAATGGTGTATGTATGGTTAAGTGCTAATTAAGTGGAAAGAAAATAAGTGATTTTTGTTGAGCTGATTAAAAAAAACAAAGACATTGCTGAGAAAGTTTGAATTGGATTCGGTTACGTGGCCATGGGAAGTAGACCTTTACCTGGGCGTGGTGCTCTCTGCCCCCACCTCTGTCAGCTATCATTATTTAAGTCACAGTGCGTGCTCTCCCCCTGTGCTTTTGCTTTCCTAAGGTGCTGTGTGCTTCCAGGTCTCTTTCTGGGGACCAGTGGAGGTCTCATTTTTCCCCTTTGGGCTCTGGGTGATGGTGGTTGATGGTTGTGTGTTTTAATCAGAGGTAATTTAATCCTTTTTCCCCAAGAGTAAATTAAGACTGGGAACAAGGAAAGATCCCAGCGCTAGGTGGGACCAGTGGTTGCAATTGGTCGAAGGGATGGGCTAGTGAGGCGGGGCGGGCCCTCTTCCTTTTAAGCTTCCTAAATTGTGAACTCTTGACCTTGGCGGGCGCACAGCTTATCCCGGCAGGGTACGCGGTGGGCTTGCGGAAGCCAGCGGGGAGATCGGGGCCGGGGCGGGGCCGCGGGCGCCCGGTAAAAGTGCGCTGGGGCGGAGCGGGCTCGCCGCGGGCCCCCACCCCGGAAACCCTGCGTCCCGAAGTCCCAGGCCTCGGCACGCGGCGGGTGAGTAGGGACAGCCGGGAGTTGAGCTCGCCGCGGTGGAGGCTAATGAAGGGTCTTTGTCCCATGCTCCTCCGCCCTTGGCCTCTGCAAGGGAGGGGAGCATTGCCCGCAGATGTTGGAGGAGCTTCCAACCTCTGGGGCCCCTAGGGAAACCTGCGTGAGTCAGGGTGTGGCCCGGTGCGGCGACCACTCCTGCCACGTTGGGGATTTGGCCAAGAGACGGGGCTCCTAGCACGTGTTGAAAAAGATGGGATCCCAGCAATGAAGTTTTGGGGCAGACGGGCGTCATCGGGCAGTGCCGTCCCAGTCAACGGGACCATTTCAGTGGGTACTGATGAGGTGCCACTCGATGGTGACCAGAACTTTCCGTCCCGGCCCGCGGGAGCTGGGCGTGCGACCTGGCTGGGCAGGAGTGGGAAGGGCCCCTGAGGGACAGAGCACAGAGCCCGGAAGGCCGCGTGAGAAGGGCGAAAGCTTGAGGGTCGTTTTGCTTGGCCGAAGGGCAGAAAACTCTACTGGTTGGAGCACCTGGCGAGGGGGCGCGAAAGCGGACCCCACGAAGCCTGGCAGATGTGTTGGGGATTTGAATCATTCTCAGAACTGCTGTGGGAAAACATCGACGGATTTGGGGGTTAGAGGGAGATTGGATGGACTCAGAAGGCTGGAAAATGGCGACACACGCCCTCGAGGGAGTTGCTTTCTGGGAGGGCGGAGACGGGCCCGGGAACAGATAGACCGACCTGCGCAGGAAGTCTTGTTGAGTTATACTCAGCCTCCCTCCACTCTCGGGCCAGCCGGTTGGAGCTGTGGGTCTTGTGACTGTAGAAAGTACTCCGGGAGGCAATAGTGCCAGGGGCAAGCAGTAGCTGCCAGAAATTCAGTCTCCACAGTCATGCTCCTTCCCCAAACCAGAGAGCCAGCTTTGAATCTGGGCCCTGGGCCTCTTTTTGACAGCTACTGACAAGAGATGGTACTGAGAACAGGAAAGCCAGACCTTGGGGATACTATTATTGAAACTGTTTGAAAGTATTACTTTTATTATCTTTGGCTGGAGAGTAGAACAACCCAGACCTGCACACCTCATTTGGAATGACTGTGGATGGTCTTGTAGGAGAGGGAGGGAGGGAGGGGCGGGGCGGAAGCTAGCTTCACCTCCCAGGAATGCATCTTTCTCTTGCATCAGCCTTCTTTTTAGCCATCCCATTAACTCCATTACATTGTTAAATGCCCTTTTCCTTGCTGGTGTTTTCAATTCTACCACCATCCAAAAAAGCGAAAGGAAGAAAGTCAACAGGTTTTAATATCTTTATTCTATTCCTTCCATCTCAGGAGGAGGTGAGAGTTCAGCCATGTCTGCCTCTGAGCAGGAACTTCCCTGGAGGGCCCTGTGAGCCCTGAATGAGTGTTTGCTGTTGAGTTGTCATCGATATCATTCTTTACAAGAATCTGTACCTGTTAAAAATCCACATAACTGTATATTTTGGGGGCCTAGATGGGATCTTAGAGATCTCCTTTAATCTCATTTTCCAGTGAAACCAGAATGAAGAAACTTGCACAAGGTGGTTTGTGACAGATCCAGAGCTGGTTACCTCAGGCATGTGCTTTCTTTCCAGAATACCATACTATTGCTCTAGAGAGGGCTTTGGGACAGCAAAAATCATGTCCTCAGCAATACAGAGTCGAGGCTTTGAACACTAACTCTGCTGTAGACGAAGGGTATCCTTGATCACGTTACCTAGCACCTCTGTACTTGAGGTTCCTTAAAAAGGGGTCAGTAGTTGCTATCCCATGGGCCAGTGCTGAGAGGTTTTAGGTACAAAGCAGGGGGTCAGTGACTCTTGGTGGCCCTTGACCAAATAAGGAAGCTGTTGTTCCTCATTCCCCCTTTTGCTGATATGTTTTGTTTCTCTCTGATCTCAGGTTCCTAGAGGTAGCACCAGCCAATGGCTGGAAGCAGGGTGAACCAGAAGGCAGACATCTTCTGAGTCCCAATCTGGAGTTACTGAACAATGGTGACCGGGTCCCTGAACTCTATAGCCTAGGCTTGGAGGGGACCAAAGGTGTTCTTGGCTATGAAAGAAAAGAATTTGGACGGCAGAACCTAAAAGGAAGACCGCCCCCTGGAGCAGATACATTTGCCACGGGAATCCATGTCAAACTCTGGGACTTTTGCAGAATCTCTCTGTCTACTCAGTTGTGGGGAGGTAGATGGCTCCAGGAAGGAGTCTAGTCAGCCTTGGGGGCCAGGCCAGGAGTGGATAGAACTAGACAAAGACAGTATGAAGGAGAAGGTGTTTGACCAGCCGAAGACAATTGAACCTGTACAGAAGCTGCTCCCTGGGGTGGACGAAGAGGCTCTGCAGGAAGCCGTGAAGACAGAGTGCTGGTGGATGATGTGGGTGAAGGTGAGACCAAGCTAGAGAAGGAGGGACCAGTCCTGGACCCCAGGAGCCCTTTCTTCTATTTTCCTGTCTATAGACCAGATGGAATCTCAGACTATTTCAAGCTGAACAACACCCAGGAAAAGAGGCTCAAGGCTCTTCTCAGTCTCCCTTGGCATCCTTCATGAAGTACTTGCTGAAGTTCATCAGAGTGGCAGCCTTTTTCCTTTGTTTCCTTTCTATTTCTATTCATTTTATACCCCTCCTTTCTCCCCCAACATTTTTCTTCCCTCCTCTCCATCCTTCCTTCTCTGCGCACTGAAGTTGCTGTCTATTCATATTTCTCCCCTCCTTCCATAGTTTCCTTTTTCTCTAAGTTTTCTGAACCTTGAGACTGAATGTCTGTCTGTATGCATACAGACTTCCTGAATCTCTCCTGTTCTTCCAGAAGCCAGTCTCCTTTGAGGATGTGGCAGTGAATTTCACTCAGGAAGAGTGGGAATGTCTAAATGCCAGTCAGAGGGTCCTCTACCAGGACGTTATGTCAGAGACCTTCAGAAACCTGGTGTCTGTGGGTAAGAGGCTGGGGTTCCCTCACCAGCACCCTGTCCAGGACTCTGGGACACCTGGTTTCCCTGGGCCAGTAGATGAGTTCATAATTAGCTTTACTGACTCTTGGTTCCATACCTTCAGGTGTAACAGATCTGGGTCACTAGGCTCAGGGTACAAGGAGAAATGAAAGCTTGCATGAAGGCAAAGATAACACTTGTAACATGATGACAGTGTTCTCAAAATTTGCAAATTTGCCTATTCATCCAACCAATACTTACTGAGTCACTCCTATTACATACCAGGCACTTTTTAGGAGCTGGCCTTTTGAGTGTCCCCTCCCTGTACCTGAGTGTCCCAGATTATGGTTCTTAAACCAAGGGTACAGAAGAAGGTAGCCTGCTGTCCCCATCAGGTGTGAAGGGGCGGAGCCTGGGAGGGACCTCAACTCTTCCTCTCCTTCCCCCTCTCCAGCCAGAATCTTTCTGTCTAATCCAGATCTGATCACCAAGCTTGAACAAGAAGAGAAACAGTGGAGAGCAGATCTCTGTCCCTCAAATGGAGGTCTTCATTCAGGTAAGAATTGCAGAGGAGAGAGGAGGGTGAAAAGGGCCCAGGACTTGCCTTGGGAAGATGGAAAGATGAGTATGGAAGCCATTTGGGACAAGTGAATAGCTTCAGTTTCTAGGGACTGAGAGACTGCATGTGGGCTGCTTATGTCAGTGATACCCCTGTGATGAAAAAAATCCTTCCTAAGAGGAAAGAAAGGGAAGGGAGGTGAGCTTGATGTTGAGTTGGATTAGTGGAGACTTGCTTCTGAGAGTTGAATAAGGACTTGAAAGAAATTTAAGTCTGAGCTGACCACACCTCCTGGTTTGCCAGGACAGCCCTGGTTTATGCTTCACACAGTTGCCTGATTATTAATACCATCTCCTTTCACTCATGTGTCCCAACTTACATGGTCACCTGCAGGTGTCTGTGGAGTGCTGGTGGGAGTATGAACAATATTGAAAAACAACAGGAAACAGATTTCAAGAAATGTGGTTATAGGTTGAAATTTTGATCTCTGATATTGTTGGAAGATTCCAGTTAAATTTTTATTTGCTTTTATTTCGAAAACCCTGAAGTTTTTTCTTATCTCTGGCCTCTGAGGTCTAAGAGTGAGAGTGAATGTTGGGCAGGAGAAGGAGGGCAGAAGTGGGGGAAGTAAACTGAACTGAATGGAGAGCTTGTTATTCTTCCTTGTTCCCCCCAGGAGGCAAGAAGGAGAAACTTGAAGAACAGAGTCAAAGTGAGAGAGATCAGGGGACTAGTGATGACAAGAAGGTCCCTCTTGCTGGCAGAAGGGTGAGCCCCTCCTCCACTCCAGCTGGGTCCCTGGACAGGACGTCAGTGTTGCCCGCATCCTGGGCGGGGCCACCCTTTTCCTGCCACATCTGTGGCAGGTGTTTCAGCAAGCGCTCCGGCCTCCACAGCCACCAGTTTGTTCACAGTCCCAAGCGGCATAACATCACCTGCGGCCAGTGTGGGAAGTCATTCCGGAACCCCAAGGCCCTCAGCTGCCACCGGCGCATGCACCTGGGGGAGAGGCCCTTCCGCTGCTCGCTCTGCGACAAGACCTACTGTGACGCTTCCGGACTGAGTCGTCACCGCCGCGTCCATCTGGGTTACCGGCCCCACTCGTGCCCCTTCTGTGGGAAGTGCTTCCGGGACCAATCCGAGCTCAAACGCCACCAGAAGACACACCAAGGCCAGGAGCAGAGGACTGGAAACCAGAAGCATATTATGAGGATTCCAGACAGCGCAGCTGGATTCCAGGGACTCACAGCTGGGAACCAGGCACCAGTGGCCAGGACCCAAGGACCTGCATTTAAAACCAAGGGTCCTGAGGCTGGGGCCCAGCCATCTATAGATGGGAACCAGGCACCTGTAGCCAAGAACCAAGTGACCTCTGTGAAAACTCAGGCCCCCGTCTTTACAACCCCAGAGCCTGTGATAGGGACCCAGGCGACCAACACTAGAGCCACCTTCCTGGATTCCAAGACCAACTCTCACCCAGAAAAGCCTTCAAGATTCAAGGTATCTGGCTCTCACTGTCCCTTGACTTTCAGCAAGAGAGCCTGTCTCCCAGGCCCCCAGAAGGCCCACCTCACAGAGCAGTCCAACCGCTGCTTCCACTGTGGCAAGTCCTTCACCTTATTCTCGGGGCTGGTCAGGCACCAGCAGACTCACTGGAAGCAGAAGGTCTACCGCTGCCCTATCTGCGACGTCTGCTTTGGGGAGAAGGAGGACCTTTTGGGCCACTGGGGGGGCTACAAAGCCAAGGGGCTGTGGCTGGGGAGTCCCCATCAATGCTGGGCACTCCTGGGTCAGTGGCTTGGCTTCTTTCATGATACACCCCCTACATCAGGGAAGGAAATGGATTTTTTTCTGGATCCATACCCCTGGAAGAGGGAAGGAGGGGAGGGGAGAAGGGAGGCAGAGGAAAGAAAGCAACTAAAGGTCTTGGAACAGAAATAAGTGGCCTTTCTGTCCAGGTCTTTCTCTGTTTGGTTTTCCTGAAGACTAACCTCCAGGGTAAGGAGACTGGAGGTAGAGGAACCCAGGTAAGGGGGTAATGAAGGAAATCTAGAAGGGAAAAGGGACAAGGAGTGGCACATGGAAACTTGTATTGTTATTAATTAGCACCTAGCTTGTTTCTTTTGTGTCTGATAGACCATCAAGTAGTAATTGTTGAATAAAACAGTGAACACTCCAATAGGTATGAAGATGGGAGAAAAAGGATGAGGTGGGGGGAGAGTCTGAGGGACCCGTCTGGACTAGATGTGGTTGTAGAAAGAGTTGAATGCAGGCATGTTGCCCAGTTCCCATGCCTGGCTCCCCTGGCTCCTTGGAAGGCTGCTGGGCAAGATGGAGCTCTGGCCAGCCTTCTGTGGGTTCCCCCTTCTCCTGGTTTTGGTTAGGGCTCCCCATGTCCTCACTCTGCAGGAGTCACTTGGCTCTCTCTTGGATGTTTTGGACTTTTCCTGCGCCTTCCCTTCAACCCTGCACACCTCTCAGCTCCGCCCCTCAGGGCTGAGATCTTGGAAGAAACAACCACCATTTGCAAAGCTGGCATGCTGGAGTTTGCAGCAAGGAGGTTCCTGGTCTCCAGTTTGTGGCAGAGACCCTCTTTTGTGTTACTCCCCAGCACAGGTGTCCTCTAAAGGAGAGAAAATCACCAGCCTGGCTGTGGCCAGAGAGGGGTTCCAGATGGGAGACAGGAGCAGAAAGATGTGGGTAACAATCTGGGGGAAGGGAGAGACAAGGTAGATGACAGAAGAAATTGATCCGATTTGGAATCCAGAGCATTCCCAGAAGTGCAGGTTGGAATGTCCCCATAGCGAAGAGGCCAATGAGTGTGCAACTTGATGAATGTGACATCCCCTAGGATCAATTCTTGGACCAACCAGGCTCTTCTCCACCCCTGCCGAGATGCAAAATCATTCAGAAGGGGTTTCCTAGAAGGGGGAGAAAATAACTTGAAAAGTCTGTTGGTAGTTTCTATGATGAAACCATTAAACCAGGTAGAAGAAAAGCCCCGTGAAGTCATCTGATATCTGTGCCTGCCACAGTGATTGGTCTCAGAGGTAAGGCACAGGGCAGCTGCTGTAGGAATTGGAGAGGAGGCCAGCTGGAGTGGGATTCCAGGAGAGGGGCACGGAGGTGGGCAAATCAGGCAGGAGGTGGGCGTGCCCCCAGCTTCCACCTCCTAGGAGGAGTCCTCCCTCCCTCCACCCATGCTTGCCCACCCCTCCTTTCCTCTGGGATTTTGATCCCTCAATAACCCCTCTTCCCCTGGCTGCTGTCCTGGTTTTTTGTTCTCATAAGAAAAAGAAGAAGACTTACTTAGCTCTTCAAGAAATTGCCCTGGAAGCAAAGAGAAATAGGTGATGGGGGGAAGATGACCAGCTCCCTCCCCACATTCTCCCTGTGGAATTCACAGTTGGGCACCTCCTACCCCCTTTCCACTAAGACACCCCTCAGAACTCAGAAAGTGGTCCTCATGGATTCTCTGGGGAGCCGGGGGTTGGCCATGGGCACAGAGCAGGAAGGAAGTCCCAGCTCTGACTCTCGGGCCCTGTGTCCATGCACTCTTTTTGTTTCCCCTCCAGGGCTGGCTTGGTCCCCTACTGCTCTGTGGTCCTATTTGCTGCCCCACCACTGCACCTGCTAGTCTGCGATGTAGCCAGTTGTAGCAGATGATCAAGGCGACCACGGGTCCGAGAACGGGCACGATTACAAACAGGGTTATCTTCCAGCAGGGCACCCTCAGAAAGTGGGGATCTGAAGCGTTTGCCACAGAACAAATAAGATTAACACGTGTTCCTCCTTCCGTCCCACCTCCCCCCCCCACCTCCCCCATTTACTATTGGATTTCTTAACCTGGGTTCCAAGAACACCAAAGGAGTCTGGGTAGAATCCAGGAAGTCCATGAACTTGGATGAGAAAAGCACTACGTTTTAATTTTTGCTAACTTTGAACTGAATTTAGCATTTTCTTCCACTAAAAATGTAGGTAATCTGTTATCAGCAGTCCTTTTGACTTTATCATCAATGGAAACCATATTCTTATCAGAGTTGTTGCAGAAGTCTCAAAATACTGTTTATCAATATTTTGAAATGACAAGTTACTAGACCTGCTGCTGCATTATTAATGTATTTTTGTTATTTAAAGGGACATTTGTCACAAATTTGTTTATATTTCAATGCAATGGTTTTCTTCGTAATTCTGCATGTTATATTTTATGCGTACATTTCAAAACATCCTGGGAAGGGAGGGGTCCACGAGGTACATCCCATACAAAAAGAGTGAAGACCTTTTGTTATTCAAATCCTACAAAGCAGAGATCCTATTCCTCCCTCTTTGAGTTGCAGACTGAGCATGTTGTGCCTTCTGCACTCCCGATTAAATGCCAGGGTGGAGCTCTCCTGTGCTAGGTCTCAGGGGTACCTACAAAGTCAGGAGGAGAGGCTGTTCAGGAAGGCTTCTCCAAGCAGGGACCACCTTATAATTTCTGCAACATCCATGTGACAGATATTTGGGTGCCCTTCTGTTGTGGGCATTGCCCTTAGGCACTGGACGCTCTGCAGTGAGCAAAAAGGACAGACTCCATATCCTTGGGCCAACATTCTAGTGGGGTTTGGTGTCTTCACTCTCCCCAAGAACCTTCCCTGAGTAGTCATGTGTAGTTACAGCTCCTCATTCTGTACTCATGAAAGCTCATTCCTCCGTGTGAGTTTCTTTGATGATATATATGTACTTTGTTCTGTTAATTTATGTATATTGATCACCTCCTCAACTAGGCATCAATGGTATGTGCAAAGAATCTGTTTATCTCCCCTTTGTAATTCCTGAAAAAAGAAATAAGGCACATAAAGAACTTGTAATTCCTACAGAATGAGTTAACATTTGGGAAGCTGTTAGTTATAGTGTAATTTATAGTGTATTTGCTATTTAACCAATCCTAGACGCAAATGATGACATTCAAAGAAAGAACAAGAGAGGGAGGAAACCATCCAGGAGCCAGGGGTCTTATCTCCCCAGGTGACAGGAACCAGTGAAATGCCAAGCTGACCTGGGGGAGCTGGGTACCCCAAGACTTACCAAAAGTCCGGTGGAGATTCTCTGAAAGAAGAACAGATGGAAAGGACTTAGTGGGGCGCTCAAAATGATCCTGTCTCCTCTGATCCTTTGTTATTTAATCGCTTACAGTTACTTCTAGTTGTGACACACGATGGAGGAAAGGAGACTGTAGGATTTCACTCTACCCTGGCTGAAGGGCAGGGAAGAGGAATGAGACTTTTCTACAATTCTCCGCTGGTTATAGGAATTTTCAATTGTGAAACTCCCGCCTGAAGGTCACACAGGGTATTGGGACAGAGGCAGAAGTGGTCTGAGAAAATGACCATTTCAGTTATGCCAAAAGACCAGGAAGGAGGGCTGGGGAGGGACAGTGCCTAGAACTCACCTATTTCTGCTCGAAGTTTTCCTAAAAGAGAAAAAGGTGACACTTTTAGTTCCAGCTCAGGCACTAGATGGGGCGCCTCCACACCCAGTGCCCTGGGCCTTCCTATGGGCTGTTTCTCAGCTGCCTGGGAGTGTCCTTAGGAGGGTGAGAAGGGCACTGAGTTTGAAACCAGGAGTTCAGCGCTTTCCCTGGCTATTGTCTGGGTTCCATATTGCGGTAAAGAGAGCTGAGAACCCTGGTAGACACTGTCCACCAATACCCCAAATCAACCTAAAGTTTTATTACCGCCCCCACAGCTCTCTGCTCCTCTTCTTGGTGGCACAGTTGACAAAGCCACTCCACCCCCTGCTGAGTTGTCACTTTGTAAATCTAAAGCCACTTCCCGCCTGAATGAGGAAGGAACTAAATGTTTCGTTGAGCAGCTACTTGGTGGCTGGCTCAGTGCTGGGGACTTTCCGTAAGACTCTCCCCTTTAATCCACCCTTATGATGTAGGAGGGAGGCTGTGGTCTCCACTAGACAAGGCAATGGACGCTTGGAGAGTTCAAGTCACTGTCCGAGCTGGCTTCTAACCCAGGCTGCCTAACCCCACCAGTCAGGTTCTTTCTGCTCAGCCAAGTGGGCTGAAGACTTTTCTCACTTGGGAGAAGAGGTAACAGTATACTTGGGATGAGGTCAAGGGGAGAAGATCCCACCAACATCCCCCCTGACGTACTCCAAGCCCTCCTGGCTGCTTTACCCTCTTAGGAATGGGGGTGGGGGATTGGAGGTCCTGCTGGCTTTGGCTTTGAGAGCACTTGGTGGGGGGAGAAGTCTCCGAATGGAAGCTCTGGGCACAAGAGAGCTCCTTCGATAGCTGAACCCGAGTCCTCTGTGTCGAATGGAAAAGCAGGAGGAAACAACTTTCAAACACCTACTCCATGGTAGGGACTTTTACTCACAGGATCTTTATTTAAACCTCCTAATAGCACGGTCCTGCCTGATTCTGAAGCTCACACTCCCCCAGGTGCTTGAGCTGCTAGGGCCGGTACAGGGCCCAGAAGATGGAAGATTAGACCTGAGCTCTGCCACTTAAAAGCTGAGTCAGCTTGAGTAAGTCTCTGAACCACGCCAGGCCTCAGTTGCCTCTTCTGTAAAATGGGGTCCTGTTATCTAAGTGATATTTACATTTGGTAAGATGCCAAACTCGTCATTACAGAGTGAGTTCTGAACCCAGAAGTCACTCAAGAGTAAACATTAGCTGACCAAGCTCCAAGAGGCCAGGTCACTTCGGGGGAGGGTGCCACCCCGCCTCCAGCCCGTACCTCTCAGTCTGCGCTGCAGGCAGAGGAAGACAAGGCCCACAGTGATCTGCAGGAGGAGCACAGGCAGAACCGCGATGAGAACCAGCACTCCGGGGTTGATCCAGTAGAAGGGATCTGAAAGGCAGAACCGGCATGGCCCCGCGCTGTACCCTCGACTCCCAGCCCCATGCCTGGGGCTCCGTTAAGTCAGGTTGAAGAAAGGAACAGTATCACCAAGATTCAAAGATGAAGACTTAGAGCTGACATCTCAAGTCACCTGTCACCTGACTGAGCTTAGTTAAAGGAAAAGTGGTTGTTTCCAGGAAAGTCCAGTGGCTTAGAATGATAGGAGTCTAGTCTCTGTATTGGGCTGGTCCTGGAGAGTTTTAAGACCCACAGAAGGGACTTAGATCTGATCCTCCAGGCCAGGGGGTACCTTGAAAGACTCCATGCTGAGGAGTGACAAGATCTGATTTATCGACTGCAGGACTGGGGAGCGGGGGACGGAGATCAGTTAAGAGGCCATGGTCATAGTGAAAATAAAAAACACGAGCCTGAACTAAGACAGCGATGGAGGTATAGGAAGTCAAGGGCATCGGTGAACTTAAACAGGAAAAAAAACATTTATTTTCAGTAACTTTTAAACTGAAATTTAGTGTTTCTTTCAATTGTGTTTGTAGGCAACCCCCCACAACAATGTGAACAGAACTTGAGAATTCGTCATTCCTAAAAATCAGGTATTTTCATATCACATCAGAATTGGTGCAGAAATCTCAAAATACCACTTAAGTTCAACATTTTGAAATTACACTAAGCAAGCTTGACAAAATAAATCAAACCTGAATCTGACTATGCGTATTCTAATCTATGAGTTTACAGGAAATCCAGGGTTTGAAACACCGTCCAAACAGCATGGGAATCAAATCAGCAAAATCTAAACCATCGGAAAATCTACAGGGCAAAAACCAACCCGTGGATCTTGTCTGGATCGGATTCAAGCAAACCCAATTGTAAAAATACATTTATAAAACAATCAGAAAAATGTGAGCACAGACAGAGTATTGGTAAATGTCTGTTAAAGATGTCATTATAGTATTTGGGGTGTTTTGTTTTGTTTTGTTTTGTTTTGTTTTTAGACTTTTTCTATTTCAGGCGTACATTCTTGAGGATTTAGAAATGAAATGATAATGCTGCCTAGGATTTGCCTGAATGTTTCAGTTGGGGAGGATGGTAATGAGTGGAGTCAAATGAGACAGGTTGCCGGTCCTTGGGTCATAACTGTTGCAGTCAGGTGATGGAAACCTGGAGGCTCATTATAGTAATCTCTCTACTTCTGTATATGTTTTAAGGTTCATAATGAAGAGTTTAAAGAAAGGATTACAGACAACTAGGAATAAAACCACAAAAATGAGTGCTTGCTTCGGCAGCACATATACTAAAATTGGAACGATACAGAGAAGATTAGCATGGCCCCTGCGCAAGGATGACACGCAAATTCGTGAAGCGTTCCATAAAAAAAAAAAAAAAAAAACCACAAGAAAAATATGAAAGTTGGAAAGAAAGATTAGAAACTCTTTAGAGAAAGAAAGGAGATAATTACACCTGAAACTTGGCAATCATATAGTTACTGCATTTCAGCCCTAAATTTGCCTCAGCTTCCTGAATCCCCAGGCTAGGTGGGTGGTCCATTGTTTACTCCTAAAACACTCTTTTTTAAAAAGACTCTTAGGCATGGAGATTATGACAGGAGGAAGGTTGGAATGTGGAAACCAACCCAAAGGAAAACTTGGACAAGTTTGAGAAAGACTCCCTGAGGCAGGTTTGTTTTTTTGTTTTTTGGGCTTTTTTTGTTTTGTTTTGTTTTGTTTTGTTTTGCTTTGTTTGATGGTGGGGATAGGGAGTTATTAAGGTAGGAAGTTGCTGAGCAGGAATGAGGAAAATCTGCAAACTGGAGAGGTCCTCAATATCAGACATCTTGCCAGGTAAAAATAATCCCCCAAAGAAAACAGCTGTGTGGAGAACATTCTGTGACACACAAAGCTATTTTCATGTCCCTGAAATACGTCTCTAGAAATAGTTCTTTGTTATCCCGCATACAATGCCATCTTCTGGTCCCAGCACTGCAACTGGAGCCCTGGCGATACTAAAGTGACCGATTGTCTGATGTTGAGCTACAGGTCAGGTGAAGGGAAAGGAAAATGACCTGAGGTTCCGGCCTCCCAAGAGTTTTTGCAACTAAGTTAGTTTTGCAATTAACTTTCTTTTCTTTCTTCCTTTTCAATGAAAGTACTAGGAATTGAACCCAGGACCCCCTGCATGCTAAGCATGCGCTCTACCACTGAGCTGTACCCAGCCCCTCCAAATAGCAATTAACTTTCAAAGCTCCGGCTCCACCCACTTCCCCTTGTCCAAATCTTAACCCTTCCGGGGTAAAACAAAAAACAAAAAAAATGCCCAAGTCATCCATAGCACAAGACTTGCTGAAAACGAAATTCTAGAGAAAGGAAGCAGTGGAGATAAAACCCATAGGTAATATCTCTTTCTATGATTATATTCAGATATTTGTTTCACTTGTTTACTTCACTTGGACTGTATTTAGAAGAACAGGAATATGTTCTTCAGTAATACTCCTTGTCTAATAAAACACCACAAATACATCAACTGAGGGATTCATTGTACTAGAATTTGATCAATTTGACTCGTTAGGAATAAGGCTTTTTTTGTTGAGTAACAAATAAACAAAAAGACAGTCTAAAGCAAAACAAGAAGGGGAAAAGTCCACTTGGATACTTTGATTAATTTTCAGATTACTCATATTCCCCTCCAGTAGCACAAAATAATCCCAAATTGATTACTTTGGATTTTGCTGCCTATCTTTACCATTTTTTCTATTTAAAATTTAAAAAAATTCTCTGTATGTACTCACAAATGTACATATTATACATACTTTTACATAAATGGATACATATGATCATATGGATAAAATTATGGCCTTTTTTCTTTTTTGGTTAGATCACACCCCATCCTCCCTCCTTTCCCCCATGGTGAATTAGCTTTCTTATGGATATCTTTTTATATATTTCTCTGATCTATAAAACATAAGCTTTTGTCTTTGTTCTCTGCATTCTGTAGCTTGCTTTTATCACTCAACAATATCTTTGGGATACCTCCAAGCCGGTGGTATGGCACTAAAACAAACTTTTAATGGCTGCATGATATTCACTGTATGGATAACTGTTTATTCAGTCACTTCCCAACTCGTGGGCATGGACTCTGATTCTGGTTTCCTTCCCATGCTGAATAATGATGCAGCGGACATTGTGTGTGTCTGAATTCCCAGGTACTGATGTGCATACCTCTATGGCGTGGATTTCCAGGAGTGAGGTGTTTGGATTGAAGGATCTCATTTCAGTGGAGAGGATGATTGAAGTCTCAAAGGGAGGTCTTGGCCACTCAACAGATCATACCTACTAATATTCGCACTACTCACCTTCCACTTTCAATTCCATCGCTGCCTCCTCTTGGTAAGAATGATCTCGGAAGAAGCAAGTGAAACCTCCTTCATCTGAGAACCTGACTTTTCGGATCCTGAGGGTCACCTTCCCCTCCCCGATGGTCTCTTTCAGCAGCTCTGTGCGGCCCCGGTATTCAGGCGCCTGCTCTTCATCTTGGTCCTTGCCACTTCGGTAGAGATGAACCACCCTGGAGAAGGGGGGCCGGTACCACCCCACCTCCATGCCTGTAGCATTCTTTCCTGGAGATATGCGACAGGGCAGTTCCGCTTCATCCCCCACCAGAGCTCGGATGGGATGCCCTGGTCCGATTACTCTGAACTGTCCTGTCCAATACGCCAAAGAAAAGAAACTGGGCATCAGAGGAAACCTTGACAAACAAGCATGTCGTGGGAAGGGTTGCTTCCAAATAGGGAAAGAAGACACTTGATCAAAACAGGGCAAGAAGAAGACACTTGATTTTTAAACAGGATTTCGGGGGGGGGGGCGGAGAGGTAATTAGTTTTATTTATTGAATTACCTTTTTAATGAAGGTGCTGGGGATTGAACCCAGGACCTCATGCATGCTCAGCATGCGCTCTGCCACTGAGCTATTTCCACCCCCTGAATGCATGTTTTAAATAGCATTCTACAGCCAGAGAAGAGTTCATTTTTTTCTTAAAGGTCTCTGGTTATAGAGATATTGTGAGTGCCCTGGATAGAACATTCTAGCACGTGGTCATCCCAGCCTTTAGGTCCCACCTTGGAATATAGCCTCCCTCTTCAGATATGGCCAAATTGACCCTTATTCTCCCCTTAAAGGTTTTGCTTTGGTCACTTCTCTGCCGCCCCCTCTCCATCACTTCTCAGCCCTCAAATTCTCCTCTGAGATCTTCCACCCTAAAGGTGGCTCTCTTTCCTTCTTTTTTTCCTCTGTATCTTCATCCCTGGTTCAGCTCCTGGACCCTGCCCTGTACATACTCCCAGTCTTTTTTTCCTCTGTGGGATGTCTCCTCATCAGATTTGGAGCTACTAGAAGATGAGGCTGTATTCTCCACTAGACCTGCAACAATTTCCCAAGGCCATGCATGGCCTGGGCCTCCTCTGATAGGTGGCTCCCTAAGGTTGGAAATACGTCTTTTGACAGCAGAGCTCCTCTATAAAAACTTACTAGTGCGCGATTGTGCAGAACAGAACTCCAAACATGGCAAGACACTACGACTCAAAACAAACATTTATGGAGATTTACCATGGGACAGGCATGACTAAGCACAGTATAGACCTCATCTCACTGAACCCTGACAGCAACTCCCAGAGGCTGTTATTATGATAGTCCCCATCTGATAGGTGACAAACCGAAGCTGGAAAGATAGGTAAGAGAGAGTTCAAGAAGAGCCTTCAGTTAAGGTCTTGTGATGGAGTTGGGGTCCCTTCTGCAGGCTGTAGGGAACCCCTGCAGGTGTCTGAGGGGAACCCTGTCAGCACATCTACATTTCGGAAAGACAACTTGTATAGCAATTTGAGGATGAGTTGAAGGAGGTGAGCCCAGAGAACTAGTCTTTCTATTTTCAGGAACTCCCAGGGCAGGAATAAAGATAAATCTTACCTGCGGAGCTGGAAGATAGCTGGAGGAGGAGGAGGAGGGATGGGAGGCAGCTGGGCAGAGAGGCGCTCATTAAACTTGCCATCACTGCTGTCAGTGGGGACAGGGAGCCCCTGCATCAGGGTCAGGCTAAGCAGAGGCCCTCAGGGCACATGTCCCCTACCGCTGAAAAAAGCCCCAGGGGAGGATGGGGAGGGCAGTGCTGCCCGGGGGCCCTGCCTCCTCCCCGCAGAGCTGCAGCTGTGCTCCCAGGAACAGCCCCGAGTCATCCTTGCCAGGCACTTACACAAAAGGGCTACAGACGAGGGGATGACCAGGGCTTGCCTGCCCCACCCCCTCAGAGCTGCGGAGCAGAGGCTGCCTGGTACTGCGCCTTCCTCCCCCGCTCCCTCCTGGTGGCCCAGCCTTCAAAGGGGCTTCTAGGATCTGACCTGCTGGGATGGACCGTTCACTGGACCTCAGGATGAGGCTTGCCCATGTGATCTGTACCCTTCAACCCCTCTTCTCTAGGTATTAGCCAAGGGAGAGGGAACTTTGTTGGATTTTTTTTTTTTTAAAGAAGGAACATTTAGACTTGGTTTCCTGTTTCTAACTGTTTCATAACTGTCATCACCAGGTCATTCTTCTTGGTGTCTGACCTCCCACTGCAAGTGCAAATGCCCCTTCTTGTGTTCAGAGGTGTCATGGGTTGCTTGGGCTTAGCTTCTCGGTCCCAAGGAATATATTTAGGAAAATCATGAATTGAATGTCAGGAGTCGATGGCCACCTGTGCTCAGAGGGACAAACATGAAGAAAGGACGATCCGCACAGTCAGCAACTGTCAGTCAACTCAGGCACCGAGGATGGACCAGCACCAGGATGCGGGCATCACTCTCTCTGGTTTCCTCAGTGTCTCAGGGGGAGTAAGATCTGGGATGGAAATATGACCTTCTCCCTTATCATCCTTTTCCCCAGACTCAGCTAATCACTGAAGGATGAGACTAGTACCAGCACCAAGTTTGAAAAATATAGAAATACAGATATTTGCCAGTTGTAAAATAAGGATGTTGCATCCAAAAAAAAAAAAGTCAGGACAGACTATTTATTTATTTATTTTGAGGATGGACAATTTAAAGCCATGTTGTCCAATACTGGTCAATCACTGGTCACAAGTGACCATTTAAATTCAAATTAAATAAAGTTAAAAATTCTGTTCCTTGATTGCACAGAAGCCATGTTTCAAATGCTCGGTAACACATAAAGCTAGTGGTTACTGCATTGAACAGCACAAATACAGACCATATCCATCATCAAAAAAATTATATCGGGTGGCACCGCTCAAGGGCTAGGAACATGACTGGGACATAGATCTTCTGCTTTTGTCTGTGATGAGCACGAGGGGCTAGAAGGCTGGACTCTGGTCAGCTGAGTTTGGGAGTTGTGTGTTCACTTTTCTCTGCAAGGCAGCCGGAGTTTGGGCACAAGAAGGCTGGCTCTTCTGGAGGGTGAAAGTCAAAGTCTGGAGGATGAATTAGGTGGGAAGAGGACTCTCTGTGCATGCCTGATTTCCTCTCCAGTGGGGATTCTCTCCTTCCAGAACCTAAAATAGCCTGTGGTGTTCTTTCTCTGTGATACAAGTTCAGGTTCAGGTAAGAGATCCATGCACAAGATGCTTTCCTGGGCAGCGTTTGGGGTTGTAGAGTGCTCAAAATTGTCCAGCACTAATCCAGTTGTCAACAGCTGGATGGGAGATTAACATGGAGTGGAGGGTTGGGAGAGCAGAGATGGGGAGGGGCTAGCTAACCAAAGCCACTTTGGAGAAATTACAGCATTTGAAACAAAGAAACCAAAACCAAAAGCACCCCACCTTATTAAAAGCTTCTAGGTGCCGCTGTTCTAAGTGATTTGCACGTATTAACTCGTTTAGTCTTCTGACAGCGAATCAAACATTAAATTATTATCATTCTGATTTGACAGATGAGGAAATTGAGGCACAAAAGAAATTGTCACCTGCCCAAGCTCAGACCGGGGGTGGCAGAGCTGGGATTTGAAGCCGGGCATCGTAGCCCCAGCACTGGTACTCACAGAGACTACACTACTCACTCTGAAGAGCTTGCCTCACGTACCTCCATGCTGTCAACTGCCTCACATCTCTGGAAAAGGGATGGATTTCTGGAGTTGGGGCAAGCTGACCCTTGGATGACATGGTCTCTGGGCAAAGATGAAGTAAACAAGGGAAGGGGCCAGAGACCACCAGCAAAAACGAAGCCAGTGGTGTGTCATTTACAGAAATTCGGGTGTAGGAACATCTGCGTTTTGCTGGCCGTGGAGCATGGTGTGGATGTGTCTAAGAGGTTAGACCGCCCTGTGTGGTTGGTCAGGCTGGTCATTTCCTTCAACACTTAAATATTACTTTAGTTTTATACAGGGGGCATGGAATAGCTCAGTGGAAGAATGCACGCTTAGGATACAGGAGGTCCTGGGTTCAATCCCCTGTACCTCCATTAAAATAAAAAAGCTCTATAGTAGCTTTGTGTAGCAAATGCAAATATTCTCAGGTTGTTTCTTGCTCCTCAGTAATTTCCATTTAATCTACATCTCTTGCCCTGTCTGATAACAGGCCCTGTACATAGTCATGTATTCAAAGTTGACATAATGGAAAAATGATAATGTGTATGTTAATTAACACACTATCCATATGTGAAATATTAAGCTCTCAATAAATGGGAGCTTACCTAAACAGTTACCCAAATGCATAAGCTTTTCCGGATAATGTATAAATATGTATTATTCACTGTTCTGCTTCTTGTGTTGTTTACTTATTAATGCATAATTCCACATTAATACAAAATATAGCTTTTTTTTTAAACTTTAAACTTGGATTCTTATGTATTTGTTTATTTGGTTGTTCATTTGCTTCTGTTTCCAAATCCAAAATGAATAAAATGACATACTTTAAAAATCTTTCAGCCAACTTGTTTTCTCTGAATCCTTCCTCATATGTGCCGCTAGAGGGCGCCCCAGGAGAAAGTCCCTGCATGTGAGGACTGATCCATTCTCCCTCCCTTTTTAACATAAATGGTAACAACAATTTATCTTGGAGACAATCTACGTCAATACATAAGGAACAACCTTGTTATTTTATACAGCTACACAGTATTTTATGGCATGAATGTGTCCTACTTATTTAACTAGTTTCCCAGGACATTTAGATTTTTAAAATATCTATTTTACTAGGTTAAATACACATGCATTCAGTCAATTTAAATTAATAAATACATAACAGAAAATGTTATGTGTCAAGCTTTATATTAGCCTCTGATTATAAAAGTTTCAGAAACAAGTTTCTTGCTTTCATGAAAGTTATATTCCAGTTATTTGTGCCTATATTCTAGTTACATGTTACCCGAGGGCGCAAGTCAATGCGTATTAGGCAGTTATTTTCAATCTTTTTGCTCTTACATATAATTTGACAATAAATATCAGTCTATTAGGGACACCTACATCATTTGAGAGGCCGGGCACAGAATAAAACTATGTGGCCCCTTGTTCAAATAGCAGAAAAAGAGTCTTTCCTTTCTTCTGTGGTTTCTTTCTTTTTTTTAAGAAGGGGAGGTAATTAGGTTTATTTATTTACTTACTTAAATTTTTTTTTAATTGAAGTATAGTTGATTTACAATGTTACTTTCAGGTGTACAGCAAAGTGACTCAGTAATATATATGCATTTTTTCTTTTCAGATTCTTTTCCATTATATGTTGTTATAAGACACTGAATATAGTTCCCTGTGCTGTACAGTAGGTCCTTGTTGTTTATCTATTTTATATATAGTAATATGTGTCTGTTTATCCTTATCCCCTAATTTATCCCTCCCTGCCTTTTGGTAACCACAGTTTATTTTCTATGTTCTCTACTATCTTTTAAATGGAGGTACTGGGGAATTGCACCCAGGACCTCCTGCATGCTAAGCATGTGCTCTACCACTGAGTTGTACCCTCCTCTCTCCCCTATCTTGGTTTCACATCGTGGTCATGTCGGCTTTGTTTTTGTTTTTGCTATTTCATGTCCTGTTCTTTCAGGTGCAAGGGTATTTAGGGGAGTGAATGCAGGCCTTCCCAAGTGCCTGGGGTCCTGCCTGTCAACTTGTCAAGAAGGGGTCTCCTCTCCCCTGTGCCCAGGCCCCTACTAGGAGAGAGAGAAGCACAGAGGGTGGCAGTGGTTCCCTCGGGGAGTTGGAAGTATCTGAAAACCAGTTTTGGAGAGGCTGAGAGGCACAACCAAGCTTGAACATTGGCTCCAAGCCCTCAGCACGTGTTCTATCACCCCATCGAACTTCACTTACAACACACAAATTGATAGATAAAACTATTAAAAATTTCAAGATAGTGACACAGAGCATTAGCACCCAAACACAGTATCCCCTTCTAAGCAAGGGGCCCTCTGTGACTGCTTTGGTGGGAGGCCCATGAAGTTCACTGCCTTCTACACTGGTGGAGTCGTATACTTTGCACAGGTGGGTACATGATAGCTCAGCTTTCTCCTCTGTAAGTGGGGGATACTGACATCTACCTCACTAAGGCAGTCAAGAGAATCACATGAATGAGTCCATGTGGACTGTGAATGTTACCCAGTAAATAGTTGTAAGTGCTCACATTAGCCCTCACTTGCAGGGATTTTTCTTCTAGAGCTCCCTCTAGTGGTATAAATATCAGGAGGAAATTGATATTTTCTTTTCTACTTTTGTGGCACTATTTTCATAGTTTTTGTGTGTTTCAATTGGTCTGTAAATTCCATGGCGATTCAATGATTGATAGACGATGAAATGTCTAATTTTTACCCCCTTAGTTTCATAGGCCTTTTCCTAGCTGTAGGATCTTACAAGAGTATACATTTTCCTTTCCCATCTTTTTCTCACTCCTCCTCGTCTTTTTTCCATCTCCCTGACGCCTTCATCTTTCGCCAGCATCTCTGCAGTATCCTGCGGGTGAAGGTCTGGAAGACCCTCCCAAGTCTGCCTCGCAACTGCTGACGTAACGGCTTCCCCACCGAGAATTGGTTGCCAGGAGCCTTTGTGGGCGGAGAATAAGGCGGCGACTACACATCCTCAGGAAAAAGCCAGGCGCCTGCAAACGGCGGCGCAGTGACATCTAGTTCCAATAGGCAAAGCTTTTCTTGCCCTTTTGCTTCAGAACCACTGACCTTGGTTACCTGCTTTCCTCCTCTGTCTGCTTTGGTCCAATGCTTTAGTCCAGCCTGGACGAAGGAGAGTTAAAATGTTGCGGGGCCAATATAGCAGGAGAGGGAAGACCTAGGTGGCTTTTCTGGCCCCTGGCCCAGTCTCTGAAAACATCCACCTGTGATGGCTCTTTGGTCACTACGCGATTGCTCCGACACGAGGAAAACACGATGGTAGCTATTTTGGAGCTGGGCGACTGTCATTTTGCCCATCATCTTGGAGCCTGTCCATTACAGTCCTTTCCCCTTCTCCCCCCAACTCTTAGCAGAGGAAACTATATGAAGAGAGAATTCTGTAGTCTCGAATTCTTTCAGGACTCCTTATATCCCTATTCCAGAGTATGGAGGACCCTGCATTTTCACATATAACAGGATTTATAGAAGCTTGGATGCTCAGATGCAGATTCCAGCTCCACTCAGCTGACTGATGAACATGTCAGACTCCAGTTGACTGTACCCTGGGCTTGGACAGATAAGACCTGTGACCTTGAACAGATAAAGAAACCTCAGTTGCTTTAACTGTAAAATGATGATTATACCACCCATCTCATGGAGTTGAACTGAGAACTGAATGAGACAGGGTGCCTAACGTGCTTAGATTTGTGTCTGGCTTTGGGTGTCTGGGCGTAGAAAGTCAGGCTCACAGGACCAGGACCCAAGTCTTTCTCTTGGTGTCATCTTCCCTTCTGCTCTAGGAAAGGAATCGGAAGCAATCCCTTTTCTGTGTATATTCCCAGGGATGCTGATGCTTCTGGAACTATGGCCCCAGCTGCTCAAGAATCCTCCAACTGTCAGATGAGAAGACAGAGGTCCAGATTTTTTTTTTAATTGAGTCCGATCAAATTGACTCAAACTTGGACTTCCTTGTTGAGTGAACTTTATGACAGCCATTTTGACCAACCGGAGCAATTTGGTTCCCACTTGCCCTTGGTTCTCAGCAGCGTTCTGAATGGTTGGTACTGCCAAGTCACCTGATAAAGGAGGCATGTGTAGTTATAGTTTTGTCTCAGAAAAAAATGTCACGGAGGGGAGGATATAGCTCAGTGGTAGAGTGCATGCTTAGCACACACAAGGTCTTGGATTCAATCCCCAGTACTTCCATTAAATAAATAAATAAACCTAATTACCTTCCCCCTCCCCAAAATAAAAGAAATAAAATGTTATAACCTATTCCAGAACAAATAAAAAGAAGACAGACCATTAAAAAATTGATCCATCTTTTAAAAAAATGTTATGGAGGGGGAAAAATGATTATGTTAATATATTTAACTGTAGGATGTTTAATATACTTTTTGAAATCATTGGTTCAGTAACTGACTTACTAACAGTCACAGAAATCTAACCAGCTCAGTTTGTCTGTTAAGGCTGTTCCCTTACGGGAGGACAAGAATTTTGAAAGGTGCCAGTAAACTATGAAGGGGACTGGGGCCTTAAAATTACACATGCCTCCTTTATCGGGTGTTGGATGTGGAGACGTGTGTCTAGGGGTAGGGTGGGGTAGACATGGGTACATGAGTTTTGTGTTGGTTATGGTTACACTTCTGGTGTGGCCTTGAGATATCATGGTGATTTCTACTAGATCTGCTTGGCTTTCTGCCTAACTGGGGTTAAACAGGGCTCCGCACTATTGTATTCAAATCAAGGCTAGGAAACTGCCAGAAACGAGGCATTTCCTTTTTCTTTCTTTTTGGTTTTGGGGGGAGGAGGGTAATTAGGTTTACTTATTTTTATGTAGTTATATTTTAAATGGGGCTACTTCAGACTGCACCCAGGACCTCGTGCAGGCAAAGCACACATTCTACCACTGAGCTATACCCTCCCCTCTCCTTTTTATTTCATATACTGTTTAATATAACTTCACGGTGAGCATATGGCCTTTATAATAATGATTTTTTTAAAAAGTTACAAAACAAACCTGCAAAGGCTCCTTAGTTGGGAAAAATAACTATTTCTGGAAGGACTTAAGTTTGCCTTGTAACTAGTGCCGTCTAGTGGTCAAATTAAGTTATTGCTCTGAGGTTGGACGCAAAGCAAACGCAGGGAAGACACCGGGGAAGTTCAACCGGGATCTGCCCCTGTGAGAGTAGAGTGGAGACGACATGTCATAGTCATTTGTCAAAGTTGTACAGAGTTTAAATTTACTGAAATATTGATCCATCGATGAACTTACATTTAGGGACTTGGTGGTGTCTAACATGCCAACATCGAATGCTAATCAATGGAAGAAATTCTAATTTTCATTCATGTGGAGTTTTTAACTTCCTCAAAACGTTTTCTATGATTGTACTTGTTCCTCTCAATAATATGCAACATAAGCAGATAAAATAGTTTTATTTCTTTTTGCAGATGATGAAATTGAGGCCAGAGGTTGTGAGGGGCCGAAAGTCCGCCAGATGGCTATTGTCAGGGTGAGACTAGAACCCTGGACTCTAGGCATTTTTTTCCCAGGTGTTTCTGCTGCAGATGGGGGTGGAGATATACAGGCTTGATTTTATATTTAGATATTTTATTGGATACCGTGACCCAGTGGTTCTCTAAGTTTTCTCTACCATTTCTATAGCTTTTGTTTTATTTTCTGTCCCTTTTTTATTGTTTGCCCCAACCTAAATTCTGTTTGGAGGTGTGATTTTTAACAACAGAATTAAATTCATGTACAATTAATTTTTTATTAATCAAATCTATTTTTTAAATTTTATTTTATTGATTTAAGTGGAAATACTGGGGAGGTACTGGGGATTGAACCCAGGACCTCACACATGTACTCTACCACTGAGCTATTACCCTCCCCTGTTTTTTTTTTTTTTTTTTACTTCAAATCTTGTTCTCTTTTACCTATGCTTTGCTGCCCTCCTTCATCTAAAATAATTTCCTAAATTATATTCCCTATGAGGCTGTCTCATAACAGAGAAAAGTAGACATGACAACATCCTAATTTAAAGTCTTTCCCCCCCACCTCTTTCTTTCTCTCTCTCTCCTCCAAGCAAGGAAACATAACCCTTGATTTGCTCTTTGTTCTTCACCACAAAAATACACGTAAAAAAGACAGTTTGTAAATAAACAAAATACATAGGTGTGCCTCACAATATGGAATAAAAATGTTCTTGCAAGCTGTGTTTTTATAAATCAAACATTTCATATTTCGTTAGATTCATATGAAGTCTAAATTGATTCCATTCTAAATATTTTCAAAATAAAGCAATTCTATTTCTAATGTATATTTTATTGAATTCACCTGGAGAAATATCTATCCACCACCCTGCGCCCCACTACCCATAAATAAAAGCAAAGCAACCTCCTTAAAAAAAAAAAAATCCCAACTATTAGTTTTCTCTAAGGCTGAAATTACTCCCAGATAGAATTTGGAGCTTGCATGACCCCTCAATGCCCACAGGAGGAAATTACTTAGGAGTTGAAATTAAGAAAAATGGCTGGAGGTGTTTAGCCTGGCCTCTTTGTGCCTCTGTTTTGAAACATTTCATCTACCTCCTTGACCAGTTTATCCATCATCCCCACCATTAACCTCTAGTTTGCTTTGTCCTCTTCCATCATAGGCCCCTAGACCTGGAAGCTGGTAAGAACCTAGCAAATTCAGGGACACTTGCTTGGTACACTTTTCCTGCTATTTAAGGTTTTCCCCACAATGGCCGTGCTTGGGTTGGGCTTAGGGAGAGAGACTTCAAAGGGCGTCATTTCTAGGGTTGAGGACAGTGAGCACAGGAGGAAGAGGAAAGAAGACACCCTGTCTTGCCTGCTAGCTGCTTGACAGCAGCCAGGGACAAGCAAGGTTTCCACTCCTTCTCCTAAGGTCCATTGTGTCTTGGTCTCCCTCTTCTTTTTATTTGTCCCCTTCCCCTGACTTGTTTGTCATTATCCAGACAGAATGACTGTTTGCCCAGCTACGGTTGGAGATTCTCCAACTTTGTCCCTATTTCATAGCAGGACCTTCCAGTAAGACCAAGGAGGAGGCTGATCTTTGGAAGGGTACTTTCTTAAGAGCAGCAAGAAAAGCAGCAAGCCCATCTTCCTGGTAGCGCCTTGCTGTGCTAGTAGTCTGACTTGGGCCACCATGCTGGCATGTGGAGGAAAACCTGTGCGTGCACCCAAAATTATACCTGTAATGCCATTGGAGGACTCTTGGGTGGTGGGAGACGGACAGAGGTCCTACCAGACTTAATGCCGGTGAGGAAGCTTCAGTTGGCTAACTGTAAGGGCTACTGGGCAGTAAGGGGAGGGTACTGGGCATCCCAGCATCATGGACAGCAACACAAGAGCATCTGCAAATAAGACAAGTAAGTAAAACTAAGGGGGAACATCCAGAAAAACACTAGAGGAGTTTTCCTGGAGAAGGACCCTGCCTGTGTCCACACCTACCCCCTGCTCCATAGCAGGACGAATATACTCTCAATGGAAATCTTACCCATGTAATGATTAGCCAGTGGTTTCATCCACAACAGCAATGCTGGTGTGCAGAGGACTCCCAGGGAGACAGACCCTGGGTGCCTGGGGGATGCTTCCCACAGCTGGTCAGCTGATGTGGCTGAGCAGGGTCATTGGAGTCAAACAAATGTTTTCTTATTGTCTTATCACGTGGGATACACTGGGCAACTTATTAAGTTCATTTGAGTTTCAATATCCCCATTTACAAAATGGAAATAACGATATTTATGTCAGTGTTATAAGGAGCAAGTGAGATAATCTAAGTAAAGCACACAGCTCCGAACTGGTTATACTAAAACAAATGCTCTTATTATGATCCTGGAACTCACAGGGTGGAAGAACCCAACCCTTTTAACTGATATCTAGAGGGTCTTTGACAAACAACAGAGACCACCAAGAGGTTAATAGGCTTGGAGAGTGGGGGGATAATTCTGCACAGTGGAGTGAATACTGATCTTTGAGCCAGAATATGTTTTTGTTAATTGATCTTTTATGAAGCTTCTAAACTGGCAAAAGGCACTGGGCACATTGTAATTAGGATAAAATGAGCACCATATTCAGGTTCCCTGCCCTCATGGGGCTTAAGATCTGGCCAGGAAGGCAGATATTAAATAAATGATTCCATAATTATTTTAGCGGGGGAGGTTATAGCTCAAGTGGTAGACTACATGTTTAGCGTGCAGAAGGGCCTAGGTTCAATCCCCAGTACCTTCTCTAAAAATAAAGAAATAAATAAACTGAATTACCATCCCTCCAAAAAAAAAACTAAATACATAATTATTTAATTACTAATGAGATAAGTGCTTTGAATGATGAATACAATACACTAAGAGAGTGCCTAGCAGAATGGGGTTGGGGTTTCTGTTAGTCTGAGGAATTCAGGGAAGGCTTCCCTGAGGAGGTGACATTTGAGCTGTTAATGAAGTGTGGGTGGGGAGGTGGAGAAGGGCATCTCCAGGCAGGGGAGCTGGGTGTGCTTGGTCCCTGAGTTGAAAGTATTTGAGCAAGTTTAAAGAATGCAATCAGGCCAGCAGTGCTGGAGCACTGTGGATGAAAAGGGGGAGGATCTGAGACCTGGGTTTGTTGCTCAGCTCTGCTATTTATTGTCTGTGTGACCTTTGGCAGGTCACTTAAACTTTCTGAGCCAGTTTTCCCATCTCACCAATGGAGATATTACCACACTGAAGCAGTCGAAAGGATTAGAGATAATGTGAGTTCTTCGTAAATTACGCACCAGCAAGGTATTATGTGTCTGTGCTGAGCTAAGTGTAATAAATACTGAAAGCATCTGAAGGTGTGTGTGAGTCATGTTGGCTTTTAGAATTTCAGAATGAAGCTTGGAAGAATAGGGAAGGAAGAGTTAAAACACAGCAGGTGTTTGTTTACTCTAGATTCCTAAAAACAGAGCTGGCTTTGCATCTGCTGGAGGCTTTCCCCTCTGCTAGGATCTGAGTGGTAATGTGGTTCTCTGGACCAGGGCAGGACCCCTCTGACCCACTGAAATAGGGTCATGATTTCCATACAGGGCCTTTATGAGGATCCTCAATGACGTTTTTAAATTTCTAGTTGGTTGCCACAGATTTGTTCATGTGACTCCAAAAAGCATCCATTTGTAAATATTTTCTCATGCTTCTGTGGTCAATTCCACCCATCCTTTTCAAATTCTGAAGTCCACAATGCTCTGAAAACCAAAAATGTTGTTTCTAATCCATTTGGTGGCAAAACCTGGCCTGACTTGCAGCCACTTTGTGGCAAAGCCAGAGCTGAGCTGGTTACAGTCTTTATTTACTCCACCTAATGTTAACAGTCATGCATTTCACTGCAGAAATATCACTGTGCTTACTGTGGGCTCGAGGCCTGCATGTACACATCAGACAATGGAGCTCTCAGCACTCCGCAGTTTCTCATAGAAAAATGTGGGTGATGTGTCTGTTTACTCTGAGTAACTATTTGGAGAGTGTGCTAGCGTGCTCAGAACAAGTGAGAATCACTAGAGATACCTGAACTGGACATATCGGGAAAGACAATCTGTTGCAGCAAAATGAACAAGCAAAAAAATCCTCCCAACCAATGTCCTACGTGCATTATAATGTGTATGTTTTTTGAACTGGTATGAATAATTATGTATAGATATTCATATCTGGTATATACTTAGTTATATTTAATTAAACACAATACTTGTTTATTTTTAAATTCTTCAGAATCCAATTGTCTTGTAGTGTTCCAGGAGTAGAAATACTAAGTTTGTTTATGCAAGTTAGAAGGACAATCTCACCATTTTCTTTTTTGTTACTCAGGTTACTTTTTTTTTGTTAGGTTAACCTAGCATTTCATTACATTGTGTTCATTCATTATTATAGGGGGTACCTCATTATTATAGGAGGTACTGGGGATTGAATTGAACCCAGGAACTTGTACATGCTAGGCATGCCCTCTACCATTTGAGCTATGCTATCTCCCATATAATGTGGCTATTTAATTTCATTGAAGTTTTGTGAACTCCAGACCGAACTCCCCTGTATGTGCCTGAGTGAAGTCCAGCATGTAAATAACATCATGTTTGAATTTTAAATCTGTGTCTCATACATTTTTCTGAATAGCAAGAGCTGTGTAGGACTGAAAACCGAACCTTCCACCCTGATGTAAGAGAGCACAAATATCCTCCCTCCACGTGGACCACTGCTGCTTCAGATGGGAAGACAGAACTGACATACAGTTCTGACCTTTGTTAAAGGATGCCTTGGGGTGGGAGTTCGGTGAGAGAAGTACCTCAAAACAAAGTCTCTGAATGCATTAGAACGAATCTGGAAACAAACTAAAAGACTTGAATTCAAATATTGACCGTTGATTGTATAGCTGGTGTCCTTTGATGTGCTTCTGAATTTCTCTAATCACAGTTTACTTGGTGCCAAAATTAGAACATTGATATCTACTTTGCACTGTTCTGTGAGAATTAAATTAGATATCCCCTAAAAGCACCTCGCATCTAGCAGATCATCAATAAATTAAGCGATTTGGTTATTATGTTTTTAGGGCTTATGAGGTGTTAAGTTCTGGGCTCTTTGCTCTCAGGGTTGGATGGAAGACAGAAGACAAGGCAGAAAAGAGGAAAGGAAGTGGAAGTATGGGAGATAAAGTGAATGAGGACATTGGTCGTTCTCAGGTAATCTGAGTGGGAACTCCATCATCTCTATGAAAAATAGTCAAAAAATTACGAAAGGAGGTGGTGCCGCCAAAGGCAGAGCATACAGGAGTGATGAACACATTTTGTATTCTGCTTTTTTTCAAACTCATATTTTCTCAGTGAATGTCATTAGATACTCTTTTAAGCATGTTTTTATAACTACTCCTTTGAACAGATACATTCCAATCTATTGAATCAGTACTCTGTGATTTGGACATTAAGGTTGTTTCTCTTTCTGATTTAGCATCAGCAGTGTGGCAATGAATGTCACCAAAAGAATTTTCAATTTCATAGAATCATAGATTCCTCTTTTCCAGGGGGGATGCCATCCCTCCAACTCTCTCAGTTCAGCAGAGTAAAGGAGTCAGGGCTTCAGGGAAGTCAGAACCAGTTTCCAGAATGAAAGGCTAGATGAGGACCTTGAGAGCTTGTCTGTGGGCTCCTGGGGGAGAATGCCTCCTCAGATACTCCCTGTGGAAAGACCCAGTTGGGTCTAGGAAGGGTGTCCTCTGGGCACTCAACCTTGCCAGGACTACCCAAGAGCACGGAGGGAGGGTACCCCGCTGGCCAGACAGTTGAATTAGCCCATAAACTGGGCACAGTCAGGAAACTCCTCTTTCCAAAGCAGTCTGAGAAAATTCTCATCCATATGGTGTTTCTTTTTTTCCCCTGCTGTCAATAACTTTATTTTAGTTGGCACCTACATTTTTGGGTTCTACCCTGCATGAAAAACACAGTCCACTCAGAAGAGGGGTGGTTATTATTTTGAGTGGTTAGAAGTCTTGCCCCACTCTCTTCTCTTCTGTCCATTTTTCTGGCTCATTAATCATTCCCTAGGGAAGAGTTTGAAGATTAGTGGGCTGTCTTTTTTAATTATAACAATGGAGGGGGGCACTATGGGCACTTATGGGCAGGGCAGGGGAATAAGATATTCTTCAAAGGATAGCCTGCATAGTGAAGAATTGTCTCTCCTCCAGATTCTCAAATGTCCCCTAGGACATTCATGTAGGTGAAAACTTGTTTTTAATTATCTGAGCCTAGAATTTAATAGTTTAAAAAAAACCATGGTTTTACTATACAATGAGCTTTCTAGGAAGGCAATTACAGTTCTGTGCAAATTTAGGGAAGATTGACTTTGCTACCCAGAGTTGCTCAACATTTCCTTAAGTCATTTCATTGATGGCAACATGCTGGAAGGTGTTGAGTCACCCACTCAGCACCTGTATCAGCCTGTATTTTAGCAGTTCCAGCCCCGCGATTCTGGAGAAGTGTCAGCATCTGCCTACTTCGTTATGACTTCAACACTCACACGGTAAAATACGGTTATGCTATTTTACTATAGATTACCTTTTTTCTTATGTTACAGACAGGGAAGCATGTTGATTTTGTTTTTCAAAGTTACATATGTAGGTACTTTAGATCATCTCTGAGTTTCAATTCAGCGCAGTAAAGGAGTCACTAAAAGATGTTTGAAGGCCTGAAGGCTGAGAACCTCAGTTCTTATCAATCTCACAGTATTTGGCTTTTCCCCACTTCTTTCCCAGGACAAGGCAGAAAGCTTTTTTTTTTTTCTTAAATCTTCCCCCAGAAGGCGCCCACTATCTTCTCACTCCCATGAACAACACACACGCAGATACAGACAGACACACTCGTACACCTTCCATCACCAGACAGCAGGCCGCAGCTCAGGAACTGCCCAAAGGCCTGCATTTCCACCACTGTCTCTGGAGCTGCCAGTTCTGCCCTAGTCAAGAAGTACTGATTGCTAGGCCTTGCTGGAGTAGAAAAGAGAATGCTGGCTCCTGCCCACTTGGAGGCTCGCTATTTTTCTCTTGCCTTTTTTTCTTTCTTTTTTTCCCCACTCCTACTTCAGTGTCTCTCCTCGATGCTACTACCCCCCCATCTCTGAGCATTTTCTCCCCAAAGCAGGCAAGCAGCAGTGCTCCTGGACCCACGGAGCCGCTCTGGTCTCCAGCTCTCTCTTCCCCATCCAACTGCGGTCGCGCGGAGGTGGCACCTGGCCTTCACCCCATCTCCTCCCCGCCCCTCCCCCGTCTGACCCTGGATTCTCCTTTCTCTCCCACCCATCTCGTTCTCCTCTCGGCCTTCGGCCTCGGCTTATCTCATCTCACCCCAACCAGAGCTGCCTTCTTTGTGCCACTGTCTTTCTCCACCTGCATCCCAGATTCCCGGTCTCAGCGCCAGCTCCTCCGCCTTTAGCTGGGGCTCCCTCGCCCCCACCCCAGCTCCCCGCGGTCTAGTCCCCGCGCGTGTGTGCTTGTGCACCAGTGGCCCTCGCTCCTACCTCGGAGCCCAGCTCCTCGGCCGCCTGCCCCCCCAGCTCCCCCGCCCCGCGCTGTGGGCGGTCCAGGGCGGGGCCGGGATCCGGGGCGGCTCCCGGGGCTCGGGTTGTGGGAGGTGCCCTCTCCCAGGCCCCCCTCCCGCTTGCCCCCGCCCCATCTCCTCCCGCACCCTCCTCCTTCCCTCCGCCCAGGAGCTTTCCCCGGTCCCCGGCGCCGCCTCCTTCCCTCCCGGCTCCCCGCTCCCGCGGCCACCGCCGCCCCGGGGAAGGAGAGACGGGGGTGGGGTTTAGGGGAAGCGAGAGAGGAGGGAGATACCCTTGCCGGGCTGGAGCCCGGATTCGCCGGGAGGAGGGACGGGAGGAGGGGAAAGGTGGAGGAGAGAGGAGGGGGGAGTGGGGAGGAGCGGCCGGGCCTGGGGCCTTGAGGCCCGGGAGAGCCGGGGAGCCGGGCCGGCGCGCCGAGGTAAGAGCTAGGGCCCCGGGGGAGCGGGGCTCGGAGAGGGGCGCGCGGGGAGGGCCGAGGCGGGGACCGCGGGGCTGGGGGAGAGGTGGGGCGGTGGGGACGGCACCCGGGAGCGGCGAGGCGGCCGATCCGGGGAGCGTGGGGATGCCGGGCTCGGGCGAGGCGTGGGGGCCGGGGTAGAGGAGGTGGTGAGAGGTGGAGTCCCGGGAGGGTGGAGGGGCCGAGGGAGGCAGGAGGAGGGTGGGGACTGGCTTTCTCTCCTCCTCTCCCCCCACCCCGCTCCGGGCTCCGCCCCCGCCTCCTCCGCGGGGCGCTCTCCCGGTCCCCGGGCTGAGCCGGGTCGGAGCCTTGGAGGCCACCGGAGGGAGGCCGGGCCGCCTCCTGGGTCCGGGCCGGCGCCGGCCGGGCTCGGTCCGGTCCTCACGGCCGCCTCTCACTCAGATGCTGCTGCTGTTGCTGTCGCTGCTGGCGCCGCTCTTCCTCCGCCCCCCGGGCGCGGGCGGGGCGCAGACCCCCAACGCCACCTCCGAAGGTGCACCCTTCTCCCGCGACCTCGGGCACCCCTCCACCCCGCTTCCCTTTTCGTGCACCCCGTCTCCTATCTTTCAGCCCGACATAGCATCCCGGCCTGGCAACCCCGTCTGCTCAGCCCCACTTTACTACTCCTGACCTCCTTTCTCTCACCCCACATTATTACCCAGCACGCCTTTTCTCTGCCCCCATCACTACACCAGGCCACCCTTCTGTGACCCCGCATCATTTCCTCAACCCCACCCCTTTTTCCTGGCCCCACATTGCTACCTTTGTTCTGCTGTTTTCTTGGTCCCACATTGCTGTCCAGGTGGCCTTGTAAGACCCCCCTTCACCTCTCATCCTAGTTCAACTCCGATTCTCCTTTGTCCTCTCTTACCAAACTCACCCGCGTATCATACCCTTTCACACTTTCTTAATTACTTTTCTCCATTACCCCAACCAGCACTCTTCCCTTTCCACTTGTGGACTCTCTGATTAGCTCTAGCCCTGGCTCCCTATGCTCTGTCCTTTAGCCCAGGGTTCTGTACCCATCCCCACTCCCACCCTCTCACACCTCATCCCATCCCCTCTGTCCTCTACCTGCCCATTGACCACGCCCTGAGCTCCCCTGTCTCCCGCTGCTGACTGCCTTTTCATTTTCCCCCACCATCCTTCTCTTTACGCCTCTCCCTGGACTCACCCCTCAGGTTGCCAGATCATACACCCGCCCTGGGAAGGGGGCATCAGGTACCGGGGCCTGACTCGGGACCAAGTGAAGGCTATCAACTTCCTTCCTGTGGACTATGAGATTGAGTATGTGTGCCGGGGCGAGCGCGAGGTGGTAGGGCCCAAGGTCCGAAAGTGCCTGGCCAACGGCTCCTGGACAGACATGGACACACCCAGCCGCTGTGGTGAGTAGCCTCACAAAGCCTCTCCCCTC
This sequence comes from Vicugna pacos, assembly GCF_048564905.1. Taxonomy (NCBI): domain Eukaryota; kingdom Metazoa; phylum Chordata; class Mammalia; order Artiodactyla; family Camelidae; genus Vicugna; species Vicugna pacos. The sequence continues at coordinate 24,865,616 of NC_133006.1, forward strand.
TTCAAGCCAATTCTTCCTGCCTCAAACTTAGGATTGTTGCTGGCAAGTCAGCATTTTAAACCCAGCGTAACCAAATTCACAAGTACATTTACTAAACGACTACTATGTAAGAGGGACTTTGCTGTGTGCAGTTGGAGGCAGTAAGGTTAGCAGCCTGCACATTTCATTTCATCCTCCCTTCATGAGGCCACTGACCATTTGGGAAAATAACTTGGTTATTCATCTTGTGAGTTCATCTCTTTGAGGATTATTCGTGGCAGATGAGGCAAAAACATTCTAAAATGGTTTCATCACATTTCTGAATACCTGTCTCCAATGCAGAGACATACACTCCCCAAATAAAACCCAGTTTATCCTGAGTATAAAAGCCAACTATAATAAGGCAAATCTGATTGTGCATCTAAAGTTACATACAGCCACACATCTCAAAGCCAGAGAACCGCCCACTGTAGCTGACTTTGAAGAGATCCCATTTTATGTGCTTATAGCTCCATCTTGGGTTCTGATGATGGAAATGCTTTTTCCTTTTTCCTTTTTTTTTCCCCGTGTGGATGCTTACAGGGCTAAGGGGGGAGTGGAATCTAGAGAAGTGAATCATGTTTACATCTGATTTCCTGCAGAGTAGGATGCTTGTGGACCCAAACTCAAATCGGAGCCCCCTCCCTGCTCTCTAAGGGGCAGAAGGCTTCTCCAACTCGCTTCTCTCTTTATTTTCCTGTTTCCACAGTCCGAATCTGCTCCAAGTCTTATTTGACCCTGGAAAATGGGAAGGTTTTCCTGACGGGTGGGGACCTCCCAGCTCTGGACGGAGCCCGGGTGGATTTCCGGTGTGACCCCGACTTCCATCTGGTGGGCAGCTCCCGGAGCATCTGTAGTCAGGGCCAGTGGAGCACCCCCAAGCCCCACTGCCAGGGTGAGGGGAACAGCTGCCTGCATGCAGCTGATGAGGACGCTTGTGAGAGGATGGGAGTGGGGTGGGAATGGATGGGGTGGGGAACAGGATACTATACAAAATGGGGGGCTTTGGGGAGGCAGAGGTGAATGCCCAACTCTTTCCTCCATCCACCTGCCTCAAACGTCCTCCTGCTGCCCCCCCACCCCTCATTTCCACTTTACCTATGTTGGGGGCTTCTTTACCTTTCTCTTTTTAACACCTCCCCCCTGCTCCCAATTCTTGGGTCTCATGTTTTCTCTTTTCCTTTACGAATCTCACCCTCCATCACCCTTCTTAAGGTTTGAATATTCCAGTTTCCCCCAGCCTGAGTTCCTTTGTCTAAACTTAGAATTTTCTGTGCATAACCCTCTCCTAAAATTGATTCCTCTCCACTCATCATATACTTGAATTATTGTAAAGACTCAGAAATAAATCACATGTCACATTTAGAAAAATTGGTAAGACTGGAAAGAATATCCGGGATGGAAAATTACCAGGGTAAAAAGTAAAAAGATATGAAAGTGGAGGCAGAACTATCAGAGTATTAAGGACAGTCCAGGGATAGGGTGGGAAAAGGACAGTCCTTTTCTAGACTTCCCAGAAAACCTCCATCATTCCCCAAGGGAATCTGACATGTGTCCACCACCTTTTTTGACCATCTAGTTCTGCAGACTTCCCCCTGGGCACCCACATTCTCCCTCTGCAGCCTTCTCTCCTGGGATGCAGGCATAGCTCCTGCTTCCTCTACCCTTGTAAACTCTTTCAAGATCCCTGGACCTGGCTTTCCTCACTTCACTTAATTATTCTGCTTGTAGTTTACCATTCCATTCTGGAAAGTGTAAGTCCCACGGTGAGAGGGGAGGGATTCACTATGAAGCTAATGAAATTTAAGCCCCAATGTTCTTTGTTTACAGAGGCCTCTTCCTGTGCTTAATAACATAGAGGGTTCTAATAATGTGTTCACATGTTCATAGGTTTTTGTAAACATTGCAAAAGTAAGATATTTCAACAGCTTAAAACCAACGCTTTTGCAGTTTTTTTCTCTTAAAGAGAGACCCCCGATTTTATACTATCCAGATTCAATGAGAGCAATTTCTGCCCATGTCTTAGCTGTTGGCCCTCCTGTCTCAAATTCTGTTGTCCTATGAAAAATCAAAGAAGAAAACCAACAAGTCCTGACCAACAGCCCCACCTTGCTCTTATCCCCAGGCACCCTCCCCTCAGAAACGCAGGCTTCCGCTCCCCCTCGTCTTCTTCGGCATGGACAGGTGTGGGAGGGGGCTGGGGATCAGGCCTGGGAAGCTGGGCGCCACTGGTAACTCTTCTCTGATCCCCGTCTTTCCTGCTGCCAGTGAATCGAACGCCACACTCAGGTGAGATCGGAAACCCTTCTCGCGTGCACTGCAAGCCCCTTCCCCTCACTCTTCACCCTCCTCCCCCAGGGATTCTGTCCCCAGGCTATGGGTTCTCGTCCTCCCCGCCTTCCCTCGCACCCCCACCCCAGTACGCGGCCAGCCCTTTCATTCCCTACCTGTTTCCAGCCTCCAGTCTCGGTTTTCTGCGAGGCTGCGGTCCCTCCCATCTCCCTGCTTGGCTGCACTCTCCTCGGCTCCGCCTCCTCCCAGACTCTGCTTCTGCCAAATGGCAGAGCCCCAGCAGGGGGCGGCAGGATGCTGGGAGACCCTGAGCTTCCACCCCGTCTTCCCCTGTGGGGTTCCTTCCGACCTTCTCTGGAACCTTTTCCTGCCTGCCCTCGCCCTAGGATTTCACCTGTCGACTCCATCAGCTCAGGCCTCACTCTCCCTCCTTCAGATCCTCCCCACATCCTTTCCTTCCCTGCGCCCTTTCCCTTCTCTTTATCTCAGTTCCTTCTCAGCCTCTGTCCTCCCAGCCCCGTGTTTCCGTCTCTCTCCCCATCACCCCACTTTGGCTCAGCCCTGCATCTTCTCCACCCAACTCTCTCTCCAAAACTGTTCCCCTCACCCTTTCCGTCAGCACCCTCAGTCCCTCACCCCATCTATTCACACCCCCATTAAGACACTCAGGCTCCAGCCCTTTTCTCTTGCGTCCCACTCTCGTCTTTCCCTTCATCACTCTCTGCTCACTGCTTCGGCCTTCCTCCGCCCACCCCGCCCTCCTGGCACGCCCCTTCCCCTCTTTCCTCCTCCCCTAGATTCCCCTTAGGTGGGACCCCTCCCTTTCTCGTCCATCCCTTTCACCCTAGGGGTCGCATCCTCCCTCTCCTCCCCTCCCCTCGGAGGGTAGTTCCCACAGAAGCGCTGGCCTTCATCCCCGCCCCCTTCCTCCCTCCCTAACGCTGCCCCCCACCCCCGCTGCCGCGCGCCGCCCGTGACGTCAGAGCCCCCTCCCAGCCCTGCATCTCCCTCCTCCTCCTCCCCTCGGTCGGTCAGTCAGTCCGCGAGGAGAGTCCGCGGTGGCGGTGGCGGTGGCGGTGGCGGGAGCGAAAGCCGTGGGGGCCGTAGGAAGCCAGGCTTCCCTGCTTCCCCGAGGCCCTATTCCCCTCCTCCGCACAAAACCAGGGATGGAGGCGCCTCTCCGACATCCCCTCAGCAACCCTCCGCAGAAAAAGTGTCCCCCCTGAGCTCCTCCTCCTCCCCAAGCAGCTACCCCCGCCCCTGCCATGGGTCCGGGAGCCCCCTCTCCCCGGGTGGGGTGGCCCCAGCTGCTCCTGGTGGTGATGGCGGCGGGGGTGGCTCCGGTGTGGGCCTCCCACTCCCCTCATCTCCCGCGGCCTCACCCGCGGGTCCCCCCGCACCCCTCCTCAGAACGGCGCGCAGTGTACATCGGGGCGCTGTTTCCCATGAGCGGGGGCTGGCCGGGGGGCCAGGCCTGCCAGCCCGCGGTCGAGATGGCGCTGGAGGACGTGAATAGCCGCAGGGACATCCTGCCGGACTATGAGCTCAAGCTCATCCACCACGACAGCAAGGTAGCCCCGGACTCGGGAGTGGGTGGGAGGTGAGGGCTTGCGGGTCAGGGGGCCAGCTGCACGTGCCTTAGTCTGAGTCGCTCTGGGATTGCCAGGCTGACCCCTCCCATGTGTGGCTAGCGGGAGACAGGCTGGAGGTGCGGGGGTCTTGGGGAAGAGTCGCAGGGGCTGGAGGTTCAAGATGAGGGTCTAGAGGTTCAAGGTGGTTAATCACGCTGCAAGGCAGACCCTTCTGCTCCCGGAGATCCTTGAAACCACCGGTGTTGGAGTGGAAGTTTGGAGAAATTGTTAATGGGCTTAGGGTACCAGACGATCCTGTTCTTTCAGGGAGTAAACTAACCCTGGGATGGGTGGGTTGGGGGATGGAGGGAACCAGGCGGGCAGCTGGATCAGGGGTTTACATTTACCAGGGTAACAAGGTAAATCTTGGCAGCAGGTTGGAGCTGGAAGGAAGAGGGACCCAGTGAGGAAAATTTTGAGAGACTTGAGAGCTCTAGTTTATTCATCACAACAAACAGCAGGGTAGCTGTGAGCCCTCCCTGACTCCTCATCCCTTCACCCCCAACCCTGTGGAGGATTCCTGGAATGTGGGACTATAAGGCATACTGTGGATGGAGAAGGCTAACGGTCAAGAGATGGGCAGAGGCACTAGGAAAATGAATGTGATGTGAGGGCCACAGAGGAGCCCCCACAAGAGCATGTGGATGGAGAGGAGTCTGGATACAGGGAAGACAGAATAGGAAAGAATGGCAGTAGGGGAGGGAGACTAGAAGGAGTGGTGGGGACAGTGAGAGATCCAGGGTTATACTGTGGTACTTGGCTTTTTTTGTGGCCTCTAAAACGTGAGAAGGGAAAGGGAAGTGGGGTTAGGGAGGCAAGGAAGGGGGAGGGGGGAAAGGTAAGAAAATTTGGGTCCAGAGGTAGTAGGGGATAGTCTTACAAGATTCCTTTCCCACCCCATCCCCTACATGAATGCCTGGGAGTATAGGGGAGGATGTGGCACAGGAAGGAAGGACATTTGGGGCCTCAAATTTATCTTCTGACAGGTGGCCCTACAGACTTGAGGGATTGGGGAGCATGAAGGTTTAGTACAGAGGCAAGGACTTGGTGATCTTACACCCAAGGTGGACTGGGGCTTTATGTTCACTCTTTAGAACAGTGGAAAAATTCTACACTTGGAAATAGGAATGTGAGAGAAGAAGGGGCAGAAGTGGGGTTGAAATTAGGGTGCTTGGGGAAAAGAAGGCACAAGGACTCTGAGGAACTCAGAGAGGGACCTTCAAATCCCTTTTGACCCTTTCACAGTGATTATCAAACTTCAGTGTTCCTAAGAATCACCAGAAGTGTGTTAAAAATACATACAGATTCTAACTCAGGGATGAGTCCCAAGTATCTGCATCTTTACCAATTAAAGTCCTGTTTCACTAAACCCAGGATGCCTATGGGAAGAAGAGCAACAGGGCACAGGGAAAAAATTAGATGTTAGGAGAGGCAGGAAGAGAAAGAGGGTCAGTTCTGATGGAGGAGTCAAGCTTAGGAGAACAAGAGAAATAATTGGCTATGGGGGTGGGCGTCCGGGGAGAAAGGCAGGGAGGGAGGGGTGCAGGCTTTATGACAGGGGATCGCAGGGAGTCAGGGAGCCCTGTATGTGAGCTCAAACTCATCCACCATGACAGGTGATTCCCTGGAGGTGTTGGGGAGCAGATGGGGACCTGAGAGAAGGGAGATGGAGGAGAAAATAGCAGAGACAGCGAAGGGGAGATGGAAAAGCAGACGAACTGGAATGTGTCGTTTCCGGATCCTTGCAGAGCAGAGGAGAGGGAGGACAGAGGAAGTCTATTGGGGAGGGGGTGAGAATCACGTGGCAGAGGGAACATGCAGTGTTGAGTAGGATGTGGAAGGGGGAAAAGGATGTAAGAGAAGTCAGGGAAGGAAGGAAGAAACAGAAGAGACACTGTGGTGGCGTACATTGTCAGTCCATATCTTACATGTTCTTATATGTCCTCATTGTTCCAATTAATCTTATCTTCAGACAAGAAAGGAAGAGGGCACTGAGGGTCCATGGGAGAGGCTGGGGGCAGGATCTGAAGTGATAGATGCAGGGAGAGAGCGGGAGGGTGGGACGTGAGAATGGTAAAGATACACAAAGATGCCCAAGTGGGAGAGATGCAGAACCTTCAAACCATGCAGTTAAGCAGACACTGAGCATTGCCCTCAGCAGGGATTGGGATGGGTGGGCAGCCGAGAGCTGGTTCTTTGGTCCAGCCTCCCCTGGCTCCCTCTTCTCCAACTTCCCACCGTGTCCCAAATGTCAGGCCTCAGTGGGAAGCGAGCAGACTCTAGGGGGCCTTCTTTATTTCCTTCGATTTGTGCCCCCCTATCACCCTCCCCAATCCCCTGTGTCTCCTGTCTGGCTCCTCTGCCCGGGCTCCCCACTGGCTTCCATTTCTTCCCCACTTCCTCTGGGGCTCCAGCAGCTTCTGAAATGTCATGTTTCAGCAGGAGGGGAAAAGGCAGTGGAGGCCCCGTGGCTGGCTCTTCCTCCCCCAACTCCCCTCCTCCCATTAAGCCTTTCCACTCTCAAGCTGTCTGCATTGTTTACTTTCCCTCTCTTTCAGGCACCCCTAAAAGCATCTGATTTCTTGAGCGTCCCATTCTATTTATTCTCTCCAGCTCTCCTCTCATCTTGTTTCTCCCCCACCCCTTCCGCCTGCCCCCAGTGTCTTTTTTCCTAATGGACCTGTCAAATGTCAGGGCACAGCAGGAGGGCATGGATCACTGAACCAGGACCCCCTGGCGGCCTTGTCCCTATTCTCTCCTGTTTATTTATCTCTAGCCCTGAAAAGAGAAGAGGGAGGAAGAAAAGGCAGGTGAGGAGAGGGAGTGTGCAGAGGTGAGGGAGAACTCTTCGTAATCTGGCTTTAAGGAAGCTGCCTGGGGACTTGGGGAAAATGTATTCATATTCCTGCAGACTCTTTGCTACTCACAGATGTTTGGAGCATAGAAACATGGGGTCGGGGGAGGGGTGGTGGAGGGAAGGTGGGCTAGGGGATGTCTGAGGATACACTGAGAGGAGGGAAGGTAGTGTTTGCATTCATACTGATGGAGGGGATGCAGGGGAGGGGGTGGGTAAGGCGCCAGGTGCAAGACAGAGAAGGGTGTTTCAAAAATGAGGAGAAGGAGACTCAGGAAGAAGACATGGTGATCATGACAAAAGGTTTCAGCAGAGGGATGGATAGTTGGGGAAGTAACCAGGTGGCTGGAGAAAAAGAAAAGAGTAAGACATGCAGGGAGGGGAGGAGCCCTGGGAGAGCTTACCCCCATCCCCTCCATCCTCGTCCTCGTTCAGTGTGACCCAGGCCAAGCCACCAAGTACCTGTACGAGCTGCTCTACAACGACCCTATCAAGATCATCCTCATGCCCGGCTGCAGCTCCGTCTCCACGCTCGTGGCTGAGGCTGCCAGGATGTGGAACCTCATTGTGGTGAGTGTGCGTGGGGTCAGAAGGTGGGGCTGGCCCCTGGTGGGCTGTCCTAAACAGAGCGTGTACTGCGGGCTTGTATTTAAGAGGACCGCTTCCAAGATGCAGAGTCCTTTGCAGACCCGAGCTAGTTGGGCTCCGAGCACCAGTGGCCTGGTGGGGCTGCAGCTGACCTTGGTCCCCATCGGAAGGAACGGAAGTTGCATCAGTGAAAGAGAACCGTGTTGGTGGGGGGTGTGTGGGCTTCTGAGGCTCACTCTTCCCTGGGCAGAGAAGTAGGGCAGCTGGAGAGGCTGAGGGAGAGGAGCCCAGAGGTGGGGAAGGGTTGAAGGAGCCCTTAGCGAGGCTGTGATGACCACCCTCTGCCTGTCCCCACTCTCTTAGCTTTCCTATGGCTCCAGCTCACCAGCCCTGTCAAACCGGCAACGCTTTCCTACCTTCTTCCGAACTCATCCGTCAGCCACACTCCACAATCCCACGCGGGTGAAACTCTTCGAAAAGTGGGGCTGGAAGAAGATCGCCACCATTCAGCAGACCACTGAGGTCTTCACCTCGGTGAGCAGGGACAGGGTGAAGGGGGCCTTTGCTCAAATCCCAGGGCAGAGAGATGGGACATGGAATTCATCTGGGGGCAAAAGCCTTGATTCTTTATTAAAAGAGACATTCCGAGTGGGATACGTGCATGTTCTTCCTGTAGCCAGTGGAGTGAAAGAGTTGAGTTTCCAGGACCCTTTCCAGCTTTTTGGTTTCAGGATTTTTTTTCCTGCTTTGATGCTCTGTTCCCGAGACAGATAGACCCCAAATAATCCAGTTCTGTTAAAGTAGGTTCACTCCAAAGTTGAGGCAAAATAAGGGAAAGACTATGAGATAAGAACCTAGGGCAGAGGTAGACTCCAGGGGCACTCACGGGGGCGATGTGTGTGTGATGGGAACAGAGGGTACAGAGAGGGAGGAGAGAAGGAGAGAGAGGGGAGAGAGGGAGGCAGACAAGTGCACATACATGGTCTGGTAACTGACTCTGCCAGCAAGATGCGCACCTACAAAGGGGCAGGGAGGGGGATTTCAGGGGGTAGAAAGGAGATACCTGGCTCTGTACCTAAAGAAGCCCACCTGCTCTCTGTTATTCTACTCTTTGAGTCCTCTATTCACTGTCATGTTCAGCGGCCCTTTAATCCTCCCCCAACCTTCTCTCAGTGACTCAGGACACTCTCTGATCCTTCTGTCTGTCTGCCCACTTGCCTCTTGAGGTTGACATCATCCTGGCTGTACCAGACTCTGCTTCAACTTTTCCTGGTTCCTCTGATTTCCTTTCCCCCGTTTTTGCTGTTGAGTAGGAGTGGGTCAATGGGTGACTTCCCTGGACACAGACCCTCAGGGGTTGCTCACTAAGCACCTTCCCAGTCAGAAGCCACATCTTAAGACTCCAGATGCTTTTCTTTGAACGCTTCCCACCGGGGACAGAGCTGTTGAAGGAAGGTTCAGAATTGCTCTTCCTTTGCTCTGAATGTACAGTAACACCTCTAGTCTTCACCCCATTGTGCACCCTGTGCCTTTTCTACTTGTTCCTCATCTCCATCCAAGACTCTGGACGACCTGGAGGAACGAGTGAAGGAAGCTGGAATCGAGATTACTTTCCGTCAGAGTTTCTTCTCCGATCCAGCTGTGCCTGTCAAAAACCTAAAGGTGGGATGGCCGGGAGTGGTGGGCGTAGCCTGCGAAGGGACCGGGCTGGGGAAAGGGAAAATGTGGTGGTTTGGAAAGGAGAGTCAGGTAGGGAAAGCTTGCTTTTTCTGGTGTTGAGATATAATTGACATATAATGTTGTGCAAGTTTAAGGTATACAATGTGTTGATTTGGTGCATTTACATACTGCAATTTGCTTACCAGCGGAGCGTTAGCTAGTACCAGCATCACGTCACATAATTTTGATTCTGCAAGACAGTAACATCTCTTGGGGGAGTTGAGCTCCATCTTCCAGTTGACATTTATCCACTACCCATTGAGAGAACCCTGCACTAAGCACTTTGGGACGGGAAATCAAAGCTGTGAAAGCGCTTGGCTTAGTCCCTCTGGCGTTTCCAGCGTCCCTCAGGAGCTCTGTTCTCTCTCTGTTCTGTAGCGCCAGGATGCCCGAATCATCGTGGGACTTTTCTATGAGACTGAAGCCCGGAAAGTTTTTTGTGAGGTGGAGTTGGAATATGAGGAGGGAGGGGCACTGGGTGGGCTCTTTGCCCTGGGTGTCTCCTGGGATCTCCTCTCTGCCTCTCTGAACAAATGATTGGAGGTGAGGATTAATATGAGATCCCTGTCTATTGGCTCTGACTCCACATCCTGGCTTCTCACACATGGAACTCTTGCTCCAGGCCTCATTTTCCTATCGCTTTGTGTTTCTGGAGGAGCCTGTGAATCCTATCTTTCCTGTCTGACTGGAAAAGACCGCTTAGAAGTAGAGGCGGGGTTGAGGGGACTTAGAAGGAGGAGGAGACTTTCCTACTTCCCCCAAAACATGTAGATCTCTCTTTTCAATTCTCTGCCCTTCTTTGAATCTTAAGAGGCTAAATAGTGTCAAGTAAGATAACGACAGAGAAATGAAACAAAGACCTAGCCCTCCTCTTCGTCTGCATTCAGGTGTACAAGGAGCGGCTCTTTGGGAAGAAATATGTCTGGTTCCTCATTGGGTGGTACGCTGACAATTGGTTCAAGATTTATGACCCGTCCATCAACTGCACAGTGGACGAGATGACGGAGGCAGTGGAGGGCCACATCACCACTGAGATCGTCATGCTGAACCCTGCCAACACCCGCAGCATTTCCAACATGGTGAGCACGTGAGGGCTTAGAAGCTGGCACCTGGGCCAGTGGAGGGGACTGAGGGGGCCTCTCAGGACAGGGGAGCAGGTGTGGAGTTTGGAGATACAGAGGGAGCAAGGGGCCTCTGTCCACCCTGAATTTGTTTGCTTTGTGTTTCCTGTGGATTCCAGCTCTGCTGTGACTTCCCTGGGCAGGAAAGGGGGAGTAATAAGAGTGGTATGTTCAGTGGGCCCTGATGAGTTGCAGGGCTGTTACCATGGAAACAAGGAGCAGTTGGTAAGAAGTCAAATGAGGGAGAGGCGTTAATGATAATGTAGATGCTGTATCTGCAAGCATACCTTTACAGGAGCGCTGTTCCTGGAAAAAACAAAAGCATTTTATTTTCTTGGTGACTCCAGAGCACTTTAGAGTTGCTGAATATTCACTCCTGATTGATACTCAATTAGCTTGGCCCTTGATGCTTTTGAAATGATTCTCTTTCAGAATTTTAGATGTAGAAGGGACTTTTGAAATCAGTTAGCCCCAGACAGCTGGTTAGTGACAGACCTGAAGTTAAAAGACACATTCTCTGATGTGGGACTCAGCCTCCAGGTGAGGGGGGCACAGGGAGTAGGGGGTGGTGCGATGGGAAGACTCCTCTTGCTCAGCACTACATCACAGAGAGTACAGGAACCTTGGCTGAGCTTGAGAGGGCAAACTTGTGTCTGCTTATTATACCAAGTGTAGCCCCAAGTCTGAAATTCTTGCTTTGCAGAGCATGCTAAGGGCGAGTGAATGGTTGTAAAGCCATCTGACTATCTTATTTTTAAAAAGCTATAGTGATAATTGCTTTTAGGTGGTAAACCAGGAGCTTAGATACTTGAATTCAGTGATTTTCATAGCTACACTCTGATGTAGATTTTTCATTTCCATTTTATATACCCGGAAATTGAGGCTCAGAGAGGTTAAGTGATTTATCCCAGGTCACCAGCTACTGAGTGGTGAAGCTGGAATTGAATCCTAGTTGAAACCAGCTCCAAACTGCTCTGCCCTATCACCTCCCATGGAAAACCTTGAAGCCTCACTAAGAAGCTTGTACTTTATCAGCTAACACTGTTTAGCAGATGGCAGTTTTTGAGCAATGGGGAAAGGAGATTCAGAAGGTTTATTCTGGCAGTGGATGGTGATGGGTCAGTTGCCGTGTGTACTCTGATTGTGGACACTGTCTTGGGACATTTCCAAGGGACTCTATGTTTAAGGCATCTTGGTTGAGAAATACAGTGGAAAAATTCTGCAAGGTCACTTCTCTGTAGAGCACCTGACTGGTGAGTTGACCTTGAGAACCCAGAGAAGCAGAGGAGCCAGTAACTAAAGCCAGAAAGGCTTGTTGCTGCCCTGAGTCTAGGACCTGCCAAATGTGGCTTCTACCCCGTAGCAGAGAACTAGAGGAACCTCTGATAGGAAACAGGGATTTGGCTGGGGGTGTAAGGGGGCATCTGGACTTCTGGAGCTGGATGAGTTGACGGGTCTCTTTCTGGCTCTTGGTCTCTGGAGAAAGATGGTGCCTGCCTTTGAGGCCTAGGGGTGTCGCTAGGCCTGTTTGGTAGCCTAAAATGCTCGAAGAAGAGGCCAAGATTTTTCAGAGGGTAGAAGCAGTCTTAACAATTGACTAGAGAAGAGGTTATAGATGAATCAAATAGGAGCAAGACAAATGGATCAGAAGCAAGAGTTGAGCCTATGGCCCAGAGCCTCCACACTGAAAGGATGGCCTTACATTTAGATCAGTGGTTCTCAAGCTTCTGTGAACCACCTGGAAGGTTGGTTAGTACACAGACGACTGGGCTCTTTCCTTGGAAGTTGTGATTCAGTGGGTCTGGGGTAGGGACTGGGAATTTACATTTCAACAAGTTCCCTGGGGATGTTGGTACTACTGGTCTGGGGACCACACTTCGAGGATTATTAGAACAGTGGTGTGTGTTTTTTTTTATAATTGAAGTATAGTCAATTGACAATGTTGTGTCAATTTCTGGTGTACAGCACAGTGCTTCAGTCATACATGGACATACATTCATTTTCATAGGAACAGTGGTTTTTAATCAGAGATTGCAATGTGTAGAGGCAGTTGTGGTTGTCCACAGCTGGTAGCTAACTGGTACCTAGGTCACGAATGCTTCTCAACAATGCACAGGATAGTCTCCCGCAACAAAGGATAATCCTGCTCAAAACGTCAGTGGTGCGGCACTGGGGAACCTTGGTTTAGACAGAGTTTTTAGGAGCCAGATATGGGAGAGTGGGTTAGAATGGTTTTGGAGAAATATAGCTCTGGATTAGAGCTGTAAGAGAGCTCAGGTATGAGGTAGCTTGCCTGGGGATAAGATTGTGGATAAATTCTGATTGGAATACAGGTCCCACCAAACCTGAGTACAAGATAAAATACGAAGCTACTCAGGATACACATTTTAGATCACTGTCGAGCATTTAGTCTCACATATAGAGACAGCTGATAAAAAATTAAGATCATAAATCTGCACTTGGTTAATTCACTAATTTCTCTGGGCTGTGGAATTTTTGTTGTTGTTCAGTTTTCCTCAAGCTGCCTAGTGACATTTCCATTTGAAAATTTACAAACATCTTTATTGACCTAAAGGGGGAAGATTTTTTTGTAACTTTAGTCTTGGATTGGGGCAGTGGTGCCCCCAGTGGCCAAGTGGTAGTGGTGGTGACCTGGAGGCAGCGGGGAGGATGAGAATCTGGGCAGGGGACAGCACCATGCAGAGCACACGATTCCCTTCCCATCTGGGTGATTTTTGGACGCAGTGCTTACTCTGAACTGAAGGTTGGATGGACTTGGAGGCTGAAGGATTACTCAGAAGGTCTCAGCCTAGCTGCTGTCTGCCAAGCTGGTGCTCTGCCGAGAGAGGCCTTTCAGCCAGCAGAGGCAGTGTGGAGTAAGTAGTTGGGAAGAGTGTGGACCTGGAATGGGATTGAATCCCAGCTCTGTCATGTACTAGCAGTATAACTTCAGGCAAGTGAAATTTTCCTGTGCCTCAGTTTTAGTATCTCTAAAGTGGGCATATAATAGTGTTTACCTCATTGGATACTTTGAGAATTAAATAAGTTGATATACGTACCTTAGAAAAGATACATAGTAGGGACAATATAAATGTTAGATATTGTTATTGTTATCATAATTATTATAACATTTTTCTGTGTAAGGAGGGTTGATACTAATGAAACACTTCAACAAAAGTATTAAGAGGACTTTGTGATTTAAAGAGTCTAATGTGATTCTAAGGTTTCAGTCTCATGTCCTGGGGAGTGTTGGGAGTGAAGAAAAATAGAGCTTAGTCTTAGATATTTTTAATTTTAGATTATTGCCTATATAGTTACAAATGCCTTAAGATGGAGATACAGGATTTGAAATATTGGTCTGGAATTATAGATCTGAATATTAATAGCAAGGATGAGGTGAGAGAGAGAGAAATTCACAAAGGAAAAATGTAACTTACTTTATACCCAGCATATTATACATGCTGTTATTTTATCCTTATACTAACTCTTCAAGGTAGTTAGTATCATTCCCATTTTAAAGCTGAATAACTAACTCGTGCAGATTAATAACTCATTTGAGATTATACAGTAGGTAGGTGGATTAGTTAGAATTAGAATCCATTCCTCCATTTATCCAACCAATGAACATTTTTCTTAAAGACTTACTATAATTTTTTTTTTGAGCAGTATAAGTTTACAGCAAAATTGAGAGGAAGATACAGAGCTTCCCCATTATGACGCCTGCCCTACTCATTCCTAGCTTCCCCCTTTATCAGCGCTCCCTACCAGAGTGGTTATTACAGTTGATGAACCTATGTTGACGTATCAGTAACACTCAAAGTCCCTAGTTTAGGCGAGGGCTCGCTCTTGGTGTTGTACATTTTGTGGGTTTGGACAAATGTATAATGACTTGTATGCACCACTGGAGTATCATACAGAGTATTTTCACTGCTCTAAGACAGTGGACACTTACTGTTTGTCCACCCTGGGGCACAGTGCTGGATGCTGAGGACTAAGAGCGAAATAGACCCTGGTCCTGTCGTCAAGGAGCAGAGCCCAGGCCTGCCGCTCTTCAAAGCCCAGGCTGTTTCCAGCCACCACATGGCCTGTCCTTACGTTTCCCACTCCCCCTTGTCTCCAGAAAGTTGAATAGAAAGAAAAGTGAGCAGGGTACAGGGAACAAAGATTTTTATTTATTGTTCATTCCTTCATTACAGTATGTGTAGGTCAATACACACCGAATCTGAACAAAGTCGGGTGGTGCCCTGTGTATGACCTGTGCCTTGCCAACCGGTGGCCACTGAGCCTTTCCTCGAATGGTTTCTGGGAGGTGAGAAAGGGCAGATGTGACTTTCTCTATGTTGGCAGAGACATTTCCCCAAACTCAAGCAATTTACTTACAGTTATTTAGCCAAACACTGTTACTGCTAGGTATAGAAATTTGGGTTTCTTGATCCATTTCACGACACCGTTAAAGGAGCCATTATTCTTTTTAGCTTTCTTGGAAAGAGAAGACGGAGGGCTGGGAGGGGTGTGGATGGGGACTGAATGATGGACTTCAAGCAGGTGAGGGTATTGCTGCAGTCCTTGGTCTTCTGAAAACCCTGCAGTAGACGGTGAGCTGAGCTCACACGCGGATGGCAGGAAGTTAGCGCCCTGAAGAAAAGGCTGCCCGGGTGATGAGCAGCATGAGGAAGGCTGCGGTGCCACCTTTTCTGGGCTCTCTCAGAACTGGAGGAGCTGTCAGCTCCTTCGTCAGCTCTACTGAGAAGGTCTGACGACTGCGAGAACGTCAGTGCTGCAGCTCTTCCCTGGAGAAGCCACATCTTTGCTTCGCCCTCTCTCTGCTTTCTAGCCTTTGCCATTCGTTATGCGGAGCGTCTGTTCATTAAACTCCTCCGTGTGCAGCTCTGAGCCAGCAGCCGGACACACGAAGGCCGCTGGACCCAGCCAACCCCGGCTCCAGTCTAGTAGCTTCTGATCTAAGACAGGCGCACAGGCACAGCTGAAGATTCTGAATGTTCATACGCTCAGTGTGATGACATGAACACACACCATCCATTCAAGTCCAAGTCTCAGAGCCAGAATCAGATGCCCACCCCCGCCAATCCTTTCCTCCTGTTCTTCCTCCCCAGACGTCCCAGGAGTTTGTGGAGAAACTGACCAAGCGGCTAAAAAGACACCCTGAGGAGACGGGAGGCTTCCAGGAGGCACCGCTGGCCTACGATGCCATCTGGGCCTTGGCACTGGCCCTGAACAAGACGTCCGGAGGGGGTGGCCGTTCGGGTGTGCGCCTGGAAGACTTCAACTACAACAACCAGACCATAACTGACCAGATCTACCGGGCAATGAACTCCTCGTCCTTCGAGGGTGTCTCCGTGAGTTACAGCCCCTCCCTGCACGCCCGTGTCCTCCCACCCAGGGAGCCCTCTCGGAGGCGCCTTCTCCTGGAAACATGCATTCTGTCTCTCTCAGTTGCTTCTGTGCAATAAGCAGTCTCAGACCAGGGAAGCAGGAACCCCCAAATCAGAAAACCCCACAAAAGACTAGAAGGAAGTGGTACATTCCATTTCTTTCAACCTCTCCTCTCAGTTCGTTTCACTCCAGGTATTTATGAGTCAGATGAAAATCACAGGATTTTAAAAGAGGAAGCAGTCTGAATGATCATCTTATTCCTTATAAAGTGGGGAGACTGGCGTCCGGAGGGATTTGATGATTTGCTCTTGTCCCACAGCCAGAAGCCAGGCCCCCTGGTGCTCTCTCTGGGGAGTTTTCCCATTCAAATCTCCTGGGTGAGGCTTCTTTTCAAAAGATTGATGTTTCTAAAATCTAGGGTATGGGCATCTGGGGTGTGTCCTATATGCAGGCAAATGCCATAAATAGAACTCATTCAGAGGCTCAATTACATCAAAACCATAAGGATTCAAAGAGTCCCTGATGTTCTCTTTTCTCTTATGCTTTTATCCCCTTCACCTTCCTCCACATATTTCTCCCCCTCAGGGCCATGTGGTGTTTG
The DNA here is from genome assembly GCF_048564905.1 of Vicugna pacos. Lineage (NCBI taxonomy): Eukaryota > Metazoa > Chordata > Mammalia > Artiodactyla > Camelidae > Vicugna > Vicugna pacos. Next base: position 24,881,834 of record NC_133006.1, read on the forward strand.
ATGCCAGCGGCTCTCGGATGGCATGGACACTCATCGAGCAGCTGCAGGGTGAGCGCAGGGCCTTGAGGGGTCAGGGGAGGCCAGGAGGGGACAGGCTGGGGCCGGGCTGAGACACCCCCGGGAGCGGAACGTCAGGAGACATCAAAAGATTGTCCTGGTGCCTCCCCACCTGCTGCCCTCTCTTCTCATTGTGTTCATCAAGCTTTTAAATAATAATGATGATTATAAAAAGCTTAGCTGTGAGTGGGTTTCTTTGAGTTGCAGTGGCTGTGCCCTTGAAAGGGGCATGCAGATTGAAAACAGCCACCCTCTTCCCCTAGTGGTCCCCCTTTTAATTTGAGAAATTTCCCTCTGATGGCTTGAGTTGTGTGGTTCATGGCTTGTCCAGAAAAGCCAAATCTAGGAAACGTGCTGTTTATAAAGGGGATCCACTGCATTTCCTTGACATGGAAGCAAGTATTCCTGACTTTTCTGCAGTACGTATAGTTTGGATTTTCCAAATGGTATTTTCTTATAACTTAGCACACTGAGGGGTTTGCAAAACTTCTGAATTAGTTTTTCAACTCCACCCCACTCTCAGCCTCTCACAGCATGGCCAAAAGAACCACTTCTTGGCCTCCTGTGAAAAGTTTCTTTCTTTGCTTCTCCCCCACCTCCCACGTCCTCTCAGATCTTCTTTGTAACCAGGACGAGAGGGAATGGACTTCAGCCAGGGTCAAAGAGGGTGTGAAATGGCTTTAGAAGGAAAAGTTATGGTAACTGGGGCAGCTCTAGAAATCTTAGCAGTGACTGAATTTCACTTTGTGGCTTTTTAAGAGGCGGATGCAACTTGTCTAAGGAATGAGAAGCCAAGTCAACGGAAGAGAAATTTCTAAAATTAAAATGAAAGCCTCTGGGAAAATAGATCCTGTGATTCTGTCTATCTTGAGAGGGAGAATAAGCTGAAACATGTTTAAAGATTTAGAAGCCAGAATCACAGTGAGAGACGTCTTGCTGAGAGAGGTGTGAGCCTGTGGAATGGGTGGCAGACATACTGCGGAGATTTCTTCACTGAAGGGCTTTAAACATATAAGATATTCTGATTTATTTGCGTCGCCTTGGCATCCACCTTACAGTGCTTTTAAGTCAGATTGTTGATTCAGGCGACCTCCCCACCCCCAGGTCCTTCCAAGCATCCTTCAGGGGCTCAGGTGAAGGGAGAATTCGACACAACCATGGGGAATACTTTAGGGCAGTGGGAAGTTGAGGATGCCTGAAATGAGCTTTTCACCTACCTGTGGTCACTCCTATGCTTCTCCGTCCAGGTGGCAGTTACAAGAAGATCGGCTATTATGACAGCACCAAGGATGATCTTTCCTGGTCCAAAACGGATAAGTGGATTGGTAAGTGGATCCTTCAACCCCTCCTGAACAATAAAGAAAAATGGTCAGGTGTTTGAATGAGGGGCAGGTGCCATTAGGTTGAAATGTGCCAGGGAGATGGGCCAGGGACTGGGGTTAAGAGAAAGGGAACAACACCTCTGAGTCGTGGGTAGGGGAGACTGGTGTAACTGGAGAGGGAATAGGCGGGGTGGTAGCAATGCTCTCTTAAAAATAGTACATTGCTGGGGCAACTGGGGATTAGAGGCAGAGGGTGGGAAGTGGAAACTCCATTTGGATTTCCCAGATGTTCTGGTGCCTTGATGTGTCTGAACCAGCTACTTCACGCCTAGAGTTGCCTCTTCATCTTTGTCAGGAAAAGGGTTGCTTAAACTGTAGGAGAAGATGCAAAACCTCATTTAATTGTCTTCTGCTAAAATGTGCTTTTTAAAGAGAAAAAGGAAGCAATTATATTCTTTGTGTGCCTGATGGGCTAAATAATAGGACATGGGAAGGATACTCAAGGTGGGCAAAAGGCAGATTCTATTGATCAAAGGCTTGGCATCTGAAGGATGGAGGGGAGGCGAAGCCATGGAAGCCAGCTGCTGTCCGCCCTGCCCAGCTGAAATCGAGTGGTTCTCGCACTGCTGGAGTTTTGAATTTTTTTTCTAATTTGAATTTAGGACAGTGTTCTGTACTGCTATAAATGCTGCGTGGCCTAAATTACACTTTTTTTTTTTTTTAAAGCTAAGCAAATTGAAATTAGTCTTATTTTTTTCTTTCTTTTTGTAAACTCTTTGGCAAGTTTGAGCTTTTCTTTAATAATTACTGCAAAACACCTTTGGGAGTATCATCCTGCCAGGGTTAAAATCACAGGTTAGTTTTTTTTGTTCAATGCCTCCTAAGGTTAGGAGACCAATAGCTACTTTGAGGCACATTAGCTTTATGATTCTTTGATTGTCTTGTGCAGCTTTTGATTTGAGTTGTAAGAGACCTCGTAAAATTTATTTCTCAGTATCCGCTTCTTTCCCTTCCATTTTCCTTTGCTGCAAGAAAGAGAAAAAACAGAAAGAGCAACCAGTAACAACAACAAAAAAGCCCCTATAACTTTGGTGATACAGTTCAGCCTCTAGCTCCATCTTCTCGTCTCATTTCTGATTGCGTCCCAAGAGCCCCAGCATCAATGAGAATTGCCCGCGCAGCAGCCCCTGTTCAGGGCAGTGCGGGCCCCCTGTCCTCCGAGCTAAGACCCAAGTGTCCTTCAGCAGCTTGTCCTTCTCCCCTTCTCCTGTCCCACCTTTTTTCCTTTGCCCTCCTTCCCTTCTCTTCCCCCTCCTCTCTCCCTTCCCCGTGCCATGCAGGAGGGTCTCCGCCAGCCGACCAGACCCTGGTCATCAAGACGTTCCGCTTCCTGTCGCAGAAGCTCTTTATCTCCGTCTCCGTTCTCTCCAGCCTGGGCATTGTCCTAGCTGTTGTCTGTCTGTCCTTTAACATCTACAACTCCCACGTCCGGTAAGTTTCTCTTCTGACGTTTTCCCTGTCCTGTCTGCTTCGCCAAGATAATGAGCATGTTGCTTGAAGGGAGAAAGGAGAAAACCTGTGTAGGTCCAGAGGCTGTGCACCCTTGAGGTTTCCACTCTGACCCATTGCTTTCCCAGTGACCACTGGGAACAAAAACGGGACACCAGATATAACTCTCATCCCTGCTCCAAAGCAGCTAATGGGAAAATTGAAAAAAGGCTTTGGGGCTGAGTGAGGCAGTGCGGGCTCTAAATAGAGTGTGTGCTGGCAGGGTCCTGTGCCCTGTGGAGCCCTCTGCAGCCCCCTGGCTGGCCCATGACCCAGCTGGCCTTGTCTCTCAAGGCCCTGCTGTCTGCTCCCAGACTGCTTGCCTTGGTCTCCGGCCCTGAGGTTGGGGTCAGGCCGTTTGGGGAGCTGAGCCTCCCTGGAGAGGAGGGGTAATTCTGTTCTCTCTTTCTCCCACCCTTCCCGCCTCTGCCCTAGTTATATCCAGAACTCACAGCCCAACCTGAATAATCTGACTGCTGTGGGCTGCTCCCTGGCATTAGCTGCCGTCTTCCCCCTGGGGCTGGATGGTTACCACATCGGGAGGAGCCAGTTCCCCTTCGTCTGCCAGGTGAGGGGGGGGGTTGGGCAGCCCCCTGACTTCCCTTCTTGTCTTTTCTGACCCTTGTCCCCGTTCCTTCTCCTGATATCACCCCTCTGGTCTCTGTCTGGCTCCCTCCCTTTTTTCTGTGCCTTCAGACTTTTTCATCCTGTAGCTCCCTTGTCAGTTCCAAGGTTGCCATGGCACGCCTTGCAGAGAAGAGGAGGGAGGTATCGAAGGAAAGAAGGGGGTCTGCCCAGAGAACCCTTGGACAATGGTGGCTTGTCTGTGGTGTGGGGGCTGAGAGCAAGAACTGTGGACTTCCCGTGGGAGCCTGCGTTGTGGTTTGGAAGGACGGAGGCGGGGATCTGAACCAACAGCAGGGAGAGTTGTGGGGAAGGGACCGCTGTTACACAGAGAGGAGGCCCTGTGGGACTCTTGGTACATGGAAGGTTCTGGGGCTGCAGAAAAAGGCTGGCTTCAGCAGCGATATTTGTGTGGTTCTGTTTTGCTGGTGAGAACCCCAGCCTTTGCCCTGCCCATCCTCAGTCCTTCCTCCTCTGCCCTGTGCCTGTCCTCATCAAGCATCCATGCACATGGCATTTGCACACACATGCACCTACAGTTCCTCAGAGGCTCTCTGACCCCAGTGAGGCCAAATGCAGAGGGAGAGGCAGACAATTAACTGCAGTGACCTATAAGAGGTATCGAAGTGGGGATCAGGTATGGAAGCAAAGAGAAAGTGGCTCCCAGTCAGAGTCATTGTGTGGGCCTCACAAAAGGTGGCATTTGAATACTGAAGTGTGCAGGGGGTTTTGTCAGCTGGAGGAATAAAGAATGGTTACCCCTGGAGCAGATGGAACATCATGTGGGTAGCAAAGACACGGAAAAGAGTAGATCAAGGGTGAGTGAGCAGTTCAGCATGGCTGTAGCGTAGGGTGGGTGAGGGCCTGGTGGGAGATGAGCCTGGGAACGTGGGTGGGACCGTGTCTCGTGCCACATGCAGAGGTATGTGGGCTGCAACCTGTAGGCACTGGGAACAGTCAGAAGTGACTGGCCATTAAAACCTGGAGTTTTTTGAGCAAGATCATTCTAGTGGCAAAGGAGATGGGTGGGGGAAATTTGTGAAAGGTAGGGAGACTTTTCCCTCCCCTTTGCCCCCTGTCCCCTCCTGGCTGCGTCCTGCCTCCTGGCACCTGTTCCCTCCTACAGCCCTGACCCGTCCTGGCTGCAGTCCCATCTGCTGCCCGTGCGACCCTCTCTGGCCCTCTCTCTTTCCTTAGGCCCGCCTCTGGCTCCTGGGTCTGGGCTTTAGTCTGGGCTATGGCTCCATGTTCACCAAGATCTGGTGGGTTCACACAGTCTTCACAAAAAAGGAGGAGAAGAAGGAGTGGAGGAAGGTGAGCTGCTTCTGATCCTTGGTCCCCAGTGCCTTGGCTCTCGAGGCGAGGAGGACATCCCCCATCCCCCGGCCCACCTGTGCTCTGTGTGCTTACCCAGACCCTGGAGCCCTGGAAGCTGTACGCCACGGTGGGCTTGCTGGTGGGCATGGATGTCGTCACCCTCGCCATCTGGCAGATTGTGGACCCCTTGCACCGGACCATTGAGGTACCGCTTGCTGGGAGGCCCTGCGGTGAGGCGGTCGAGCGGGGCTCATTGGTAGAAGAGCCTCTGGAGCTGCGTGTGGTCCAGAGGAGGAGAGGCGCCCGTGGTGGGTGCTCTCCAACCTCCTGCATCTCAGCAGATCTACCTCAAAGCTCTGGATTCATCAAAAGAAAGGAAGTGGTGGGGATCTGAGAAGGATGTACACTTTCAGACAACAAAAAAATCAGGGAACAAGCACTTTCAAGGTGTTCCAGAAAGTGCTCCCGGACCTAGAGTGGGGTTTGGCATCATAACTGAAGGTCTCATAGGAAAGTGGGGGCAGAGTTGGGAGTCGGGGACTGAGCAGAGGTGGGTGTTGGGGGTACGATGGCAACCATCTTTCCTGTGGCCCTGTCTCTCCCTTAGACTTTTGCCAAGGAGGAACCGAAGGAAGATATTGACGTGTCTATTCTGCCTCAGCTGGAGCACTGCAGCTCCAAGAAGATGAATACGTGGCTTGGTGTGTGGGATGCGGCAGAGAGGAGGGGCGTGATGCCACAAAGGCTGGGGGAATAGGGCCAGGACAGTAGATTTGGAGAGAGAATGGTCTTTGGAAAAAGAGGCAGAGGGCTCTGTCAACCTAGTTTGAACGTCCTCCTCTTTGTCACTGTGATAATTTTTTCTGAGAATGGGGAATATCTGGTCTTTTGCTGTGAGGAGCTTAGGGTCTAAAGCAGAAATGAGACAGGGCTTGTATTCTGCAGAGGGACCAGTGGAGATGGCTTCTTCTTCATCTCCAGACCTGACACCATCTCTGTCTGGTTAGCAACCTCGAGTGAGCCTGGGGCTGTGAGGTTTAGCCCTCTTTGGCCTTTTTAACATAGCTCTGATCTATGACCACAAATGGCAAACCTACCTTCAGCGTGGAAAGCCATCTTCCCTCCTGGAGGGTAAAGGGGTAAGGCACTGTGTGTGGCCCAGGCCCTTGTTGACTGACAGCTGCTCACAACCATCATCTTCCTGTGTGACGTGGCTCCTAGTCCCAGGAGGAAGCAGTGAGGTCTGGGCGAGTTGGGAGGACACTGGGGGCAGTGGACAGAGAGGGGTGGGCTAAGTCAGAGGGGGCGGATTGGAGAGAAGGCCCCCTTTTCATTGTGGACCTATCAGAAGGAGCAGCAGCAGGCAAAGGGCAGAGAGGAGGGGAATGAATGGAGCATGGAGGTCTTGTGGTCCAGGTGACCCTTTCCTGCCATCCTAGGCATTTTCTATGGTTACAAGGGGCTGCTGCTGCTGCTGGGTATCTTTCTGGCTTATGAGACCAAGAGTGTGTCCACCGAGAAGATCAACGACCACCGGGCTGTGGGCATGGCCATCTACAATGTGGCGGTGAGCTCCCTGGACACCTGGCATTGACCCCGGGGACTGACCACAGCCACCCAGATGGGGCAGCCTGGGAAGAATCAGGGGCTAGATCTGGGATCAGTTGGGTGGAAGTCTTAAAATGATTTTTAATGCTTCAGATTTGTAAAGCACTTTCCAGTCTATAAGCACACATTAATCTTCACACAATCACCCAAAGAAGTGGATATAGCATCCTCACTAGATAAATGAGGAAGCAAAAACTGGTTAAATTCCTTGTCTGAGGTTCACTGGCTAGAATTGAATGGAGATTTCCTGCCAGGGAGGCCCAGAGACTGACTGATGCTCGAGGACTCTGATGTGCCTATAGAGATGCTGGGAGTTCCTGCCTTGAGGGAGGGGCTGACCTAGAGCTGGTGCTGGTTTGGGACTGTTTGGGATTCTTCTCAACCTAGAGTTGAGGATGATCCCAACACTGGGTCTTTTGCAAATGGAAAGTCCCCCAGGAAACTGTCCTCATAGATTCCTTCCTGGGGAAGAAGACCCTGGCTCTTGTCTGAGCCCACAGATCTGCTCTGCTCCCAGGTCCTGTGCCTCATCACCGCCCCCGTCACCATGATCCTGTCCAGCCAGCAGGACGCCGCCTTCGCCTTTGCCTCTCTGGCCATAGTTTTCTCCTCCTACATCACCCTGGTTGTGCTCTTCGTGCCCAAGGTGCGGTGCTGGGTGTTCTCCCACCCTCTCCTGCCCATGTCCTCTCCATCCCTTCTTCGCAGGACCCTGCTCCCTGGCCCCCTCTTCCCACTTCACCCCTTGTCCAGCCCAGCTTGTCCCCCTTACTTTCATTCCTTCCGACTCCAACCCACCATCAGCCAATCGCTGACACAGTCCCTGCTCAGCCATCTATGCCCCAAACCCCTGCCCACAGATGCGCAGGCTGATCACCCGAGGGGAGTGGCAGTCGGAGGCACAGGACACCATGAAGACAGGGTCCTCAACCAACAACAACGAGGAGGAGAAGTCCCGGCTGCTGGAGAAGGAGAACCGGGAACTGGAGAAGATCATTGCCGAGGTGTGTGGCGAAGGCAGGGTGCTGGCGGCCCAGGAGGCCCATGTGGGGAGGGAGAGCCAAGCCTGAGACTGGGGTTCAGGTGCATGTGATTTACCCAGGGGGACGCTGCCGGGGAGTGAGGGGAGGAGGATAGGGAAGGGGAACGGTAGAACCAGGATCTGGACTCACCAGGATCCGGGCTTTTGTAAACGGTAATGTTGCCTCAGCAGGCGGAGGGGGCTCTGGAGGGCGAACTGCGCTGTTACCTGCTGGAGGCGAGGGGGTGGCCCTGGGCTGGGGTGGCCGGTGCGGGGCTTGAGGGTGCTCTCCAGTGAGAGGAAGCTGGGCAGGCCCCCACGGTGTCCACTGCGCCCCAGAGCGGTGGCAGACTGCGGGGTGTTCCAGCTGGGTGCCCAGTTACCGGAAGCTCTGGGCAAGCCGCCCCCCCCCCCCCCCACTTTATTTCCCTGATCTCTTTCCTTCAGCCCGTGCCCCACTGTGTTCTTTTGGCTCTCCTTGTTCTTCTGCTGATGCCTCATTTTACTTTCTTTTGTCTGTCTGCCCCTCCGTCTCCCCCACAATTTCTCTGCCTTCCTCCCTTTCCCTCCTCCCACCCCTTCCTGACTTCCTCTTCTCCCACTCGCCCAATCGGTTTCTTCCTCCAGAAAGAGGAGCGCGTCTCTGAACTGCGCCATCAGCTCCAGTCTCGGCAGCAGCTCCGCTCCCGGCGCCACCCTCCGACACCTCCAGACCCCTCGGGGGGCCTGCCTAGGGGGCCCCCTGAGCCCCCCGACCGGCTGAGCTGTGATGGGAGTCGAGTCCACCTGCTTTACAAATGAGGAAGGGGGTGTGAGGGAGGACAGGCCAGTAGGGGGAGGGAGAGGGAGAAGGAGAAGGGTGGGGGTTGGGAGGAAGCAGGGGGTCCCTCTCCCGGGTGGGAAGAAGTCTCTACTCAGTCCCATCTCTTGTAAATACCTGCCCCGCTGTGAGTCCCCGGGGGTCGTCCGGGTCTCCAGTTCTCCAGGAACCAGACCCTGTTCGCTCTCATTCGTTCATATAATTTTATATCCCTACTTCATACTCCAGTTTGTACCCGGCTTGAAGCTTCTCACTCACTGGCTCCTCCGCCTCACTATGTACACGGGTCCCTTTTCTTTTCCGACACCCTCTGTCTCGTTGCCACGGCAACCCCAACCCTGCAGCTCCCTGGCCTTTGTGCTCTGCTGGTCCAGCAGGGATCTCTCCCAAGTGCTCTTTCTGCCCCAACAGGGCCTCCTCATGTCTCTCACCATCCTGGTCTCCTTCCAACCTACTTGCCCCTCCACTCTTTCACAAGCTTTGTCCTTTTTCAATTCTGCCTCTCCAGGGCACTCTTTCTTGCCAAGGCTCACAGGCTCCTACGCTCCACGGGCTCACACTTAGCATCGCGCGTGTGTCCTCCCCTCCCAGCTCATTCCAGTGGCTCACGTGCGTGCACGCGTTTCACCTGTGCTTTCTTCACCCTTCCTGTGGCCCTGCCTGCTCTGTTGTATTTCCTTCACTTGTGACTGCGCTGCCCATCTCCGGTCACGGTTGTGCCCTTGTGAGGGAGTGTTTGGGTAGACGCGGGCTGTTTGTCTAGCATGTCTTCCCTAGTGCACACATCCAGGGTTACCTGTGGTTTTCCCTGTGTGCCCTTGTGCTGCCTTGTCTACCCTCTTCCCTTTGCACCTTAAAAGCTTTGTATCCTAACAACGGAGCCCTATGCACCGACTCTGCACATTGTTACGCACTTTTCCCCAGTTCACACTTAGTGGAGCCATCCACATCCTCTCCTTGTCACACCCGGTTTCTGCTCACTCTCCCCCTTCTCCTTCCCACTCGTGGACCACCCTTGGCCCCCATGCACAATCATCCTCTCCCAAGAGTGCTTCCTTTGGTTTTGTGTTTTTCTGGGGCAAGAGGGAGAAGAAACGGGGGCAGGTTTGGGGAGCTTCTTCCAGTGGACGGTTGGTGAGAATCCTGTTGGAAGGAAGGCACCCCTGACTGTTGAGATGGACAGATGGTCCTATGGGGCGGGAGGTGGCATCCCTTTTGCACTGTGGTATTTCTTGGGGAAGGAGCTCCCCAAATCTCAATAAACCAGTGAACAGAGTGACTCAGCGCCTCGTCCCTTACTGTGAACAGAGTGGGCTTCCGTCCAAGGAAGGAGGCTCACAGTCCTCCTCATTCATGAAAAGGCATTGAAGTGGAGGGGTGGAGAGAGGGGTTTTATTGACCCATCAGGGGCTTAGCAGGGCAGTGCAGAACATGATTGGGCTGGGATTAGTGAGGGATGACACTAGTGATTGAAAGTGCGGGCACTGGAGTCAAATGGCCAGCGTATCACATCCCACCACATGCAGAAAAGTGGTTCTCAGTCTCCATTCCCCATGTCCTCATTTGTGAAGGTAACAGTCATCATCATCATCACCATCTTCATCACTCATTCATCCACAGTGTAGATGCCACAAAGTGGAGGCAAGGACTGGTGCTTACTACGGTTCTTGGCTCATACAGTATGTTGGGGAAACACTAGCCACTGTCACTACTATTTCGTGGGTTCTCTGGCAGTGATGGACATGTATTGGGCACCTGTGGCATGTGGCTGAACGGATGTGAGGACTCTTCTTCCTAGGAATTAAGAAGAACAAAAAAAATTATGACTGCAAGGAGGTAGTAGATGAGATGGCCCCTGAGTACTTCCAGCCTTAAAAGTCTTTGTCTAAGAACTCTGAGCATCTTGGGAGGAACTTGCCCTCCACATGAAAGACAGTATTGAATGGCCAGTGGAAAACAAAACCAAACCTCATCTAGGACTTCTGTGATTCTTTTTGTGCCCTTGGATCACTGCTTTTTTGAAGCTCGGTTTTTCTCTTTCTCTGTGGCACTGATTTTTTTTTAAAAATAATTTTCACATTTTTGCAAACGATCTGCAAGAACTGAATGGGCCTTGTCATTTCAGCCTCCTGCTCAGAGGAGCCAGCTTCTGAAGTTCCCCAACAGCGTGGGTAGGTTAAATCTTAGACCAATACTTGAAAACCATTGCATATCCACTTTGGACCAATAGGATTTAATTTGCGTTTTCCCTCTTCCCACAATGGAATGTTCTCGAGAGGGGAAGCAGTCTATGCAGTAGATAAGCCTGCAGTGTGGAAAATGAAGAGTTGGCTTCTGAAGCAGCAGCAAGAGCTATATCCCAGCCCTGGCCTTCATGTCAGGTGACAGCTTCCCTGCAAACTGGGGTGATATTCAAACTACTTAAACAATGTGGCATCGACTCACCTGGCTCCTAGAACAAGGAAGGAAACACTGGAGACTATCATGGAAAATGAGACCTGGGGCTGCTGCGGAGCAATGCGTTGAGGGTTCCTCCAACCAGGCACTGTGCCCCAGACCGTGACACAGTGGGGTGAGGGACGTGTACAAGTAACACGAAGGAGCACACAGAGTGTTCTCAGGGGGTGGCAGAGAGGAGGAATAGTCCTTTTCCTCTACCCATCTTAGATTCTCTATTTAGCTCAGGAGAGACAAATGAAAGACAGACTAACAAGAGAAAAACAAGTTTATTAACACATGCATTGTGCCTACACATGAGAATACTCAGTGATGAGGAACCCAAAGGGGTGGTTAGAACTGGGGCTTAGATACTATTTAGGCTAAACTAAAGGAAAAGAGATTTGGGGCTTCTGGGTGGTGGAGGCAATTTATGCGAAAGTGATCAGGAAAAGTGTGGTAAACAAGGGTTGTTTATAGTGAGGTTTGTCACGTAGATTTAAGCCAGTGCCTTCTCCTTGGAGAAGACTTGTTAGGAGTCTTCTCTATACATGTAAATTTACAGAAAGAAAACGTGTGCCCCATTTTAGAGCTTTTCCTGCAGCTGCTCGTTCTCAGTGGCCTTTAGCTTAAAATAATCCATACGCCAAGGAGACGTATTTTGGGGTAGCATATTCTGGTTCCCATCAGGTGTGCGTGATTAATTCTGCAGACGGGAAACCAGGAAGGCTGGCTCGGTGGGGGCCGGAGGGATGCAACAGGAGCTGGGCACTGTGCTCCCCGACCTGTTCCTGATTCAGTGAGCCCTTCAGAAGGGAACTGGTGGTTATACCCTGAGCTTCTTGGATAATATCCCTTAAGTGCTTCCAACTCATGCTTTGTGTTGGATGGCTAAGTGCCCACACTCATAGGGCCTAAATCTTATAGTCTTAGGTCATCTGCAAGGGATCCCCTTTTCCATTTGTATCCAACTCGGTGGCCTCTATATATATTTTAAAAGAATCTATCTTTTCATTTTTAATCATTTGTCTCCCTGGTGTAACTCTTTCCCCACATCTTCCCTTCTTAACACACAAAATACCTTAACTTTTCCCACACAGTAAGTAAGCAAATATTTCATATTAATTTTGTTGCTTCCACCATGTTTCAAACCTCCGAAGAATTCTCTGATGCCCACACCACCCAAGCACTTGCGCATCTGATTCTTTCATTCTGTGTGCCTTTTGCACCCGACTCCGTCGTGTGATGGTTACTTATGTTGGAATTATGTCTCTGACCATCTCAATCTTCTTTGGACACTTCGAGGGTTGTGAATGAGCAAACTCCTGTTGGATTTTCTCCTGGAGTATCCAGTAGATAACTGTCCACACAGACTGAATAAATTTGAAGTAAGATGTTAGTCCTAAACCTCTCTGTGAAACCATTTATTCAACAAATCAGCTTTCATTAAAACAAAGTCCTTTGGACTGATGCATTTAATTCTCCATTATATTCCCCTAGAGTCTGTCTAGAAAGGTGCTTACTGTATTTGAACATTAGGGAGCTGATAAACAGACACGAAGAGTAGAGGTTTCCAGGTCCCAGTGAGAGAAAGAGAATAGAGGTGGTGATGAGAAAAAGACATTATATAAGTGATTTGAAAAGTGGAGTTAGGGTTAGCATTACTTGCAGGGCTAAGATTAGGATTATTAAATATAAAACGGGGGCTCTAACATTGAGATTAGGATACGATCTAATAAGGAGGCTAAGGAGACAGGAAGATTAGTACATGGATGGCTAAAACGAAGATTTGGAGTAAAATAGAGTTAATGCTGCTGTTCTGGGCTGATGCCAGAGTAAATGTTGAATCAAAGCCATTTTGTGTTGAAACTAGAACAAAACTAGGATTTTCATTTTTCTTAGTTCATCAGCAGGTACCCAAGAGGATTTGATATTGTTGCCATTTTCATGGGAAAGCTGGGAGACAGCATTTGTGAGATTAGTACCCCAGAACCCTTTACACATTCTTTGGAGATATTTATTCATTCACTCATTCATTCATTTATAGAACTAATTGGGGGCAAATTTTCTGCAACATTCTGGGCCTTGGTTCTAGGAGTCTGAAATCTCATGGGGAAAGTAGGCCAGGAACACGTCAGGAGCTGTACCAAAACTTCCTCCAGGCAAGTTATTGTTTCTTGTTCCCACGAGATGCTTTGCAACAACCAGTGAACTCTTTCTTATTCCAGGGAAGCAAACCTCCTTCAGTTGGGGGATCAAATTTGACATATTTTTAGACTGGGTTGATTTCCTTAAAGTTTGCTGAGAGGTTGAGACCTCACCAGGGCTGGGGAGACACTATTCGTATCAAAAGGCAGGGTTAAGAGCATGGAGACTTGAACCAATCCTCCTGGGTCCAGATTTCTGACCTTGTTAAGCTGCTACTTAAACTCTGCATCTGAAAGAGGATAATGATATTATCTGCTTCATAGTAAGAGAGATTAAATAGTCAATATGTGTAACTTACTTTAAATGGTACCTGGGATATCATAATCACTATATAAATAGCTAATAATAGCAGTGCAATCGTTATCTTTCTGAGCAAGAGTGCAGGGCTGATGGCGGTAGAGAGGGATTTAGGTCAGGAATCTGGAATGCCGGGTGCAATACCACATTTTGCCAGTAGATGGCACCAACTCCACATTGCCAAAATCGTCCTGGCAGCCTAAACATTAAGCTTTCTTTCTCCATCTCTGTCTTGAGATGTTTGTGATTTATGAGTGCCATAAAAGAAGAAACACTAGGACTGAAGAAGTTAAGTTTCTCTCTAAGGCCCTGTTCCGGTTTCCAGCCTAAGGGTACTGAAATATTTGATGACAGTATGAAAGTAACAGCATCTGTTTGAGAAGTTGCCTGACTGCAAGTCATGGGGCCTGGCTTTTGCTTCTAATAGTGCATGTTCTTGGATGAGTTTCTGAACTTACTTGGGCTCCAGCTTCTGGGTCCTTGCTGTCATTCTGGGGGAATGAAACAGAACGAGAATGCCAAACAGACACTTAAGGAAGAGGGAAAAAACTCAAGGGAGAAGCAAAGAAACTATGGTAGAAATTAGAAATGGAGGTGAAGAAATAACAATGATGTGAGAGATGAGATTGAAATGGAAATGACAAAGTTAGGGCCATCATCATGGGGGTGAAGACCATTAAAAATAGAGGAAATATTAAATTTGATTCCTATCTTTCCTATAGAAATATGTGCCTCCCCTTACCACATTTTCAGTCTCTGTTCCTATGTCTCTGTCTCTCTCATACTCACACCCACACTCAAATGCATGCACACACATGTGGCTGTCAGCCATTTCTGTGACATGATGGGTGTGAGGAAGGCAGAGGTGTGAGGAATACACACGTCCTGACAAAACCATGAAGGTCTTCTCACTTTCAAAGCACATCAGGCAGCTCTCCCTCAGCTCTCCCTGGAGTCCATGTCCTTCCCCAGCAACCTCCTGAATGCCCTCTTTATCTCCTTATTCCTCAGGGTGTATATGAGAGGGTTAAGTGAAGGGGTGCCTACTGCATAGAAGAGACCAAAGAACTTGCCCCTCTTCTGGGCATAGGGATTTTTGGGCTGGAGGTAGACAGCCATGGCTGAGCTGTAGAAGAGGGTGACCACCGTGAGATGGGAGGAGCAGGTTCCCAGAGCCTTCCTCCAGGCTGTGGCAGAGTTAATCCTGAGCACTGCCCGAGCAATGGCTCCGTAGGAAATCAGGATGAGGCTGAGGGGCACGACCAAGATGAAGATACTGGCGACAGCCATCTGGATCTCATTGTAGCTGGTGTCCCCACAGGAAAGTCGAATTAGAGCCGGGACCTCACACACAAAATCATCCACCTGCCGGTGGGAGCAGAAAGGCAGGCGGAGGGTGGGTGGTGTCTGGACCACAGACTCCACCAGCCCAATGACCCAGGCCACGGCCGCCAGCTGCCGGCAGAGGCGAGGGTGGATGATGGTGGTGTAGTGGAGGGGCTGGCAGACAGCCACGTAGCGGTCAAAGGCCATCACTGTCAAGAGGACACATTCGGTGGTCCCTAGGAACAGGAAGGTGAAGAGCTGGACTGAGCAGCCTAGGAAGCTGATGGTCTTGTTTGGGCCCCAGAGGTTGACCAGCATCTGGGGGACACAACTTGTGGTGAAACAGAGGTCCAAGAAGGAGAGGTTGGAGAGGAAAAAGTACATTGGGGAGTAGAGCCTGGGCTCCAGCATGGACAACAGGATGATGAGCGTGTTGCCCACCAGAGTCATGAGGTAGGAAGCTAAGACGAGCACGAAGAGGATTCTTTCAAGTCCTGGGTGTTCAGAGAAGCCCAGAAGGAGGAAGTCCGCTGGGGAGCTCTGGTTGACCATGACCTAGAGGGATGAGGTGTCAGCAGTGTGTCCACAGTGTATGACAACAACTCACCCTGGGTACTAGTCAGGTCATACCAGGTGGACGTTTCTCTTCTGCCTTCACTCACTCAGCCTCTGTTTCCAGGCACATCAGCATCCAGCAGCCCCTTCTCTTCCCCTGTTCCTCTAGGTCAGATGTTGTCCAGGGGGAGTCAGGAAACTGTGAATGTGCAGAAACAGACGGAGCCTCACACCAGTTCCTCAGACCTACCCGGTGAGTTTAAAGGAGGCTGATGTAAAGTGTGGATTAACTAATTAACCTAGGACACATTTATTGAGTGCTGCTGTGTTCAGAGCACTAAGTGTTGTATTGTCCCTTATGTATTTGTTGGGTGAGCTAGGAAGGTAATATATTTTGAATAAACTTTCTGATTATAAATGATCTCTGCAGGTTTGATCATTTCTCTATTGGTCTGATGCATTTTTAGAGCTACTTATTGCATTCCACATATTGTATGCTTCTTTATTTTCAAGGGAGCTTATCAGAGAGGGAATATTTTATCCATGAGAGAGACCTTTCCTTTAGGTCTAGCGACCCTGTGCGCAGATGGAGCAGTTCATTTGCCTGAGTCACTGAACCGGCAGTCCTGGGTGGGGACTTGGTCCACGTGCTCAGTCCCTGCCATGAGAAGATTACAGGCAGGAGGTGAGGGTGGTCCTAGGCTCACTAAAAGCACGGAAGAGTTCACGGGAACATTGTCAAAGACTCCAAGATAAAGGCCAGTAATACCAACATACTGAGTGAATGAGAGGAAAAGGTCAAAAGTTGAAGGACCGACTTGGGTGGATATATCAGGGAAAGCGTCCTAGAGGAGGTGATGGAATTTTTTTTTTTTTTTATAAATAGGGAAGTACTGGGGAGTAGAAGCTCAACTCAGAGATGGGGTGAGAGGCTGCAGCCACTCTGGCAGTTGAGGGACAAGGACTCCAGGTTCTCAGGTCTTGGAAGACCTTTGGAAGTCCACTGGACAGAGGCAGGGGTGGCAGGTGATGGCAGACGAGATGGTGGGAGACCTGACAACAATGCCCTGCGACTTACAGGATGACACGAATGTCTCCCATCACAAGGTCCCCATCTGTCTTTAAGTTCTATTGAATCTTCTTTTTGCCAGAAATTTCTGCCTTTGTGTCTTTCTTGGTTTGTTCTTTCTTTTTTTCCCATTGTTCTTTTCTCCCCTATAGGATATACTAAAAAAATTCATACTGTTATATATTCAAACGAAAGTGTGAGTAAAATAAATCTCTATAGTTGGTGAATAATAAAACCAACCCTGGTATGCCCACCAACCAGGTTAAGGAATGGAATCCAGATTTCAAGCATCTTAGAGGCTCCTTGTGTGCTCTTCCCTGACTGCTCAGTTTCCTACCCCTGAAGATGAAACCACCATTCTGAATTTTAAACGATCACTTTGTTTTCTTTTTTGAAGACATATTTCACAGATCATAAAATTCACCCTTTTAAAGTGTATAACTTTGTGGGTTTTAGTATATTCACAAATTTTGCAACCAATATTTTCACTTCCACACCATTTCATCACCCAAAAAAGAAATCTCATGGTGAGCAGTGCCCCCTCCTTTGTTTTCTTTAATATACAATATTTGTAACCTTACAAAATAGCTAAATTAAAAAAATTCATCCACCAACTGTCACCCTAACCAATTTTTCTGAACTTCTAACTTTCTCATTCTCCTGGAATTTCACTCCGTTTCTCTGCCTTATTTCTGAATCTCTGTAGATGACATCTTCCTTAGTGAGTCTCCCTCTTCTCTCACTTTTAATTTCCATCTTTTCCACTTTTTCTTTTGTTTATTATTTTTCTCCTGGTCTCTTTCCCTCTGACACATTCATTCTGCAATTTATGCATTTATTCAGTTCTTGAGCCCCAAGAGTGCCAACATCATGCTAGGAGCCAGGTCAGGGACTGGGGGGGTCCACTCAAAGGAGTTTAAGATAATCCAGTGATTATTATCTGCTCTTACTCTTAGTCATAACATTTATTGAGTGTTTCCTATGTACCAAGCATGGTGCCAAGCACGTCTCTGAACAATTGGTTCTCACAGCAATCCTGCAAAAACAATGTTATTATCCCAATCTTACCAAAGTGAACAGCCTCAGAGAGGTTAAGTAACTTGGCTAAGGTCATGCAGCCAGTAAGTTTCAGGGCCAGGATCCTAGACCCTGTTTAACTTCCAGGCTGCTGAGGATATGTGGAAACGGATGTCTTATAGAAGAATAAACTTTCTACTTACCCTCAATCAAATAAAAATCTCTTCTGCTGCCAGTGATGACAAAACTCTTAACTGGTGCCTAGCCTCCATCAAGAGGAAAATGCAAAGAAGAATGGGCATCCTTGAGTGGCCAACAAGTCTCTGGTCCAATACAGACTGCTGATACTTCCCACCAGGCGCTTTTCTGAGCACGTGCACACGTAATGTGCTAGAGCTGGCTCATACCAGCTCTTGATTGTTAACTTTTCAGGAGTTTTGTGAGACACGTATTAAACTATTGGTAGCTTAACTCAGCCGTGGGAGCAGTGTTTACACCATGGAAACTGGCAAACATTTCAAAGTTGCTCTCTGTCACCCCCAGCCAAGCTGGTTGTTAAACACTTCCCAGCACACCTCTGATTGCCCCTCACAATAGCTCTATGTACTGTCTATCTTCCTTTTACCATAAATAGACTTGAAGTCAGGAAAGTTTAAATAACTTTACCGAGACTATATGGCTATTAAGTGCCAGAGCTGATGTTTGAAACCGAGTAGACTGGCAGCAGAGGCTGTGCCCCATCCACAGCCCATGGCATCTCCGCAGGGAAGATGAGGCCGGCGGAGGTCAGAGGTGCTGCCGTGCTACTGAACTCTTTGCAAACCACACTTCCGCTCAGTCTGCAGGAGAAGTCGGCTTGTTTTAGTGGCACAGGAGGTAGAAAGGTTGACACGGTGTGGTGGTGGAGGGAGGGGTCCCAGGACTCCCATCCTATGGAGAGGTCGAGCTCATTAATTCTGCTAAGACCCTGGGGGTTCCGCAGGCCACAGACAATTAGACACTAATCGTGGTAGAGAGGGTGGGGGAGTATCTAGAGAAAATGTGCCAGCAACAGTCATCAGAGTGGCAGGTCAAACGGTCATCCACTGCTTCTTTCTGTCAATAGGAAGAACAAAGTGGTCTCTCCTTTCCGGCACCTCCAGACAGTCCCCTGGCTCCCAGATACTCCTCTCAAGCCTCTGATTCATCAGTTCAGGACCCCACTTTTTAAAGTTTTCAACTTCTTCCCTTTCCATTTAATTCTTCTGTCTGAGTGGAAACACACTGCAGTAACACAGAATTGTGAAACCCTAGGGTTGGAAGAGCACTTAAGGCATTTAGTGTAACCTTCCTGTGATGTAGCAGAAACACTATCATGCCTCTACCCCATTAGAGGAGGGGCACATGGGGTCAGCTAATAAACAGCATCCTGGTCCAGGTCTGGATCACAATGGCTGTATTAGGTCCATGGACACGCCCAGTAGTCATTACTGCGGTCACCGAGTATATAATTGCAATGCACGTACTCGGTGGTTGGCAGAATTCCCACAATTGTTCTCTGGTCTGCGGAGTAGGAGATATGCGAGTGGGTGGGAGATCTGGAGTATGGGGTACCCATGTTGGAAGGGCTGGGAGAAGGCAAGCATCAGGCTGGGTTGGGGCTGTGAGATTGCTGAGGGACTGTGTATTCAGGGCCCATAGCTGGGGGCAGAGCACCACTGAATGTCCTCACATGGGCTCCGTGGACCCAGCAAGAGAAGTGCCGCTTCACTACTGAGAAAGCTTCATGTCCTACTCACTGTAAAGGAGACATCTTTACAGAAATTCAGTCTGTTAATGCAGAGCAATGATTGAAGTTGAATTTGAAGCTGAGAGCCAATGTATTCGTAACTGGCACATATATAAAAATGTAAATAAATATAAACGTGTAATGTCCTTACTCTTAACCATAATGCCAGCCTGTTATTTACACATTGCACACCTCATTTTGTTCATTTGCTAGGTCATCCCATATGAGTATATGTATAGTTGCCTTTTTTAAAGGCTACATATTATTCTTCTGTATAGACCTTCAATTATTCAACCAGTCCCTCATTAATTTTATCTTATTTCCAATCATTTTGTATTAAAAAAATATTGCAATAAATATCTTTGTTCACATATTATTTTATACCTGCATGTATATATTGAGATAAAATTCTACAAGTATAATTGCTGGGTCAGTGTATGTGCACGAATACTTTAAAAATTATATTTTGAACAAAATTTGATACATGAAAAGGATAAATGTTACACAGATGTAAATGACAACATTAGTAATTCAATAAACACTCATTAACCGACCCCCTAATCCAAGAACTAGAATATCACCACTAACTTTCATCTTCCTGTGTCCTCCTCTCCATCCCGCTCAACTGCCTCCTGCTGCAGGTGCTCACTACCCTGAATCTTGAGTTTATCATTTCCTTGGTTTTTATTTTAACAGTTTTATTGCATATTTATAGATATATCTAAAAAACATACCATCCAGTGTTTTTCTATCCTTTATAATCAATGTGTTGCTGGTGAGTAATAGTACACCAAATTTTATCTTTACTAAGAAATAAAGTTACAGCATTTGTGGTAATGAATTATTGAGTCGTGGAACTCAGTTTCCTTCAATAAATTGTTTTGTATAAACATTTAGGTTCTTATAGTTGAATTTTAGGTTTTGGTTACGACTTGATGAGACAATACCAGGGGGGTCCTTAGGGCCTCATCCCCTATTGAAAAATTTTCTGTAAGTGATTATCTCAGCATTTAGATTGAGCTTTACCACTGACCTATAGCTTTCTTCTACCTCAAAAACAAACATACCCTGAATTTGAAAGTACCCTGTCTCTGTTTGTTTATCTATTATATTGATTATTTTTACAATTTATCAAAAAAAATCATACTTTAAGTAGTCTTTAGGGAGCTGATTTTTTTTTTTTTCACTCAACAACAACTCCCTGGGCTTCTGTGACATTTACTCCATCTCCTTAACCTTTCAAAAATTCCCAGAGCCTAATTCTTCTCCTTGTCTGATTTCTTTTTGATATTGCTAGAGAATAAATAAGGTGAGAATATTCTGTCTCTAAGAGAATTTTTTATGACACAAAGCAAGTGTGTCCATTCTGGTACTGCATTCAGAAGCAAGGATGTGTGAAACTCCTAAGAAAAAAATCATTTTTGGTCAGAAATGAAAGTATCCAGGGAGTCGGGATCTGTTCTGCCTCTTGGAGGGAGGTGGTTTCAAGTGGGAAGAGGAGGAAAAAAGAGAGATGACCAGAGTCCAGATTTGTGTTTACATTTCTTGAAAGGGCACCATTTCTCTGAACTCAGGTCCTCGATGAACGGGAAATCCCCTGAGATAGGGGATTTCAGGTTTCCTCCGGCAGTAGCTGCGTGCTAGAAATCTGCAGCTCCAGTAGGCAGGTTCTCTGTCACCACCCCAGGGTCTGGCCAGTCAGGAACAATGTGATGTTCAGTGAGTTTGTGGGTGAGGATTTCTATTCCTGGTTAGTGAGGCTTATAAGGGAGGCTTACCTTAACTGACCAGAAGGGGTAACCGACCAACTTCTCAGTCCCTGTGTTTTAAAATACAGTATGTTAATGGAAACAAATTGAACACCAACAGTTTAGAAAATGATGGCCTTTGAAAAGATAGTTTATTTTTCATAGATCCCAAGAGGAAGTGGCACACCACACCATGAAAGGCCATGTGAGAAAGCACCAAAGTTGGTCCCAGGCAGAGAGAGGAGGGGGCGCTGTGGACAAGAGCCTTTCACATGGTTTCTGCAGAAAGAAATGAGCAGGACAGAGTAAGCAGGTTTAGAATTGGCTAGTTTATAGCATTTCAGTGGACTCAAGACATCGGGGCTGTTTCTAGTTGTCTGGTACCTGGCCCTGGGGAGGTTAGAGCAGGTGGATGGTGGCCTGGAGTGTGAGGGCTTGATAAAGGGGGTTCTTGGGGTATGAGCTCTGAATTGGTTGGTTTGTGTTTGAAACAAATATGCTCAGGATGAACTGTTTACTATCCCTAGGAATAAGCTATTCCTGGAGGGACTTCCTCCAGTGTCCACAAGACCCCAGATATCACCATTAGGTTACAGAAAACAATAGACATGGTTGATATATTCTGCTTGGAAGTGGAGACCTCGGGTGCTTAGTCTTTGCTTTGCCCAAGTGTTGAGACCCTGGAAGTCCAGCGGGAGCCTGCGGGGCATGGTGAGCATCAGCTGATGGGTGTCAGTGTCATCTGGACGTACGTGATGGCGGGGCCTTTGAATGCTCACAGTCCTAGGAGGACAGTTCTTGTCTACCTGTCCACCAGGCTGCAGTCTTCCTCCAGACTTGGTTCCCTGCACTCATAGGCTGTTTTCTCACCTCTACAAAGTCGGGGAAAAGTGCATGGGGAGGGGTCCAGGTAAGACCTGCCATCCAAGTATAGTCCTGCCTACACTTAGGCTTCAAACCTCCCCTTGTTCTCACTCATACCAAGGCTCCTTGAAGTTCCCTCTATTCTTTTTAAAAATCTCTCCACTTCCTTGCTTCTAACAGACACCTTGCCTGTAACACACACACACACACGCACGCACGCACCACACACACACATTCATACCCTATAAAAATATTGGGAGAATTATATGAGGCAATACTTGAAAATGTCTTGCACAGTAAGATATAGCAGGTGATCCCTAATTGTTACTTCCCCTTTCCTGTTTTCATTTCGTTGTTCACGCACTCATAAATTCATTCATGCATACAAAAATATTCAGTAAGTACCTGCCACGCCAGACACTGAGCCAGCACTGAGAATGTAAAGACAAGCAAGCCTCTAGACCCTTCCTGTCTCCTGGGGGAGGTAGACAACTAAACGAATGTTCTATTACTTCATGAGATGTGCTTATACAGGGAGATCTGGGGAGAACAGAGAGGAGCATCTGCTTCAGAGCAGGACGGAAGAGAGTTAGAGATGGCTTCTTGGAGGATGTGGTTCTTACGCTGAGTTCTTACAAATCCACGTTGTTTCTTTCCTTGTGTGAAGGAGAGTTGGAGGGAAAAGTTTTCCAAGTGGAGAGAATAGCATATTCAAAGGCTAAATGTGACAGAAAGCTTGGCAAGGTTCAAGGACTTTTTCAGGTAGTTTTAGGCACTTGCAAGATCCCAGGTGAGTCATGAGAGATGAGCTGGTAAAATCAGAAAAGCAGGAACCTGATCTTGGAGTTTGGGATCTGTGTTTAATAGCAGAGTCTTTTTTTTTTTTTTTTTTTTTTGGCTAAGGGAGTAATATGGTCAAATTTGTATTTTAGAATAATTACTCCTGCTCCATCAAATATCTCTGGTTTTCTCTCTTAGCATATTGTAGATTTCTTTTTCCTGTTGCAGTTAGCTGTGGCTATGAGACTTACTTTTGCAAATGAAAGATAAATTGAAGTGTCATGTCACTTCTGGGTAGAAGCTATATGTGCCAGATTGCCATTTGCCACACTCAGTCTTCCCTCCTGCCCCAGCCACTAGCAATGTTCAAGATAATGGTTGTTCTGTCAGTCTGCATACTGAAGTGAGAATTACGGCTATCTGGATGGCTGGCAGTGGGCATACAGGACGTGCAAGAAATAAGCCTCTGCTGTTTAAGTCACTGAGATTTTGGTGGTGTTATCACAGCATAAACTATTCTATTCTGTCTGATACACAGTGATGAGGTTATTACCATAAAAATGAGGAACATTCGGTACTCAAGAAAGATAGAAGCAGTGGGGATGGAGAGGAGTGGATACATGTGAGAGCTGTTACAGAGAGAAATTGACCAGATGTGGTGATTGAAATGCGGAAGAAGAAGCAGGTTCATGTGGGGATGAAAGAAAATTTATATGCTAAGGCAAGGCAAGACAAGAAAAAATTAAAGATAAATTTCTCTCCATGTGTCCTTTCGAGCCTCCATCTTCCCTCCCTAATGTGCAGTGTGCATCTGCGCTACCAAACCTTCTCAAAGGTGGGAGTGTCTGTTCGACCACGAAGATCAGTTTTTCCCTTTCTTCTGACTCCAGTAATGTAGTTTCTCAAAAAATGAGAGTTCTTTCCCAACTCTGTGTGGGGTCCTGGTGGCTTGCTGCTTGCTCTGTACTTGCTTAACTGGACTATGTCTCCTTGGTGAGCTCGTTTTGTTGTATGATCCTTTGTCTTGAAAACATATATGACTGTGCCTTCGACTTTGAATGGGTGCAACAGTTCTCAGAACTTCTCAGAGTTTGTCTCCTGGGATGTAATTGTCTCAGTTTGGCTCGAATAAAATTCCTTCTTAAGTTGATTTTTTAATTGAATTTTCTTCAACATTTAAGATACCGATTAGAGAAGCATCAGTAGATAAACATTATTCTTGAGCTCTTTTATCAATGGCCTTAAGGTCAAGATTCTCTGCTCTCCCCCATGAAGTCAGGATTGGCATCAAGATAATGTTGGCCACTGAAGGGAGGGGGCAATGTGAAGAGGAAGGATGAGACAATGATTCAATTCAAAGCAGATTTTCTTTGTATTCTCCATTAATTCTCTGTTCCATTCACTGAGGATCTAAGAAGGTAATGGGCATAGATAAACACTGAGGTGGGAACAGGAGTTCGTAGAAATTGGGGCTCGTGCTGTTGCTCCCTGTCTTCCTTTCTAGGTCCTCCTCCATCCACACTTTGCTGTAGGACTGTCACCTGCAACCTGATTTTATTTTTGTGCCTGGCCATCAGAGGCTGGTCAGAACCCCAGAATCCCACTGAAAGATGAATGCAGGACAGCTGTTATCCACTGTGTTGCAGCCAAAGAACAGACCTGTGACTTCTAATGGTCACTGTCTATAAAGAGGTTGAAACTTGGTGGGGGAGGAGAGGGCAGAGAAAAATCAACTCTAGAAAGGAGAACAGGTCTTCAGGAATTGAAAGAATGGTGCTATGATTCCTGGCCAGCTGTGTGGTTAGGGACCCCTAAGACTGAAGGGTCTATCTGATAATTGGATATAAATCCTACTGATGCACATTCGATGATGAGAAGAAAGCAGCTTCATTCTCAAAGCTCAGCATCTAGTTTTAGTCTAACAAATTCCTATGTGTTCTTGGATAAATCATTAAATTCTCTGGGCTTCAGCTCCCTTTCAACCTTCCTCAGGCAAGTAGAGAGAAAGCACCCTGATGAAGAAGGAAAGAAGACATGGTAGGAATCAGAAATAATAATAAAGAGGTGGTGACAAGGTGACCAGTTGGAGAGAGATTATATAACCAGAAATGAACATGGAGGACTTGGGGAAGCTATAGTTGAGGTGAAGATAGTTAAAAATAGAATGGAAAATAAAATAAATACATGGAGATTAAATAGTAAAAGTGGACAGGTGTAATAATATTATTGAGTGTTAGCTATGATTTAGAGATACTACTTCTTCTTACCCAAGTTCTGGTCTCTCTCTCTCTGTCTTTGTCTATCTGTCACACACACACACACACACACACACTCACCCCAGACATACCGTGACCTACTGTAGTGGCTTGGATAGGTATAGGGAAGGCTGTAGACTAGACAGCTCAAACTTGTTCAAATAAGAGTAAAGAATATCCTCTCAATGAAAGCACATCAGACAGCTCTCCCTCAGCTCTCCCTGGAGTCCTTGTCCTTCCCCAGCAACCTCCTGAATGCCTTCTTTACCTCCTTATTCCTCAGGGTGTATATGAGAGGGTTAAGTGTAGGAGTGCCCACTGCATAGAAGAGACCAAAGAACTTGCCTCTTTTCTGGGCATAGGGATTTTTGGGCTGGAGGTAGACGGAAATGACTAAACTGTAGAAGAGGGTGACCACCGTGAGATGGGAGGAGCAGGTCCCCAAAGCCTTCCTCCACGCTGTGGCAGAGTTAATCCTCAGCACTGCCCAGGCAATGGCTCCGTAAGAGATAAGAATGAGGGTGAGTGGCATGACCAGGAAGATGACACTCGACACAGCTAATTGAATTTCATTGTAGCTGGTGTCTCCACAGGCGAGTTGAATTAGAGAAGGGACTTCACATACAAAGTCATCTATCTGCCGGTGGGGGCAGAAGGGCAGGTGGAGGGTGGGTGGTGTCTGGACTGTCGACTGGACCAGACCCATTACCCAGGCTACAGCCGCCAGCTGCCGGCAGAGGCGGGGGTGGATGACGTTGGTGTAGTGGAGGGGCTGGCAGACAGCCACATAGCGGTCAAAGGCCATCACTGTCAAGAGGATGCATTCTGTGGTCCCCAGGAACAGGAAGATGAAGAGCTGGACTGAGCAGCCTAGGAAGCTGATGGTCTTGTTTGGGCCCCAGAGGTTGAACAGCATCTGGGGAACAAAGCTTGTAGTGATGCAGAGGTCCAAGAAGGAGAGGTTGGAGAGGAAAAAGTACATTGGAGAGTGGAGCCTGGGGTCCAGTGTGGACAGCAGGATGATGAGTGTGTTGCCCACCAGAGTCACAAGGTAAGAAATTAAGACGAGCACAAAGAGGATTCTTTCAAGTCCTGGGTGTTCAGAGAAGCCCAGAAGGAGGAAGTCCACTGGGGAGCTGTGGTTGACCATGACCTGTTCCTGCCCAGACTTAGAGGGTGAGAGGTATCTGAGCAGTGTGCCGGACCTGTTTTATAACAACTCACCCTGGGTACTAGTCAGGTCATACCAAGTAGATGTGTCTTTTCCTGTTCCTCTAACCCAGCATCTCCAGGCACATCAGCATCCAGCAGCCCCTTCTCTTCCCCTGTTCCTCCAGGTCAGATGTTGTCCAGGGGGAGTCAAGAAACCGTGAACATGCTGAAAAACAGAGATTTACTCTGGTACCTCAGACTTACTGGCTGAAGGCAAAGAAAGTTGATATACAAAATATGAATTAATTAATTAGTTTTGATTAATTCAACAAACATTTACTGAGTACCTATTGTATTTTAAGTACTGTACTCCTGCGAAATTTTCCCTTTATTATGTACGGAAGGAACTACAAAGAAATGCGGGTTGAGTGAATTTTCTGATCACAAGAATTTCTGGAGAATTAATCTTACTTTCTAGTGATGGGCATGAGTTTCCTAGAATCATTCATGTTCTATTTATTTCACACTTTTGCAGGGGATTCCACCAGCAACAGAAATGTGGACTGTGGAGATTTCTTCTCCATGTATAGGGAACAAATCCCTGAAGAGATCAATGGGTAACCTTAATCTTTAAAAAATTAGTATGATTTTTTAATTGAAGTATAGTCAATTACAAATTGTGTCAATCTCTGGGTACAGTATAGTGTCCCCGTCATGCATATACATACATATCTTTATTTTCATATTTTTTCTATTAAAGGTTATTACAAGATAAAAAATTATGATTTGTTAAACTAAAAAATAACCCCCTGCAAATGGAAGTCCTTAATTTCAATTTTCCATTATGTGTAATGTGGAAAATATGAAAAAATACATCAGGCAAAAAATGATTATTATCTGGTTCTATACCAGTAAAAATTCCATAAGAATTGAGGCTTAGAAATGAAAAGCTGAAATTTCAGCTCTATCTTTTCATATAAGATGCAATTAGTAGTAAAAGTGCACCGTATTGAGTTTGGGGCATTTAAACAGAGTTTTGGTTTTGTACAATGCTTGGCAGTTTCATTCAAATGTGATTAAAAGCTTTTTATTTTAAAATGAGTTTAAACTTACAGAAAAGTTGTAATAGTGGTTCTAAAGACTCCTATATAACCTTTATCAAGATTCATCAATTTTAGTATTTTTACTTATTTGTATTATCATTCTCTTTCAATATATTTACATATGATAAGTTTTATTTGAGACATTTGGAGGTACGTTGTTTGCGTCATGACCTTTTACTCCTTAATATTTCAGTATATGTTTCCCAAGACAAGTTGGTCTCTTGAATAAACACCAAATTCAGGAAACGTATTGAGACAACACTACCAGCTAATGTTTAGTCCATATACTAATTTTGTCAATTGTTCCAATAATGTCCTTTGTAAGAATTTTTTTTCATATGGGATCCAGTTGAGGTCCACATATTATATACTTGGATTTCATGTCTCACTCTGGTGTCTTTAGCAATTTCTTGTAAGCCTCTGAACTAAGGGATCTGCTTCAAAACATCAGACCATGAGGTCAGTCCATGCTGGAGGAGCTTATAGGCTGGAAGGGAAAATGGGCTCATGCTCCTGAAAAACTTTGGCGAGGACACTGAACATTATCAGAAGACCCTAAGAATTGAAGAGAAATAAGGCAAACATATAGGGAGGATGAGACACTGTGAACTGTAGAGAAAAGGAGCAATATGAATGGATGAATCAGGGAATGCTTCCTGGAGGAGGTGACTATTGTTTTGAAAGACAGGAGAGTTATGGCACAAGGGGCCAGCTCAGTGGTAGAGCCACAATGGCAGTTGAGAGGCTGGCAGTTGAAAGGCAGGAACTAGGCAAGTTGATAAGGAGGTGCCTGGAGAGACTATAATGAGATGGCATTATCTACCCTTTCCAGTGTCTCTTCTTCGGGTTTAAAAGCCCCATCTCATCTCTTTATTTGTCCAGACTACCTCTTTTTGTTTCTTTCCCTTTACTTCCTCTCATTGTTCCTTCTCACTCTGAGGGATAAGTGTTCTTTCCTTTAATTTTATATATATATAAAACATAAATAAAATTTTACTATATATATCTGACTATTTAAATCTTAGAAGCCTTTCTGTGTGGTCTTCCCTGATCACACCCACTTCTTTCCCCAGAAAAGGCAATCATTATTATTCTGATTATTATTTTTTTTTATAATTCATTCCTGTGTTGTTTTATAGCATCATCCTTCGTGTCCCTATAAAGTAGTCAACCACTTCTTATTCATCTGTCAGCTATGATCCTAATACTCTTCTGCATCCCTTACTTTCTTATTCTCTTGGTAAATTTTTTTCTATTAAAATTTTTTTCTAGAAAATTTTTTTTCTATATTATTTCTCAATCTCTTCAATTTACGTTACCCTTTAACTCTCTTTTTGTTCTCTCTTGTTCTCTGTGTTTCAGAACATCTTTTCTATCAACTTTTTTCTCGTCTTTTTTTCCCTTTGACAGTAACAAAACTCAAGCACTACTTTACTCACTTCCCATTAATTCCATATTCATGGATGCATTTTTTTTTTATTGATCACCAAAGAGCTAGTTGTACAGTAGGTGCTGCAAGGAAATGAGATACCGATTCTACTCCCCAATCCAACAGCGATAACCGCCTTACTACTTTAGTGGTTACCATCTACTGAGCATTTCCTGTATACCAGGCACTGTGCTAAACATTTCCTGACTACCTGGGTCTCACAGGCATTCTCACTGCTTTCAAGGTAGTTAGTATTATCCTCCATGTACAGAAGAAGAAACAGTCTCAGAGAAGTTAAGTAGCTTGCTCAAGGTTGTACAGCCAATAAGCATCAGAACTAAGATTCTAGACCCTGTTTGATTCCAAATCTGGTGCTCCTTATGTCTCTACTGTTGAGGATTTGTGGAAACTGAAGAATTAACTTGTATCTTGTTTACAATCAAGTCAGTATCTCCTCATCGCCTTGCTGCCAGAGCATCTCCATGACAAAGAGCTGGAAGGGTTGCAGCTCCCACTTGATCCTCACAGTGGGAACTAAAAGCAAACTAAGGAGAGACGGCACTCCTAAAGGGATTGGAGGTTAGGTCTCAGGTAATAATGTTGATTGCTAATGCTGCGGCCACACTTTCCAAAGCACTTTGCAACAACCATATGACCTGAATACTATTACTGTATTCTATCTTTGTTTTCAGATGAAGAATCTGAACCACAAACAGGTTAAATAATTCTCTCACAGTAATATAGCCAGAGCTGAGACGTGAATGTAGGTGGTCTCTATCATCCTGCTAGACGGATGAGGCTAGGGGTAGCTCTTTGCCAACGACGTCCCCTCCTTAGTCCAGGGAGTTAGCCTCTCTTTTAGTGGCACTGGAGATAGAAAGGGAGGCATATGAGGTGTTGGAGGGAGAGATCCCAGGATTCCCATCCCATGGAGAGAAAAGCTCATTAATTCTGTCAAGACTCTGGAGCCCTCCAACCTGCAGACAATTAATTAGCCACTGGCGCTAATGCTGGTTAAGAAAGGAGGGGAGGATCCAGAGGAAATATGCTGGCAGTGGTGCTCCTTGTAATAAATAAAAGTTCACCTTCTGCTTCTCTGTGTCACTGGGGAGTATGAGTGTATTTTTTCCCTTGTTACCATCATCCCTTGAGTGTCCCATCCTTTCTTCTCAAGCCTCTTTGGACCCATTCAATACTCCATTATTTTTTGTTTCTTTTCTCCTTGTTGAAATGAAGATATAATTTGCATACAATAAGAAACACACATTTTAAGGGTATAGTTTGATGAATTTTTATGATCTCAGTCACGATACAGAATATTTCCACACCTTCCCCCTTGCCTCTTTCCTTGATACCTGTCCACAGCCCTGCCCAGAGGTAACCACAATTACGATTTCTATCCCCATAGTTTAATTTTGCCTCTTTTCGGACTTAATACAAATGGAATGAAATAATATGTACTCTTTTGGGTCAGGCGTCTTTCACTCAGCATAATTCTTTTGAGATTCATCCATGTCTTTTCATGTGTCAGCAGCTCATGTCTTTTTAAAAAATCATCTTAATTGAAGTCCAGTTAATATCTAATAAAATGCATATGTTTAAGTACATAGTTTAATAAGTTTTGACCAGAGTATATGCCTGGATAATCACCACCCCATTCAAGATATACAGCATTCCCATTGCCCTAGAAAGTTCCTGTATTTTTGTCCACCAATTTTAGCATCCAACATTACAAATTCTTGACTACAAAAATTATTTCTGGGATGTTTGCCTAATGGAAACTATTTCCATCATTTCTTCTATATTTATTATTTTGAATTTTACTGAATAGAGAAACTATTCCTTTCATCTTATTTATTTACTTATTTATTTATTGTTGATTTTATTTATTCTTATGAGTAATGACTTCCTATGTGTTTGTTTTATTCTCTATTACTCTGATTATTTATTTTGTTACACAAACTGTATTATGTTTGACTGTTGGGAGTGACTTTAAGTTGAGTTCTGTGAATTTTTGACATGTCCCCATCAATTTTTGAGCATTTCCTTACTTTCTGGCACCAAACCATGTTAACTGTAGGTTTTTTGTAGATGCCTTCAATCAGTTAGGAAAATTTCCTTCTGTTCTTAGTTTATTGAGAGTTTTTTGTTTGTTATGAATGCATGTTGAATTTTGTGAAATGCTTTTCTGCAGCTACTGATATGTTTATGTGACTTTCTTCTTTAATTTTTTTTTAAATTAAAAAAAATATGAAACGCTTCACGAATTTGTATGTCATCCTTGCTCAGGGGCAGTGCTAATCTCTGTCATTCCAATTTTAGTGTATGTGCTGCCAAGGTGAGCACTTATTTAATTGCTAATACGGAGGATTATTGATTGTGTTTTGAATATTGATCTAGGCTTGCCTTCCCTGGACCCCGCTTGGTCCTGCTGTATTAGCTTTTTAAAGGTATTGCTGGATTATATTTACTAATATTTGGTTGCAAATTTTCCTGCTCATATAGGATGCTGGTATGTAGCTTTCTTTCCATATACTGTTTTTATCTGGTTTTAGTGTCAAGATAATACTGGCCTCATGAAATGAGCTGGAAAGTTTCCCTCCTCTTCTGTTTCCTGAAAGAGATTTTGTGAAATTTGTGTTATTTTTTCTTTAAATAAATCGGTAGAACTTGCCTGTAAAACAATCTGAGCCTGAAAATCATTTGTTTATTTATTTGGTAAAAAACACATTAACATATTCTCCATCTTAACCATTTTTAAGTATATAATTCAGTGGTGATAACTATATTCATAGTGGTGTGCACCAGATCTCTAGGACTTTCTTATTTTGCATGCTATAAATATCACCCATTTAAAGCATACGATGTATTGGATTTGTGCATATTTACAAAGCTGTGCAATCAACAACCCTATATAAATCTGGAATATTCTTATTTGCCCAAAGAAAAACCTCATAGTGGTCACTCCCTTTTTCCTCAGTACTGGCAACCATTGATCTACTTTCTGTCTCTATGAATTTGCCTATTCTGGTCATTTCATGTAAATGGAATAATACAATACATGACCTTTGGGTTTGGCTTTCTCCGTATAGCATAATGTTTTCAGGATTCATCCATGTTGTAATGTGGATCAGTAGTTTATTCCTTTTTATGGCTGAATAATATTCCATTGTATGGCTACTACACATTTTGTATATCCATTCATTTGTTGATGAACTTTTGGGTTGTTTCTACTTTTTGGCTATTATGAACAGTGCTGGTATGAACATTCATGTGCAAGTGTTTGTAAGAACAATTATCCTTAATTCTCTTGGGTATAAAGCTAGGAGTAGAATTGGTAGATCATATGGTAAACTTATGTTTAAACTTTTGAGGAACTGCCAGACTGCTTTCCAAGCCCTTGCCTCATTTAACATTCTCCACATCATTCTAGCACTTTCTTTCTCTCCCTTTCTTTTTTCCTCCCTTCTTTTTTTTTTTAATTAGTGTGTGTGATGGCATCTTATTGTGGTTTTGATTTTCACTTCATTGATGATAAATCATATCAAATATTTTTTCACATGCTTATTGCCCATTAAAAAAATTGGGTTGTCTTTTTATTATTGAGTTGTAAGAGTTCTCTATATGTTTTAGATACAAGACCCTTATCAAATATTGATTTGTATATATTATCTCCCATTCTTTGTGTTGTTTATTCACTTTCTTGATTGTGTCCTTTGAGGTATAAAACTTTTATATTTTGAAGAAGTGCTTCATAATTCAGAAAGCACATCAGGCAGCTCTCCCTCAGCTCTCCCTGGAGTCCACATCCTTCCCCAGCAACCTCCTGAATGCCCTCTTTATCTCCTTATTCCTCAGGGTGTATATGAGAGGGTTAAGTGAAGGGGTGCCTACTGCATAGAAGAGACCAAAGAACTTGCCCCTCTTCTGGGCGTAGGGATTTTTGGGCTGGAGGTAGATGGCCATGACTGAGCTGTAGAAGAGGGTGACCACCGTGAGATGGGAGGAGCAGGTTCCCAGAGCCTTCCTCCAGGCTGTGGCAGAGTTAATCCTCAGCACTGCCCGGGCAATGGCTCCGTAGGAAATCAGGATGAGGCTGAGGGGCACGACCAAGATGAAGATACTGGCGACAGTCATCTGGATCTCATTGTAGCTGGTGTCCCCACAGGAAAGTCGAATTAGAGCCGGGACCTCACACACAAAATCATCCACCTGCCGGTGGGAGCAGAAAGGCAGGCGGAGGGTGGGTGGTGTCTGGACCACAGACTCCACCAGCCCAATGACCCAGGCCACGGCCGCCAGCTGCCGACAGAGGCGAGGGTGGATGATGGTGGTGTAGTGGAGGGGCTGGCAGACAGCCACATAGCGGTCAAAGGCCATCACTGTCAAGAGGACACATTCGGTGGTCCCCAAGGACAGGAAGATGAAGAGCTGGACTGAGCAGCCTAGGAAGCTGATGGTCTTGTTTGGGCCCCAGAGGTTGACCAGCATCTGGGGGACACAACTTGTGGTGAAACAGAGGTCCAAGAAGGAGAGGTTGGAGAGGAAAAAGTACATTGGGGAGTGGAGCCTGGGCTCCAGCATGGATAACAGGATGATGAGCGTGTTGCCCACCAGAGTCATGAGGTAGGAAGCTAAGACGAGCACGAAGAGGATTCTTTCAAGTCCTGGGTGTTCAGAGAAGCCCAGAAGGAGGAAGTCCGCTGGGGAGCTGTGGTTGACCATGATCTAGAGGGATGAGGTGTCAGAGCAGTGTGTCCAGAGTGTATTATAACAACTCACCCTCGGTACTAGTCAGGTCATACCAAGTGGATGTGTCTTTTCCTGTTCCTCTAACCCAGCATCTCCAGGCACATCAGCATCCAGCAGCCCCTTCTCTTCCCCTGTTCCTCTAGGTCAGGTGTTGTCCAGGGGGTGTCAGGAAACCATAAATGTGCAGAAACAGACGGAGCCTCACACTGGTATCCAGACTTACTGAGTGAAGGTAAAGAAAACTGATGTGAAATATGGATTAATTAATTAGTTTCCATTAATTCAACAATCAGTTGTTGAGGACCTGTTTTGTTCTGAATACTGTGCTAGTTCTCAGTATTCCCTTATGTATCCAGAAAGAATTAGCAAAGGAATCCTTTTGATTGAATTTCTCTTTCAAGAGTATTTATGCAGGGTAGTTTTCTACTCTGGAGCATAAATTTTCTAGGATCAATTGTGTTTTCTCTACTTTACCCTCATTTGTAGGAGAGCCACCAGAGTCAGAATGTATGAATTAAGGAGTTTCTCCTGTGTTAAGTCACCCCACCACAGAGATACTAACTAGATGATCCTGTCCCATTAAAAATAATGTAATTTATTTAAACTAAGCACAAGAGTATTCTTTACAAATAAAAAGCACTAACTTCAACTTAACCTTATGAGCAATATGGCAAAATAAGACTAAAAAGGCTGCCAGTTGTCTTGTTTTATAACTGCAAAGTCTGTATGTATTGGCCTTAGAAATAAGAAAGATTTAAAAAAGCCTTTGCCCTTTCAAGAATTAAACAAGAATTTGTTTACTCCTTCCTTAATTCTATTCACTATTTGAGATTTAAATAACTTTTTATATACAAATATCATACTTAACAGAAAATTTCTGTCCAAAAAACTTTTGGGTATTCTTTATCTTTATCAATAAATTGTTAATATTTGACACCTTTTATTGTTCTATCTTTTCTTTTTATATTTATTCTGAGCTACTGGATTATATATGCTCCTTCACTCCTTTGTATTTTAGCATGTATTTTCTAAGCAAAAGGAAATTCTTTATGTAAACACAGAACAGTTACTAAATACATGAAATCCAAAATTGATAAAATATTATTATTAATCAATAGTTTATACTCTTAATTTGCTAATAATTGTTCTTTATAGTAATTCTTCCCATAAAATATCCAGTGTAGAAATATGGACTCTATAGAAGCCTTTTCTTAGCCAATGAACAAACAAACTTTAAAGCATAGGGTGATGGATTCAGTCCCCACCAGGAGAAGCTGTGAGGATGGAGGAAGTGGTGGCCTCATTCACAAGTTCAGTGCTGGAGAAGGTATGGAAAACTGTCAAGACCCTTCCCCCACCAAAACTGGAAGCAAATAAAGCAAAAATAATAGGTGTGTGAGAGAAGGAAGGAGGAATCTGGGAGGGGTCAGTCAAGGAAATCCCCTGCAGACTGTTTGTGTGGGGACACGCGGTGAGCTCAAAGATGGGTGTGAAGTGTGGCAGCCACTCAGGCACTTAAGAGAAAGGAACTGGTTTTCTGAGAAAACCAGAAAGGAAATGGCTTTCTTAGGAAGCCATTTAGGTGATGTGGTGGCAAGCAAGATGGTAGCCTTGTTGGCGGAAAGGACCTGGGAGTTTATGGGATAGCATAAACGTCTCTTCATCATAAAGTCTCCATTTTGTGTTAAAAACTGTATCTCATTCCCTTTTTAATAGGACTCCTTTTTGGTCTTCTATATTCCTTCCTGTGTATTTCTTTCCTCTTGAGGATAAGATTTATTTCCCTTAAAAGAACTGTGAATTATTTGAATAATGAAGAGTATATAAAATATGTCATGGATTTTACAGAATAATAAAATAAACACGTGGTACACCTGCTCCCCTCAACCCCAATTTAGGAACAGAACAAATGATACCCATATTTTAGAGCTTTATGTGTGTCCCTCCCTGCTCACATCTCCTTTACTCTCAAAGAAGAAAACACTATTCTGGTTATTTTATTTTGTTTTATCTTATTTTTTTTATGGTATCTGTTTAGTAGTTTCTTTTTTTATTTAAAATTTTTTCAATTGAAGTGTAGTTGGTTTACAATTTTGTGTTAATTTATGGTGTACAGTATAGTGATTCAGTTATACGTATATATATTTCTTTTCATACTCTTTTTCATTATAGGCTATTACAAGATATTGAATATAGTTCCCTGTGCTATACAGCAGGACCTTGTTATTCTGGTTATTTTAAATTCATCATTCCTTTTGTTTTTTTGGTTTTGTATTTTTTTTCCATCATTCCTTTTGAACTTGGTAGTTGTCATATCTTTTGTATCTCAACAATTAACCACCAAGTTTTATTCATCCATCAAGTGTAGGATTTCTCACATTCTTATTCTCTTGGCAATGTATTGTCTCACTCTACGTTATCTCTGAATCTCTTCAGGTTATACCTTCCTTTGACTCTTTCTTCTTTTTTGTTGTCTGTCTCTCTGAACATGTCTATTCCTCACCCTCTTTCTCTAGGTTCTTCTTTTCTTTTACACTGAGAAAGGCAAGCGCTTCTTCCCAGTTCCCATTAGTTCTATATTCATGAAGCATTTATTCCTTCATTGGTCACCGAAGAGCCAGTCATTTACTAAGAGCTACAGGGTTATGAGATGCAAATTCTGCTCCACAATCCAGTAATGACAATCTCATATTATTTTAGTTGTAACCATCTCCTGAGTGTTTCCTAAGTACCAGACACTATGTTAAAAAAATTCCCAAATATATGGATCTCAGAAAAACCACGAAAAAAATTGTTAATATTATCCTTGTTTTATAGAAGAAACAGTCTCAGAGAGGTTAAGTAATGTGTTCAAGTAACTTGTGTCAGGGCCAGGATTCTAGACCCTGTTTGATTCCAAACACTAGTGAAGATATATGGAAACTGACAGGCTGTAGGAGAAGGATTAATGTATAACTTACCTACTGTCAAGTCAGAATCTCCTCATCGCCTTCCTGCGAGAGCATTCCCATGATACAGATACGGAGCCTTTGGGCTGGTTGGAGCTGCCACTTGATCATCACACAGAAAGAAAAGCAAGCTGTGAGAAATATTATACCCTTGAAATTGATTAGAGTTTAGATTTCAGAGAAGGGTAATGACTGCTAGTGCTTACTTCCCCAGCCCCTTTTCAAAGCACTTCACAGTATATAGTTCTTATAACAATTTCAAGAGATAGGTGCAATTATTATCTTCCTTTTCAGACAAAGAAATGAGAACAGAAGATGAATCACTTGTTCTGGAAAGTGTAGCTAGTAAGCACCTGTATTGAAATTTGAACCCAGGTGGGCTGTCTGAAGAGGTCATATAATAACCACATCCCACCATTACTTTGCTGAACATGTGAGGCCAGAGCTAGCTCTTTACTGTGGAGCTTCTGGATAGTAAACAGTCCTCCTCAGTCCAGGAAATTAATTTCTCTTTCAGTGGTCTTGGATGTAGAAAGGGAAGCAGAGTGAGGTGATAGAGTGATCCCGGGAATCTCATCCAGTGGAGAGAAACAGCTCATTATTTCTGCCAAGACAAGGGGGCTCACAACTCACAATTAATTAGCCACTGCCACTAACGATGGCTAAGAAGGGCGGGGATCTACAGGAAACTCGCCAGAATAGTGCTCTCTTCGGTAAATAAAAAGCTCACCCTCTGCTTCTCTGTGTCATTGGGGAGTACAAGGGCATTGTTTTCTTCTTGCTACCGTCTCTGGAGTCTCCAATATTTCTTTCTCTCTCTTTCTTTCTTTCTTTCTTTCTTTCTTTCTTTCTTTCTTTCTTTCTTTCTTTCTTTCTTTCTTTCTTTCTTTCTTTCTTTCTTTCTTTCTTTCTTTTTTTCATCCTTCCTTCCTTTCCTTCTTCCTTCCTTTCCTTCTCTCTCTCTCCCTCTTCCTCCCTTCCTTTTTCATAAAAGCCCTATGTCAAGTCTTCCCTCTCAAGCCTCTAATGTGCTTATTCAGTACTCCCTTACTTTGGTTTATTTCCTTTCTCATTTTAAATAGAGGTATAATTTAGATAATGGAGTGCACAGATTTTAATGTACAGTTCACTGAGGGTTTTTTTGGGGGGGTTATTGATTTTTTAATTTTTAACACCTTTATTGTGGTATGATTCCTATACAATAAACAACGTATATTTCAGATGTACAATTTGATAAATTTTGATAGATGTATACACCAATGAAACCACCACAATCAAAATAGCTAACATTTCCATCACTCCCCAAGAGGTGCAAATTTTGAAATCCCAACTTATCCATTCCCACCTCCTTTACCCTTTGGTAACCATAAGATTATTCTCTATCTCTGTTTTGTAGTTAAGTTCATTTGTGTCCTTTCTATGGAGAGTCCTAAAAAAACTAAGAATAGACTTATCATATGATCCAGCAATCACACTCTGGGGCATATATCCAGAGGAAGAGATCATTCAAAAAGAGCCATGCGTCCCAATGTTCACAGCAGCACTATTTACAATAGCCAAGACATGGAAACAACCCAAATGTCCATCAACAGATGACTGGATAAAGAAGATGTGGTGTATATATATCTATATTATTCCATACATATAATGGAATACTACTCAGCTATAAAAAAGAACAAAATAATACCATTTGCAGCAATATGGATGGACATGGAATAAGTGAAGTAAGTCAGGAAGAGAAAGAAAAATACTATTGTTGCTTTCAGGTATCATCCATCCATTTTTATTACTATGGTATTCTACAGTTTAGTTATCTATTTCCCTATTACTAAAAGGCATTTGGGCTGTTTTAGTTTGTCATGTCCATGTTTGACTTTGACAGGTATTTCCAAATTGTCCTTCTTTGAGAGTGGACAAACTTTCATCCCAACCATCAATAAATGGGAATTCATAGTGGCTATTTCATTGCATTTGACGGGCATTTCTGAAGCAATACTCCTGATCTCAAAGCAGTTTTACAAACTCATTCATGGGGACGAGGCTTCTGCCCCAGGGAGGCCTCAGTGGGGGCAGTGACTCGCCCTAGCGCACCCCATCAGCTGGGAGGTTGTGGATATCTGAGGCAGTTGTCTTATAACCTGCCAAAATCTCCACAGCATGATCTCTGACCTTGGCTGGTTTTCTGAATTTGTCATAGGGGCAAATGCAATGAAATCTTTTTGCCTCTAAAAAAGTTTGTTGTGACACAGAGGAAAAAAAATAAGTCAGATGGACACTGTGGTAAGAAGCAAGGAAGAGGTCAGTTTCCAAGAAGAAATTTTACCTGAGGTCAGCAAACAGGCATGGGGTGTTTGGGACAGCCCTCGCCTTGGCCTTAGGCCAGGAGGGAATTTCACACAGGAAGGGAAGAGGGAAGAGAGAGACAGAGAACAGAGTCTAAATTTGTTATCCTCGTTCCTTGAAAGGACACTGTTTCTCAGAATCCAGATCCTCTATAGGGAGAGATTCCCGTGGACTAGTTTTCCCTGGGAAAATCCCAGGCTCGCCCTCTAGTAATTCTAGGCTGGAAAGCCCCAGCTCCTCTGTTTACTGCCACGTGGATTGCCTCACCCTGTTGTCTTTCAACACCCACAGGCCCGGGAGGGCAGTTCTCCTCCACCTTTGCACCAGGCAGGTGGCCTCCAGACTTTGACTCCTGCATGTAAGCCAAGTGGGGAAGCATCAGGCTGGGCGTGCTACCCAAGAATGCTCCTGCCTGCACGTAGATCCCCAAGCTCTGCTTGCTCTCACTCACTCATTCTGAGGCTCCTCTGCTTCCCTTTCTCTCTTTCTTCCCCCAACTTGTACCTTTCCTGTAATAAAAAAGCATGCACTTGCGCCACCCCCGCCTCGATTTTCATTCCACTGAAGCACAATATAAGAAGACAAGGAGTGTAGAAACAGAGGTTTGCATTTGAACGCTTGCTTACCAGCTACTACTAATATGATTATGGATGAGGTGGCCTCTTGTTTATGAACTAGGATACCGACCTTACCACATTAGAATGCTCAAATACTTAATGGGGTACCATTTAATAATACCTTGTGCGGTTCCTCAAATATAGTAAGTGCTCACCACATGTTATTTTCCTATTTTTATTCGCTTACTTATTCATTGATTTATTGATTCACTCATGCATTTGGTAAACATTTAGTAAGGATGTGCTGTGCCAGACAGCATGCCTGGGAAGTGCTGAAGATACAAGTTAAGACACAACCATGACTCTCAAGATTCCTACTGTGTACTGGGGGTGAAGGACAAGTAAGCAGATGGCCTTACTGTTGGAGACACATGCTCTGAGAGGCTTGCTGAGGGAGTATAAAAGGACAGAAAATGGGCAAATAACCCAGAATAGGAAGCAAGAGAGTTAGGGAAGTCTTCCCAGGGGAGATGTCACTTGTGTTGTATATTCTTACAAATCCATGGTGTTGGGGAGTAGAATGGGATGGAAAGGCATGATCAGTGACCTGGTGGCAGAGAGTTTGGCATGTTCAAGGACACGCAGGGAGTTTAGGGAACCGCACATAAAAGCAGGTAGACATACAGGTCTGCAGCTCGGGGCCGGCTGTGGGTATAGATCTGAGGGGAATCAGCAGAAAAATATCATCCCAGGGAAGTGTCATTCCTCGGGCTCCCCTGAGAATGCAGACATCGGCACCAAGATGGTGTAGGATGCAGAGGCCAGAGGGGTAAACAGAGAAAAGGTGATTAATTTTAAGCAGCTTTAACCATCTACTGTCCCTCTTCTCTTTCCAGAAATAATGTGGAGATCTAAGAAACTGATGCGTGCAAATACAACTTGAAAGCTGAAAGCAGTTTACTCAAGTCTGCGTTGTTCAGCTTTTTCTTTCTTGTTCCAGACCCACCCCTCACCGCACCCTACTGCAGGGCTTTCTCTTTCCATATCACTCTCAACCTGATCTGACATTTTCTGCCTGGCCACTGGTGATGTTTCAGAGTCTCCAAATCCTATTGGACAGTGGACACAGCCCTTTTCTGCTGTGCAGCGGCCAAAGGTCACAATCTTTTGTTCAAAACACAGGGACAATTGGAACCTGGAGATATATCTGAAGGGAGAAGAGCAGGGTCAAAGCTTCCAGTCGATTCTATCAGGCATTCGTCCCCCTTCATAGTCATTCTATGTGTTTAAAAAAAAAGTATGTCTACCTCAAGAACTATGTTTAAAGAAAAGTTGTTCCAATTTTATTAACTGTCTAATAAGAGCTTCAAATAGGAGAATGTGATTTATGTTAAGCTTGTTGAAATATTGGAATGAGCTCTTGGATCCCATTACTCTAAGGAAGCACTTCTATATAACCTAGTTCTCCAGGGTGGAAACCTCTGAAGTAAAAAGTGATCGTGTGAAATTTATCAGTGAGTGAAGGTACAGTAAACGGCCACTGAAAGCACAGCAAACAGAGATGATGAGCTGGTATTTTTACAGACTTACTACTTCGAAAACATTTGGAGCACTTTTAATAAATGCTTTTTAAAAAGTGGGTTTTATGGCAGTGTCCTGAGACTTTGGGAGAGGGCAGCGATTAATTTGGAATGCTAGGAGATCAGGGTAATCAAGTCAATTCCCTGAGCACACACAGCTTATGTCCTCTTTTTTTTGTCCCAATTCAAATCTCAAAAGCCAGGGAGTACACAGCACCTTAGGCATCTCTGCGATCACAGCAGTGAGTCTCCAGGAGTAAAGGTAAGGAAATAGAGGGACTCTGGTGTGAAAGTGGATGTGTGATTGTTCTGATGCCCAGAAGTCAGTAGTCGATTGTCGACACTGGATTGTTCTCAAGTAGTGGATTTAGTTTGCAGGTCCTCATACAGGATAGGAAGAGTGTTAGAAAGCTCAAGACCCAGGAATCTAAAGTTCTTTGTCAAGGACATTTTAAGAACAAAGTTTTCTGGGCCTAGAGGACACTTAGGAATTCTCTTCAATCATCATTTTATAGACCAGAAGATCAACATTTCACAAGGTGAACAGACTTGCTCAAGTTAATTTAGCAAGTGGCATCCCTGGGGCTGGAACTCATGTCTCTTCTCAGTCCAGGGTTATTTATCCTATGTTTTCTCAAGGCCTGCTTCACACATTCTACCAGGCGAGTGTGCACAGGCTGCTCCTGGTCACATCACTCCATCCCAA
The DNA here is from genome assembly GCF_048564905.1 of Vicugna pacos. Classification (NCBI taxonomy): domain Eukaryota; kingdom Metazoa; phylum Chordata; class Mammalia; order Artiodactyla; family Camelidae; genus Vicugna; species Vicugna pacos. Next base: position 24,923,044 of record NC_133006.1, read on the forward strand.
CTCTCACTGTCCTTTCCTGGGCGTCTTTGCTCTCAGGAAGCTCCCTGACTAATGGACAGCTCTTAAAAGCAGCAGGGGAGGACCACAAAGTGTTAAAGGTCTTCAGGTCAGTGAGGGTTCAGGACTACAGTCTGCAAAGTCATGTCAGGACTGGGAGTGGTGGTTTGTTAATCACAGGAAATTTTTCAACAGAGACGAACCATCCCATATTAGAAACAAGGAGGGCAAATGGATTGGCTGAGGGGAGAAGTGCTTGATCAGAAGATATTTTTGTTTTTGACAACACAATAGCAAAAGTGAAAGAAAATTCACCAGCTTATATAAAAACAAAGGGCACAGGAAATCTTACCATAGTCAGCAGGCTGGGGTTTTCCAGTTTAGCTGCTTATATAAACTGCATTCCAGATCCCTTTCTGTCTCCTGATTCTGCTCCTTTGTTCGCAGAGATGGCTTCCTGCCTCTGTGTGAGTTGGGACTGATGATGGGGGGTGGAGGAAGGGAATGGGCTTCCAAGGTATGGGAAGAGATGTCAGGAAGGGACGAAGGACAGTGCTCAAGAAGGTAGGGTGGCTGGGAGGGCGTCTCAAAGGGGATGAGACATAAGCATAGACAGATAGATACTGAATGTGAAGAAAGTTTCTGTGAAGAGAACCAGGTCATTTGGTTCCTGATTTCAGGTCGTTTGGTTCCTGATTTCTCTTTTGTGTGAAATCTTGGACTGACCACTGTTAGGGACAAATGATAGGAAGTGGGAGTGGACTCTGTGCTTAGCAAGATGGTGAGATTTGAAACTATGATAATATTGTCCTGATCTCTTTCCCCCTTATCCTGTCTAGGGGTCCAGGGCTCTCAAACTTAAGCTTCCTTCTCTTCCCCAAAGAGAGGTTCATAAAATTCATTTATCCTAAATTGTTAATGACCTGTTACATTACCTTATGTAAGAACATATGCTGTGCAGAGAGAACGTGGAATGAGGGCAAGGCTTAGCAAAGAGAAGTGACCATCCAGTGAAGGAATGTTGGTGGCATCTAGATTGGGAAGATATTTTTGAATGAAGCCTGAAAGAGGTCCTCTGAGGCTTTCAGATGACAGCACAGGAGTTAGCTTCCCCATTTTCAGAATATTGAAGGAAGACTTAGATGTAGTCCCTACTTTCCGTGAATAGGGCCCTGACCTGATTAAAGGAGGAGGTCATATTCTTTAACAGGTAGATATAAAAATATAGGAAATATAGATGGACAGGTGATATTGAACATAGCATCACTATAATGCATTAGTTCCTCTTATAAAGGAATGAGATATTAAAAAAGAAATTAACAGTACAGAGAATATGTGTCCGAAACAGAGTTTCCTTCTAAAGCAGGCATGGAGGACAGCCCTGTGGGTATTTCACTAGGCTACCAAGTCTTGGATATTCTCTTGGAGAGTTGTTTTTCGAATCTGGTGTACATCTTTGGATGCTTTGTAGTTGTATTTAGTTTTTGACATTTGACAAACTTTATCTGCAGAGGAGACAGGTAAATAAGGTGGGAAATTATTAATAACATTTTGGGATGGATAAGAGGTATGGTTACAAAGGAATACGACTGGTTTTCTTGCATTATAACCTGGAAATTTCAAAAGAGACGTTTCAAAAAAGAGAGGGACACAGCTTGTCTTAAAGGATCTGGAGGACCAGATAGGCAGTGAAGGATGGGAGCAATTAAGGAGGGGGAACAAAGGGTGTAAAAGGTGACAGGCATTCTAAGCAACTGTCTCTTGGCTTTCATTGTCCAGGTGGTCCATTCTGAGCAATGGAATTCAATGACCTTCAATGCCAACTTGGAAGACAGAGTGAAGAAGATCAAAGAACATGTCCGGTCTAAGACCAAGATTCCCGTGCAGGAGCAGGTCCTCCAGCTGGGCTCCAAGACCCTAAAGCCCCAGAGAACCCTGTCATCTTATGGTATCGACAAGGAGACGACTATCCACCTCACCCTGAAGGTGGTGAAGCCCAGTGATGAGGAGCTGCCCGTGGTTTTGGTGGAGTCAGGTGCTGAGGGGCAGAGGCACCTCCTCCAGGTGCGGAGGTCCAGCTCAGTGGCCCAGGTGAAGGAGATGATTAAGGAGAAGACCGCTATAATTCCTAAGAAGCAGATTGTGACTTGCAATGGAAAAAGATTGGAAGATGGGAAGATTCTGGGAGATTATGGCATCAGAAAGGGCAATATACTCTTTCTGACACCTCACTGCATTGGCGGGTGACAGCAATAAAAAAAATGGCCTTATTTTCGACTACTTCTTACTCACTAATAATTACTCATATTACTGATAATGTCCCCAAATTAATGAGAAAGATCAGTAGAAAGAAGATTTGGTCTGGACTGGGGAGGAAGACTGTAGCATATTTCTGACTCTTTGATTCCTTGATTCTAACATGATTGAATAAGTTTCAGGACAGGGAATAACATTTAATCCTTTCTTGGTTCCCTCTGATTCTTAGAAAAACTCCTATTTCTTTTCCTATCCAACAATAAAGTAAGTTTTAGGTTGGGACCTATGTTTTACTAAATTCTGTGTTTGTTGTCTGTGTGCTTCGTGTATCATATTACTCAATAATCGTTGAACCAAGTTGACTTTCCATTTAGTATAGAACAGTGAAATGGTTTATTTTGAAGTGAATTAATTACTTTAACATCATTCTAACCTTATTCATAAATAATTTAGAAATTCAGTCGAACTACTTCTCCTTTCCTTATCTAAAGCTGTTTGGTATGAAACGAAACTTGGCACCATGCCCCCTCTTATACTCTGTCTCATACCCAATTAAACTATTCATATTTCTGGGGATGATGGTGGGCATGGCAAGATATTTACCTTGGGGATCTAGAGATTTTATGTCTCTAGTGGGGGCTCCTTGGGAACAGATGTGCTTCGGGAGGGAACGGACTTTTTGAGACATGGGGGATTGTGGACCAGTTTCTGTCCTGCCTGCCTTAAGGTCTAGCAGGTCTTCTCTGGGTTGGATGAAGGAAGTAGTGTTGGTTTCTGGGTTGAACCCCAGCACTCTGCCCAAGTTCCGGCTAATGGAGCTTTTCCCTCTCTGCTTCTCCCACCTTTCTATCTTCATTTACTCCTCCATCTCAATCAGTCATGTCTCCTTACTGATCACGTGCATGTTTATCTCACAGCCTGAGTTATGTCCGCCTTCTCCACTAGTTTAGTCTCTTCTCTTCTTTATAACTTGCTCAAGAACCACTTTCTGCAGAAGAGTTTCCCAACTCTACCCCCACTCAGCACAAACCAGACTTGTAGGTGTTCCTCATTACACCTCTGGGTCAAGTGCTCTGTGGTGGGCACTAGTCAGTCCCCTGGCTAGGTGGGCATTAGGTTGGACTGATTCCCTGAGATGAGAGACCATGGTTTCTTCTTCTGGATGGGGACTCCTGCAGGGCAGAGTTTATGATTCTCTTGCCATTTAAGGGGACACTTTTGGTGACAGGCACCATGAGGTCTTTCATGATCTCTTCCATCAGACTGGAATCACACCATACCATCTTTCCAGCATATGGATTCCTGATAGGTGGTTATAGTGTCCTCTGTGGATGGGGAAGGTCTTCCGGAAATCAAACTTTCTTCAACAGCTTAGGAGAAAACCCGAAAGCCATTTCCCCCTCATTAAACCTGCATGTACATGGCTGTAGGGGTTCTCCCTACAGCAATGAACCTTTCCTGATCCCCAGGAGGAAAGGATCTCCCCCATTTCCCTTGGCTTCTGTGAGCACAAATCTTGCAGACTCTCATTCAGAAATGAACAGCTTGAAGGCTAAACTGACTGACTTTCCAGTGGGCATCCCATCCTTGGGCCCTGGGATAACACTTCCTTCCCTACCAGATACGCTCACTGTCCAGCGTGCCCTCTCCCAAGACTCCCCAGGAGCCTCCTCGCTGCCCCCTTCACTTCCTTATTCCTGAGGGTGTAGATGAGTGGGTTGAGGGCGGGTGTGACTACAGTGTAGAAAAGTGAAACGAACTTGCCGTGTCCCTGGTTGTAGCTGAGCGTGGGTTGCAGGTAGGTGTAGATGGCTGAGCCATAGAACAGGCAGACGGCCGTCAGGTGGGACCCACAGGTGCCCACCGCTTTCCTGCGGCTCCCTGTGGTCCTCATGCCCCATACAGCGCGGGCCACCGCAGCATAGGAGGCCAAGATGACAGCGGATGGCAGCAGCAGGATGACTACCCGAGCAGCCAACATCTGGCGCTCTGGGATGTCCCGGCCGCCGCCGCAGGCCAATTTGAGTAGCGCGGGCAGCTCGCAGATGAAGTGGTCCACCCGGTGGGGCGGGCACAGCGGCCGCGAGGCCAGGAGGGCCGTCTGCGCCGCCGAGTTGGCGAGGCCGCCCAGCCAGGAGGCGCCGGCCAGCGCGCGGCAGAGGCGGGGCGCGGCGAGCCCGGCGTAGCGCAGCGGGCGGCACACGGCGGCCGCGCGGTCCAGCGCCATCACCGCCAGCAGGACGCACTCGGCCGAGCCCAGCGCCAGCGACGCGCACAGCTGGGCCAGGCAGCCGCCGCGCTGCAGCCACAGCGCCCGGCCGCGCAGGCTGGCCAGCAGCGGTGGCACCACGCTCGTGGTGAAGCCCGCGTCCACCAGGGCCAGGTGGCAGAGGAAGTAGTACATGGGCGTGTGCAGGCGCGGGTCGCGCGCCGCCAGCAGTGCAAGCGCCGAATTCCCAGTCAGGGTCAGGAGGTAGCAGAAAAGGACAAGGGCGAAGAGGACAGGCTGCAGGGAGGGCCAGTCCGAGAAACCCAGCAGGAGGAAGCGCTCCTCTGTGCTCTGGTTGGCCTAAAGGAGGGAAACTCCCAGAACGTTTGAAAGGACGACATACAAAAGGGTGAGGTTATCCCTTAAAAGCGAAGGAAAACCAGGGCAATTGGGGGTGGGGCGGGGGAAGGGATGGAAGCACACACGATGCTTATGTAAGCTCCTTGACAGATCTGAACCTTTAGTTTAGGAAGGTAACCATATATTAGTTATCTTAGTTGATATATTTACCAGATTCTATGAGGGAGATACAATCTGCATTTTATAAATGAACGAACTTGGGCTCAAAAGGCTGAAGCATCTCAAGGTCATAGCTAATGAGTGGCCCTATGGGCTTTACTTAAGCCTGTCTGATTTCCAAAATCAGTGTTTTTCAGCTGCTTCCCTGCTTCTGGTTGTACTCCTAGGGACCAAAGTAGAAATCGAATCTCCAACCCCCACTACAATAACCCTTCAGATATTTGAAGACAGATTTCACTCTGAGCTCCCAACACCTTCTTTGAAATGTGTAGTGCCTAAAAACAGGTGTAATACCCTCAGTTTGGTATAACCAACATTTTTGGTAAATGAGAACTGTCACCTTCTTTGTTTCAGGTGCTCTACTTCTATTAATACAACCCATTATTACCACTGACTACTGAATTTTAATCTGTGGTGAATCTCTCTTCTAGGCTGCTTCCAATGTCCATTCCTCTCTTGCTTACTGTCTAGTGTGATGATCACGATCAACACAGACAGCACATGTGTACCAGCCTTTAAAGTCAGAGTTATCTGGGTAGAGGAAAGAACACTAAAGTGAAAGTCAGGAGGTCTGAGTTCCACCTAGCATAACTGCCTTTGGCTAGTGATTTGATATGAGGAAGTCACTTCACTTCCCTTCACCTCAGTGTTTTCAAGTGTGAAAAGAGGAGTTTGAACTAGACCTCTGAGTTTCCTGTGCCACCTTTCTGGCTCTAATTTTAATAGATTTTTGTCGGAGCCAGCCGACAATCGATCAGGTCCAGAAAACCTGTGCTGCAGGACTGAGAAAGAAAGACAAGACTAAAAGGTGGGGTTGAGAGGGTCTCACTCTAGCCCGCAAGACGCTAGGTCAAGAGTGGATGACGAGTTTATTTCTAGCAGTTAATTTATATGATTTTAACCCATTAGCTCATACATTCCTGCATGTAGGCAAAGGTATTGTTTTAGGGTACATTAACAACGTGTACTAAAATCATTAACTTGTATATTGTTGCAGACTTTACTATTGTTTACAGTTCTCATAAAACTAAGATTAAGAATTCCTGAAACCAAGATCATAAACTAGGGTATTGTTCCTCTAAGCTAACATCGTGACTCGTGTACTATTATCTCAGGTGATTGTTCTTCAGGCTAAGATCACTAACTTGCGTGCCAATTGTATCTCTCCTTCCAAAGGTCCTTAGTGACTTAATAGCTCAGGATGTTCCTTCAGGCCTTAATGCACCTGGCACATTCCTCAAAGGGGTGGGGGGACAGAGATTGTCCTTGAGAGATTAACCTCAGAGCCTGACGCCCTGCACTGTGGGAGTTTAGGCCCAACCTCTGTGCTCGGCAGTCCTCAGGTCATGAGTGGCCCCCCGCAGATTTTTTTTAAACAAATGAAAAGTCAATGTAGAAGCCTTTTAACCCTTGAGAGTGATGCTGAATCAAATTTCCTTGGTGTACCAAAAACACCAAGACTGATGCAATGGATAGAAGATACATAGAAATCTTTCTACTGCATGGTTCCTGACAGTATCATTATATAGATAATATTCACTGTTCTTAATTCAAGAATCATAATCCCCTATTTTTTTTCTTTTATCAGGAAAGAACTCTCTTCCCCTTAACAAAATGTTATGTTTATATGGTTCTCTGGTTTTATCCTCTTTAAGCAGAACAAGTACTAATATTGTGATTAAAAACAGCACTAGGGGGTCAGACTGCCTGAGTTTCAGTCTGGGTTCTGCCATTTCCTAGCTAAGCAGCCTTGGGCAATATTGCTTAACCTCTCTGGGCCCCAGTTTCCTCATATAAAAATAGAACTGGTTAAGTAGGTCAAACACATGAAGCTCTTAGACCAGTGCCTGACTTACAGTAGCTGTTTAATAAATAGTAACTATGATCCCTATTTCACATGAGGAAGCAGGTTTTTAGAGGGTTCCTACATCCAGTAAGGACAGAATTGGTATGTAAATTTATATCCCTTTTCATATATTAACTCTGATCTTTACTCATCTGAAAATTAGATAATACTCCTATTTTACCCAGTAAGATAGGAGGGTAACTGAGGTTAAATAACTTGCCCAAGGTCACATGGTTTGTAAATGCTTATCAGGATTTCAACCTAAATCTGACTAATTCCAAGATCCTTGCTCTGTTTATAAACCTGGCTCTATCTAGTATGCTGGGGACTGTGAAGGATAAAAGCACATACAAAGACTGACTTTCATGTCTAGGTAATTTTATATTTATACTGGAGATCACTGAAGCATGAGAGTTGGCATTCAGGCTTATGGTCCAGTGGTGCTAGAGATGCTGAGTTACAAAAAGTCAAATTTTCTAACTCTGTGATGACATAGACACACACTAGTTCAGCCAGGCCTTAAGTCATTCTTCTCCAAACATACCAAACCCCGAAAACAGGCACACAGTGATCAAATTGCTACGTGTATGCATGAATTCCCAAACACATAGCCCAGACACATTTGTACATACACACAGCCCATAATTCCCCTCAGGCATCCAGAACACAAATCAGTTGTAACTAATATTCTATACTGTGTCTCCACACCTCATTTGGTATTCTAGAATGTGTCATGCATATGTAAGACCTTTCTAAGAAAAGGTAATGTAGTAATGAACCTACCTTCATAGCTTATTCTCTGGCACTAATATTTTGGCCTTCAGTTTCCAGATGGGAAGTTGGTCTCTTGCCCCTGTTCTGGGTTCTCTGGGTTTACAACGACAGTGGGAGGGATGAAAGAAAGAGCCGGTCTCATGACTGTTGATTTCTGGAATGGGTGCCTGAGATCAGAGCGCGGACCTCAGGAAGAAGATGTGGGTGGGGGTAGTGCCTTCTTGCTGATCAGCAGAAGAATGAATAGAATGTCTTAGGGCAAGAAGCCCCTTACGTCCTGTGAAACATTGAGATCCAGACAGAGGTGGTGATGTGTGTTCCCGGAGAGCCTTGGAACAAGGTATAGACAAGGCAAGGACTTGATCCTTGTGGTGGTGGCAAATCAGTGTTAGCTGGTGGTGGCAGCAAGAATACCCTTCCTGATTCTGAAGGGCACAGCAGCTGTAGAGAAAGAGAAAGGGTGTTGATAAGCCTCTTACTCAGGATGAAGCAGGGGAATCAATTTTCCCTGTTATTAGAAAAGAGGATGGAGCCCTGGGGAATCTATGTCCCTCTCTCATTAGTCTTTTGTGTGGAGGTGTCCAGAGAGGGCTCCCCCAGGGTAAGGAAGGGAAACTTCCAGAGGGAAATTTCCTTTCGGGTAGTGTCCCTGGCAGTGTGTGAAATTCCTTCTCACCGTCATCACTGCTCTTTTTTTTAACTGGTTTAGGATTTCATTCTCTGGTTGAGTGACCTTAAGCCAGCTGTTTAACCTCAGTGAGTCTCAGTGCCATTATCTGTAAAACGTGGGTAGCAACCCTTACCCGGGGGAGATGTTGTAGTTTCGATGACGTCATCCTCAGTTTTGAATGCAGCGTTGACCTTCATGTCATTGGTTTTGCCCGCTAACCCTCCTTTGCTGTCACCCCCCCCCCGCCTCATCCCCTTTGCTCCTCTTTATTCCTTGAAGATTTTGTCCCTGACTCACTCTCACTCTCTCCAGTGCTGCTACCATCATAATTCTCGGTGAATTTGGTATCCATGGAGATTAGACTTTATACTGCCTCCTCTCAGTTCCTTCCTCAGTGGGCATCTGGACATTTATCACTGTCCTTCACCTCCCTCACATCTTCACTTCTCTCTCTATATAGCTCAGATTTTCCCTGGTCAGTCATTACAATTACTCCTTTGCACACATACTATCAATGTTCCTGTTGAAATCCAATCCAGATCCAGTCCTTTCCCTACATTTGTTCAGCTGATTGTGGCTGGAGAAATAGCCATAGTCATGCTGAGAAGTTCCACTTTACACTCATGAGCACTAATTTGAGTTTTTATTTTTTCCAGTTTTATTGAGATATAATAGACATTATACACAATAACATTGTGTAGGTTTAAGGTGTACAATGTTGTGATTTGATACACCTATATACTGTGAAATGATTACCATGCTCAGGGCAGTTAGCACATTCTTCATCTCATATAATTATCATTTTGTTGCTACTCTCATAGCAACTTTTAAGTAAGCAGGACAATATTGTTAACTATAGTCACCACACAGCACATTAGGTCCCCAGAACTTACCATTTTGAAACTGAAGGTTTGTGCCTTCAGAACATCATCTCTCAACTTCTCTTACCCCTCAGCCCCTGACAACCAATGTTCTTCTCTTTGTATGAGTTTAATATTTTTAGATTCCACTTATCAATGATGCTGTACAGTATTTGTCTTTTTCTGTTTGACTTATTTTACTCACATGATGTCCTTAAGTACATTCACGTGGTAACAAATGGCAAGATTTCCTTTTTTATGGTTGAATAATATTCCTTTATACATATACATATAAACAATATATATAAATATTCACGTATTTAAATATATAAAACGCACACACATATATATGTACCAATTTACATTTCCACTAATAGTACACCAGGGTTCTTTTTTCTCCACATCCCAGGCAACACTTGATATCTTACTTGTCATGTAATCTAACAAGTGTAGGGTGATATCTCATGATGTTTTGATTTGCATTTCCCTGTTGATTAGTGATGTCAAGCACTTTTCATGCTTCTGGTAGCTATTTGTATGTCTTTGGAAATATGTCTACTCAGATCCATTTTTTAATCAGTATTTTTTTCCCTAAAAAATGTCTATTTAAGTCCTTTGATAATTTTTAATTGGATTTTTTTTTTGCTATTGAGTTGTATATGTTCTTTTTGTATTTTGAATATTAATTCCTTATCATATATATGGTTTGCAAGTATTTTCTCCTACTGTGGACTGCTTGTCTTGCTGTGCAGATGTTTAGTTTGATACAGTCCCACACGCTGAGTTTTTATTTGTTGCTTATGCTTTATGTGACATATCTAATATCATTGCCAAGACAGATGTCACGGACCCTTTTCTCTTTGTTTTATTCTAGAATTATTATGGTTTCAGGTCTTACATTTAAATCTTTAATCCATTTCTGTTAACTTTTGGAAGTGGTATGAGAGAGAGTCCATTTTCTGCATGTGGATTTCCAGTTTTCCCAGCACCATTTATTAAGGGGACTATCTTTTCCCTGTTGAGTACTCTTGGCTCCCTTGTCAAATATGAGTTGACCACAAATACATGTGTTTATTTCTGGGCTCTCAGTTCTGTTCCATTGGTCTTCTTGATTGGGATGGATGACCAGTACATACTGGGTAGCTCTAAATGGAACCTAATAGCTTTGTGGAACTAACCTCTGGCTTTGGATCCTTCCTGGGTAGATAAGATGTTGCATCTTAGGATTTCCTTGGACTCAGGGGCATATCTGTATAACCCTCAATATGGCCCCTGCAGATTCCCTCTTGTCAAAAACAAGATGGGCTAGGTCAGTCTTTGACTGGTATGATCATTTGGCAGCTATTTTTATTCCCTCACTGGGACTTGAAGATGTCATTATTTTACAGAAGCTTTACCTAAATTTATCCAACAAGACCTAAATGACAGCCACCAAGCTATAAAAATCTTTTATATTCTGAAATGCCTTTAAGAAGAAAGGCAGTCTTACAAAATCCGATGGCTCTTAACATTGTTCTGGTCTCTCAGGGTGGTACCTGTGCTATAGTACAAACTGGATGCTGTGTTTTCACACCAGATGAGTCATCTACTGTCACCCACTTGGTAAGTCATATGAAAAAGCAAACAAATGTTATGAATGATCCAATACCCAGTCTTGGAGATCAAAAGGTTAGTTTGGCTCAGGTGATAGCTGGCTAAAATCTTTGCTTATGACATTACTATTGATTCTTGCAATATTAATTACCGTCTGTGTATTCTACAAGTTGTTAATGCTTTATATCTCTTGATGCTGTATTATGATGCCCTCAACAGGAATGATGATAGCTTGATGTCTGGAGATGACTGACCACTCCTATAACAGTTTTCCTAATGAAGATCCATGAAAGTCTTCTGTTTTGGATGCCACCTAAGATGCCCTTCCTTCTTGCTCAAATGTGCCCATAAGCTTTATGAAGCAGACCAGTCACACAACCACCCCTTTCTGTCCTCCATGGGACATGACTTTCTGAGAATGAGCCTTCCCAGAGTCAAGGAAGTTAGTGCTGATGCAAAAATAATATAATAGTTGATCATAAAGATATTTATTGGACCCTGACCCTAAATAACCCATGACAGTCTATCCCTTAAGGACAAAAGTTTCTTTTTAGTGTCAGAGTCAATCATAATTCTTGCAAAACAATTTTAACCACCTTGTGGCTTTTGCCCTGACTCTTTCTCTTTCCTAGAACACTCTTTTGGTTTTACCAGAATCCGTGTCTCTCAAACTGCAATTTCTAAGACCCCCAAAGAAAGCTTTTTGTTTTTTGCAGCCTAGTTGTTGATGCTAGTTCAACACCTTGTTACCCAGCCCCCTGGCAGGTGATGTTGTCAGTCCTAGCCGTGGAGAGAGGAAACATGCTCAGGAAATGCTCACACATACCGGTTGGGTGTGGTGGGCAGTGGTGATGACAGTTCTGGTGGATGAAGACTGATAATGTTGTATATCCCTATAGGGTGTGGGATGGGGTGACGAGAAAGGAGACAGGGAAGGGAGGCTCACAAGGGAGAGATGGAGTGGGTCTGGATTTGGATGAGCTTGAGGGAGAATGAGGAGGATAGAAAAGCAATGCTGAGTGGAGGAGGAAGGCAAATCCAGATCATGGAGAATGTTTAGTATAAAGCACACTGTGGGGCCTTGATAATTACTTGCAGATTTGAAAGACAGATGGGGACTGGCCAGAAGAAAGGAGAGTGAATAGAAGAGTGGGTGGTACCTCTGAAGCCCAAAGTCTGCCCCTAGATCCCACTTCCTGTTTTTCTCTGCTCTCAGAGGACCATTCCGGGATTCTTCCTAGCAGCAAGCCAGGCCAGCTCCTCCTCCTCTTTCCCCTTACATCTCTGGAGGACCCCGGAGCCCTATTTCTCAGCAGCGTGGCTCACTGACTTGCCGTACATCTGAGGTCATGTTGAGTGAATAGTAAATTTATAGATTATCCTCCTTTATAGCACATGCATAAGCATGAATCTTTTTGTGCGTGTGTTTGTGCCTCATGCTAAGGCAGAGAAAGTCATGCCTTTGATGACTTCTTATTTTTAAACAGCTGAAAACTGTTACACAGACCGAACCCCCCAGGCCATCGGTGCCCACTAGCCTACTGAGAGGACTCTGGGTATCTCATCCTTTCTCACAGAGATCATCTGTATATGCATGTCTCTGGGTGTATATATGTGTTTATAATTGTATAGTTCTAGTATGTGTGTGTTTGTGTCTCGTTTTTGTTTAGGAGTCCCATAGCTCATGGACAGATTTAGAAGAACTCAAAACCAAATAATACATATTCATGTAGTAAATGGAGCCCCTTCCCAGTCTTCAGGCTAATGGAAGGGAAGAGTTACAAAGAGAGCCCAATGATGGAGAAGACGAAACAGTAAAAAATTAAAAAGTAGCTTCTGTTTGGTTTGGGGGTTTGTGTGGTTAACTACTATTTTTAAAGCAAACTCATCACATTAGCCTAAAGTTTGTTTTTTTCCAGCTTATCTGAACATATCTTCTCTCAACATGTTTCAACTTCTTGCAACAGTATCTGCCTAAGTGTTTTTAACTCCAGTGTTTTTCTGTAGGCCCTATTTCAGCATTCACATCTTACTTTGACATACTTGTTCTTTACTTACTGAAAGGAGATTTACAGTGGATTTATAATTTTTAAGCAAAATACAAGGAAGAACCATAAGTCAAGAGGAGAGATGACATAGTTTGAGCCTCAAATCTTCCAAGATACTACTTCAAAAGTCGAAGAGCTTGTCTTCTCTGTCAAATCCATTTCTCTTTTGTTGAATTTCTTGTGCACAGCACATTTCCTGAAGAAACTTGACCTTGATTCTCCCCTGAGTGAATTTCTGTGGGGCAGCTGCCAAAGGGGCTAGTCTGGGGAGCAGGCAGTAGGAAGGAGTGGCAGGTGCTGTTTGCACTTCCTCAGTTGATAAGGTGCACTTTTATCAGTGCTGCTCCCCTGGGGAGGGGGTGTGGGGTGACTGTAATAACCTGGGACAGGCACCAAGTACCACATGTCTCTGTCTCCCTGTAGCACCGGGCACGTTGCCCTGCCTTACCCCTGGTGCTTGAGAGTTATCCATTACGTGATCTATTGACCTCTACCCCTCTCTGTGCCAGGACTCCGTCCTCTACTCCTGAGTGACTCATACTCATCCCTCATAATTTAACTCCATATTCTGAATCTCTGGTTCCAGCCTTCTCCTCATGGCCGGCCCTAAAGTCTGAACTAGGTGTTCCTTCTTTGAGCTTCCCTGAGACCTTCTGCTTATACCTATCACAGCCTAATCAGTGTCTCTATATATTTATTTTATTTTTTATATTTGTTTTTGGTTGAGGTGTAGTTGACACATAACATTGTATCTGTTTTAGGTGTACAACATAATGATTTGATAAATGTATATATTGCAGGATGGTCACCACATCAGTTTAGTTAACATCTAACACCACACATTTTTCTCTTCTGCTGAGAACTTTTGATTTACTCTCTTAACAACTTTCAAATGTACAACATAGTATCACTAACTCTTTAGTTTTCTGAACATAATTATAACAGCTGCTTTGAAGTCTTTGTTACATCTAACATCTGGTATTCCTAAGTGATAGTTTATATCAAGTGTTGTTTTATTGCATATCGGTCACACTTTCCTGTTTCTTTGCATGTCTCATGATTTTTTGTTGATTGCTGGATATTTTAGACGATGTAGCAAAGACTGATTCTGATCCCAAGGGTAGTTGTTGCTGTTTATTTGGTTAATGACTTGCTTGGACTGATTCTTTGGGCTGTCTTTTCCTGCACTGTTAGCCATGTGTTTTGAAATTTTTGTTTTCATTTTTAAGGCTTGTTTCTTAGACATCTCCCCTGTATCAATCTAGTTTGTTGGTTAGTCAATGATTGGTTAAAGGTTGTGCTTAAACACTTTGGGACGTTGAGTCTTCCAGCCTTAACTGATGGCTCTGTGTGGCTTGGAGAACGCATTCAAAGCTCAGGCCAGTTTGTAAATTTGTCTTGGTTTTTACTTTCTGGGTTTGCAAGTCCTCATGTTCAGTCCCAGATGAGTGTCTTCCTCAGGGTGTAGCCTTGTGCACGTACACAGCCTTCAGATCACGAAGGATATGTAGGATTTTATCAAAGCCCACTTTGGGTGTGTTACGTTAGTAACGGAACCCAACATCATTAATTTGGTATCATTGTGACACAGTTTCTTGCTTTCCTGTCTTCTGCTACATCACCATAACCTAAACTGCTTTATAAAACTCACAGGCTGAAATTTAATGTGCTGCGCGCACACCAGTGACTGGCCCTTCCGGTGCCCACAGGGGCCCTGCAGATTCAGCCGCAGCTCACGGCTGCCGGTGCACTGGCACACGCACTCGGGCAAGAGGTCCTACCAGTGCCGGGACTGTACCAAGTTTATCAGCCATGGTGCCAACCTCATTCTACACAGGCGAGTCCACTCCCGGGAGAAGCCCTGCAAGTGGCGGGGTTGCTTGCGGAGCCTCAGCGGGAGCTCGCACCCTATCATCCAGCAGAGGGCGCCCAGGGGCGCGGCGGTGACCGGGACAAGGGCTTCAGCAGATGCTCCGATCTCCTCACCCGCGGCAGGGGCCATGGGGCGGGAAGCCCTAAGGCTGCGGCGTGTGGGGCAAGAGCTTCAGTCAGATCAACCTGATCATGCACCAGAAGCTGCGGGGTGGACAGCCGGCGGGCGGTGGCACTTGGCGGCCTGTCCAGACCTGGGGCCGAAGCCTGAGGCTCTTAGCTGGGGCTGAGCAGAGGCGACCCGCTTTCAGGAGCCTGGTCCTGGGCTTCGCCCCTCCCGGACTTCAGCCTTTCTCAGTGGGAGTCGTCAAGGGAGGATTTGGAGCCACACTAGGGTGGAGGTGCAGTGGGGAGCTTAGCTGATGCTCAGTAGCCGGCCTCTGCAGGGATCTTGTCGCTCTCAGGCAATTCCCTGGGGTTGCCGGGTTTCTAAGCAGGCTTCTGTTCTTCCTGCCTCTTCAGAGTCTCCCCCTGGCTTCCCCCAAGAAGTGTGGGAAATCCGAGAGAGTGTCAGACAGCTAATCCCTAGGTCCCTGGGTCCCCAGGGAATGATCTGGGAGCAGGAGATATGAAGCGAGAGAATGGCAGGTGATGTGGAATCCAGTAAAATCTCTCTGTAGAGTTTCCTCATCTAACTTCCCTTATCTTATTTTCTAAGGTTTTCACTCCCACTCCTTAGTGACTCATTGGAGCCCTTCTGGTCTACTTCCTGGGAGACATTAAAGAGGGAGGAGGAGGTAGCCCCCTTCTGAAGTGGTCCCTTCTTAGGTTTCCACCCCCAAATGACCTTCTGAGCCCTGCAGCTCAAGTGCCCTCATTTGCATCAGCCCATCAACTTCTCTCTTCTCCTTCCACCCAAATCCTCAGTGTTCGATTGAGATGCCAGGAAGTTCTGAGCTTCGGTGGGTTGGGGGATGGGATTTGCTTTAGAACTGTACTTGGCCTTTGCTCAGTGGTGTGATTTCCTGCTCAGGTTTTACATAGGGCAGGATGTGGTGGGAGTTTGGGTAGTTAGAAAATTAAAAAACAACAAACTGAAAAATTGTGCTCTACACTAGAATTTGACACAACATTGTAAAATGATTATAAATCAATAAAACAAAAACAAAAACAAAAACAACACATTTTGTCTTTCACAGAACTCAAAACTCAAAAGTTGGGGTAGAAGTTCAACATAAAGGTGATGGGGGTGGAGGGTGTTAGTGGCCCAACTTCCTCTTAGCACTTCGTATTTCCTGGTTGAAGTGGTGTCAGAAGTGATGTGTTATTGATGCAGGAAAACAGATGTGGGGCATGAAGAGGGCTGTGTCCCAGGCTTCAGTTGAGCCCCTGGAACGTGCCCCAACAAGTGTGGGTCCTTGGCTTCGCGCAGGAAAGAATTCAAGAGCGAGCCACAGTTGAGTAAAGGTAGAGTAAAGCAAGAGAAAGGCCACAAGGTGTGAGGGTTGGGTGCTCAGACTAAAAGTACGTACACATTCCACAGACAAAGTGTGGGCTGTCTCTGAAGAGGGAGAAAGAGAGGCGGCGGCCGCGAGGCACCGTGTTGCTGGTTTTTATGGCCTTAGTGTCTTCATATGCTAATAAGTGGAAGGACCAGTCTAAGTAGCCTGGGGTAGGGGCTGGGATTCCCAGGAATTTGGCCATTTACCACTCTTTGACCTTTTATGGCTAGCTTTGGGACTGCCCTGGTACCTGTGGGCATGCTATTCACCATGTTAATATATTACAATGGGCGTATAATGAAGCTCAAAGTCTGCTAGAAGTTAAATCTCTCAGCATCCTGAGCCTCAAGGCCTATTGGGGGTTGAATCTTCCACCATTCTGATATTAATTGCTGTGGCATGCCTTGAATGGCCGTGCCCTGCACCCTTCCCTCGTATCTCATGGTGTTATGGAAACGACAGGCCAGCCAAGAAACAAGCACCACTCGGAGGGTTGGAGTACTCAGGGTTATTACACCTGCGGGCTCAGAGGGACTATCGCTCCGGGGCTCTGAGCACCTCTAAGACGTGTGCGTGAGGTTTTATAAGGTAGATTACAAGCTTGGGGTATATTGGCCAATAGGGTATGAACAGCTCAGCAGTATCACAAAGGCAGAAGCAGGGAATCAGTAAACCGGTACTTATCTAGTAAGAACAGATCAGTTACTGACACTTACTAAACTTAGATTTACAAGTTATTCCAGCCTGGCTTTTCCTTCTCAGTGGGTGGAAATACCATTCTTTGCTCAGTCCCCCGCCTGGAAAATCAGCCTTTCTGGAGGCGAATGTTATTGTGGAGCCAACTGGCACTCTCTGGAGCCATGAAACCCCCTCCCTGGGCTTTCCGTATGCCTGGGGCCTATTGACACCTTAACCCCTACTCCCCACTGCAGGAGCCTTCGCATACCTGCATTTCTTCAAGATGTAAATCATCTCCTCCTAACAAAACCCATCGCCCCAGGAGATAGCCCGTCTCACAGTACACTAGGCAGACAAGCCTCATCCTGCCCTTATCAAAGTCTGAAAACCTATTGTTCAGAGAAGTCCCTGACAGATCTTACAACCAATCAGGTACCTGTGCATGAATTTATCATGCAGCCCTTACTCCTTTGTGCACAGCCCCTTCCCCCCAATAAAGGACCCTGCACGCCCATCCCCCACGCTCACAAAGGCACCTCTCATCCGAGTGGCCCACTGTTACCTGTAGCAGCATCCCTATTAAACTCTTCTCGAGCTCTGGTAATTCTTTACCAACCCGCGTGTCACTGTCACCGTGTGTGTGCGCACAACAGTTATTACCAAAATCCATTCGAAGCACCTGGTGGAGGTTGGGGATTCCCGTGTGTTTTCTTGTGCACCAGCTCTTCCCTTCAATGTGCCACCTTCTCACTGGAAGAAGGAAGTTATTTTTAAACTTGTGGTTGGTGGGAAGCCAGCATTTCTCTTTCTAGGTGAATTATTTGGAACAGCCCCACTTTCCTGTGCTGTCTTTGGGAACTGGTTTAAAAGATGTTGTTTACAAATACTTTTATTTTGGCTTTTTAATTCTCCTAAACTTTTCAGGAGCCTACCATGTTCCGAACAGAGCCCTTTCCCTTTAGCGACCTTGATACGGTGCTGGTCACAGTTAAAATGTCAGGATGCCAGGATTGGTGTGCCACCATGTGGCCAAGTTGGGGAACTGCATCGTCTCCAGTATTGTGGAGGACAAGCCTTGGTCCTGTATTGTAGCCACTATCCCTTGAGCTAAAGTCTAGGGGAGTAGTTTGAAACTTTAAGCTGGTTTTTAAAAAATCACAGAATTTCTGATTAAGTAGGTCTGGGAATTTACATTACTGAATTCGTGTGTGATGCTGTTGCTGCTGGTCGGAGGACAGCATTTTGAGAACCAATTTTCTTATGAAATGATAAACCAATAGTTTTGAGTTCCTGTGGTGGCTCCACCACTCCAGATTCCCACCGTATTCCACATAATAGGCGATCAGGGTGTTCCAGTCTGTGCAAACTGTGTTGGAAAGAGAGGAGGGTAGTCTGTTCCACGTCCCTGACCACAAGGGGGCACTCTATAAAATTGTCTGTTGCCTCATTAGGTCATCAGGAAAAGCTGAGAAGTGCTGGGAAATGAGAGCCCAGATGGGGTACAGGTTACCCAAGAGAAGCTGTATTGTTGACTGGGGCCCTACAGAGACATGGACAAAGTCGACTTTAGCCACCTTTCCACCATTCGAGACCCTTCCTTTTTGCTTTGGCCTCTCCACCTGTCTGGGTTCCAAGTCCTGTGGCATCTTACTCCTAGAACTCTCCTTTAAGCTGTAAATGATAAATGGTGCAGGTGATGTACCTTTTCAGAAATTCCTGATTTGAAACATTATCCATGATCAAAAGGGAAGGCCTTTTATGAGTGTTTAGGGGTGCAGTTTCAGGCATCTTGTCAGGCAGTTGTATTAATTTTTCATCTTGTGCCTAGTTTGCAAACCCACCATGATATTGGGACTGCTTTCAAATAACTCCATAGATGGTTAAGAGCCTTTCCCTTCTTTGGGAGATCTCACCCAGACACAGAGCTGACGGCCCTGTGTAAGATGCTGCATCTTAGACGCTGTTTTCTAGATGAGATGCTGGTTGCTTAGAT
This sequence comes from Vicugna pacos, assembly GCF_048564905.1. NCBI lineage: Eukaryota > Metazoa > Chordata > Mammalia > Artiodactyla > Camelidae > Vicugna > Vicugna pacos. The sequence continues at coordinate 24,941,921 of NC_133006.1, forward strand.
ACAGCTCTCAGATAGGGTGAGCATCTATCAGAAAGGGAAGTGGGGCAGAAAGCACACTGGATTTGGGAAGCAGGTGTCATTTGGTTTCTTGGTTCCTCAGCCCTGGGCGAAGTTGGACAATGGCCAGTCAGAGATTGCTCCAACAACTGGCTCCTTCCTGTGTTTTTTCCTTCTCTCATGAGCACACACATGTCTGCTCTCTGCTGGAAATCTCTATGTGAATAAAATAAACAGAAACCTGTCTGGCTGATTTCTTTTAGATCTTAGGTCATAGTTCTGAATTTAGAAACTTGCTAGCTATTTTGACCAGTATTTGCCATGGCAACAAAGTGAACATTCTTATGTTTGGTCAGGATTAGCTTAGTTCAAGATCCTTTGGTAGCAATGGTGAGGAGGGAACATTCATCATGATGCTTTTGGTTCTTTATGGGAGAATCAGCCACAAGCAGCAGAAAGTCCTTGGGGAAATAGGCATGGAATAGTGGAGCTCAAGCCTGACCTAATGCTCATTTAGTTCAGCTCTACTGTTTATTGGAGAAGAAATTGGAAACCAGATTGATGATGAAAGGAGTTTGTGCCAGGTAATATAAGTCTTTAGTAGCAGAGGGGAGATGTTAACTCAGGGCTTCGGTCTTAATCCAGGCTTTTCCTTTCAACTTCCACCCTCTGTTGTTTTTGGATGCTCATAACTCTAGCCTTGTTCTAGGTTCTAGGAAGTTTTACAGAGTATGCAGAAAATAAAGATGAAGTAGATTGGACAAAGAAAACTGTAGAATAAGAAAAATATGGTGCTATACAGAAGAAACTTGCATATCTATTTTATATATAGTAGTTAGTATCTGCAAATCTTGCTACTATGTATAAAATAGATATACAATAAGTTTCTTCTGTATAGCACAGGGAAATATATTCAATATCTTGTAGTAACCTATAATGAAAAAGAATATGAAAAGGAATATATGTATGTATCTGTATGACTGAAACATTATGCTGTACACTAGAAATTGACACAAATTGACACAACATTGTCAACTGACTACATTGCAATAAAAAAGAGATAAAAACAAAGAAAAAAGGAAAAGAAAAAAGAAAAGTTATGGTGAAGTCACATACCAGATGAGTATTTCAAAAGTATACTGTGAGAGCATGTACATTTCCTGGAAATGAGTTACATATTTGACTAGTTTACTAGTTGTTGTACAAACAGGGCAAAGTGATTACCTAGTTTCTTAAAAAGTTAAATATACATTTTTCATAGGATACACATGTCCACACCCAAATATTAACCCAAGAGAAATGAAACATTAAAAGGCTTGCACACAAATGTTTATAGCAGCTTTTCTTGTAATAATAAAACTGGAAACAGCCCACATTTCCATTGTTTATCTGGATTATTTTGTATGAGTAATTAAGCTTGGTTATTTGCAAGTCTGTAAATCCTCACAAAACTCCAAAGAAATAGATTCTATTATGATGCCAAATTTATGGGTAAATAATTAAGGCTCAGAGAGATTATATAATTCTCCTGTGCTCACACAGCTAGCTAATCAGCTGGAAGAATTAGAACTTTGAATTAAAGTCTGACATTATAATCTAATCTCTTAACCACTGTGTCATACTGATTCCCATATAAACTTACATTAAAAAAATTATTGAAGTATAGTTGATTTACAATGTTGTGTTAGTTTCTGGCTTACAGCAGAACTATGGTTTATTACAGGGTATTGAATATATTTCCCTGTGCTATACAGCAGGACCTTGCTGTTCACCTATTTTATATATAGTATAAACTTACATTTATTGAAACTTAATCACCTCTCCTCACTTTTTAAGGTTTTTCTTTTCACCTAGTGATAGATTTAATTAAGTATAATTAAGTGTGCTATTATATAAATAAATAAATAAATGCTTTACCTAGGATGTATATCAAATAACTTTAAGAATCATTACTTTGAAATGCAAATCAAAACTACAATGAGGTTATCACCTCACAGTCAGAATGGCCATCATTCAAAAATCCACAAATGACAAATGCTGGAGAGACTGTGGAGAAAAGGGAACCCTCCTACACTACTGGTGGGAATGCAGTTTGGTGCAGCCACTGTGGAAAACAGTATGGAGATTCCTCAAAAGACTAGGAATAGACTTACCATATGACCCAGGAATCCCACTCCTGGGCATATATCCAGAAGGAACCCTACTTCAGGATGACACCTGCACCCCAATGTTCATAGCAGCATTATTTACAATAGCCAAGACATGGAAACAGCCTAAATGTCCATCCACAGATGACTGGATAAAGAAGATGTGGTATATTTATACAATGGAATACTCTTCAGCCACAAAAAAACAACATAACGCCATTTGCAGCAACATGGATGTCCCTGGAGAATGTCATTCTAAGTGAAGTGAGCCAAAAAGAGAAAGAAAAATACCATATGAGATCGCTCATATGTGGAATCTAAAACAAACAAACAAACAAACAAAGCATAAATATAAAACAGAAATAGACTCACAGACATAGAATACAAACTTGTGATTGCCAAGGGGGAGGGGGTGGGAAGAGATAGACTGGGATTTCAAAATTGTAGAATAGATAAGATAATTGTAGAATAGAATAGATAAACAAGATTATACTGTATAGCACAGGGAAATATATACAAGATCTTATGGTAGCTCACAGAGAAAAAATGTGACAATGAATATATATATGTTCATGTATAACTGAAAGATCATGCTCTACACTGGAATTTGACATAACATTGTAAAATGATTATAAATCAACAAAAAATGTTAAAAAAAAAAAAGAATCATTACTCTGGCTGGAAATTTTATTATCTTGCTAGTCTGTTGGTTACATTTTGTAACTTTTCCTGAGTTGCAAACTTGTTCTGCTTGTTAAGTTGATCCTCCATCCTGAATTTTTCTTGTTTCTTACAATAGAAGGCAGAACAGTGTGTGTGTGTGTGTGTGTGTGTGTGTGTGTGTGTGTGTGTGTTGACAGAGTCTGAGGACGGATTTGACTCCAGTGGTTCTTCGAAGGTAACTTAGTCTTTTTGACAGGCTGCGCTCTCTCAAGGTGAGAACCATGCCTCCTCTCCCTTTGATCTGTGATTTACAGCTGGCTAGTAGTAGGAGTCATCATCCTTTGTCAAATCTTCGCTGGACCCATTTTCTGGATGGTTCTCCTTAGAGCAGCCTTGACATCAGTGTTCCGTAGGCTATAGATGATGGGATTGAGGATGGGGGTGACCACGGTATAGAAGAAGGAGACAGAGGGTCAGTGGCTGGATCATAGCTGGCCTTGGGGCGAATGTAGGTAAAGATGGCAGCGCCGTAGAAGACGGAGACCACCACCAGGTGGGAGGAGCAGGTGGAGAAGGCCTTGAGGCGGCCAGCAGCAGAAGGGATCCGGAAGACAGTAGCCAGGATGCTCCCGTAGGAGCCCAGGATGAGACCGAAGGGGCAGAGGATGAGGAGCGCGGCGGCCAGGATAACCTGCAGTTCATTGAGGGAGGTGTCTCCACATGCATACCAGCTGCAGCACGGGCTGGATCTCACATAAGAAGTGCGGGATGGTGTTGGGGCCACAGCAGGGCAAGGAGAAGATGAAGGAGGTGTGGCCCGGGCCCACCATAGCTCCGCAGGCCCACGCTGAGCCGGCCAGCCCCAGGCACTTCCGACGGCTCAGCAGCAGAGGGTAGCGGAGGGGTGCGCATGTGGCTGCACAGCGGTCATAGGCCATGGCGGCCAGGAGGCAACACTCTGAGGCACCGACAAAGAGAAAGAAGAACATCTGGAGAGCACAGCCAGAGCGCGGGATGTGGCGCTGACCGGTGCGGAGCTGGTGAAGCAGCAGGGGCAGGGTGACAGACGTGTAGCTAATCTCCAGGGCCGAGCGGGTCCGCAGGAAGAAGTACACGGGGGACTGGAGGGCAGCGCCCGCTGAGACCAGCGCCACGACGAGCAGGTTGCCAGCCACGGGGAGCACGGGGGCCGCGAGAAAGAAGGAGAAGAGCACGCCCTGGGGCTGGGCCCGGCGGGAGGAGCCCGCGAGAGTGAACGCAGGCACCGTGGAGGCGTTTGCACTCATCCCGCCCACAGCCCTTCTGCCCGGTGGAGAAAAGAAACGGCAAAGGAAAGTTACCATTACGGGACAGAGAAGTGGGCAAAGATGACCTCTTTCTGCGTCTGTTGAAAGCACCGGAACTTCCTTTCTTTCAGCATCTCATGGACTTTGAGCTCAGCCTTGAGCTCATCAGTCTCGGATGATGGGTGAACACCTCTCCCAGCCTACTTCCCTCACCTGATTCCGCCTCCCGCCTCTCACAAGAACACATTGAATCCTGCTGTCAGTTTCTGCAAGGGTGAGGATTGGATCATTCTCGCCCCATTTCACTCTTTTCTCCCTTTCCCATCCTTCCCACAGGGCTGGGGACAGAATTTTCCCTCGCAGCAGAAGTTCTCCTGCTCAAGTCAGATGTGTTCTGCGTTCAGGGCATGACAAACCCCACTCCAAGCCGAGGGACTTTTCTGTCGCGTTCCTTTCCCTCTTGGGTCCTCCTACTTCTTTTTCGTTCCTTCTCTCACACGTTTCCTCTTTTCCTCTCAACTTGTCTCCTCTCTGAAACAATTTTTAACTCTTTTTCCTCCCTTTCCAGCTCTTTCTGCAGTCACCAGATCCACTCAGCCTCTCTCCTTTTTTTGTATCATTTTGCCACTAGTTACATTTCATGGTTTTCAAAGAGGAGGGAAGAAATTGGGAAGATTACCTCTTTCAAGCTCTATAGGCAGTGAAACAGTTCAGTTATCCAAAGGAATGAGAATCTCTCTAGTTTTAAAAGATCCCCAGAAGGTGTTTCTTGGTCACTTATTTCTGCATTTTACAGTCTCTCAAGCTTCACCCCTTTTTACCAAAACACTTGCAAACCCCCAAATCACATACATAAACTTCACAAATCCACACACTAACATATTGCATTTCTAAATACAAGCATAGGAAAATAACCTAATATCCTCAGATTCTAGATTCATCTAAGGTCACAAATAAATTATGTGTTGTATACACATATGAATACCATTACAAATAACAATGAATGAGAAAATACATTTAACGTAAAAATACAAGCACACCCACATATATAATAGCTGCATAAATCTAAATTCTTTGCAAAAATATAACCATATTCAGGAATGCTTATTAAAAATACAAGCTCACACACGGCTATCCCTTTGTAGTTTGAAAGTCCTTGGTTCTTTCCACCTCGGTGGCTCTTTGGCATTTCCCAGGAGATACTGTCTGAATGATGTCTTTCTGTTTAGAGAAATAACCAGCGATAAAGGCAGATGGTATTTGATGTCTTGCGTATTTTCTCCTTTTTCTACATAGTGGATCCCTCATGAGGAAAGTACTCTTCGATTTGGTGTCTCTTTAAGGTCTCCGAGGACCTGAGTCTCCAAGCATATTTGACTTTCCAAAGGGAAGAGCTCTTCATATAACCAATTAATCTGTTGTTTTGAAGTCTGATTTTAAATTACAAAAAGTATAGGGTGACCTGTCAAAAATATGCCAGAGAAAATGTCCATGTTTATTTTTTTCTTAATAATATCGTAATAATATCTCTGGTTCAATCATTTATTTCTTCTCCTTTCTCATTACTGTAGATGTCCTAGTACATTTATGAAAGGTAATGCAATTTTTTTTCTGTCTTATTGCTATTGATATAACTTAATAATCAATTTATTTGATAACCATTCATAGAGTTCCTTATATATTTCAGTCATTCTACAGATCAGTCAGGTATAAAAGAGAAATAAATATATATTTGACCTTAATGAACTAATAAATGTTAATTTCTTGGAAAACTAATTTTCCATGTTTTGAACTTCTCATTTTTTATATGAGACATTTCTTTGCACTATCATCACTTGGATTTAGTATTTGCTTTGTTTTTTTTTTTTTTATGTTGTTACACATTTTCAGAGATACAAAAAAGCCTGTGTATCAGATAAGATGTTTTCAAGACACGTAGCAATCATTACAACAAGAGCGTGGAATATCTTCCCCTTTATTTGTGTCTCCTTCAGCTTCCTTCATCAAAGTCACAGTTTTCAGTGTACAGGTCTTTCACCTCCCTAGGTAAATTTATTCCTACGTATTTTATTCTTTTTGATGCAATTGTAAATGGGACTGGGTTCTTAATTTCGCTTTCTGATAATTCATTATTACTGCATAGAAACACAACCGGTTTTTGTGTATTGATTTTGTATCCTGTAACTTTACAGAATTCCTTTATTAGTTCTAAAAGATTTTTGGTGGAGGCTTTAGGGTTTTTGATATATAGTGTCAAGTCATCTGCAAACAGTGACAGTTTTACTTCTTCCTTTCCAATTTGGATGTCTTTTACTTCTTTTTCTTGCCTAATTGCTCTAGCTAGGACTTCGAATCCTATATGGAATAAAAATGTCAAGAATGATCATCCATGTCTTGTTACTGATCTTAGAGGAAACGCTTTCAGCTTTTCCCAGGTGAGTGTGATATTAGTTGTGTGCTTGTTATAAATGGACTTTATTATGTTGAGATACGTTCCATCTATGGCCACTTTGTTGAGACCTTTTATCGTAAACAGATGTTGGATTTTGTCAAATGCTTTTCCTGCACTTACTGTGATCATGATAGGATTTGTATCCTTCATTTTGTTAATGTGGTATATCACATTGACTGATTTCTGGATGTTGAACGATCCTTGCATCGCTGGAGTAAATCCCACTGGATCACAGTGTATGATCGTTTTAATTAATTGCTGAGTTCACTTTGCTAATATTTTCTTGGAGACTTTAGCATCTCTGTTTATCAGGGATACTGGCTTGTAATTTTCTTTTCTTGTGGTTTCTTTGTCTGGTTTTGGTTAGAGTAATGCTGGCCTCATAAAATGAAGTTGGAAGTGTTTTCTCCTCTTTTATTTTTTTAGACTATGAGAAAGATTAGTATCAATTCTCCTTTAAATGTTTGGTAGAATTCACCTGTGAAGCTACCTGTCCTGGACTTATTTGTTGGGAGTTTTTATGACTGATTCAATCTCCTTACTAGTAATAGACCTGTTCAGATTTTCTATTTCTTTATGATTCAGTTTTGATATGCTGTATGTTTTGAGAAATTTATCCTTTGTTTCTAGGTTGTCCAATTTCTTGGTATATTATTGTTCATAATAGTATCTTAAGATCCTTTGTATTTCTGTGGTATCAGTTATAACATGTCTCCTTTCGCTTCCAATTTTATTTATTTGCTTTCCCTCTCTCTCTCTCTCTTTTTTTAATGATTCTAGCTAAGGTTTGTCAATTTTGCTTATCTTAAAAACCCCAGCTTTTAGTTTCATCCATCTTTCCTATGGTCTTTTAGTGTCTATTTCATTTATTCCTCCTAAGATCTTTGTTATGTCCTTTCTTCTACTAACTTTGGCTTCAGTTGTTCTTCTTTTTTCTAGTTCCTCAAGATGTAAAGTTAGATTGTTTACTCGGGATCTTTCTTGTTTCTTGATGGAGGCATTTACTGCTATTAACTTCCTTCTTAAAAAACTGCTTTTACTGCCTTCCATAAGTTTTGGTAAGCTGTATTTTCATTTTTATTTGTCTCAAAGTATTTTTTTTTAAATTTCCCTTTTAATTTCTTCTTTGACCCACTGGTTGTTGAGCAGCATGTTGTGTAATTTTCACGTATTTGTGAATTTTCCAGTTTTCTTCTTGTAATTAATTTCTAATTTGAGAGCCTGGAAATAAACATTCACATCAATGGTCAACTGAGTTTTGACAAGAGTGCCTTTAAATGGGCTAAATAATAATCTTTAATAAATGGTTCTGGGAAGACTGAATAATCACATGCAAAAGAATGAAGTTAGATCCTTGCCTTAAATCACATACAGAAGTTAGTTCGTTAGTTAAAAATGAGTTAAATTGGATCAAAGACCTAAACATAAGAGCTAAAACTAAAAAAACTCACGGAAGAAAACTGGAATGAACCTGAAGGCCCTTAGATTTGGGAATTGAAAGCGCACCTCAGATATGTTTATCCTGAAAATGTATTTTGGCTTCTGTATTTTTTTTTATGTGAAAAGAATCCACCCGAAAAAGCTGGGGCACTTACAAACGAGGACTTGCCAAATCATAAAAACATTTTCTTAGCGTACAAGGTAAAATTGCTTTCAAATTCCCAAACCAAAGAAGCCTGAGTTGGAGGATTTTTGAAGGAGGGGCCGTGGAAAAGGGTAGTTTGCAGAAGGGAACTGAGAAAAATTGGAAGCTATTTCTTTGTTAAAGTTAAAACTTGTTCTGGAATTGTTGATGTTTCTTTAAACATTTCAAAGTAGATCAACAAGGAACAGCAGCCTTCTGGGTCCTCTGTCGTGCACAGCTGGGTGAAACTGCAGATACCTCTTAGTGTACCAGCTTTCTCTCTCTCTCTCTCTTTTTGTTTGCTGTTTGCTTTGCTCAGCTGATGTTATCAGAGAATTTCTACTTTACGAGTTTTCTTTGTAAACTATTAAAACTATTGTTATTTTGGAAATGCTACAAGATTTTTTCAAAACTAAACTTTGTAGAGGAAATCTTCACACTCTGCTCAGATGGAGCTTCTGCGATGTTTAATGATACATCTGGTTTTGATACTTTAGTGATGAAGAAAGCTCCCAAATTCCTATCATTCATGGTGCTTTACATAGGCATGCTCTGGCAACAGATGTTTCCAACAATACGGAAAATCAACAGTCAAAATAAACATCAGAAGCAATCAGCAGCAGGGCTCTTTTCATAGAATTTAAAAAGATTTCGTCATGAAATGAGGTCATATTACAAGGAGCTTGTCTACCATGTAGAATGTCTGGCTTTCAGAAGTCTAAGTTTTAAAAATGAAAGTTTTTTTTTTTAAATAAAATCTATGTTTGGCTTATCTGGTAGATATTTTAAATCATAGGAATAAAAAAAAAATCTTTTAGTTGAAGGTCCTGCAGTCACCATCATGGATACTACTGAAAATCATTTTCTTGATTAAAATAGAGGATAGATTCATACTTTTATGTCATGCAATTTTTTAATATTTGACTTCTTTGTAATGAACATGCTTTGCCTTTATTATAAGAAAAAATTACATTGTGAAAAAATAAGTATGTTGGCAGAAGTCAAGTCTAATCTTTGTAATTATGGTTGATGGAGGCTAATGTAATCAAATAAACCAACACTTGTTTATTGCTTTACATGTTATTAGGTCAATTGAACATCAGAACTTCCCTCTGAGGAAAGTAAAAAAGATTCGATGTTCTTTGGTGTTATCTCTGCAGAAGTCTCATTGGCTTACTTAGCTGATGGTGACAAGTGGGGAGCTGGTTTCCAACCCAGATGCGTGTACCGCAAAGCCTGTGCCATTTCTCTGCACTTATACTGACATGAGATTATCTGCTTTTCTGGAGAAGCTGAGCAATTGAAGGAACAGACAGCTAATAGAAACAGTGAGCGGCAGGAGGAGAAACTCTCACTTAAAATGTGCCACAGATAACTCACAAAAAGCAACTATACAAACTTAATGATTAAAAAAGTTACATTGCACAGGTGAAAGTCAATGGTTAGGGGTTATATTCTGTTGGATATTCCACCAGCTTTGCTTTCTCTGACTTCTGTGGCACACTCACTTTGCCTGCCTGTTTGGGAGGCACTTTTTAGATCTGGGACACCAACACCTTCACAGCTTCCTTGACATCCTTGTTACGGAGTGTATAGATGAGAGGACTGAGAAGTGGGGTGATGACTGAGTAGAAGATAGCCACAATCTTGTGGACATTTGACGCATACTTTACTGTGGGGTGGACATATGTGAATACCAGAGTACTGAAGTTGATGGTGACCACAGAATGGTGGGCTGCGCACATATAAAAGGGCTTCCGTCGAGCAGCGGCTGAGGCCATGGCTGGAATTGTGGTCAGGATTAGGGCATAGGAAGCCATGATAAAGACCAGGGCCTCTAGGATAGTGACAGTGCTAGAAGTATAGCCCACTGTTTGGATGGCATACGTGTCTGTGCAAGAAAGGCGGAAAGCCTGATTGGCGTCAGTTGATCTGGTTGGGGCTGCAGAAGGAGATTTGTGTAAGGAGGAATGAGGGAAACATGGGCCAGAGGAATCCCACAAGCCAGCAGACCCAGCCAGAGAACCCCAAGTTTGAGGGCTGAGCAGCAGTGGGTAGAGGAATGGTTGGCAGATGGCAGTGTCACAGTCAAAGGCCATGGTGGGGAGAATGAAGAGCTCTGTGGGGGCCAAAAAGAAGAAGTAGTACTGGCTGAAGTGGTTGAGACCTGAGATGACCCCTTGGGAATTTAGAGAACTGGCCGGCATTTTGGGCACAGTCACCGTGGTGTACCAGAGCTCTACTAAGGAGAGATTGCAGATAAAGAGGTACATGGGAGTGTGGAGGCGCCCATCCACAGCCACAATGTGCACAATGAGTGCACTGCCCACCAGAGATGAGAGGTGGATCAGGAGGAAGAGGGAGAAAATGAGCAGCTGGACCCCTGGAGAGTTGGAAAATCTCACGAAGACAAATTCAGTGACCAGTGTGCGGCTGGCTCTCTCCATTCAGCCAGGTGGCTCACCCGGGCAAGGAGAAGACATATGAAGATCTTGAGATGTCCTCAGTTATGTGGTTTCCTCTTCAGCTTTATTCTATCATCTGGTCTTTTACATCAACCACAAAAATTACTGTGGGAAGTAAAATTAAACAGCATATGTGAAATGATGGAAGAGTATAAAATACCCAAGACATGGTATGTCCCCCAGTTCAGACCTTGACAATGAGACCCTTCATAAATTTGTGTTTTATTGGGAGTAAGGTAGAGTCGTGACTGAGTTCAGGTTTGTCAAAGTCCGTGCTCCTGGTGCCCGGGTGTGGAGGACTGTTTGAAGTGTTATTTTTCCTTTAAGCTGCGGTTCGCTAAAGGAGCTTATATCTAATTGAACAATGGACAATGTTTTACCAAATACAGAAATAAATCCTGTGATTAATGAGAAAATTGATCCAAATGCAAATGGGTAAAACAAAGAATAAGAAATAAAAAAAAATGGAAGAGGCTGTTCCTTCCCATTAAAGCAGGCGCAACGTTGGCAAGACTTTGATAATCTCTATAAAATTCTCGTAGTAAGGGCTGTCTCAATTGAAATAGTTTTCTGGGATGGTGGGGGAGTCCCAAAGCTGGAGGGTAGGGAGTGAGGGTTTGGAGCAGTCTTCTGGGAGGACCACTAGTGGTGGGCGTGGTTTAGGGATGCTGCAGAGAACTTAGGAGAATTTTGTGATGAGTTCTGGGGAAGAGACTGGAAATTGGGGGATTAGATGCTTGGTGGAGAGTATTAGCCTTCATGGGGATGGAAAGGTGGGTTCCCATATGACTCTTGGTTTCTGCCCTATTTTTGTTCAAGCCAACTGTTCAGGAACCTCGTCTGGAAAAAGCTGTCTCAGGGGGCTGATATTCCTTTTTCATTTAAGGCTGCTTTCCAGTCAATCAGTAATTGGTTCTCAGGGGCCTCTCTCCTCTTGGCAATTGTCATCCCTCCTTTGTGATAAAGAGAAGGACTTACAAGGAAAAGCCAGAAGAGTCTGGGAGCTAGAAAAGGTGATGGAGAGTGGAGGAGAGAATTGCTCTGGGGAGTGGAGGGTGATGCATGCGACATTTCTAATCAAAGTCCTACATTATTTCAGACTGAGCTCAAGGAGGGAGGAGTTGAAGGTGGGAAGCCTCAGCATTCTGAAGACTTCTGCTCTTAAGGTTTTTTTTTTTTTTCCTTTAGTATTGGTATTTCAGGTGAGTTTCCTATTTTTGTATAATGGTTCACAGCTTAGTTCATAGATCCTTGAAAAGAAGCTAAAGAATTGTTCTGTATGGAGTTTTCTCCTCTGATCAGTAACACGTTTCATCTAAGCCAGAGAGGCAAAAAGTCTCTTTTTCAAACACATTTAAGGAAATGCTGCCGTCTTCCTCCGGAATCGTAGTGCTGCAGCGTCTCCCACTGAATAGGTAAGAAGTAGGATTTGAGTCCTTCTGGCTGCATCGCAGCTTATTTCCTTTATCTCATCTCTCCTGGAGACGAAGAGCAGCAGATACTCACGAGAACAGTTTCAGCTGGAGTATATTATGGAGTAGGACATTCTCATACCGTTTTTATTTTCATGGTGGGAATTTATCCTCCTACTTTTTTTGTGGGATAACAAAACTTGTGGAATACACTTAAACTCATGTTGTTTTCTTTACAATTTTCTTTAGTATGTATTTCTGCCTTATTTTAGAGTAAATGCCAAAGAGCCTGGAAGAGAGCAGATGAAAAATTCAAACTAAACCAGAATTTATTTACAATTGTTTCCTGTTTATAAAGAGAACCAGCTTAGCAGACATTGCAAAACATATGAGAATAAGTTTGTCCTCATTTTTCAAAGCTAAATTAAAATTGGTTAGTTTGGTCTATATTTCTTCAAATATTTTTTTCTTGGAATGTACTTTGAATTTCTTTTCCAGAAATGATGATAACTTGGAGGGATCCATGCTATAACTTTCACCTTTATAGGGTTGAGTCTGTGATTGGTTGTTTTTCAGAAAAAAAGACACATATTTTGCACTGTTTTCATTTTCCTACCAGATAGTACAGTAAATTTTGTCTTGATTTCAAACTCGTCCTGCATTCCTTGGAGTCTTCCAATTTGAAATTCAGCTTCTTCCCCTATTCTATGGTCTTCTCTGCTTGTAAGGGAATGATAGCCTCTTACCCACTTAACCCTGCTGTTGCAATGTCTTCCCCATTTCTCTACAATACTCACATCCTACTACCTCCTCTTTACCTTCCTCTTTCTCCCCACTTCCCCAGTCCTTTCAATAATAGAGGGGAATGTGGTAGTCTGAAACGCCAGGGTTATGGTATAACTTGAAAATAGTTTTCATATCAGTGAACCTTTAAAACACTCCCAAGAGTGGAAATAGATACAGTTCAGCAGTAGAGTGTGTGCTTAGCATGGATGAGGCCCTGGGTTCAGTACCTCCACTTAAAGGAAACAAAACAAAACAAAACACTCCCAAAGAGATGGCAACCATATTTTCACAAATTCTGCTAGCAGATTTTTTTATTTTACTACACACACACACACACACACAGAGACACACAGGAAAATCTGCATTTTTCCTGTACCTTTCCCCTCTGCTTCCAATCATTTAACGTATCCTCATTGTTTTTAATATAAAACACATACGTCCCTTCAGATAGCATATGAGATCTTCCTTGCAGGTACACAGATCCATTTTTTAGCTCTTCAAGAACTCAATTACACATCTTTGCTTTCACTTATGTCTCTCCTGCCTGGAATGCTATGCTTATATGCCTGTCCTTTGCCTGGCCAACTCTTATCTGTCCTCCAAAACAGCTTACAACTACTTTCTTCAGGGAGCCTTCTCTGACCTCTAGTCTCACACCCTCCTCCTCTCCCAGTCTGTGTTTGATCTCTCTGCTCCCACAACATCTACACTTTTCTCAATGTTATAATTTATCACATTTGCACTAGAAAAGCTTGAATGATTTGATGAAACTAGTATTTAAAGAAGATTATTTTGAGATGGGAGAGGACAATCAATCTAGAGACTAGAAGGCTACACAGAGGGCAAGTGTGCTAAGATAGTTGTAAAGAGGTTGTGAGATTAATGGTAGGACAGTGAAGAGGGAATATATAGGCATTTTCCAAGCAATGACTGATAAGATTTCATGGATTGGGGTATGAGGAATGAGAGATAGTACTAAGATAAAAATGACTATAATATAGCAAGCTTGGGTATCAGGCGGAGTTTTCAAACCGCTCACAGTGGAGCTGGTTGTGATCAAGGAAGATAAAGTTGTTTGTTGTTGATCATGCCGATTCTGAGCTGAAGATAGGACATGTCTCGCAGGCGTTGTGAGGGTATTACATTGTTGCTTATGAGGAAGGCTCTATGGCTGGTTGTACAGATTAAGGTAATAGAATTTATTGTATCATAAAAATGTTATATATATTATATTGAATTAATAGGTTAAAGGACTCTGAAGACTGAAATGATGAGTTCGAATAAATTCTCTTGGGGCTTCAAGAATATGCACAATTAAGGAATGCAGGGAAGGACAGGAGTTGGAAAAGGTGTAAGCAACTAAGAAGGGGGACAGATGAGGACTTGTGTAGATGATTCTTGTTTTGGAGACTCACTTTTATTTTTTTCATTGTAGCTCTACTTACCTCAGGCTTGGTGCAGAAGATACAAAGATGCACTAAAATTTCTCCCTTAATCACTGCCAAGCAGAAACTTGGATGATCCTCATGGAAATTGTCTCCATTGGCAACCAGACTATTACTGAGTTTGTCCTTCTTGGTTTCTATGGCGTAGCTGAACTGAGTCTCCCTTTCTTTATTGTGTTCATGCTCATCTACGCCTCCATCATTGCAGGGAACATGCTAATCATTGTGGCAGTGGTTAGCTCTGAGAGGCTCCACACACCCATGTATTTCTTCCTGGCTAATCTGTCCTTCCTGGAGATCCTCTATACTTCCACAGTGGTGCCAAAAATGTTGGAAGGCTTCCTGCAGGAGGCAGCCATCTCGGTGGCTGGCTGCTTGCTCCAGTTCTTTATCTTTGGTTCTCTAGCCACTGCTGAATGCTTCCTGCTGGCTGTCATGGCATATGATCGCTACCTGGCAATCTGCTACCCACTCCGCTACCCACTCCTGATGGGGCCCAAATGGTGCTTGGGGCTGGTGGTCGTAGCCTGGCTCTCGGGCTTCATGGTAGATGGATTGGTTGTGGCCCTAATGGCTCAATTGAGATTCTGTGGCCTCAACCACATTGACCACTTTTACTGTGACTTTATGCCTTTGATGAGCCTGGCCTGCTCAGATCCCAGTGCAGCCCTGATGACAACATTCATTCTCTCTGTGGTCTGCCTCACTGTTCCCTTTGGGCTGACCCTGACATCTTATGCCCGCATCGTGCTGGCTGTGCTGAGAGTTCCTGCTGGGGCCAGCAGACGAAAGGCTTTCTCCACGTGCTCCTCCCACCTAGCTGTAGTGTCCACATTCTATGGAACGCTCATGGTGTTGTACATTGCACCCTCTGCTGTCCACTCCCAGCTCCTCTCCAAGGTCTTTGCCCTGCTCTACACTGTGGTCACTCCTCTCTTCAATCCTGTGATTTACACCCTGAGGAATAAGGAGGTTCATCAGGCACTACGGAGGCTTCTGTGCATTAAATAATTTGAAACACTTGATTGAGAAAGGATGGTGGTAAAAAATTTGTTTGGACTCTGGACATCTCTTTTGCGGTGTCTTCCAGGCTTGGCTGGGGAGGAATAACTTTGTTGTGTTCTGACATTTCTCTGTGAAAAGTTTTATAGTTATCATAGTCATATTAAAAATGAATATGGGAAAGAAGGCAAGGATATACAATGGAGAAAAATGAATATGGGGCTGGACCTAGAGGTTATCATAGTATGTGAAGTAAGTCAGAGAAAGATAAATATCATATGATATCACTTATATGTGGAATCTAAAACAGTGACATAAACAAATTTATTTACAAAACAAAATAGATTCACAGACATAGAAAACAAAGTTATGGTTACCAAAGGAGAAAGAGGGGCGTGGTAAATCAGAGTTTGGGATTAGCAGATTCAAACTACTATATAGAAAATAGATAAACAACAAGATCCTGCTGTATAGCACAGGGAACTATATTCAATAGCTTGTAATAACCTATAATGAAAGGAAACATGAAAAAAAGTATATATATGTGCATAACTGAATCACTATGCTGTACACCAGAAGCTAACAAAACATTGTAAATCAACTGTATCTCAATTTAAAAAGAGGAAAAAATGAATACGGTAGAGCAACAATTCTTAAGTGCTAACTTAAAATTTTTTACTTTTATCTCTTATTATTTCTTTATTTGAATAGGCTATGAATATTTAATATAAAAATAGACATGCAAAATGGCAACATCAATCAAACTTAGAAATATTAGTTACATATATATATGTGTATATGTATATATATATATATATATATACACAACAAGTTGGATCATGGAAGTTTGTAATCTGGTTTTCCATTGACTACTATGTCTTGAACATCTTATAGATAGAGCACATTAAATAGTATAAAATATGTCAGGAAAAATACAGCATGAATGAATGAGATAAACTTATAGAGCAGCATCTTTAGGATTTAATATAAAAGAAGATTTTAAAATCAACTAAAGTTTTAAAAATTATTACAGGGATAAAAGAAGAAATGGAAACCTAAAGAAAGATAAAGATATTATTTTAAAAACAACAAGCAGGTTTGGAAAAGAACCATGAAAATCTTCTAGAAATAAAACACAGAATCTTTGAAATTAAAAACTTATTGATTGGGTCAAATTGCTGATTGAACAAAGCTAAAGAGAACAATTGTAAAGTGAAAGGAAGATCTGAGATAAAAATTGAAATGCAGACCTAGACAATAAGTAGATTAATTATATGAACAATAAGTTAAAGAATATGGAAAATAGAAAATTTCCCACCATATCAGATAAAAAGGAAGTCACGCAGAATATAACAGGGAGAATGGGTTACATTTGAAGAGGTAACTGTGGAGAAAGCACAGTACAATGCTTAAGAAAAAGACTGTAGCCACAATGCTTGGACTTGTAATCCATCATTGCCAATCACTGTCTCAAAACTTTGGGCAAACTTAACGTACATGTGCCTTTATTAACGCATGTATAAAATAAAGATAAAGATTATGATGATGATTAAATGAGTTAATATGTGTGAAGTACTTAGCCTAATGTCTGACACCTAGAATGATTATGTACATTTTTGCTAAGTAGAAAGAAAAACATAACTCTTCAGGTTGGAGTGTCACAATGAGTCTCAAAACAGTGTGGTAGCCAGTCTTGAAACATGGATGGTCAGTGAAACATGCCTCCCAGAATTGATACCCTTTAGTGTTCTTTTCTTCTTTGATTCGTGCTGGTACAGTGACTTGTTCTGGGACTTTTGAGGGTAGATCATAAGATACCTTGCAACATCTTTCTGGATCTCTTGAAACATTTACTCTTTGGGTGCTCCCAGGAAACAAGAATGCATTTGCCAAATCAGTAAGGGTATACTATGCACCTGAAACCCTGTTAATCTGCTCTATTCATAATACCATGTCTGGCATGACAGCTGGGAGAAAGATTAGTACTTGGTTGGGTTTGGCACATTCTGTAGTCGTTAACCAGGATCCATCTAATCTCTGCAAGCGATCTTTCAGTCTTTTGATAACTGGGGGTGGGGCACAAATCTCGGCTATCCTTCCCAAGATGTGGTATTGTTTTAGTGTAATATCCTAGCCTGATGAAGCAGATTCAAAGTCTTCCACTTGGCTTTCCCCACAGACTAAGACATGAAATAGAGCTACAATACCTTTTAAGTATGTCAAGTGTACCTCTAGTGGCTGGAGAATGACGGTTGGGATGTACCTGCACTAACAGGTGCCCCACTGTAAGCCGGGCTAAGCATGACTTTATTTATCACCTGGCCTCTGTATGCTCACTCTAATAGGAGGGCAATGATGATGCTCTGGTGACAGCAGTTTTAATGTCAAGTCAGACCGTATGTCCAATAGTCCTTGAAATATCTAGGAATTTTTCTCTTTCTCTTTTCTCAGTTAACAGTCATCTGCAAAAGGGAGACAGTCCATTTGGGGAATTAATGGGGGTATCTTTTCAGTAAATCTTTGCCATAGTGTGACTGTCAATTCTTCCTGGGGGTCGTTTTCAGGCAATGTGTTCTGCATCTGAAAATTGGCTTTGGTCAGTGAACTGGGCAGGGAATTGTGCCATTTTATTAAGGAGACCATTCTCAGTCTCCTGCTCCTCCACTTTTTTGTTCTGACAGATATCAAGCAGCACCCTCATCGACTGCTCCCTAATTTTCCCCTAGGGACACAATATTACATTAACCATCTCCACAGCCCTCTGTGACCACCCCTCTGCCCACTGTTAGTTATGGACATTGTAAGCTGCTGAATTCTGGTGGTTCAGTCCTACTATCTGTTCGCTATTGCCCCTTCCTCTTCATTTCTACTCTCAGTACAGCTCTGTGATTACATCCCCAGTCATCAGCTCTGGTCTAAAATCGTTACTGAATTTAGTACTTCTGGTACTCCTCTACCAGAACATTCCTAATGGCCTTGTTGAATGGCACATCTCCCCTAAACTCTCCCATGTAGCATAATGTTATGGTGGATTATCTGGCCTCACATAATAGGTCCATTCCAATATCCCACTTCCCTTGAGTTGCTTTATTTCTTTCTCTGTGATCTGCCAGGGCAACGCAGGGATTTCATCATTGATTAGCATGTGCCACTGACTTCTTTCTAGGCTTCTAAGAGCCACACTAGTTTGCCCCATCCCCTGGTATCTCTGCCTAAGTCAAGTTAATGCATTCTTTTTTTTTTAATTCAGTTTTATGTTCCAGTCTCTTGATTAAGCATCCTCAAAATCCAATTCTGTGATTACTTCTACCAGTCCATAGTGGCTAATACTTACAACTCCTTTGGGTTTAATCTCTTTACTCCCTTCACAGCCCCAGGACATCCTCAGTTAATTTATGCAGGGATTTATCTCTAACAATTGGCTTGAAAACAAAATAAGATTTTCAGTACTCTTTATGGTAATATGGAAGATAGAATGGGTTAAACTCATGGATTAAATCCATGAATTTTGCAAATGAGATTATCAGAAAGAATGGTGAAAGTTACAACTGACTTCTTTTAGTTGACTATTATAAAATACAGAAGAATGAGATAAGCTAAAAACAAACCAATCTATTTTCATGCAAAATTTAGAGAAAAATTAAAGGAGTCAGGACTTCCCAGGGTCAAAAAATTAAACTATATAGCAGTCCCAGGTACTCTAGATGGCAGAAAGTTCCTTGGGTCCTTGGGTTCGTCTGTGAGATGACTGGCAACTTTTGGTCTGTTTGCCCCCCTGTAAAAAGTCTACCTGAAGCATGTCTGCTGAAGAAGCACGTGATAGCCACGTGGAAAAACCGGAGAGCCAGAAACAGACTTTGTCAGCTCCCAGCTGATTCGTGTCCAGCTGTTTAAGTCATCCCAGCTGAGGCCTGAGACACTATTAAACAGAGTCAGCCCTTCCCTGCTGTGTTCTTCTGAATTTCTGACCCACAGAATAATGTAATTTAATTAAATAAGTGTTTAACCCTCTGTGTTTTGGGTGATAGTATGTTATGCAGCAAGAGATAACCAGAATCTATGGGTTCCTCTATAGTTTACAGCCTTCACACAGGGTGGATTATATAAAAAATTCTGATCAACAGAAATTCTGGTCTGTGACAGTTCAGGATAGAAGATGCCTTCTCCACACATATACTCTTTTATAAACAAAATCAGAATTGAAGGACCAAAGAAGATAGAGTTAGAAGATAGAAAAAGCGTGTGATAAGCTTAGAACCAAATTGTTTGGGTTTACAAAGTGAATATAAAAATTTTGAACAGTCTGTCTATGAGCTCAAAATATTCTTTTATAGTCTGATCTGTCTGTATCTGTAAATAATTGTAAATGCTGGCACCCACCATTGTTTCAGCCCAGCAGCCACTTCTAGGAACTTACAAAGTAAGGAACATAGTAAGTCTTGCCTGTTAGCTCCTAAAATACTTCAGCAATTATGCTTTATTAGCTTTCACTTAGTATAGGTTTGGTGACAGGTAAGAAAAACAAGACAAAATTTTGATGAATTCCTCATATTTCACTGGTATTATTACATCATATTGCATCACATTACAATCTATAAAAAAGTATAGAAATAGAAAAGCAAAATAAATAAATAGGAAGAGTTTTGAAACTTACAATTTTTCATGACCACAAATTGAGGGGAAAATAACTAACTAATGAGCTAGAAAGGTATTCCTGAAATGTTTTTTTCAATCTGCCTCGACTTTTAACAGTATTTTACAGTAACCATTGACTGTCCAATTGAGTTATAAACCGTCTTTGGAGTCAGAGTTCACAAAACTCTAGGTAAACCATTGGTTACTTTATCTCTGTTAATTAGTATTCACAATTATTTGTTTTAATAACTTACTTGCCTCCTTGCTTGAAGAAAAAGAAATCATGACATATTGCTTACAAATTTCCTTTAAGTCATATGTGAGTCAACATTTACTTTTCCAGTTGAGTAACCATGGTCCTTAAAATAACAGCCGAAACATTTTATTGCTCACAGTATATGTTAATATACAGGGAACACACAGATAAACAGTGTAAGTACTACCCAACCACACAATATATGAGTGATATTGGCAAGTGTCTATATGCAATTTCATTCAACAACACAAAAGAATACACAACAAATTGGTTTTGTCAGCTGATACCTCCCAAACAAATTCAACATTAAGATTCCATGGATAGTGTCCCATTTGTTCAACTTTCCATTACATTATGTAGGAATGCATTGTTTAAGACAACAAGACTGGACTTTCCCATTTAGTTTTCCTTTATATAGTTTTCTTTGTTTTACAAATAGTAAACAACTTGAGAAGCAATATAATTTCACCTCTCAACTTTCTTATAGCCTATTTATTTATGCCTCAGAAGAGTTCTCTGGATTTCTTCAGGTCAGAGACTCCTTCTGATCACCCTCCTCAAGGTCCCCTTTACTTCTTTGTTTCTCCAAGTGTAGATCAGTGGATTCAGTACAGGAGTGACCACACTGTACATGATGGCAATGATCTGGTCCTGGTCCATGGAGCTACTGGAGGCGGGACGAATATAAATAAAGACAACAGGAACATAGAAAAGAACAACTACTGTGAAGTGGGAGGCACACGTGGACAGAGCTTTATGAAGCATGCTGCAAGAATGGGTCTTGAAGAAAAGATAGACGATAATGTAGAAATAGGACAGAAGTATTAGAAAGAATGGGACCATGCCCACTGTCCCTGTGACAGTATTGAGCAGCCACTGGTTGAGCTCAGTGTTCCCACAGGCTAACTCCAGCAATGGCTTAACATCACAGAAGAAGTGATGGATCTGGTTGGAAGCACAGAAGTTCAAGCGAGAGGTCATTATGGAGTGCATCAGGGCATGGGAAAAGCCAATGATCCAGACAGTGAGAGCCATCTGGGTACAAACCTGGTGATTCATGATCAGAGTGTAATGAAGTGGTCTGCAGATGGCCACAAAGCGGTCAAAAGCCATCACGGCCAACAACATGGCCTCTGTGCTGCCCAGGAAGTGGAAGAAATGAAGCTGGCTTATGCATCCCAAAAAAGAAATGGCTTTGTGTGTAGAGAGGAAGTTCTCCAGCATCTTTGGCAGTGTCACCGTGGAGTAGCAGATATCCAGACATGACAGGTTTCCCAGGAAGAAATACATAGGAGAATGGAGTCTTGGATCAGAAATAACCATTATCAGGATGGCTCCATTCCCAGCCACAGTAACAGAGTAAATGGCAAGGAAAAGTACAAAGAGAAAAGGCTGCAATACTTGGATGTCTGTGACGCCCAGGAGGAGAAATTCAGTGACTGTTGTTTGATTCAGCATCGCTTGAAAGACAAAATAATATATGGAAAGCTCTCTCCAATGGGAACCAGAGTCCTCCAGCTGCGAATGCTCCCACCTAGACAACAGTAGTTTGAGGGAGAGCATTGATGTTTTAAATAGTCTCTGCATCAGACGTTGTACAATATTTGGATCATTAGCTTATAAATTATTAAGGTTACATGTTGGTGATGGACTATTATGCAGTCCCTTTTCAAAATAAATTTATCATGAATATTTTTCTTTCTCCCAGGGATTCAAAACATGTTTCCAGTCTACCATCTTCTCTGGCTGTGAACCACATTCTGATATGACTTGCTTTTTATGGTCCTAATTCAGCTCTAACCCAGGGTACATTTTAAAGTACTTCACCACACTGCTATCTCCTGACCTAGTAAGAGACTACCTGAAGGGTTTTTGCTTAAGGGAATAGAAAATAAGAGACTAATAAGAGCTATAACAAACCTGAATAGAGATGCAGACATTGTAGAATTTGTTATAAAAAGGAAATTATTCAAAGTTTGGAAAATCCTTGAAAGGAGAAGAAAATGTTTAATGTGACTAGAATAAAAAAGTGAATTAACTAGGGAACATTTCAGGGGATCCCTTGGGATTCTGGGCTTTCTAGCTTGAGAAAAATTTGAGAGATTGTCTTCATTTATTACATGTCTGTGAAAGGATGGCTTCTAGGAATTCAGAGTAGCTTTCTTTGACAGCCATGTCTATTTGGTATATTGTTAACAACTTATCACTGTTGTTTAAGATACAAATCATATGCCAGATCTCATTTTTCTTTTTCTGACCCATAAAACAAAATCGTATCAAAAATTCACCTGGGGAATAAAACTCTTTTCCTAGCAATCAGACTTTCTGAACTAGATGACTTACTTCACTGCATTCTGAATAGTTACAGATGCATATTTACTCTGGAAAATATCTAGAGATACAGCAATAAAAATGTAGGCAGTAAGGAGCCTTCCTAATCCACAAGCACAATAAGGAGTCCATCATAAGATAGGAAAGCAGCTCTAAATCCTGGGCATTTAACTTTAATTCTAGCAAGAAGACAGACAATATGGGTAACTCCCCTGCCTGTCTCTTGTTTCATTCCTGTACCTAATTGAGTGTTCAAATTCCCAGGTAGGAAATCTTTTCCAACCTTTATACTCCTAAAAAGTAAATAGTAGAAAAACGTTTGAAGTGACATACCACCTTGGGATTGCAGCACAAGCTCTTCATCTTCCAAAATCTCTCCTTTCTGAGATTCTGCCTGTCTTTTATGATCCACAGATCTCTAGACATACAAACCCTGAGTGTCCCCTGGGTTTGAGAGGGTTATTGTAAGAGTAAACAAGATGCCTTTCTATGCCTGTAATACAAGAGAATTCTCATTGGGGAATTCCTATCTTGAGTTTCATTTTTTTTTCATTTTTCCTATTTTCTTTCCTTAATATGCTTATTTATTAGTTTCAGAACCACAAACAGTACAAATCTCCATGGCCTCATATTTTCTTGTTTATATTACTGTTCATTTCGTGGGACAGAGGTATTGACACACTTTTTCATCTTGGGAACGTCTCTGGGGAAAATTCTGCATAAAACAGAAGGAAATCAGACAATGACAGTTAAAGACGGAGGGCCAGTGACAGCCCATTGATCCATCCATACAGAAAGATGGTTATTCTATTCTAAGATGAATATTCTATTCATCTATTACTGTGGCTCTACGGAAAACAAAAAAGAGGAATAGGGAAAAGTAGGACTGATTTCGTTCCTTCTAAGTATGACTCTTCACTGTTGGTAATAACAGTAAATTATTTTCCTTCATTTTGGGATCCCAAAGCTCACATTTCTCTCTGGAGGAATGAAGCTGGTCTCCCAAGTGTGAGTCCGAATTTGTCCTTCTTGGTTTCTGTAACATAGCTGAGCTGCATCTCCTCGTCTTCATTGTATTTATACTCTGATCTGTGCTTCCATCATCATAGGGAATGTGCTAGTCATTCTGGCCATGGTTAGCTGCCAGAGGATTCATATCCATGTGTTTCTTCCTGACTAATCTATCCTATTTTGAGAATCTCTACATGCTTAAAGTAATGCCAAAAATGCTGGAGGACTTCCTGCAGGAGGCATTCATCTCTATGGCTGGTTCCTTCATCCAGTTCTTGATCTTTGGCTCTCCAGGAACAGCTGGATGCTCTGGCTGGCTAGCAAGGGATATACTCACCACTGGTACTCACTCTGCCACCCACTCCCAGATGGTGCTTGGGGCTGGTGGTCACAGCTGGCTCATTGACTTCATGGTAGATGGATTGGTTGCGGGCCTGATGGCGAAGTCGACGTTCTGTGGCCCAATCACATTAACTAATTTTACTGTGACTTCATGCCTTTGATAAACCTAGCCTGCTCAGATCCCAGAGTGAGTGGTCCAGGTGAAAATATTCATTTTTTTCTGTAGTCTATTTTACTGTGACTTCCTGCTTTTGATAAGCCTAGCTTGCTCAGATCCCAGAGTGAGTGGTCCAGGTAAAAATATTCATTTTTTTCTGTAGTCTATTTCACTGTTCCCTTTCCACTGCTTGTGCCTGGTTTGTGGTGGTTGTACTGAGAGTTCTTGCTGGGGCCAGAAAGAGAAAGGCTCTCTCTGCGTGGTACTCCTACCTAGGAATGTCCACATTCACTCTGCTTTATGTTGGGGTCACTACCATCTTCAGTCTTGTGATCTACACCCTTTGGGACAAATTGGTTCATCAGGCACTTAGGAGGCATCGCTGCATAAGGAAAGTGAAACACCTGATTTAAGGAGAGTGGTGATGACTTTATTTTGGAGTTCAGATGTCTCCATTGAGAAGTCTTCCAAGATTCTTTGGAAAAGAGTATCTTTGTCTATTCTGTTATTCTGTTCTAACCCTTTTATAGTTCCTCTAAAAGTGAGGAAGGTATGTCAATTTTCAAGTTCTAGATTAAGAAATTTTATTTTAAAGTCTATTACTTCTTTATTAAATAGGCCTTGAATATTTTATATGGAAAAATAGTTAAACACAAACAATAACATCAAAAGAAGCCTAGAAATATTGGCTGTTTATATCCTTGTATGTCATCAGAATTTCATTCTATGTGTATGTGTTAATAACAGAAATTGGATCATTATGTTTGTAATCTGGTTTTCCAGTGAACATTGTTATAACAATTTTTCAAGATCAACAAGTATGCAGTTTATTTTTCTGGGCTTCATAGTATGACTAAACAGAATGTGCTTAAGTAATTTTTTATCACTGGAAAATTTTAGTTGTATTTAATTTTTTCACTGTACAAACATTTTTTTATACCTAGAATATACTTATATTCTCAATGGTTTGATCATGCTGAAGGATTAGATATTTTAAAAATATTTGAAGCTGAATGTATTTTACTTAATCATTTAAACTTTTTATTGTAGAACATTTCAAATGTTCAGAAAAGTACAGAGAGTAGCAATAATAAATCCTCATGTGGTTATCATCCAGCTTTGGCATCAACAGTTTGCCAATGTTGTGCCAATTGTATATCTACCATTCCAATTGTTTTTTGTTTTGTTTTTACTGGAAAATATTAAAGCAAATTTTAGACATTGTATTTGTATTGTGTTGTGCAAGCTAATAAGATATTTTAATAAAACACATCCACCATGCCATTATGATACTTACTATAATTATCACTATTTTCTTAATATCATCAAGTATACAAACCAAATTTAAATTCCTCAGACTGTCTTTAAGTAATTCTTAAAATCAGGATGCAAACAAGTTTCACACAGTGCATCTTGTATTATGTTTCTTAATCCATTTATTGTACAGCAGTCCTCTTCTCCCCCTTTTATACCATTGACTTATCGGAGTAGTTGGTTTATCTGTTTTGTAAAATGTTTCATATTCAAAATTAAATTTATTGCTTACTTGCAGTTTTGTTTAACTTCTATCTTTATATGTTGTATTTTATATAAATTTTTAAAAGTGAAATAGAAACTTGATTGAATCTTGGCTAACTTTGTTTTTCAGCAAAATAGTACAAGTTTGCTATGTTATTACATTGCATCATATCAGAAGGCACAAAATATTTATCTTGCCCACTTTTAGTGATATTATTCATATTATTCACCAGTTGGTTCAGATTTCAATAGCTGTTGTAAAATCTTTGTCTATAGATCACAACATTTGAGCCATATCAAATATACTTTTATTGATTTTTTTGAATGTTGATTTCCCCATGTCTTTGTACGAGTAGTAATTTTTTGAGAGAATATCAATCTTTGTAGAAACTAGATTCTGTTATTTTCTTCTGAAGAGTGTTAGCTTTTGTTATAGAAGGCATTTCAGTGCTTGGGAAATCTGCCTGAACATGGGTAGGGTTGATTTCGTGTCTTGGTAGTGTATATCTATGTTAGCCCGAGGCATTCTTTAAGCCTGCCTATCTAGGCATGACTCAGTCTCCAATTTCTTTCTTTCCTGTGAACATTGTTAGGATTTAATTTTGGGCTTTGCTAGGCCAGATCTAGGCATATGTTACTCAAGAATATGATTTTTTTACTCTTAAATTTTGGTCATTTAGTGTCTCAGCGGGATGGCAGAGGTATTAGTGAGGTTTTAATGAGACTTCTCGGTTCAGCAGGCTCAGAAGAGCACATTCTCCTGCTACGGCTCCTCCCCAAACCCTGCTCTGTCACTGGTGTTTTTGATTTTAATCCGTTAGCGGTTTGTCCCTGGTAAGTCTCAAACAGTTTTTCCCTCACATGCGCAGTCTGGCTATCAGTCAGAGCTCACAGGCCACTCATCCAAATGTACCTCCAGGGGCCCCGAGGCACAGCTTCCTCCTCTCCAGTGCTTCAGACCACAGTCTCCAGCTGCTTCATCTGGATTACTCGTGCTAAGTTAGCGCTCTGTCAAATCCATGTAGCTAGAGTTGTTCTCTTAGATAGAATTAATTATCAGTTATTTAGTCAGACCCCCATGATGCACATTATCATGAACTATAGTGGGTGTCATAAAGAAATCTAATGCATATTCTCTGCTGTGACACAGTGCTTGGTACATACAGAGAGACAAGCTAGACCAGCAGTGACTGACCTAGTTAGAGTGCATTTTCTTTACAATGCAGTAAATCCTGTCTCTGTATCGCTCTTTGAGAGTCTATAGTGAACAAAAGAATTTTTTGAATGATACATAGATACTTTATGTTTGCAGAACAGAAGTCATAAATAGAATTTATGTAGGAAATATTTTAAAATTCTATTAAAAACCCCAAGAATATAACTTAAAAATCCTCCAAATGTTGCTGGTCTTTAAATTCTCAGCAATGACTAGAAGAAGCTCTATAGACAGCTTCAAATACAGCACAAACACACAACTAAATAAAACATTCATAAAAATGAGACATTAAAAGGGGAAAAAGTGTATAGAACCAGTTTCCACTCTCTCACTCATGATGATGGCACTGGTGGTACTGATGGGGATAGAACCAAAGGTGGTTATCTGTGTGGTGACTCTGATGACAACAAAGATGACATTGACCGTAGTAAAGCTGATAGCGAGGGTCTTCATTATTAAACTGGTGATAGAAATGGCAGTGGTGATCAAAATGGTGGTAATGAGGGCAACAGATGATCGAGTTTCAGTAATATTAGTGTTACAAGGCAATTTAAAGCACAGTTTATCCGATCTATCCTTATGTATATTATATCTATATAATACACTTGAGTATATATATTATTATGCAATACATATAATATTCCCTTTGACATATTACTGATATAATATTTTGATATAAAAGTAACTATAATATATAATATATATACCTAAAGCAAGAATATATAAATAAGCTTGCACCTATGGTGGGACCTAAAATCTAGTTTTCCTAATTTCTGTTTAGAGTTCTTTCCAATCTACCATATCATGGTCTGTGACATGCCTGGTATTAACTGACTCTATCAGTGTGCTGGTGAAGAGTGGGGATTTTCCCCAAAATGTCTTTTTTACGAGGATTATTTTTAACCCCTTAAACTCTGTATGCCCAGAACCCTTCTCAGTGAAGCCTTCACATCCTTATTTCTCAGACTATAAATAAAAGGGTTGAGAGTGGCAGTTACCAGGGTATACATGGCAGCAGCAACCAGCTCCCCAGAGGAGCGAGAAGTTGATGGGGGCCTCAGGTAGGTGGCAAAGACTGTGCTGTAGAAGACGATGACCATGGAGAGGTGGGAGCTGCATGTAGCCAGGGCTTTCTTTTTTCCCTGTGCTGATGGGACCCTAGCTACAGCAAGGAAAATATGGGCATAAGAACTTATTGTGCAGAGGAGAGGGCTGATTCCTAAAAGTCCTGTCAGGACCATCATCATGTCCTCATTGAGGTGGGTATCAGAGCAAGAAAGTTGAAAGAGTGGGCCAAAATCACAGAAAAAGTGGGGAATGTCTTGATTCGTATAGAATGATAGTTGGGATAGCAACAGGGCGTGGACAAGAGAGACAGCGTGGGCCACTCCCCATGACCCAGCCACCAGCAGTCCACATCTGCAGGGAGTCATTAGGAGTGGATAGCGCAGAGGACGGCAGATGGCAGCATAGCGGTCGATAGCCATGGCCGTCAAAAGTAGGTTGTCCATATCAGCAAAAACTGCAAAGAAATATAGTTGGGCCAGACATTCAGAGAAAGAGATTGATCCATTGCCGGTCCACGAAGCCGCCAGTATTTTGAGGGCTGTGGTGGTGGTGAAGCAGAGATCTACCAGGGAGAGCTGGCTGAGGAAGAAGTACATGGGAATGTGGAGGCGGGTGTCAGCACCAATGGCCAGGAGCAGGAGCAAGTTCCCTAGGAGGCTCAGTGAGTAGAGGGCAAGGAAGACACCGAAGAGCAGCCGTCTTTTCTCTGAGTCACTGGACAGCCCTGAGAGGACCAAGTCGGGATTCTTGCTGCAGTTCATACTGAATGATGTGCTACAAGGAAGGAATCAGCGTGGAGAGGATTCACTCACTATTAGCTACTGTGCTAAGGCCCTGGAGCTCTTCTCTTGCCACTGGGTTCTCTTATACCACCAATGTGGGATATTAAAACAGCAATGAGAGGGACACGATTTGGACTTTCTGAAGGAGGATCTGAGTGAGGAGGCACAAAGATGAGGGAATGAAGGGAACAAGAGCAGCTTGCTGGAGTTTTAAGTGTAAAAGAGTTCTCTTAAACTTGGTATTACGGGTGGTACGATTCCTTGTTTATGAATCAGTTTTCATTACAAGATCATGAACCTTTCAAAGCAGAGACTGCATGTCAAGACTTAGTGTTTGGCGCATAGTAGGAGCTCAATAAATGCTCCTGCCCACCTACACAATCACTACTCTAGTTCAAGCTGTTGTCAGTGACTACAGACTGCTAGCCTTCTAACTGGTTTAATATACCCACCTTTGCCCCATTCCATATGTCCTCCACACTGCCATCAGAGTGATCTTTTCAAAAGAGAAAATCTGATCATGTCTCTTACTTATTTAAAAATAGGTGTCTGGAGAACCATTGGCTTTATGAAAGTATAAAAATTCCCACCATGTCTAACAAAGCTTAAAGTGTTTTGACTTTCATGTGTCCCAGCAGCCCCATCTTGCACTACAGTCCCCACATTCTCGGCTCCCCAGTCACTCTGGCTGCGGTGCATTCCCTCAAGTGCAAAGCAATGTGCTGCTTTCTTCTTTCTGAGTCAACTCCTGCTCATTCTTTCAGTCTCAGATCAATTGGTGCCTTTCTTAGGAAAGTTTTCCTTTGCCTCTTTGACTAAGTCAAACCCACCCTTTATATGTTGTTATAGCACCTTCAAAAGAACTCTTACAATTGTAATATAGAGAATGAAATTCATATTTATTTTGTTAAAATATTGATTTAAGATATTTAGTTAATCCTGGACTCCTTCACCAGGCCAGAAAGTGCGTTGTTGCTATTATCACATCAGTTTTTCTTCTTCTTTGTATCCCCAGTGTTGACATCCTTTAGAAAATATTTGTCAAAAAAGGAATAAATAAATTAAAACTGCACACAGGAGAGGGCAATATGCTGTCCTCCCCAAGTGTTGAAATGTCCTCCCTTCCATTGCCACATTTTATGATTAAGAGTTTTTTCCTCCAAATATTCTCTTAATCATATTGGTTGGAAACATTGATTCATCTTTTTATTTCATCCCTAAAATCCAGACTAGTACATAATACTGTAACACTTTTTTTTTTAAACTACAAAGTGATTCTCATTTTAGTCTTTTTCTCACCACTTTCACAGTCAGCTTCTTTGGACTTTCTTTCATCAACTTGCTCCCAGCTTATTTCATCAGCAGCTTAACTGGCTTAATTGATTCCATTCTAATTATTATGATTCATGCTGCAAGCATTTGCCAGAAAATGTATAACTTTCTGCTTTTGGCCTGATTATCCCTTGTTCAAATATCTCCAATATCTTATTTTCCAAGGCACCACTTATACCTATCTGTGCCTGGCTATCAAGAACTTCTAATTTTGTATCCACCTACCAATAAACATGACTTTCCATTACTCATTGCTGTTTAGTGTCCTTTCTTCTCGGGCCAATCACCTCATAGCTCCATGAATATGCTCATTCATGCTTTCCCACACTGATACATAGATAGGATAATCTAGCCCTTAATTGAATATTGCCTTAAAGTGTTTTCTATTTTTTATGACATATAAATGCTCTCTTATCAATTACATTATAAATGCCTTGAGAGTAGGAAACATTTTTTCTTTTTAAAAATTCTTTAAACCAACAGCCAAAGAGTTGAGCACATGGTCTGTACAAAGGACTATTGCTCAGTGATGGCTCTCTAATTATATGAAACAGTCTCCATTTATGTTTCCATTGATACACTCATTAAAGTCCTTGCTTCTACTAATTTTTAAATGTTCTGGTGGATAATTGATTTAGGATGAAGGCACATAATCTTTTTCCTCTTTAAGCAGAGCATTTGTTAGTACTTGAGAAAAGAGCTTCTCAAACTTTCACCTGGAGAGCTAGTTAAGTTACAGATTTCTGGGTTCTATATGCCATAAAATATGTTTTAGTAGACTTAAAAAAAATTGGAAACTGAAAGATTTCCCTTTTTCCTACAAGATTAAGGCTTCCCTTACTTCTTTGTCTCTCAAGAACAACAGTTCTTCAGCTCAGGCCTGACCATATCTCTTACATTTTTACATCTTTTTCCAGGCTGGATCTTCCTGATGATTTTGCTTGAGAAATCTTACTGCTATTGTACACATCACCAGGGAATTCACCTGAAAAATTATCGTTTGCGTTGGATCTTAGATCAGGTGTAATTAAGAACTGAGGTTATGTGCATTTTCAGCATCAAAAATACGTGAGGTCCTAACTATCTAAAATCGTGAGGTTCTAACTTTCTAAAATTTCAACTTCGGATGGATGATATCCTAGTATTTTAATCTGTTCCCCACAGCCTTCTCCAGGGGCTCTTCCACTTCTCTGCTCTTTGTGACAAATCCTTCAAAAAGTTACTGGTCTCCATCGCTCATTGTCCATTTCTCTCCAAATTTATTGTTTTATCTTCCATGATCTTTTGAATCCTCTTTAATCAAGCTTTTGCCTTTGTCATTCCTCTGAAATCACTCTTGTCAATGTCAAAGCTCAGTTTTCAGTCCTTGGGGTATTTGACTTCACAATAAGACTTAACACAGTTGACTCCTTTCTTCTTATTCCAAAAACTTTTTTTCCTTTGCTTCCGGAACACTCCCACTGTCTCCTGGGTACATAGTGATCTCACTGATGACTCCTTAGTCTTGGCTGGCTCCTCCTCTTTCTTATTATTCACTTTTGGATCTCTTCTCTTCTCTTACTTCTAGTCTCAGGCTTTAAATATCCTAAAAAACTCCTAAGTTATACCTACCAATCCATCTTCTTTTCTAAACTCAAGATTCACATATTTAACTTCCTGTGAGATTTGTCCTTCCTGTTAGACAGTCCTTACGAACATCTGTTAGAAGTTTTACCATGTAAGATATTTCTTACAGATAGATTGATTTACATACTGATTTGGAAACAGACACAGATCTAGCCCCCAAGCACGTAACTTCTATCCACTATGTTCCACTCTGAAATCTGAGCTGTTAATCTGTTTGTTAAATGCTACCTTCCACACTTACCTACTGGCTTTCCTAATCTTCACCCTACGAGTGATGGCCTTAGAAATATGTATTCTATCCAGTGATCTTATTGAGCAAGTAGGACAGTCCAGAGAATCCAGAATCCTTTGTCTACATGGCAAGATAGTGTCCATAGGTAGCAAAGATGCAGCTTAGGAGCTGAGTATTATCGACCTTCATCTCCCTTGGGATTGGAAATGGTTGGAATCTTTCCTGTCCTTAGAGGCTTTCCCCAGAGTTACTCATTAGTGGCAAATCTGGAGGAATTTTCCATAAAGCAAATTGCCTCTCAATGGTGTTGTGCTGTAAAATCAACAATTAAACAGAGGTCTGCTAGTAGCAATGACTTGGAAGTAAAAGCAGAAAGATTACTGAAAACTCACAAAATCTTTCTAGTTACTGCTTTGCTTCCTTAAGTCAGATTATCTTGAAGAGGTGAACATGTGGTCATAACATTTCATAAACCTTAACAGTATTTATATATATATGTATATATATGTGTGTGTATGTATATACACACACATATATATACATACATACACACCCACATATATACACACTTTATAGATATATATTTTCAGTAACTATCTTTTCCTCTTTTACATAAATATAGATAGAAAGATTGAAATACTCAGGCTATTCATATGTCATCTACCCTTAGATATTTGACAAGCATCTCAAATTTAATTCTATCCAAATGAGAACTTTTGCCCCAATCTCCTTACTCTCCTCTGTTTCTAGCCTAATATTCACCATTTTAATAACTTGATCCATGGTATATCATTTCCTGAATTCATATAGGAATCACATTTAACTATTAGAGACTGTCAATATAGAGTTTTAAACAAGTAGAAGTTCACTTTTCTCTCATGTAAATGAAGTCCAGATGTAGGTAGTTTGGTGAGGATGTGGTGAATCATCATAGTCTAAAGCTCCTTCAATCTTTAGCACATGGCTTTTATCCTCAAGGTCAACTGCTGGAGCTGCATTAATTTCAGTAATCATGCTGTCTTCCAGGCAGAAAATTTGCCATGTCTAACTGTCTAGAGCTTAATCTCATGACTGCAGTCAATTGATAGGCAAGATGAGAAATATCATCTTTTAGCTGGTCTCTTTGACTCCTAACATAAATTGTAACTAAGGAAAAATGAGATAATAAATACCTAGTGGACACTAGTAGTCTCTGCCAAAAACACAGAACTAGTTTACTTCAATAAAAATTGTAAAATGTGATCATTGAATTCATTTTTGTTTTCTTGAACAAATGACATGTTTACAATGTTTAATTATGTCATATAAAAATGTGATATATTGCTACCTTTATTCAGTTTTAATTTAAATCCTTGGATGAAATTAAAAATGTTTGCAAGTTTTGTTTATTTTTTAAAAAGTGAATTTGTTTTTATTATAATTTTATCTTATATCCTATTAAATTTTCTATAAAATTATTTCTGCTGTAGATGAATCATTGATTTGTATATGTTGGTCTTGTATCAGGCAATATTTCTTAAGATTCGAATTCATACTAAATTGGCTTCTCGATTCCATAGTTTTTTCTTTTTAAATTAACGGACTATTTTTTAGAGCACTGTTAGGATTTTTGCATTATGTTTCCTTCTTTGTGTTGTGCATTCAATGGGTTTTGGCAAATGTATAATGTTATGTATCCACTATTAGAGTATCATACAGAATAGTTTTACTGCCCTAAAAATGCCCGGTGCTCAACCTCTTTATTCCTCCCTCTCCACAAACCCCTGGCAACCACTGATCTTTTTACTGTCTTCAGTTTTGCCTTTTCCAGAATGCCATGGACTTAGAATCATACACTATGTAGCCTTTTCATATTGGCTTTTTTTGTCACTTAGTAATCTGCCTTTTTAAGATGCCTTCATGTCTTTTTGTGGCTTGAAAGCTGTATTTTGTTAACTGTTGCATTATAGTCCATTGTATGGATGTACGAGCTTATCCATTCACCCGCTGAAGAACATCTTGTTTACTTCCAAGTTTTGGCAGCTATAAACAAAGCTGCTATAAACATCCATGTGCAGGTTTTTGTGTGAACAGAAGTTTTCAATTCATTTGGGTAAATCTACAGCATTTTAAAAAATGTAAATAATATACCCTACATTAAATAAGAGTTTTGTCTGTTCCCTTTCCCTCATTTCCTATTTATTTCATTATTTAACTACATTGGCTGGGATATTCTATTGTAGTAGGAAGAATGTACTAGTGGGAAACCTTTATTTTCTCTTTCAAATATTAAAGGAATATGTCTAAGGTTTTTCATTGCATATGATGTTGGCTGTAGTTTTGGTTGACGAAGCTTTAGTAAGTTTACAGACACCATTTATTAACTTTAGGTATGTTCCTTATATTTATTTCTAGTGTCCTGAGAGTTATTATCAGAGAAATATATTGAAATTTATCAAATATTTTCATCCATCTACTGATATAGTCATGTTGATTTTGCAGCCTACTGCAACCTGTGGCAGAATCAAGGGAAAATAAATAATATTGGCAGGACATTTTGATTACTCAAGCTACAACAGAATTCCACAGAAGTAAAGACGGGAGCATAGTAAATATTACAAAGTATGTCAGAAAAAAAGTGCAGTATGAATAAACACTATGAGATAAAGCAATCGATTAACATTATTAGTGTTGTATATAAAATAATTCTAAAACGAACTAAAATGTTTAACATTATTAAAGAGTTCAAAGAAAGAATAAAAACCAAAAGAAAGAATAAAAACCAAAAGAAAGAATAAAAACCAAAAGAAAGACAAAGATATTATTTTAAAAGATAAGCAAGCTTGGAAAATAACCATGGAAATCTTCTAGAAACAAGACATAGAGTCACTGAAATTAAAAACTTGATGAATGGGTCAAATTGATGATTGAGCAAAGCTAAAGTGGAAGTTATATCTGAGGTAAGAAATCAAAATGCAGTACTGAGCAATAAACAGATTGAATAAGTATATGAAAGAGAAATTTAAAAAAATGTAAAATAGATTGAGAACGTCCCACCACATCTGGCAGGAATGAGGTCCAGGAGAACAGGGAGAATGGACTATATTTGAAAAGATAACTGCTAAGAAATCACAGTGCAACGTTTAGAAAAAGACTCTGCAGCCATAGTACTTTGGGTTTTAGGCTATCATTTCTAATCGTGTCTCAAAACTTTGGCCAACTTACTTAACGATTCTGTGCCTCTATTTCCTCTTCTGTAAAACAAAGGCAAAGATGATGATTCAATGACTTAATATGTATAAAGTAATTAGAATGCACCAAATACTTTTCTACTAGGTAAAAAGAAAATGTAAGTCAGCAGATTGGACTGCCGTAACAAGTCTCAAGTCAGTGTGGTAGATAGTTTGAAATACGTATGCCCAGTGAATCAAGTCTCCCAGTATTGATGGCCTGTTGGGGATACTTCCCTCTGAATTGGGCTGGCCAGTGAATCATTTGACCGATAGAATGTAGCAGAAGTGATGTTCTGGAAGTTCTGAGGGTGTGTCATAAAGAACCTTGTAACTTCTTCTGGTGCCCCCAAGAAGCAAGAATGCATTTCAGAGACACATTAGGTTATATAACACATTGATTTTATCAACTAATATATCAAAAACAAATTCAGCATTAGATTTCCATGGCTGGTGTTCCATTGGCTCAAGTTTCCATTCTATTACCTAAGAAGTGTTGTTTAATACAACTAGACTATATTTTTCCGTATACTTTTTCTTTATCCAGTTCCATCTGTTGTGCATATGGTAAACAACTTGTGAAGCAATATAATTTCACATCTCAACTTTCTTATAGCCTGTTTATTTATATCTCAGAAGAATTCTCTGGATTTCTTCAGGTCAGAGCCTCTTTCTGATCACCCTCCTCAAAGCCCCCTTTACTTCCTTGTTCCTCAAAGAATAGATCAGCGGATTTAGTACAGGAGTGACCACAGTGTACATAATGGCAATCATCCGGTCCTGGTCCATGGAGCTACTGGAGGCAGGACAAATATAAGTGAAGACAACAGGAGCAAACAAGAGAACAACTACCATGAAGTGGGAGGCACACGTGGACAGAGCTTTATGAAGTATGCTGCAAGAATGGGTCTTGAAGAAAAGAAAGATGATAATGTAGAAATAGGACAGAAGTATTAGAAAGAATGGGACCATGCCCACTGTCCCTGTGACAGTATTGAGCAGCCACTGGTTGAGCTCAGTGTTCCCACAGGCTAACTCCAGCAATGGCTTAACATCACAGAAGAAGTGATGGATCTGGTTGGAAGCACAGAAGTTCAAGCGAGAGGTCATTATGGAGTGCATCAGGGCATGGGAAAAACCAATGATCCAGACAGTGAGAGCCATCTGGGTACAGACCTGGTGATTCATGATTAGAGTGTAATGAAGTGGTTTGCAGATGGCCACGAAGCGGTCAAAAGCCATCACGGCCAACAACATGACCTCCGTGCTGCCCAGGAAGTGGAAGAAATGAAGCTGGCTTATGCATCCCAAAAAAGAAATGGCTTTGTGTGTAGAGAGGAAGTTCTCCAGCATCTTTGGCAGTGTCACCGTGGAGTAGCAGATATCCAGACATGACAGGTTTCCCAGGAAGAAATACATAGGAGAATGGAGTCTTGGATCAGAAATAACCATCATCAGGATGGCTCCATTCCCAGCCACAGTAACAGAGTAAATGGCAAGGAAAAGTACAAAGAGAAAAGGCTGCAATACTTGGATGTCTGTGACGCCCAGGAGGAGAAATTCAGTGACTGTTGTTTGATTCAGCATCGCTTAAAAGACAAAATAATATATGGAATGCTCTCTCCAATGGGAACCAGAGTCCTCCAGCTGCGAATGTTCCCACCTAGACAACAGTGTTTTGAGGCAGAGCTTTGTTGTTTTGAATAGTCTCAGCACTAGC
Organism: Vicugna pacos; assembly: GCF_048564905.1. NCBI lineage: Eukaryota > Metazoa > Chordata > Mammalia > Artiodactyla > Camelidae > Vicugna > Vicugna pacos. Next base: position 24,978,635 of record NC_133006.1, read on the forward strand.
CATTGTACAGTATTTGGATCATTAGCTTATAAATTATTAAGGTTACATGTTGGTGATGGACTATTATGCAGTCCCTTTTCAAAATAAATTTATCATGAATATTTTTCTTTCTCCCAGGGATTCAAAACATGTTTCCAGTCTACCATCTTCTCTGGCTGTGAACCACATTCTGATATGACTTGCTTTTTATCATCCTACTTCAGCTCTAACCCAGGGTACATTTTAAAGTACGTCACCACACTGCTATCTCCTGACCTAGTAAGAGACTACCTGAAGGGTTTTTGCTTAAGGGAATAGAAAATAAGAGACTAATAAGAGCTATAACAAACCTGAATAGAGATGCAGACATTGTAGAATTTGTTATAAAAAGGAAATTATTCAAAGTTTGGAAAATCCTTGAAAGGAGAAGAAAATGTTTAATGTGACTAGAATAAAAAAGTGAATTAACTAGGGAACATTTCAGGGGATCCCTTGGGATTCTGAGTTTCTAGCTTGAGAAAAATTTGAGAGATTGTCTTCATTAATTACACATCTGTGAAAGGATGGCTTCTAGGAATTCAGAGTAGCTTTCTTTGACAGCCGTGTCTATTTTGTCTATTGTTAACAACTTATCACTGTTGTTTAAGATACAAATCATATGCCAGACCTCATTTTTCTTTTTCTGACCCATAAAACAAAATCGTATCAAAAATTCAGCAGGGGAAAAAACCTGTTTCCCTAACATTTAAAGAAAATAGCAATCAGACTTTCTGTACTAGATGATTTACTTCACTGCATCCTGAATAGTTACAGATGCATATTTACTCTGGAAAATATCTAGAGATACAGCAATAAAAATGTAGGCAGTAAAGAGCCTTCCTAATCCACAAGCACAATGAGGAGTCCATCATAAGATAGGAAAGCAGCTCTAAATCCTGGGCATTTAACTTTAATTCTAGCAAGAAGACAGACAATATGGGTAACTCCCCTGCCTGTCTCTTGTTTCATTCTCGTACCTGATTGAGTGTTCAAATTCCCAGGTAGGAAAGCTTTTCCAATTTACATTCCTGAAAAATAAATAGTGGAAAAATATTTGAAGTGACATATCACCTTGGGATTGCAGCACAAGCTCTTCATCTTCCAAAATCTCTTCTTTCTGAGATTCTGCCTGTCTTTTATGATCCACAGATCTCTAGACATACAAACCCTGAGTGTCCCCTGGGTTTGAGAGGGTTATTGTAAGAGTAAACAAGATGCCTTTCTATGCCTGCAATCAAGAGAATTCTCATTGGGAAATTCCTATCTTGAGATTCACTTTTTTTTTCATTTTTCCTATTTTCTTTCTTTAATATTCTTCTTTGTTTCAGAACCATGGACTTCTGCTAAGAAATTGGAATGACCCAGGAAAATCGTCACAGCGGAAAGTCACTGAGCTTCATCAAGTTTAGGAATTTCAGAGCTGGCCTTTTCTGACTTTTGAAGAGGGATGGAGACATCTCCCCAATATCCTGGTGCCCAGTGGGCGGTCTCCTGTGTTGGCTTCAGCCCTGGACTGCGAGCACCAGTCTCTCCTCTCCTCAAACCTGGCCAGAGAATGTTCCCACAGGTCTCTTCCCTATCTGTTTATAGGGGTGGCCTCATCCAACTTCCCCCCAGGGACCCCCACCCCCACTTCTCACCTGTGAGTCCTGCTAGAGAAATGGAAAGAGGCCCCCAACCACTGATGTCCCTGGGACCCCTGTGGGCTGTCCTCTTCCCCTTTATCTAAAGTGAATCCCAACAGGAAACAGACTCCTGGTCCTAGAAAAGCTGTATCTGTCTCTTGGAAGTGCCAGGAACAGGAGAAGGGATTTTGCCACCTGGCCATACATGTTCTCCTGGTCTTTGGAGGTGGTCATGGTGTCTGGTGCCCTGGCAGCCATCTTCTCATCACAATGACCATACTGTGAGGGATAAAGTCCTGGCTCTCAGGATGCCTGGGAGGCCAGACACACTATCTGCAGACTTCTGTGTATTGCGAGCAAAGACATTTTTCTTTTAATCAGAGTTAGTTGCGTTTGGGGCTATTTATAGCTCAGAGAATGTGCTCACTGACCTTAATGATGATGGTGTGATGCTGATGTGATGGCACAGGAAGACCACCAGCAGCAGCCACTTTGCAAAACGCCTGTCAGTTCCTCCAAAGGTTATACACAGAGTCACCAAGGACCCAGGATTTCCAGTCCTAGGCCCACACCCAAGAGAAAGGAAGCCGTGTCCCCACAGGGGCTGGCATCCAATGTTCACAGCAGCAAATTCACAAGAGCCAGGAGGCAGAAACAACCCAAATGGCCATCAGAGGGTGAGAGGGTGCAGGAGATGTCCGCCCCCATAGAAGAACACTGCTCAATCATAAGAGGAGACCAAACACTGAAAAAGCTTCTAGGTGGATGAACACTGACACCACGACACTCGGTGAGAGAAGCAGCCACAGAAGGCCACATATGTGTGATCCATTCACACCAAGTGTCCAGAGCAGGGAATCTGAAAGTCGATTATTGTTTGACTGGGGCCGAGGGGAAGGGGGTCAGGAGGTCACACCTAAGGTCCTCCGGTTTCTTCTAGAAGTGATGAAGATGTTCTAAAATTGACCTGTGGTGCGAATGTACTAAAACCTACTGAATTGTACACTTTAAATGGACGAATTGTATGGTTTGTGAATTATATCTCCATAAAGCTGTGAAGAACATGTAAAAAGACCCGGTTGTGGAAATGTGGAGGTCGGTCCTAGGGAGCCAGAGAGAGTAGTTAGGTGCTCTGCGGAGGGCTGGGGTAGGGTGCTCAGATTCAGTGCGGACTCACCAGGGCCAGAAAACCTCTGAGCCTTTGCCTGCATTAACCTGCTCATTCTGCAGGAGGCCCCCTGAGCAGAGGCATTGAATCACCTGTCCGAGGATGTGGGTTGAGTGGTGTCTACTAGGGTATCATGTTCTGCAGTGTAAGCCATTAGTGTTATTTGATTTTTAAAATTTACTTAAATATGTTAGCAAAAAAATGTTGATTTCAATTTTGGCAGAGAAATTGGCCTCCTTGAAACTCATCTGGAGGAAAAAATATTAAGTCCGAAACACAATATCACTAAATTATTTAGTTGAAATGTTTTATCACTAGAGACTTAGCACAAAGTATGATGTGAAGACAAACTTTGTTTCTGAAGCAGCACATCCTTCTGGAACGGCCCACTCAGGAGTTGTTCCTCTTTAAATAGCACTTCTGTGGAGGGCTGAGCACATCTGTACTTAAAACACCATTTGTCTACTCGCTCTTTTCTTGAACGCTACACCTTCCAATATTCTGTGAATTGATTTTAAATTAAAGTAAGATTTGGTAAAACAAAAAACAATAAAAAATAGATTAACTGGCTCCACACTCTTCTCCCCGCTAAACAGAAGAGCTGGTATTATTTCCCTCCAAGGGAGTTTTGTGTTCATTTCTTCAAAGAAAATCAGGAAAATACACATTTAATAAAAAGCTCGATTCGTATCTGAGAGCCCAGACCCATTGCTAGCTGAGATCCTGGGGACTTGGGGACCTGGGTCCCTGCAGCCCCACACTGGGTGTCACCTCGGGACACAGCCCCCTGTCACCCACTGCCCCGGGAATCCTGGGGCTCCACCCTCTTCCACTTCCCAGGGCTGTGAAAGATTGTGATAAACTAAATATAGGGTAAAAGTTATCCTGTAAGGTTTTTTATGCACTGGAGAAAGAGGGACATTTTTGTTGTTGATTTCAAATGAAGATTGGAGAAGTGGAGGCATTCATGCTGATGTGACAAAAGAACTTTTAGTAGAAAAAGTACAAGTGATATTTCTACATGACAATGTTCCCCTGTACATGTTTGTGTGCGCGTTTTAGGGCGCAGACTTCTACTGTCAACTGTAGTCTTATGGGGTTACATTTTTATAAAAATAATAATAAAAATGGTCTTGTTTTTTATTTCTATGTGGAGTTTAATTTACTAATTTTTAAAATATTGTTCCTCAGTTTATAGTGACTGATTTTTAGAGGTGAGCTAAGAGTAATCAGTATGTAAAATTTATAAAGTAACGACTTAAATGTTTAATGGTTTACCACCTACATACCTCATTTGGACATTATAAAATTTTATGGCTCAAAATAAGCAAAACCCCATAGTTTTAGCATAAGACAGTCATTCATATTCCAGGAGAGGTCTCAGACTGGTGCTGAGGTTGTTTCCATGGTTACTGCATGTCAGGAGGTGCTCAAATCTGTGCCTTTGAGATGAGTTGGGCATCTACAGGACGATGGTCTCAAGATTATAGTCAAAACACAAAACACCAGACACTGTTACCTGTAGGTCAGGACACAGATTCTCTGCACACACTTACATTCATGTTTTGTGTGAATTAACTTTAATCCTGTGAGTTAACGTCATGTGAGCCCTCAACACACCCCCCACCCCAGGTCAGGCCCCCAAGACCAGCTACTCCTGAGATGGGATAGAACGTGGTCAGAAACAGAGCCCAGGGTCCAAGGTCACATGCCCAGGACCCTTGTCAGACAAGTCAGATGTGAATGTCTCCTGATGGGAATGTTCTGTTGAGTGAGAAACCACCTGTCTGCAGACAGAGAGACTTCCACTTGGAAGGTGATTAAGAAGTGTGCAAGATTTGCAGATACTAACTACTATATATAAAATAGACAAATGACAAGTTTCTTCTGCATAGCACAGGGAACTATATTCAATAGCTTGTGGTAACCTATAATGAAAAAGAATATGGAAATGAATACATGCATATGTATGACTGAAACACTATGCTATACACCAGAAATTGACACAACATTGTAAACTGACTATACTTCAATTACCAAAAACAGAACAAAACAAAACAAAAAGTGTGCTCTCAGCAGTCCCAGCTCCGGTTGTAAATCCAAATGAGGGACCCTGGCTTTCTCTCACGGCTGGTCACTAGAAACGCACAAGTGTTCCTCGCACATGCTCACGTGTGGGCAGCCTGGGACTAGGAGCTGCAGAAACACCACATTTGTTTAAGACCAGAATTGGCATTTCCGGGAAATTGCAACAGCTTGATCTTTTGGTTATGGGACTATGAGTGTCTGTCAGTGGATAAAACTAGGCTGTGGCCTCTGTCCTGGTTTTTCTGTAATACTCCTGAAATCAGACATTATGTTCAGCACGCAAAAAGAGGAGAGAGGAAGGGAGGAGGCAGGAAGCATAGCTTTGTCCACAGGGACACTGACAAATGCGATCTTTCCCTCTATGTGGAGGAGAAAGCAGAGAGGACAAGAGTGAAAATCAGGATTTCTTTCTCTTAAACTATGGAAGACAGATATACTTGTTGAAAAGAAGTTGTGTAAATGTAAAACGTGTCTGCGTGTGTATGCGTACGTGTGTCCCTGCCAGCTGTGAGTGTAACTGCCTCTGAACCTGTCTGTCAGGTATGAGTTGATAACTTATGAGAAAAGAAATAGGGAGAGAATAAGTCTTTGGAGAGAAAATCCCAAGACATTAATGCCCAAGATGCCACTGGAGAGGTTTATACAGGATTTAGTCTGTTTGTTCTCTGAACATAATAAGAGATGGATTTGCTGAGATTCAATCTTACATGTAGATATAAGCTGTTTGCAATAAAATGAGTGTAAGAAGTTTTGAACAACTAGAATTATCTCAGATAATCTTATTTAAGGAGACAGCGAAAACACATGATCTCTGATTTTTGGATATCATTTTTGAGCCCAAAGTTTATTTTATTATAAACTATGTAAAGAAGGAAGTACAGGGCAAATTTGCTGAGAGTAAATAGGAAAAAGTGAGCTTAGATTAGGGGAAGAATTTTCTGATGACAATTGGTTAAGATCACCGGAAAGAGTGAGTGAGAGTAACTGGGGAACCTCTTTGAATCTAGGCTGTGAAAATTACAGAGTGAAACAACAGGTGGGCTCCTGATACAAGTCATTAGCTAGTAAAACTTTGAATTTCTTAATCTATTTGTGTATACATTTGTGTGTACATTTTTGCTTTTTTTTATTGTTTGTTTCTGGGTAGACTCCCATTGCGATCAAGTATAGGTATGTGTTTTAATTAAATGTCTGAGTGCTTATATCTGTTTTGTTGTGTGTGTGTGTATTATAAAAAGATAGAGAAAATATAAAGAGAAAAAAGACAAGGAGAGAGAAAAACTTAGGTGAGTAATATCTTAATATATTGCAAAATTAGTAATCATAAAAATGGTAGGCTCTAGTCCTAGTGTTAAACATGTTAGATTGCACCTAGTATTACATAATTACATCACTTTGCAATAGTATTATTTTTGGTGGAAGAGGGATGGTGCAATTATCCAGAAAAAAATAGTTTTCAGAATTGTAGTATAAAGCATTTACTTACGTATTTTCACAGGAGTACATCCCAAATCTCTGATGTAGGCATTGGTTACAATGTCCTTCTGTTACATTTCTGATTCCTGAGATTAACCCTCTTTTCACCCACTACCAACAATTCTATTTAGAATATTTCTTCTGTATCCATATCTGGGGAATGCAGCTCCTAGACTTGTGTGTTCTTTCACCAATTATATAATTACTTAAATTTTAAATACTGTCTATTGACAGTAATTAATCATAAGAATCACTAGTGTCTTTGAGAGCAGTCCATGACAAAAATGCATTGCTAGAAACTGGCCTTATGTGGCTAAAACTGCTTACTTAATCACAAATACTCATTGCTCACTTTCTGTATTGTCATGTCCTCTGATGAAGTGGAGAAGTCTTTTATGACTAGCATCACTTTCTGGGGAATATTGTGGATAGACTGTAGGTTAGAATGCTTACAAAAGGACAAATCTGACCTCTTGAGGGGAGTTTGTGTAGTTGACAAACATTTAACAGGTAATCACAATCCATTAGTTAGTTCAGCAAATACAGAGAGAGCATAAAGAATGTTTCACACAATGTTTTAGGTTCTGGGTTGCGCTAATGAATAAAATAGATAATAATTTTGGGGTTTTTGTTTTTTGAGACTGTAAGCTGAAGAAGAAAGACAACATGTGTAACAAAATCCAATACACCAGATTAAGATAAGTGCCATTAATAACAATATAGCGAGAAAGGATAGCAGAGTATGGTTTTTTTTGTTTGTTTGTTTGCAATTTAACATAGGGCAATCAGAGAAATCCACACTGGGAGAGGAGCTTTAGGGCAAAGATCTGAAAGGGATGTGGGAATCTGTCGTGTGAATGTATCAACTGTAAAATTGCTTCATACAGTTGGAAAGCTGGTGCACAGACCTTGAGATGCGAGTGTATTAGTGTGTTACAGGAACAGCATAGAGGTCAGGGTGGCTGAGTAATCAAAGCGTAGAGTGGAAGTGGAAGCCTAAAGCATTAGGCTTATATTTAACAGAATAATCCTGGATGCTGTCTTGAGAATAGTAGGCTGGTCAAGAGTGGAAATAAGATCATTCCAATAATCCAAGTTAATGATGATGATGCTTGGCACAAACAGAATCACACAGAACACAGTAAGAAATAGATTTCGTATCTGTATTCATGAAACAGATGGTTCTTCAGTTTTCCTTTCTGCTAAGTCCTTTCTCAAGTATTGGTAGCCTTACAAAAGAAGTTGAGAAGTATTCGCCTTTTCCTTCTTTAGAAGAATTGGTCTAAGTTGCTAATATTTCTTGCTTATTATTTGGTAGAAGTCATGGATGAAATTTGGATTTGGTATTTCATTTTGCAGGAAGATTTTAAATAGTAGCTCCAGTTTCTTATATTGATAAACTATTCAATTTTTTTCTTTTACTATCAGTTTTAGAAATTTACTTTTGATTTGAAGTAATTTGTAAATGTCATCTAAATTGTTAAATTTATCGGCATAAAGTTATTTCTAATGACCTTTTATAATTTTTGACATTGATCTTACCTATAGTGACATTACATTTCAAACTGATAATTTGAATTCTTTCTCTCTCTTTAACAGTCTGGCTGGAATTTGTCACTTTCACCAATCTTTTCAGATAATAATTAAGTTTTGACTTTATTGACTTCTCCCTATTGCACTTTCATTTTATATTTTTTCATTATTTCCTTTTCTTTACTCTCTTTAGGCTGAGTTGCTGGTTTTATTCATTCATTCATTCATTCATTCAGCTTCTTGAAATGAAACTTTAGGAGGTTGATTTTCAATATTTCTTCTTCTTTAACATATGAATTCAAGGCCAAAATTTTCCCTGTTTCTTTCTTTAGCTGCATAATAAAAGTTTTGATATGACTCATCTTCATTATCACTCCGTTAAAATACTTTTAAATATCTATTTAGATTTCTTCTTTTATCCATGAATTATTTAGGGATGTATGTCTTCATTTCAAGCATTTAGTGAGTTTCTAGATATCTTTTTCTTACTGTTTTCCCATTCTACCATAGTCAAAGAACTTTCTTTGAATGGCTCAATCTTTTGAAATTTTTGAAGCTTTTTTTTTTAAAAGACTCAGCCTATGCTTGATTCTGTAAATATTCAAGGTGAACTGAAAATAATATGAATTTTCTTTTTTCTATTGATGCATTCTATTCTACATAGTCTTAACATCCACAAATCATAATCATCACTGCCTTGTATAGTCATTTTTTACCTTTGTAAAGTCAGTTTTTCCTTATACTTTCCCAGACACATACCCATTCTGGTGGTCTTTGTTTCTTTCTGCATTTCCATTCTTCTGCCTAGCAACTTTTCCTACTGACTAAAGAACTTCCTTCAGTGTATATTTTAGTGTAGTGATATATTCTCTCAGTTTGTGTTCTCTTTTTTGTAGGTGTGAATTCTTTTCTTATTGGGTTAAATGTTTATATACGTTAATCAAATTGGTAAATTTGGTTTATATTCTTACTAACCTTTAACCTGTAACAAATTGGTTATATTCTTACTAACCTTTTTTGGTTTTTTCTTCTAAAGGCATAGAGACAGCTGTGTTAAAATTTTCTATTATGACTGTGAATTTGACTATTTCATCATTATTTCTGTCCACTCCTAAAGCTATTTTACTGGGAACTTACATTGGACTATGACATTGTGGACCAGTTATTAGTGGGGACTTGCGGTGTATATGTGGGGGGTGGGGAGGGAAGTATATCAGGTAGTTTTTCCAGTTTCTCAGTTCAAGGGCTCCCTCTTCTGTTAATAAGGCGGCAATTATTCTCTTTTACAAATGGCAGGCTTTCTTTGTTTTTCTTGCATTTATTATACCTTTTTCTTTCTATTTCCCTCAATGCTTATGCCTTGTCTTGCTCTAATTCCTCCCTCCACTCCCAAGTGTAGAAATTCCCACTGAATGTGGGGCCCTTTTTTCTGGGGCTGAAAATTTTGGAGTGACTTAAAAATTCTCCTGTTAGGATTTCTCACCATTTCAAGTTTTTCTCCACTGCGCCTACAGCTCCACCACCATGCTGCGATCTTGTGACTACTGATGCTAATTATGCTGTTTTTTTTTTTTAAACAGGATAAAATCAAACAAAAGTTTAATAACATGTATATAGGGGAGAGATCTGAGAGAAAAACTGAGTAACTCTCTATGCTGTTTTTATTCCCTCTACTTACACAATATTTGAAGTTTCCGGGTTTTGTGTTTCTTAGTTGTACTGAAGGTTTAGGTTTTCACACGGGCTGTGCTAACTTCCTGAAGCTTTTATGCATCTTAGGGGAAAGGGGAAATCCTCACTAGGCTACATCTGTGTTACTGTCAGAACTGACTCGTGAGCTGAACAACCAACTATTCCCTTTGTATGTTTTAAATTTGCCTAAGCTGTAATTCTAATGCCATAAGTAAGATTACGATCATGCTTTACATTTATGCTTTGTAAAAGTGTCCTTGATCTATGTCTGATTTGTTCATAATATGCTCCTTTTATTAGTCTAAGGTGTTCTTACTGCTTTAGAATTTATCAGGTACTGTGTCAGTCTTCCTTCATTTTCTTGTAAGTAAATTTAGCTCCTAAATTCCTCCTAAATATTCTGCATGTTGTAGCTCACCCTTAGACTCTTCCAAATAGTAAACTTGCTTCACTTAACCCACACAATGTAAAATTAACAATTCAGAAAAATCAACTCATCATTATCATCACATTTTCTCACCAAAGCAATGGAGAACGTCACTACAGTAAATGAGTTTCTCTTACTTGGCCTGACCAGTGTTCAGAAGCTGCAACCTCTCTTCTTTGTGATTTTCTTAATCATTTACTTGATAAACTTGGTTGGAAATGGAGCTATATTAGTGATTGCTGTTTTGGAACCTAAACTGCATTCCCCTATGTATTTTTTCCTGGGAAACCTTTCTTGTCTGGATATCTGCTATTCTTCAGTGACACTGCCCAAAGTGCTTATAAATCTCCTCTCCACTCGCAGGGCCATATCCTTCCTAGGCTGTATCACACAGCTACACTTTTTCCACTTCCTGGGCAGCACAGAGGCCATCCTACTGGCTATCATGGCTTTTGATCGTTTTGTTGCCATATGCAACCCACTTCGCTACACTGCCATCATGAACTCACAGGTGTATATTCTCTTGGCAGCTGTGGCCTGGATCACCAGCTTCTTTAATGCTCTGATGCATTCCGTCATGACAGCTCACCTGAACTTTTGCCACTCTCAAAAGCTCAATCACTTCTTTTGTGATGTCAAGCCCCTCTTGGAACTGGCCTGTGGTAACACACTGCTCAACCAATGGCTTCTTTCTGTTGTCACAGGCAGCATTTCAATGGGAGCCTTCTTCCTGACTCTTCTCTCCTACTTTTATATTATTTGCTCCCTTCTGTTCAAGAATAAGTCCTGCAGAATACTCCGCAAAGCTTTGTCCACGTGTGCCTCCCATTTCATGGTGGTATGTCTTTTTTATGGACCTGTAGGCTTCACGTACATTCGTCCTGCCTCGGCTACCTCCATGATTCAGGACCGAATGGTGGCCATCATATACAGCGCAGTCACCCCAGTGCTGAATCCACTGATATACACTCTTAGGAATAAAGAGGTGATGCTGGCACTGAAAACAACCTTTGGGAGCAGGTTATTTAAAGGCTGCCAGCAACACCACTGATACTAATGAGACATACCTTATTTCCATTAAGATTTGTATCCCTTCAGCAACCACTGTGGAAAATAGTATGGAGATTCCTCAAAAGACTAGGAATAGACTTACCATATGACCCAGGAATCCCACTCCTGGGCATGTATCCAGAAGGAACCCTACTTCAAAAAGACACCTGCACCCCAGTGTTCATAGCAGCACTATTCACAATAGTCAAGACATGGAAACAGCCTAAATGTCCATCAACAGATGACTGGATAAAGAAGTTGTGGTATATTTATATCTATTTATATTAATACAATACTATTCAGCCACAAAAACCGACAACATAACGCCATTTGCAGCAACATGGATGTTCCTGGAGAATGTCATTCTAAGTGAAGCAAGCCAGAAAGAGAAAGAAAAATACCATATGAGATCACTCATATGTGGATTCTTAAAAAAAAGAACATAAATACAAAATAGAACCAGACTCATAGACATAGAATATAAACTTGTGGTTGCCAAAGGGGCAGGTGGTGGGAAGGGACAGACTGGGATTTCAAAATGTAGAATATAAACAAGATTATACTGTATAGCACAGGGAAATATATACGAGATCTTGTGGTAGCTCACAGTGAAAAAAAAAGTGACAATGAATATATATATATGTTCATGTACAACTGAAAAATTGTTCTCTACACTGGAATTTGACACAACATTGTAAAATGACTATAACTTAATAAAAAATGTAAAAAAAAGATTTGTATCCCTTCATTGTAATAAATGGATAGTCTACTTGATTTCTGTTCTTCTCTCAGGAAGTTATAGCTAGGTTTTGCACTCATTTGTGCAGAATCACTATTTGTTCCTTTTTTATTCATCTAGTCATTTATTTAAGAAATTGTCATCGAACATCTATTGTGTAAGGCAGCATAGTAGGTGCAGGAAACACAGAAGTGAGCAAAAGAAATTCCACAATTTCATAAAGCTGAAAGTTTAGTGTGATAGGGGACACACAATAAACAAGTTCATAAGTACATATGCAAGGGTAATAAGTGCCATGGAGAACTAAAAGGAGATAAGGAGCTTAAACTATATGATACATAATTTATCTGTTCTTTGTCCTGGGTTTCTGACATTGAGCTTCTAAAATTCTTGGAATTTTCCAAGTTATAGAAGTATCTTTGTTATTCATGAGCTTCTACAATCACACCTTTGTTTATGCTCATAAGGTGATGTGTGGTGGGCCCCAAGATAGCTTCAGGATGAAGCTGGTCATGCTAGAAAAACCAACTGTATGATTAGAGGTTTGGGGCTTTGAGTCATGACCTCCCAGGGAGAAGGGAGCCTGGAGACTGAGTTCAGCTACATGGCCAATGGTTTCATCAATCATCCCTATGTAATTAAACTTCTGAACAACAAAGCTCAAATGAGCTTCCTTGGTTGGCAATACTCTGCACATTTTGGATCACTGTGATGGTTAATTTTATGTCAACTTGACTGCTCCAATAGCTGATAAAATATTTTTTCTGGGTGCATCTGTCAGTGTGTTTCTGAAAGAAATTAGCATTTGAATCTATAGATTGAGTAAAGAAGATTATCCTCACCAAGTGGGTGGGCATTGTTCAATCCATCATGGTCCTAAATAGAACAAAAAGGTGGGGGAAAATGAATTTACTCTCTGCTTGGGCTGGAACATTTATCTTCTCCTGCTCTTGAACATTGATGATCTTGGTCCTTGGGCCTTTGAACTCAAATTGAATTACAGCACTGTCTTTCTTGGTTCTCCAGCTTGCAGTTGACAGATCATGGAACTTAGTGGCCTCCAGAATTGTGTGACAAATTCTTACAATAAAAAGTGATAGATGATAGCTAGCTAGCTTGATAGATAGACTATTGGGTCCACTTTTCTGAAGATCTGTGAATAATACAAATATCAATAGGCCAGGAAGTTAACACATTCTGAGGACAAAGAAGCTTTGCTTAATGTGAGAATGAACTGATCCATGGTTGTTGGACCCAGGAAAAATTGAGACCCAGAAAATAGTGTCCTGGAGGATGACAAGCCAGGAAGCTAGGGATCATTGAAATAAAGGAAAAGGCAGAGGGAAAATTAGGATATGCACAAAGTCAACATATTGTTAACTCACAGCTTGATTCATTAAAAAAGTTGAGGCAGGAGAGAAGATAAAATCTTTTTACATACCACGTGGATTTAAATCAACTGTGGTTTTCAACTGAAAGATTTTTAGCATGGTGATTTGCAGAGCTACATGGCATCAGTGTCAATTTGTCATGTAAATACTTCTATTCTCTATAATTAATAAAATATTTATTTAATAAACACATATAATGATAAATATGTGTCTGGTATATTTCTAAAGCACTTTGTAAATATTAAATCATTTAATTTTTACAACAACAGAATGAGGTAGCACTTATTATTGACATTTTGGATTAAAAAACTGAGGCACAGGAAGGTTATGTTGGAGGCATCAAACATCTTGATTTCAAATTATATTACAAAGCTAGAGAAATCAAAACTGTATTGTACTGGCATAAACACAGACACATAGATGAATGGACTAGAATAGGGAATCCAGAAATAAACCCACAGATATATAGTCAATTAATTTATGACAAAGGAGGCACATATATATATATGGAGAAAAGATAGTTTCTTAAATAAATGGTGTTTGGAAAACTGGACAGCTATACGCAAAAGAATGAAACTGCTTCACTATCTTAGCACGTACAAAGAAATCAAATCAGAATAAAGACTTAAGCAGAAGACATGAAACCATAAAACTCCTAGAAGAAAACATAGATGGTAAGCACTTTGACATCAGCCTTGGCAATGATCCTTTTGGATTTGGAAAAAAAAAAAAGGAGAAAATAAACAAGTGGGACTACATCAAACTCAAAAGCTTCTGCACAGCAAAGGAGGCATCAACGAAATGAAAAGGCAACCTATGTAATGAGAGAAAATATTTGCAAATTACATATCTAACAGGAATTTATTATCCAAGCATATAAAGAATAAATACAACTCAATAAAATAAAATTTAAAAATCCAAATTAAAAATGAGCAGAAGATCTGAACACACAATTTTCCAAAGAAGACGAGCAAATGGCCAACAGATACATGAATATATGCTCAATGCCACTAATCGTCAGGGAAATGGAAATCAAAACCACAATGAGATATCATCTCATGCCTGTGAAAATGGCTATTATCAAAAAGACAAGAACTAATAAATGTTGGTGAGGATGTGGAGAAAAGGGAACCCTTGTGCACTGTTGGTAGAAAATGAAATTGGTTCAGCTGACTATCAAAAACAGAAAGAAGGTTCCTCAAAAATTAAAAATAGAACTACCAGATGATTCAACAATTTCACTGCTGGGTATTTATCCAAAGGAAACAAAATCGCTATCTTAAAAAGATATATGTGTTCCCATACTTATAGCAGCATTATTTATACTAGCCAAGACATGGGAAAAACTTGAGTGTTCATCCACAGATGACTAGATAAAGAAAATGTGAAGATAGATAGATCGATAGATAGAAAATGGAATATTATTCAGCCAGAAAAAAGAAGAAAATCCTGCCATTTGTGACATCGTGGATGAAGCTTGAGGGCATTATGTTAAGTGAAATAAGTTAGGTAAACACAGTTACTGTATGATCTCACTTATATGTGAAATCTAAAACAACAACAACAACTTGTAGGTAAAGAGAACAAATTGGTGGTTGCCAGAGGCGATCAATAGGGTGGGAGAAACAAATGAAGGAGGTTAAAAGATACAAACTTCTAGCTACAAATAATTCCTGGGATGTGATGTATAGCATGGAGACTATAGTTTATATTGTATCATATATTTGAAAGTCAGTAAGAGAATAAATCTTAAAAGTTCTTATCACAAGATAAAGAAAGCTATGTGTGGTGACAGCAGTTAACTAAATTTATCATGGTAATCATTTCACAATATTTATCACAAATCATTATCTTGTACACGTAAAAGTAATACAATTTCATATATCAATTACACCTCCACAAAAATTGTATATTACATATATTTTAAAGCTAATTTTTTGTTTGTATTTTTTGGGGTGGGGATTAGGTTTATTTATTTATTTATTTTTAATGGAGATACTGGAGACTGACCCAGGACCTCATGAATGCTAAGCAGGCACTCTGCCACTGAGCTATACCCTCCCCACACATATATTTTAAATATCAAAAAGAAAAACCTAGAGATTAGCATGGCCTGTGTGCAAAGAATGTTTTTGGCTCAGGCAGATTTTAAGAGAAATCTGTCAGTTTCTCTTCCATTCATAGCCAGGATCAATTTTGAGTCTAAGAAGGTAACATAGCTTTCATTTTGGTGGCTATAAAATTTTTATTTTGTTGTCATTTTCTTTTCCTCTGACATTTCTCAAGTTAAATCATTCACCTTCTCTTGCTGAAATGATTCAGTTTAAACTTTATCATCTTTTAACTTCTTAATATATTCCTCTAAATAATGACACACTTTGTATCTACTAGCTTTAGAGTTTCCAACAACAGGCCCTGTATCTTTTTAAAATTATTATATTTATTCTTTTGTTTAGTCTTTTTGTGAAAAACACTGGCTCTGCATACCGTTGTTTCTTGTTAAAGGTAGCAAAACATTCTCATAAGCACACTGAAGAAATGAAAATAATTATTTTTTCAAAGAGAAAAATAGAAAGAATAACCCTTTGAGAAAAGATCCCAAGACATCTATGCTTGGGGCCTCTCCTGGGAGGGTCAGAGGGGATTCAGCTTGTTTATTTTATGGTTAAAATAGGAATGAAGGCCAAATCTTCTGTGATTGATTCTTACACTTAGGTATACGATATTTGTCATATGAGACTTTGAGCAGTCAAAATCGTTTTGTTAATTTTATTCAAAGAGACAATCAATACATTATAGCCCCGATTCTTGGAATTCCTTCTGCACCAAAAATATATATATTTATTCCAAGGTGTGTATACAAGGAAGCACAGGGTAGGGTGAATTGATATAGTCTGTAGGTAGAACAAAAGAGATTAAATTGGAGGGAGTTTTTTGCTTTGTATTGTTTTGTTTTTTGATAGAATGAGTTGAGACCATTAGAAAGGATGAGTGAGAGAAACTGGGAAATCTCTTTGAATTTAAGTTGTCAAAATTCCAGGATGAAGCAAGGGGGCTTATGGCACAAGTGCTTAGCTGGAAAAGCTTTGCAGTTCCTAATCTATTTAATCATCCAACTTTTGTTTAAAGTAGGGATAGGTGAATATATGCATTTCTACCTGTGTCTTTGTGAGGATTTTTGGTGCAAGTGACTAAGTACCGTATATAAAGAGCTGCCTTGTTTATTTTAATGTTTGCTATGTGCTGAAAATTATTTAACTAGCCCCCTGTGGTCCTTGAGTTTGTTTGCAATCTTTTGTATGACAATGCTTAAATAAATATCATCCTAAATATATAATGTTTGACATTTGCAAACATATCTGAAGGACAATCTATGAAGCAGAATTGCTAACTTAGAGTTTGAGATTTTTACATTTGACTACTAAAATGTCTGTTAGTGGTTCCATCAACTGACATCCCCATCTGTGTGTATTTTACCACCCTTGATAAACATTTTGATTTTATCAAAATAGCATCTCACTGTATTTTAATTTGACTTTCTGTTTTGAATACTTAATTTTTTCCTCATTAAAAAATTCTGTCATTGTTTTAGTTGTTTCAATTAGGAATGTTTTTCTGCTTCATCTCAGACATTTTTTCAGGTGAGATATTCTGTTGCGAAATCACAATTTTCTATTTTTTTTTTATTTTACTTTCATGTGGATACAGAAGTTTTTCTATATACTGGGGGGTTTGTATGCGAAAGGGGTTAAGAAACTTATCATAGATTCTTGGCTCATGGGTTCCCTCTTTTTATTACCCCCTTTCTTTGGTTTGTTCATTATTTTGGGGGAAGGTAATTAAATTTATTTATTTAATGGAGGTACTGCCCAAGACCTCATGCGTGCTAGGCATGTGCGCTACCACTGAGCTATAGCCTCCCCTCCCCTCCCCTGTTAGCCCTTTTATGCCTTTGTAGTAACATGCTTTTCTCTTCACACCATCATTACGTGCACGCTGACTTGCTCTTTCTGATATTCCCAAGAAATTCATTCTCTCTGTGAAGCAGTCTCTTTCTTGGACTAATTATTTTCTGCGGCTTCCAATGTTCTCATGCTACTAAAACTTCTTTGTATCTTAGCTTTTTCCATCCTGCACGAACAGCCCTGCTGCTGTGGTGCCCTCTTGTGACGGTTGACACCAGTTCTGCTGATTTGTATTCCCTCTCCCTACACATTATTTGAAATGTATGAATTAAAAAACAAAACAACAACAAAAAAAACCCTTCTAGTTTCATGAAGGTTTAATTTGCGAGGAAATTATTCTTTTTTTTAGAGAAGATTTAGGACCATTGCTGAGTTTCTACCAGTACCCCGAAGTGGGAAGTGTGTCTATTGTGTCCATTTAAAAATATTTAAATGTTTACAAATACATCTCACAAGATTCTTGTTAGATACACTAATTTTGATGTTACAGTGAGGCTTAAATTGAGTTCTGTTCTCTTACTATATTTACTGAAATGTCTGCCTTTATTCTGTATGAGTTACTTTACAGGTTTAACTCATCATTCTAAATATGCTTCTTAGTTCTATGTATCACATATATCACACCGAGTCGGAATTGACCACATATATTTCTGTTTCCTTAATTATGTTGCAGATGAATTTAACGCCAGCATTTCTAATCATTTTGCTCACCACAGATCATCCTTATACACTTCTAGGTGATGAACTTGCTTCATTTACCCCGTGCGCTATACTAGGACCGTTTTACTAATTGTCGCTGTCGTTATTCCGTCTCAAAGCAATGGAGAACGTCACTACAGTGAATGAGTTTATTTTGCTGGAACTGACCTCCATTCAGGAGCTGCAACCTATAATCTTTATGACCTTCTTGATTATATACATGATAGATCTGTTTGGAAATGCGTCCATATTAGTGATTGTCATCTCAGAGACAAGACTCTACTCCCCTATGTATTTTTTCCTGGGAAATCTTTCTTGTCTGGGTATCTGTTACTCTTCGGTGACACTGCCCATACTCATGGCAAACCTCCTCTCCACTCACAAGACCATATCCTTCCTCTGCTGCATCGCGCAGCTACACTTCTTCCACTTTCTGGGCTGCACAGAGTCCATCTTGCTGGCCATTATGGGCTTTGACCGATTTGTGGCCATCTGTTACCCACTTCGCTACACTGTCATCATGAACCCCCAGGGGTGTATTCTCTTGGCAGCTGTGGCCTGGATCACCAGCTTCTTCTATGCTCTGATGCATTCCGTCATGACAGCACACCTGAACTTTTGCCGCTCTCTGAAACTCAACTACTTCTTCTGCGACGTGAAGCCCCTCTTAGAGTTGGCTTGTGGTGACATACGGCTCAATCAGTGGCTCATTTTTATTGTCACTGCCGGCTTAGCTATGGCAACATGCTTCCTCACTCTCCTCTCCTACTTCTATATCATTGGCTTTCTTCTGTTCAAGAACCGGACCTGCCGTGGGCTCCACAAGGCTCTTTCCACTTGTGCCTCCCATTTCATGGTGGTATCTCTGTTTTATGGAACCGTGGGGCTCACCTACATTCCCCCTGCCTCTCCCACCTCTGTCACACAGGGGCGGTACGTGGCTGTCATACACACCACTGCCACTTCAGTGCTGAATCCACTGATATACACCCTTAGGAATAAGGAAGTGACGATGGCTTTGAGGAGAGTCTTTAGGAGAAAACTGAAGCTGTCTGCCTAGAGAAAACCATTGGCAACACTAGAAGAAATAAAAACTGCATGTTCAAAAGAAAAAATAGAAAGAAAATTGCATGTTCTTTTTATGACATTTATTTTCTCCTCTATAATAAACTGGATACATTTTTTTATAAGGTCATAGATTTTCATAGAGAAAATTTATTTTCTTAAAAGCTGCATTAAGTGGTGGCTATATTAAATTATTCAATTTAAGTGGTGGATATATTAGCTGCATTAAGCGGTGGATATATTAAATTCTTTATTGATCCAAGGGTAAAATAAGCCTAAAGATAAATATAAAATCACTTGTATTGCTCAATTGTACTATTTTTTAAATTTTATTTTTTATTGAAGTGTAGTTGATTTACAATGTTAGTTTCAGCTGTACAGCAAAGCGATTTAGCTGTGTGTATATATATATTTTGTGTATACATATATACATATATATATATTAGATTCTTTTCCATGATAGCTTATTACAAGAAATTGAATATAGTTCCCTGCGCTATACAAGAGGTCCTTGTTGTTTATCTATTTTATATTATAGTAGTCTGTTGATACGTTTATTGAATTCTGTTTTCCTTTGAGAAATTTGTACCATTTGCAGCTATGTTCTTCACATCTATGATTCCAATTACTCTTCATTTAGTCATTCATTTGCTTGAATATTTTCTTCAGCAAGCAGTGTTCAATTTGCAGAGGATAATACAGTGGAACAGATCCATGAATCCATGACATAAGGACATGGATCTTTTTCAGTTGAGAAGGTGGGCAATGAAAAGATCAACAAGTAAATGCATGTCTCTTCCAGAAGGTAAAACACACGGAATGTAAGGAATAATCAGCTGCCATGGTAGGCCCTCTTTTGTAAGGCTGGGTCAATGACAGCCTCTTTAAGAAATGACATTTGAGCAGAATGCTGTTGGAAATAGGGGGGTTAGCCATGTAGATATATGAGAATATAGCACTTTTTCACAGAAATGACAGCCAATGAAAGAGCACTGATATACAGTGTGCTGCTGCTGCTGCTTTTTTTTTTTTTTTGGTGGGGGTAGGTAATTAGGTCTACTTATTTTTAGAGGTACTGGGGGCTGAACCTAGGAACTTATGCACGCTAAGCATGTGCTCTACCATTTGAGTTATACCCTCCTCCCAAGTGTGCTTCTTGTGAGGAAAAGCATGATGTCCAGCGTTCCTGGAGCTCAGTGGGTGATGAACAGAGTGGCAGAAAACGAGAACAGAAAACTGGCTGTGGTCTTGTAATGGATGTCCTGTTGGTCATCTGAAGGTTTTCAGCACTTACTCTGGGTGATCAGCATAATATTGGGGCATTTGAGCAAAGAACTGACTTGATGTAACTTCTGTGGTAAAAGAATCACAGTATTGCTGTTACTGAGTCCAGACTTACTCTGCTCACCGCATGACAGGCCAATAAATTAGGAGACGAGGTGTTGGGGCATGGGATAATGACTTTATTTAGGAAGCTAGCACACCGAGAAGATGGGAGACTAATGTCCTAGAGAACCATCTTCCCCAAGTCAGAATTCAGGCTCCTTTTATACTAAGAAGGAGTGGGTGTGGCTGGTTGTTGCAAATTTTTAGGGTTGCAATGTTTGGTTCTTGTAGCTGTCCACGAAAGTCAGGTCATGGTGTTCCTGTAAACCTCCAGCAAGATAAAAGTTATTCAGCTCTCCCTGGGTCCCCAACCTGCCAGCCCACCTGCAGATTTTGGATTTACCAGCCTCCATAATCACATGAACCAATTTCTTAAATAAGTCTCTCTATAGATACACATCTTGATTCTATTCTCTGGAGATGCTAGACTGATACAGATTTTGGTATCCCTCATTCTGAGCATTAGGAATTCCTTTTCATGCTCCTTGAGCCAGAGAATTTCAGCAGGCGTCTCCTAGAGCTCTCTTGGACTGTGGACAGTATTAACCGTGTCATTTCTGTGCTTCTGACTGTGTTAAGCTCCAGCTGGGGGATACTGGAGGGAAAAAGTAGTAAACTCTGCCAATTTGATGATGACTTGAATTCTAGTATGCTTTCCCAAACCACCTGCTAATGTTTACTTTTCAGGTTGCTCAGATAGGTTCTTCTTGCATTCTGTTCAGGTTTTATGGCTACATTTATGGAAGAAACAGAGTGCGTTTATGCCATCATCTAGGAACTAGACCCTATGTTTTGAAATTTGATTGACAGTCAGTGAAACAAAATAGCCAGGGCTTATCTCTCCCAGGTTTAGTTTTCCATACTGTTTTCAACTCTGTCAGTATTGGAAGGGATTGACTATAACAGCAATTGCAGGTGTAGAAACAGCTGTGAGGTGGTGGAAGCACCACCAGATTGCAATCAGGGTACTTGAGTTTGAAGCTAGACATTACTGTTAAATACCAGTGCACTCTAAGTCAAGACTGTCATTTCTTAATTTCAATTTTTTTCTGTAAAATGAACATAATTTTTGAGAATGTAAATGCAAAGGTAAGTTTTGAAATAAATTACTGTAGAAAACAGCACTTTGTTGTTTGAATGGCAAAATGATGAGAACTAACATCTCTTGCATGCTGATATGTGACACTATTTAATGTGACAAGTATATATATATATATATTTTATTAGTATATATTAATCTATTAGATATTCACAACAGCCACTATATTTTTTTACAGATAAAAATTGAGCCACAGAATTGTTAACTAGCTTTCCTAAGTCACATATCTAACAACTTGGTGGGCCGTTGTTCAAACTCAAGCAATCTGATTCTAAAAGCTGTGTTCTTAACTGATGTATATAATACACTAAGAATTATTGTTTCTGTGGAATAAGTAAAAAAGAATGAGGAATTGGATCAGTTCATTTGGAATATTTCATTAGATTATTCTAGCTCATCACCACAAAACAAAGAATTTGAAATTTTGGAGTTTTAGTTCTGTATGTTAATATAGAGTAGGTAACTAGAGTAACTTTGGAGCCCTCTATGGTATTTTCTCCCCAAGACTCCAGATTATGGTGATTATGAATCTGTACTAAAGACACATGCTCACCAAAACCTGTACCAAGAAACAATCCATTCATTTCACACGGATCAAGCAGCAGCTGCTTAAAGCCATCATTTTGCAGGTTCCAAGCAATTAAAACTTGTCTCCTTAGAAATTAGCTGCTGTCAAGCAAGGTCTTGTTCTACTAAGGTCACTAGAGGGCTCATTAGAAAACTTACAGATAATTGGATTAAAATGTTTTCACAAAGTCAGTAAGTACATAATTGTTTAAGTGCCTCAAAACTATCTTCCCAGAAGAGCAAGATGATTTATCAGAGTCTGCACACTAAACATCTTCAAGGGTGTCTCCAGAGGTCCCAGCTCTGTTAGGCACTCGCTGGTGCTTCTATCTCAATTTTGCCTCTTGGTTTTAACAATTTCACAATTTAAGTTCTGGAAGAGGACCCTGGGGGCAGGCTGCTTAACAAAGAACATTGAGATAAACTTTCTTCAAAGTTTAAGCCCTCCTCAGGGAAAAAGAGATTGGTAACTGCACACAAAGCACCACTCAACTGTAAAGTAGAGTCATTATTATTGAAAAAAGGAAGGCACTTTAGGAAACCTTGAGGGTGTTTTATTTTCTCTAAGAGCCACTAACTCCAGAGTGAAGGAGAACTGGAGGCTTGTTAATATCAACTCTATCTATTCATGCAACCATTCATTCAATTCACTCATTCAGTTCACCATTCAATTACTCACACATTTCATTCAATTATTTATTCTAATATCCTGGATCATTGTTATAATGGCCTTCCACTTTCAAAGTTCTAGTTAAACCAAATTGGACAATAATTCAGGTCACATAACTGTTAAGAATGTTCCTCATCTTGTAACGTGGAAGCTTTTTTTCCCCACTTGATATTTATATTGCAGCATTTTCAATAATTTTCTTCAATTTTACAAGTAACCTCATGCTTTTCTACAGGATACTGCTATTCATGAATCATGGCATAGATTTTTCATATCTGAACACAATTCACTGTTGGGACTAGAGTCTTACGTGTGATATTTGTAAATTATTTTCATCTAGCCTTGAAAGCTATATGCATTATATATACTATATAATAATATATACAGATTACAAACATACATATATATAAATATATTATTGATATGTTTAATAAAATTGTATATTTGGAGTATTTCATTAGATTATTCTAGTTTGTGAAACATGTATTATCACACTTAAGAATCTACAGAAGTGGGATGCTGAGCCAAGGAAGAATAACTTTAGATAAGAACAGAACAGTGATAACAGTTCTGTGAAATATCCTCTCCTATGTCTTTAGCTGCATCTTTTCATTCTAAACTCATAATTAAGTTGCCTTGCTCTAGAGCTTCTTCGTGGTTACATTTGGATTAGTTAAATTAACCAACACTCTTCTTTCCCCTCAAATCTTCTGTCTTTTTGCATAATCAAATCTTGAAATGGTGTAAATAATTTTACCTTAAATTGTAAAGCACTTTTCATATATATCATCTCTCATA
The DNA here is from genome assembly GCF_048564905.1 of Vicugna pacos. NCBI lineage: Eukaryota > Metazoa > Chordata > Mammalia > Artiodactyla > Camelidae > Vicugna > Vicugna pacos. Next base: position 25,002,091 of record NC_133006.1, read on the forward strand.
TATATCATCTCATTTAATCTTCATGGTGACTCCTTCAGGCTCTAATAGCTTAATGAAAAAGTACTAGATTTAGAATTGGACTACTTGAGTGTTGAGAAGACTACACTTACCCATTATGTGACATTGCTCAATCAATTCATTCACTCACTCACACACTCACTCACTCACTCACTCACTCACTCAATAAATAAATAAATAAATAAATAAAACAAAGGAAACAAAGCTGTTTTCCCAGATAACTGACCTCTGGTTTTCTTTTTCAAACTCCTGGAGAAATAAATACAAATATCAATTCTTAATGGACTACAAATAATCTCTTATTTTGTTCGGTTTGATGTACAACATTTTCGTAATCAGTTATTCACAGGATCTCCTTACTCTTCTTTCTCCTTAACCCCAAGAATCAGTGACAGTCTCTTTGTCTTGAATGCTAATTAAACCAGAAACTAAACACTTTGGTGGGTAGTCACTTGGCACCTAGCCAGGAATATACAATTCTTGGACCAATTGAAAACAAAGCAGAGTTTATTTAATTCAACACTGTGTAGAATGAAATAACCGAAACTTGCCTTGATGTTACTACTAGAAGAGTGAAATCAACATTTTAATATTTTTTGGTGATTTTTATTTTCTTATTTTATTTTTTATTTTCATTTATTTATTTAATTGAAATATAGTCCTTTTACAATGTTGTGTTAATTTCTGGTGTGTAATTGTCCTCTGGATGGGATGAGTCATTCTGATTTGCAGCACAGTTTGAGACCAGATGTGGTCTTAAACAGATGTGGGCAGACTGAGCAAGGAAATTATCAGTGACAGACAGCACTGAGATATGTAATGAGAACATAATTCCTTCTCCACTGGATCTGCCTTAAAAAATTAAAGAAATTATCTTGCAAGAGCTGATTTCCTGGTAATCACACACAGGAATCACGAAGGAGTGGGCGTGGGAGTATGAACACAGTTGACTTTAACACACCTCAAAGGCTGCCTGTAGAGTCTGATTTCAGCTGATTGGCAGCCACTTTTAGGCAAGGCAAAAACAGGAGAAAGAGAAGGAGAAAATGGAAAGAAAAGCCACGTCTACTACTAAGTACCATTTATTGAATGACAACCGTGGGCAGGATCTCTTAATAAGCATTGTGCCAAGAATTTTACATGTTACTCTAATTTTTATAACAACATTGCCCATATATTATAGGAGAGATGACTTGGGATAAGATTTAAAGTAATTGCAAGAGCAAGTAATGAAAGAAAATTAAGAGAGATTCAAAGAAAAGAAACCCTTGTGCATTGTTGCTATTATTATTATTATTATGGAACAAGGAAGAATAAATAAATTTGAAAGAAAACATATCCAATATTTCATGGAATCTTCATTTTTCATAAAGTCTGATTATATAGAGCTTCATCTGGTATCTAACAGCTTTCTCTTTGAAATTTCATTTTATTTGACGTATCTTCACATTATCCTCAATTAAAGTCATTAATATTTATTGACCATTCACGTCTTGGCATTTGCCAAGAAGAGGAAGACAGAGCGATTGCCCTGAGGTGGCTTTAAATGTAGAAGGAAAACATTCAAATACCCAATATACAACTTCAGAAAGAGAATCTGAAGAGATATAAAGTGATCTACATTTCAGAGAAGAAATAAATCAAGTATTAATTCATTGTCCAGTGTTTTGGGCTTTGTGGGGTGGAAATAACCAAGAGTTCTCCCCTCATTAATATGCATCATTATACGAGGGCTGATGGATCACGTAGTAACAAGGCTCTCATATTCCTTAGTTTTTCCCTCCATCTGTGAGTTCTATGCAGCAACTGGGAAAAAACTGCTGAGTGAGACAATTTCTTTGTGATTTATTTTAAATTATGTGAAATCTCACTAAAGTTTTTTTGTGTGTATCTCATTGATTCAGGTTCTTAGTAATGGTAACTGGGAGAATTCTAAATCTCTAAATCAACACCCCCTCCCTATTTCTCATCAGTCTGAGAGGCTTTTGTTAGTCATTTTAATGGCCTCTCTCATTCACTTTATTTTTTTGTTCTCAAATGTTCATCCTTCCTGTTGACAGTTCAGATTTATTCTCTCTCCCTCAGGTCTCTTTCATGAAGAATTAACTTGACCTTTGCGATCCTCCCCCCGCCCCCGCCTTCCCCGGCCCTTTCTACATTCTATTGTCAGACAGGGGTCAGTACTTTTAGATTTACAAGAAAAATCGATATTTAATTTAAAATGTTAAACTTGTTTTGGTTGCCAAATTTAAAAGGCTTTTCCCTCTTACCTCGTGAATGTGAATGGTAATCTTTCTAAAACATCCCCAACTTAATACATTTTTATTAAAGCCCCACACCGCTATTAGGAAACAGGAAGAATTCAAGAGTAAGGCAATGCTTTCAACACATTTTCTCTCTTTTTGTGTCTTGTTTTGCGACTTCTTTTTCCTTAAACTGATAAAATAATAAACCACATTATTATCCATACTTAATTTTGACTTTGGTACATTAAATATTTTAGTCTGTCAAATTTATATAGGTAGTGATCAACAGACTGGGAAATTAAAAAAGGAACAATTTTGAGCATTCATTTTCATGAGGCAGACACCGTGCTAGTTTATCATAAAATATGTTTCATTTAATCCACATGGGATTAAAAAAAAAAAAACTTCTATGGCTTAAGCATTTTAATCTCTATTTAAAAAAAATTATTTTTTGTGGTTTTTTTGTGGGGAGGTAATTAGGCTTATTTATTTTTAGAGGAGGTGCTGGGGATTGAACCCAGACCCTTCTGTGTAGGCATGTACCCAATCGCTGCGCTATACCCTGTCCCGTTAATCTCTATTTGTTTAATCGCTATTTTTAAAAGAAAAAATAAGATTCAGAATAACAGAACTGAGTCTGAGTACCAAGCCTTTTCTTTTGCAATTCATACCTCTGTCTTATATCTAAAAATCTGTAAGTATTTGTGAAAGACATAAAGAAACATTGGGAAAATAGTCAAAATTACACTGAACGTTTATCTAGCCAAGGCTTTCTCTTTCACGGTGATATCAGAGTCTATCTGAAGAAGCATGTTACAGTATAATTACTTTGCTGAATATTTATATAAACTTATAAAATATTGATCATTCCCAATTTACTGGTTTTCCTTAAATTGCTCATTTTGTCATACATTTATATGAATTGAATATATGTTATTAAATCTGCTCATTTTCTGGGAAGTAAATATCCTTCCTTGTTAGAATTAACAGTCTTGCTTTTTCAAACTCAATTTAAAGAACATAACTTTCTGTCGGTTTCCATAGAATATTTTTCTCTTTCTCATTCAAGATCGGAAAACTTACTACAGCTGCTCTTTGTGTGTGGGTAGTCATCAAAGCTGATCACAAAATTCTGACCTTTCTCATCTATGATGACATCTTTTTAAACATGTTGTTTCCCTTGAAAATCCAGGGATTTTTTATTGGTGATGGTTTTTTCCTTTTTCTTTTCTTCATTTATTTTCCTTCCTTTTCCTTCCTTCCTTCCTTCTTTCCTTCCTTTTCCTTTCTTTCTTTCTTTTGTAATGGGCACCTGAACTGAATGATAAAAGTATTTTATCTTTTCTACCTCTCTGTCACCTGGGACTTGGAGCTTCTGAAGTTTTCACGCAGGGGGAGTGGTTTGGTAAACGGTAGGGTTTTGTTGTCCCTAGCTCAGTGGTAGAGGTATAAATCACCTGGAGAAGCTTGTTAAAATGTATGTACCTAAGTTCTACACTTAGTAGTTCTGATTCGGAAGGTCTGAGGTGACATCCATGAATCTGATGCCTAATACACTCTCAGATGTTGCTGCTGCTGTTCATCTGAGTACCACACGTGGAGAACCACTGTGATAGCTGTGTCATGTATTTCAGAAAGGCAAACAGGATTTTATACATTAAAAAAAATGAATCTCTAATGTCAGGTCTCCTGGAAAGCTAGAAGCCAGTGTTTATGGTTATTTTTCATGTTAGAAACTGAGGCCTATGCATTGCATTTCAGATTTAGAATAGCTACTTTAGTCTTCCATTATCATCTCTACTAAACATAAAACCATCTACTTACTAGAAGATCCGAAAACAAATTTAATAACAGTACCTGAGAATATCATAAAGAGGCCTAGTCCATTAAAATTTTTTATTTAAAGCTTTGCAACTACTTTATAAGTACTTAGAAATGAATGTAAGCCTACAATGCTGTTTTGTGATTTCTGAATTCTCTTACCATCTTTTACACAGATTATTAATATTTTCAGTAATAATCACATGACTATAAATTTATAGAATTTGTATTGCAAAGATTTCCTCTGAGGCTTTCTGGAGATATATTTACCAAATTTTAAAGGCTACATAGCATTTTGCTCAAATTACTTTTCATTTAATAATTTAAAACTTCCCCCCAAAATAAAGTCAAGTACCAGATGGTTTCAATGGTGAATTCTACCAAAAATCTAAAGAAGAATTAATATTCTTTTCAAACTTTTCCAAAAAATAGAAGGCAAGGGAGCATTTCCAAACTCATTTTATGAGATCAAATATACTCAGATACAAAGCCAAGAAGTACACTACAAGAAAAGTAAGTTACAGACAACATCCCTGATTAATATAATGCAAAGTCCTCAAAATAATATTAGAAACAAAATTCAATAGCAAATTAAAAGGAATATACAGGATGATCAAGTGGGATCCATGGGGTGCTTGGATGTTTCAACATAAGCAAATTAATAAATGTGATACACCATGTATATAAAATAAAGGATAAAAAATCATATGATCATCTCAATAGGTGCAGAAAAATCATTTAACAGAATTAACATACTCTCATGATAAAAACTCTCAACAGATTAGGTAGAGAAGGAACATACCTCACCATGATAAAGGTCATTTATGACAAGACATGCTAACATATGCAATGGTGAAAAGCTGAGTGCTTCCCTCAAGAACAGAAGAAAGATAAGGGGGTTCACTCTCATCACTTCTTTCAATATAGTGCTGGAAGTCCAGGCTGGAGCAATTGGGAAAAAGAAATAAAAGGACTCCAAGTTGGAGAGGAAAAAGTAAAACCGTCATTATTTGCAGATGACATGATATCAACATAGAAAACTCCAAGGAAGCTATCAGAAAACTATTAGAATTAGTAAACAAATTCAGTAAAGTTGTAGGGTGCAAAATCCTTTGTGACTCCTACATATCTAACAAATTTAAAAAACTCACATCAAAGCAGGTAGGAGAGACTGAGACACAATTTCACAATAAACCCACTCCAGCATGATAACCCATTTTTGAGAGAAAACTCAGAACCCGGAGCCTCTTCCTGAGGAGCCAAGAGTTTGAACTCAATATCAAGCACCACAACTTTTAAGACCTGCATCTGAGAAACAAGCCCACTAAACATTTAGCTTTGAAAAACAATGGGGCACCAGAACAGATGACTTCTCTGCTGAATTTTAGCAAACATTTAAAAAAGAATTAACACTAATCCTTCTCAAACTCTTCCAAAAAATTAAAGAGGAAAGAACACTCCCAACTCATTTTATGAGACCAGCATTATTCTGATAATATAAACCATAAAAGAACACTACTAGAATAGAAAATACAGGTCAATATTCCTAATAAACATAGTTGCAAATATCCTCAATAAATACTAGCAAACCAAATTAAACAGCACATGAACCAGCTCATTCACCACGATCAAGTGGACTTTGTACCTGGGGTGCACGGATGGTTCAACATATGAAACCCAATCAATGTGATACATCATATTAGAGCAAAGACAGGTGTTCGCAGTAAGTCACCTTATTAGCATTAACTATCTGATCAAACTGGTACAATGTGGTCCAAGGCCTCAGGAATTAAAAACAACAACAAACAATTCTTATCAGGCAGACTATTCCAGGAGATGAGCATTCATCTCCCAAGAGCCCGCCAAAGCTGAACACAGACCTGTTTTTGAAATGTGCTGGGTTTGATCAGTACCAGCCTTCTAGGTTAACCTTTTTATAAACAGTGGTTATTTAACTTAATCTGATATGCCAAAATGCCCAAAGTTTATTAAAATTGCAGAAAAGAAATGTGAAACTATTATTCATAGAATGATACCTTAATTTTTATTTTAAATATCAGATTGTCAGTAGGAAAGTGACAATGCAAAATATTGAGGATATATCACTGAAAACCATGCAGTGGGTCGGGGGAAGGATATAGCTCAGTGGTACAGCATGTGCTTAGCATGCATGAGGTCCTGGGTTCAATCCCCAGTATCTCCATTAAAACAAAAATAAATTTAAAAACCTAATTACCCCCCCCAAAATTAAAAATTAAAAAAGGAGAAAGAAAGAAAACCAAGCAGTGGTGAGAATGAGGGGGCTAGATATAAACATTACAACATACTGGCTCCTAAAATCACTGTATGAGTGAAAATAAAAAGGTAAGAAATGGAAAATAATTATAATACAATACTACTTATACAAAATAATAACAAATGAACCCAAAACAACAATACTACATCAAATAAGACCCCCAAAAGACTTGCAGACAAATATTTATAAAAGTTTTATTTAAAATACCCCAAACTGCAAACAGCAAAATTGTTCATAAATCTCTGAATGAATAAATGAAATGTAGCAGCACATCTATTTAGTGGAATACAACTCAGCAATAAAAGAAAACTCAACTACATGGATAAGTCTCAAAACCACTATGCTCAGCAAAAGAAGCTCGACATCAAAGTATGTATATGATTTCATTTATGCAAAATTCTAAAAAAGGCAAACAAATATTTGATGACAAAAATATCAGTGGTTTCTTGGGGGCAGAAGCCAGGGGAAGAAAGGACTACAAGACACACAAGAATCTTTCTGAGATAATGGAAATATTCTGTATCTTGATTGTGGGTGGTAGTTTAATGACTATATACAATTATCAATATTCACTGATTTATACACTCTAAATGGATACAATAAAGCTTATATAAATTTTACCCAGAATAAAGCTGGTGAAAATGTAAAAGACAAAACAACAACAACAACAACAACCCCCCCACACACACCTGTATTGTATGCAAAATAGAAGAGTGTGGGAATCAGTTATGAGTCTGTCCCAGTGCACCAGTCTAAGGTAATATTGCCTGGACCAAAGAAATGGCAGTAGAGATGAAAAATTTAATCAACAGTACTTTGGTGGGATATCGGGGTTTGAGTGAAAGGGAGTATTCATTGATCTAAGGAGAACAACTAGGTGGACAGAAGTTGTTTACTGAGATGAAAAAATTGGGAATGAACAAAAAAATGAATACATGAACAGAGAGTGAATTGAAGAAACTGCCAGTGATGACCTGATTATCGATGGGGGCGGCCTCTTAAGGTTAACCTCATCTTAAAGTCAATAACCTTAATATCCATTATCTGCAAATATTTTCCTTCCTGTTGATTGGCAATCTCTTTCTTGGGTGGCTTACCTTGCTTGAATGGACACATTCTTTGCAAATAGCACATTCTCTTGATCTGAGAGTATTGGTGAGGTTTTCAGGAATATTTTCGCTCTTCAATCTAGCTCGAAATTATCTCACTCAAAGAAACAAAAAATTATATAATGTTAATTATCTTTATTTAGTGCCATTTCTTCTCTTTCCCCTAAGAATTTTAAAATTCTCTCTGTGAGAGAAAAACACTCCATGAAATTAAGTTTTAGTATTAATGCATTTCAGGGAAGTTTCTCTGTTTTAGAGGCGATAAAGACCAATGGACACTGAAGGAGGTTCAATGATATACTGAACACATACAGCAGATGGGACAATAAAGAAGTAATTCGATTACTGGGCATGTTGCCTAAGAATTAATCATACACATGTACAAATATGTACATAGAGTAAGATGTACATTCATCAAAGTATTGTTTAGAATAATGACAATAAAAAGAGAAACATCTTAAACAGGAGATAACTTAATGGCTGTGATTTTAATCATAGCTATTGAAATGATTTTACCTATTGATCTAGAAACATGCTTTTAACATTGTTTCACACCAAAAGAGTTTATCGATCATTATATACTGTGACATTGCAATACAGTATAATATCTACACATACATACACATACATTTAAAAGAATCTAGAGGCAGAGTCACAAATAGTACACTATCAGTTCCAATGGATTTATGGTTTAGTTTTAAATTTTCTTTATCTCCATTTTGGAATTTTTTAAATCAACAATGTACAATCTCTTTAAAATAATACATAATTTAAAAAAAATGTGCATATAAGGAAAGAGAAACAGTTGTTGACCAAGCTTCAGGGCTGTAAAACAGGGCACTAACAGAGTTTTTGTCATCAATTCCAGCTTCATACTGGAAGAGAAGAAATGTATAACCTTTAAAAACAAGCAAAAAAATCTCTGTGTGTATGCATGTGCATATATTATAGACAGAACCATTAATCCAAAATAGCATTTAAATAATATCCCCCATTACTCAGCAATTGCTCGTTCTGTTAATAGAACATGTACTTTGATTTACTTCAAAATTGGGGAACTGGTAGAATATTTTCCCCTTGTGAATTATGAGTCCTTGAAAAAAGTTACATTCCCTCAACAGGAGTCAGATCTTGAGAGTCACAGAATCTGTGACTCTTATACACATAGATTTGAGCTTTTCACTCAGTTTTGTTCTGTTTCATGGACCCAGGAGGCATCCCCTGCCTAACCGTAAAAATCACGTCAAGCTCTTCTGTGGATCAGAAGAGAAAATGAACTAATAGAAACATATTCAGTAAGGGAAAAGCAGGTGTCTGATGGCTATCTTATTAGTGAATTATAGTAGAATATGCTAATTTTTATAGATGATACATATACACACACACTGGGAAACAAAGCATTTGCAATGAGCAGAGGCAAATAAGTGAGCTTGGCATCAGACAAATGTTAGTTTAAATCATGTATTTACTACTTTTTGTTTGAGAAATCTCAGGAGAATTAATCTCTCCTAAATTTAGTGTCCTAATTGATAGATTGAGGGCAAAGTGGCATAGCTAGAAGAGTTGTGTGACAGAGTTAAAAGAAAAATGTGTGTAATGCACCTGACATTTATTACAGACTAAATAGCTGTGGGAAAGGCTATTATAATACATAAAAGGAAGGGAAAATTAACGGATACTTGATGTACATAAGAAACTTGCAGGCCTATTGGAAATCATATACATACACCATGAATAAAATATCTCATAAACACAATCAGCTAACCTGACAGCAGTTTGGAATTTATTTGTTAAAAGCCAACTTTAAATTATGGTGGTCAAGTCCCCAAATAATTACCTTTTCTCTTTTATTTAAAAAATTCCTGATAGATGCCTAAAAATAAAAATTGAATTGGTGGAAAGAAGACCAATATCCTTAGAAGCATAACATCTTAAATTTTGAAGAATTATGTTTTGAAAAGAATATAAAGAATAGAGAAGATGGAAGGGAGTTCTGGGAAGAAAGTAGATTTATCCTTCTTACAATCTGAAACATTACAGAAGTTTTTATTGGTATGGTTCTTCAGAGTTTGAAAATGGCTTTTAAATACATCTTTCTCTGAGCAAATTCTTCTTTTGACAGTACCTTCCTCAGAGCTGCCTTCATGGCTTCATTCCGTAAACTATAGATAACTGGATTGAGTGTTGGAGGTATCACAGTATAGAATATGGAGAAGGTGAGGTCCATAGCCGATTGGGAATCAGAAGGCGGCCCCAGAAACTCAAACCCTGCAGCTGAGAGGAAGAAGGTGACTACGAATAGGTGAGGTAGGCAGGTGGAGAAGACTTTGGTCCGGCCCTCAGTTGATGGGATTCTCAGCACTGCAGAGAAGATGCGAATGTAGGAAAGCACGATAGAGATCAAACAGATAAATGCTGTTGAGGTTGTGAATGCAGCCACTGCAATCTCATTAATGAAGTCATAAGAACAGGCTAGTTTCAGCATCTGAGGAACATCACAGAAGAATTGGTGAATGACTCTCTCCCCACAGAGAGGTATGGAGAAGTTAACAGCTGTGTGCATGAGCCCAGAGAGGCCCCCGGCAACCCACACAGCTATCATGGCATGCCTACAAACCCGGGGATCCATGATGGTCTCATATTGCAGTGGTTGACAGATGGCTACATACCGGTCATAAGACATCACCGTGAGGATGGCTACTTCTGACGAGGCCAGAGCTATGAAGAAGAAAACCTGAAGAATGCACTGACCAAGGGAAATGTAACCATTGTCCATAAGAGAATTTGCAATGGACTGGGGGACTGTGATGGAGATGAAACAGAGGTCCAAAAGAGAGAGGTGCTTCAAGAAGTAATACATGGGGGAATGGAGGCGATGGTCCAAGGTAGTTATGGCGATAATGAGGAGGTTGCCTGTCAAGGCCAGCAGGTATGTCACCAAAAACAGCAGTGCATGTAAAATCTGAAGTTTACGCTCCTCAGAGAACCCCAGGAGAAGGAATCCACTCATTGAGGTCAGGTTGGCCATGATCACTCTGAAGATGGCAAGGATGACTCTGTTTAGGAAGCCAAAGAACAGAAGGAAAAGGATGTATGATATTAATATATCTATATGTCAAGTAACTAAGTGTAGTCAGCATAGAGCTACTGAAAACAAGACAAATTTATCTCTATGGTAATTAGGTAATATTTAATAGAGAAAAAATCTTTAGCCATTATTCAAAAATAGAACTTCTAAATATGATCAACAGCTTCATGTAGGTTGAAATGAGTTATGAGAATTTTCTGGAGAGCTAATGAGCAGATAAAGTCTCGATGGTTGTTTAGTGTCCAGGAAAAAGGGAAGTTGTTATTCTTTGAAATAGATAACCGTGACAGGGAGATGGCTGGGAGAAGAGATGAGTTCTGATGGGAAAGCCCAGTCTGAGGTGTGCCAACCATAAAGTTGGATACGAGGATCTGGAGCTCAGAAGACCTATGGTCGTGCTTGAAACACCACCAGTTCAGTAATAGCGTGAAAAATCATGTTACAAAAACAGTTAACCTGGCTCCTTTAAATGGCACTTACAAGAATATTTTTGAGTTTAAAAAAAGGACAGAAAAGAGATTTGAGGACAGATATCATCAAATTTAAATAGATGTGCAGAAGGGCACCCAGTCAAAGAGACTGAGAAAGAATATTTGGAAGGAGAAAACCAGTAGGGAGTGACATCATAGAGCCAATGGAAGACAGATGTTGAAAAAGAAAAAAACTGTACAATAGAGTCATTTATTTAAGAAAGGTGATACCTCATCACAGTTTTGATTTGCATTTCTCTGATACTTAGTGATATTGAGCATTTTTTCATGTGCCTATTGATCATTTGTATTTCTTCCTTGGAGAATGGCTTGTTTAGGTCTTCTGCCATTTTTGGATTGGGTTTTTTTTTTTCTTATTATGTCATATGAGCTGCTTATATATTCTGGAGATCAAGCCTTTGTCAGTTTCATCGTTTGCAAAAATTTTCTCCCATTCCATAGGTTGTCGTTTTGTTTTCCTTATGGTTTCCTTTGCTGTGCAGAAGCTTGTAAGTTTAATTTAAGAAAGGCAATTTAAAATAACAATAAAAGTACATTGACTTTACTATTGTAAAGGTCATTTGTGGATTTGCTAGAGGCATTTGGGAGGACTAATAGGTACAGACGCATTTTTAAATATGGTTCAAAAAGCAAATGAGATGTGAAAGGAAACACAGAAATTATGAAGCATGGCTATAAATTTTGTTAAATATGGAGAAGTTTCACTCACCAGAATTGATCTTAGTCAGTAGAAGCCAGTCTCATTTAATCTTAAAATTGAGCATCTTTATTCTAGAATTGAGCTGGTGGCTCAGTCTTTGAAATTTTCACATTTAAGGAAAGGACTGAGACGCTTTCATATAAGACCAAACAGTGAGCATAGACCCAGGAATATTTTAACTTCCCACTAAGCCCATGACACCTGGAATGAAGCCAGTGCTGCCCAGGCACTAGGGAACAAGCCTGCTCAGCATGGCTGGTGTTCCAGGTAGACACTGTGAGTTCAAGCGTGGGATTTCATGGACCTCTCCCTCAAGGATTGCCTCGGTGAAAAGTAGATAATTACCATCTGGGTTTAAAGGAATCTTACAGTCTATGCATTCCAGGGAGAGAAAAATGTATATTGTATACAATTTATTTTCCAAAAGTTCTGACTTAGTTTCTCTAGTAAAAATTAACAATTTCAACTTTACTGATCACCAGTAAAATCATGCATGCTTGTATGGACCTCATGTCAAAAAGGGAATGTTTAGTAATTCTTACATAAACATATAAAACTACAGAATCAAAGGATCTTAGAGTTTAAACAAGACTTAGAGGTCACTGAGTCCAAGCTTCATCCAAACATTATATCTTTTCTAAAATAACTCTGAACCTGATAATCCAGTAGCCATTTTAACAATTCCATAGATGGGTAATTTTCCTCCAAAGATGAATGTGTTTCATTTTCAAAAACCAATGACTACAGGAAAGGCATTTTTTTTATTGTGGTAATAACCTTTATATAAGATCTACCTTCTTAACGATGAAATAAATTTAAAAAATTTTAATCTTATATCTACTCCTAAATGTCAAAAATTCATTGTAAGTTATATTCCATTGACAACATTTAAAAATAGCTCTAAGTTCCCCTGTTTTTATATTTAATAAAAATATTTTCATATCTTTAAGGTTAAGAAGTTGAATGCTAAAAATTGCAAACTCAGTTTTGATTCCCAGTGACTATCACAGTGCTGCATGAGTATTTGCAATAAGAATCACACTTCATGTTTTAGACATAATACTATTTCACACTTAATAGACGTAAGTATAGTGTCAACATAACTTTTATACACACTGGGAAACCAAAAAACTTGTGTAACTTGCTTTATTGCAATAATCACTTTGCTGCAGTGATCTGGAACTGAATCCACAATATCTCAGAGGTATGCCTGTATTTAGATCCTCTGCCCATTTTAAAATCAAATCATTTGTTTTTTTGCTTAAGTTGTATGAGTTCTTTACATATTTTAGATATTAATCCATTATCAGATATATGATTTGCAAATATTTTCCTCTTTTTGTTAAGCTGTTTTGTCACTTTGTTGATGGTTTCCTTTGCTGTGCAGAAGCTTTTTGGTTTGATGTAGTCTCACTTGTTTATTTTTGCTTTTGTTGCCTTTGCTTTAGGAGTCAGATCCAAAAAATCATCTCCAAGATTGATTGAAAGAACTTACCACTTATGTTTTCTTCTAGGCATTTTGTGGTTGCAGGTCTTACATTCAAGTCTTTAATCCATTTTGAGTTAATTTTTGTGTATGATGTAAGATAGTGGTCCAGTTTTATTCTTTTGTATGTAGCTATCCAGTCCTTTGGTTCTTTTTTATAATTCATGTTTCCTTATTTATATTTCTTACCTGGCGAGACATTATTACTATATCTTTTTATTCTTTAAACATAATTTTTTTCCCTTTAAACATATGTATAATAGATACTTTGAAGTCTTTCTCTGCTGAATCCAAAATTGGGGTTCCCTAACAGGTAATTTCCTGTTACCTGCCTTTCTTTTCCTGTGCATGGGTCATATCTTTTTTTGTGTAAGCACGTATCTTTGTTGTTGAATCCTGAGTGCTTTAACTAAAATGTTGCAGCAACTCTTGATACTGATTCTACTCACCTTCTCTGTCTTGTTAGTTGTTTGCTTGTTTTTTTGTTAATGATTTGGCTGAATCAATTTAATGAAATTTATTTTCCCTACAGTGTGAAGACTTTGATGTTCCTAATAATTTTTTTCTCCTTTTTATCTTGAAGTTTGGCTTTCTAGGGACCACATCTGAGTCATCATCATGTAAATGGTTAGCCATCATGATGGCTAATTTTATGTGCCCTGATAATTGATTAAGCATTATTCCCGGTGTACCTTCTAGGGTGTTTCCAGATGAGATTAACATTTAAATTGGGTTATTTAAAAAATTGCATTGGGTGGTGCCCTCGTCTTTGGGCTTCTATACAAAATACCATAGACTGGATGGCTTATAAATAACAGAAATGTATCTACCACAGTTCTGGAGACTGGCAAGTCCAAGATCAAGGCACCAGCAGATCTGATGTTTGGTGAGGGCTTCATGGTTTGTAGACAGCCATGTTTTCACTCTGTCCTCACATGGCAGAAGGGGTGAGGGCTCCAACCTCATGACACAGTCAGCTCCCAAAGGCCCCTCATACATGTAGTGTCAAATGGGGATAAAGTTTCAGCTTAGGAATTTTCAGAGGACACAAATATTCAAGCTATAGCAGTGGTTAATCTAAAATAATAGTAAAAAACTGTGAGAGTGGGAAATCGTGATTCATTCTGACATTACTGGGAATTTTCTAGTGCTCCTCTAATAATAGACACTAAACTTTATTGAATGTGCTTCCCTTCTATATCACAAAACATTTTCCTATTTAATGATTTACTGATATTTGCAAAATTTACTAACATATTTAATAAATCTACTGATTTTAGTAATACTTTCAAGAATATTAAAAAGATTTCTTCATTAACCATGTTTTCAACATTGCACTATATTGATTTGTGTGCTTGACAGTACATGTACTGTACAGTCATTTCATTATGTATTTATACTTATAAACTTCTAAAATATCAGGCATCCTTCATGTAAAAATATTAATTGCATTTATGAAATTAAAAATTCAGGTTTTTTTTGTTTTGTTTAAGTCTCAGGGTGTTGCTCTGATATATCTCTAATATTGAAGGTGAATCAAAATATACCCCTGGGGTTTGGGGGCATACTTGGAACAACCTCCCACGTCAGCACTAAATTTCTTTAAGGGCCCATGTTTTTGTTTAAAAATGTATGCAACTTCCACAGCATATTATAATTCATGCCAGTTTCAATGCAAAATAGTAGTTTCAGTGTTTCTTTATTTACATTTTATCTAGACCTTTTCTAAAAAAATTTGGGGGGATGGTAAATAGGATGATGATGATGATGATGATGATGATGATGATGATTAATGGAGGTACTGGGGATTGACCGTCATGCGCCCTAAGCATACACTCTACCACTGAGCTATATCCTCCCCCTTATCTAGACCTTTAAGCAAAATTAACAAGCCCAAGAAAGTGTATCATTTTTATTTAGTGACCTCAGATACCCTTTGGGAAGTACAACACACAACCTCTGAGAAGACACTGCTTTAATAGAGTGAAAAAATGAATACTATAAAATTTTTTCCCTTAATACATATTAGGATACATAGGATATTGGTATGAGGTCACATGGAAAAATGAATCATGACTTATGAGAAATACTGTGATCCAAAAAATTTCTAATGTTTATATCCTTTTCCAGATTGCATTAGAACTGAGACAGATTCTCTTTCCCTTTTCAAACAAGAACCTTCATTTTTCTAAAAGTTTTTTCCTCATGTTCTAGCTTCATCTGTCTCACAACTGGGCTAGAAAGTGGGAAGTGCTCACTGCACTTAATTGGCAGACAGTAGATCTTTGCGCTGTTCCTTTTAGGTGGAGGAGAGGAGAGAAAAAAGGGAAAAAGAAGCAGCTCCAGACCTATTTGTGTTTGGTGCATTAACTAAACATTTATCGTGTGAAGAGCCTGAAAGAGAAATCTGCAGAAGTGTGGGAAATTACAAATATAAATATTACACGGGCTTGGGAAGGACTTATTTTGAAAGGCAATGCACTTGATGAAGTGTTCAAATGTGACCCATCTGAGGGGAGGGCACCTCATGTGGTTGGGGTCAACCAGTGTTGTAAAAAAAATTTTTTTTTAATGCAATTGAATATGCTGTGTTGGAAAACACCAGGATTCATGCTGATATGTGGGGAGAAAAGAGAAGTTCATATAAAATATTCCATGATATGTGGTGATATCAATTTACTAGAATATTTTATCTTGGTGGGGGGAGATTTTATGTATATTTGACATTACTTCCTATCTTTAATATTTATAATTCTAAATTTTTATGATTTGTGGCAGTGTTGAACTCACATAGATCATTAATGATCCCAGTCTTACTAATTTAATTCAGACCTCAGAATTTATACCATCCAGTGTATTTATGCTCCAAAATTTAGGAACCTGATGAAACACACTAATGGATTAAAAAATTCATGTTTATCAAGACCTTAGAGAATATCTTATTAAGGGACTGTGATCCAATACTTTGAAATAACTAGAGAGAACTGAAATAAATAAAAAAAAAGATTAAATGCACTTATAGATAGCTTGTGCTTTGGAAAGGATAATTTTATAAAGAAAGCTTGGGGTTGTGTGTTATAAAGAAGAGAATGACAGAAAGTGTACTGATGCCTTAGAGTAAGTGCTGTGTTCATGATCTTATAAATCATCAAATAGAAAATGATGTAGAGCTCTACAAATTTAGAATTAAAATTTTATTATTTAGATTTGCTTTATGGGACTCAAATCTACAATGTTAAATATTAAATTCAGTGTTCTATGAGAAAGATAATTTCATACACCTTTGAATTAAGGCAAGTGTTAATCTCCCTATTCCATTTGGTGGCAAAGAAACTATAGTCAAAAATAATAAATGGTTTTCCCCAAAAGGTACAGAGCTTTTTCATCACTCTGTTGATGGGGCTACATATACTCATTAATGAAGAATGAGATTTGATTTGCATTTCAGGCAATGATGCTGAGTTTTTGCTGAACTCACTCTATTTCCTTTAGGCATCTTTGACTACTATGTATTTGAGAGGCAATTTATAGCCGAAGCTATAAAACATTTTTTTAAATAAAGCTAGTAGGTCAACCAAGGCTTTGAATTCAACATGATATTCTTATAACCCTCACATTGAAATAGGCCTAACTTACCCAGTTAAGTAGTGAAGGAAGTTACCATTGCAAACTCATAAATTACTAGTAAGTTTTTTCCAGTCAGAATATTTTCTGCCTTAGGTTTTTTTCCCACTGTTCACTGTCCAAAGCATCCATTTTCTCTCTTTCTTCAGAGTAAGTTCTATTTCTATTGGTCGTGACCTCATTGTTGCTCATCATAACAGCATAAGATTGATTAAGGTTTATGGCAAAAGCAATTTATATTTAAAATCACTGTCTCTAAATTTTTTAATGTATTTTCCTTTGCATAGATATAAAATCATCTATCTTATATGCTTTTGACCTAAATGTCTCTTGATTTCATTTGCCTCTGAGGCCTTAAAAAAATCTTTGGACATTGAATGTTAGAAGATGACTAAATGCTGTCAATGTATGTTGGTTAAAGTTAAGGCAGGTAGTAGTGGCATTTTTTAAAAAGATGGGATTATTTCCAATTTACTTGGGATTCATTTAGAAATAATTTATGCTAAATATATTTTCTAAACTTTCTAAATATATTTTCTATAGCTCTTACACCAGTTTCCCCCCTGAAACTAAGTTAACTCGTAGTTAGGGTTAGGAGAAAAAGTGATATGACTTGGTAAGATGCAATACTGTAAAATAGATGAAGTGCTGCCTAGAGATCACCAAGAGTTGATTGTTTCTTTCTTGTCTGATTCCATTTGTGAACTTTATGACACCTTATGACAGTGTTCTCTCATCACTTCCATGTCTGACATTATTTAAAAGGCAAACACATCCATCTTTATTTCTTAGGTCTTCTTTTCAGAGATCATCTTGTCTTGACCCAAAATTCTTTAGTCAGTGCCCTTCTAAGGGCAGCTTTCACATCCTTGTTCCTCAGTGTGTAGATAAAGGGATTGAGGGTAGGGGTGACAATTCCATAGAAGAGAGCCATGATCTTCCCCCTGTCACGGGAGTAACTAGAGGGAGGCTGTACATACATACTGATGGCTGTAAAGTAGAAGAGGAAGACCACCAGCAAATGTGAAGCACAAGTATTAAAGGCCTTCCAGCGACTTTCAGAAGAGCGAATTCTCATTACTGCCTGACCAATGAACACATAAGTGCCCAGGATGAGGGCGAGGGGCACCAGAAGTAGCAACGCCCCTAGCACATTGAGCTCAGTTTCATTCACATGAGTATCAGTACAAGCTAGTTTCAAAAGAGCAGGAACTTCACAGAAGAAGTGGTCCATCACCCGCTGTCTGCATCTGGGGGTCAACACGGTGAGAGTGGACTGCACAAGGGAGTTAGCAAAGCCACTTATCCAGGTCCCAGTGGCCATGTGGATACAGCGCCTCTGGTTCATGATGACTGGGTAGTGAAGAGGCTTGCAAATAGCAGCGTAACGATCGAAGGCCATGATGGCTAGAAGTATGCATTCAGTAGAACCCAAGGCCAAGAAAATGTAAAGTTGGGCAACACAACCACCATAGCTAATGGTCTTTTCTGGTCCCCTGAGGTTGACTAGCATCTGTGGGACAGTGCTGGTAGTATAGCAGAGATCCAGGAAGGATAGATTAGAGACAAAAAAGTACATGGGACTGTCAAGCTGTGGATCCAAGCGGGAAACTAGGATAATGGAGATATTTCCAAATAGAGCAAAGATGTAAGCCACCAGAAAGATTACAAAGAGTGGTGTCTCCAGCCAGGGGCGATCAGAGAATCCCAATAAGATAAAATCATCTAGTGAGCTCTGATTGTTGATCCACATATTGGCACTGATGGGGAAATTCCAGCTGAGACCTCTAAATACCTATCAAGGGGTGGGTATTGATGGTAAAAGGAAGCCACTGAGAATTAAGGATCAGAGATGTTGTGATGAAACTCTCATTTTTGCTGTAATCTGCATCCTTTATCCCAATTTTTGTAAAATGTTGAGCCAACATTATCTATGTGATATTGAAAGATTGTCAAGAAAAGAATAAAAAGAATACTAGCAAGTAGCAAGTTGGGAAATCTTCCTTACTTAGTGAGTGTCTTCTGGTTAGCTATCATTCCTTTGGATTTCAATGTCTTCTCTTTTAAAAAGTTTCAACAGAACTACCATCAACCCTGTCATGAATATTTAACGGAAACAACAGAAGACAGATTAAAATAGATTGGGGGAAGGCAAAGCTTCCCAAATACAGGTTGAACAAGGGACAGCATGAAGAAGGCAGGTGGATCAGCAGCTGAGGGGGAGCCAAGGCATCTTGGCATTTTCGTCTTCCTCAAGCTGACTCTGCTCAGAAACATCATGGCAACTGGAGCACGTCACGAATTTTGCACAGTGAAAGGATGGAGTATCAGGACTCCTTTTACCCCTCCCAAGCATTAGTGCTGATGCTATTAAGAAAATTTAAAATAGGGAAAGAAACAAAAAATTCAAACAAGATTAACACACACAAAACAATCAAACCTTAGAAACTTGCCTGTTGTGAAATGCTGTTTTAAAGATATCTAAATACATTTGATGAACTTTTAACCTCTGAGTGAAAGAAAGAGTTTCAAAGGCTTCTTGAAATTTGGGGATGTATACAAATTCCTAACCCTTCAAGATAATCATTAGCACATATAAATGAAAACATTTCCCCCCCTTCCTTATTTTCATTTCTTGCTCATTAATTATACTGTTTCTATCATCTGAGGTGCTTCTATCCAGCTCTTCCCCTTCCAAATCACACAATTCCTTTACTATAACATTTCTGAAGGATAACTCCAATGATTAACTTTTTAATTCTTTAAAATCTTAATGTAAATTGTGTATATAACTCAATTATTTTTATATGCTAATAATTCAATAACTATCATCAATTATTTATTTCCCAAATTGTGAATTCTCTAAAATATTGGATTTTTCTTCTTTTTGTGTATCTATATGCAGTGTATAATAGTATTTGTAACAAAGAAATAATTAATAAATACTGAGGGATAGTAAACATGATGCGGCTGCTAGGAAAACAGCCCTGGAACTTCTGATTCCTTGTTTTTCTGATCCTCTTAGTTGGCCTTACATTATGTTCTTCTTGTGCTCCTAATGTATAGGATTAGCGGATTTAGTTGGCCAGGTCTATTTTTTACTTTGGTGTCATTGAGTTGTGGAATTAGACAACTTGGGGGGAGTGAGTGATCGTGAGAAATGATAGGAGTGCTTGCCTCATAGTCAAATGTCAGAGCCATTAAATCTAAAACAGAGCTCCTTATCCATCCATCTCAACACTTCTAATTTCTTTGCTTTAGTTATAAAATTACAATTCTTTTGCTACTCAGAATCGAATAGCTATCTTTGAATTACAATTGCCTTGTGTCATCCAAGTTGTCAAACTGGACCAATTTTTCTCTAACATTGTCTCAAACATCTATCCATTAAGTCTATATCTACACAGAAACATTAAAACAGACAGAGAAAATGGTTTAGTGTTTCATGGTTCTAGCTTTCAAAGTGGTCTCCTCACTCACAATTGCTGGCTCATCTTCAAAGCATCCTTGTATGTTCAGAGAACAGTCTTTCCTTAGTTCAAATCCGATTGTGCCCAAGAGTTCTCAGCTCAGAACTCTGCAGTGGATCTCCCTATTGTAGCACATTATATTCAAATGCAGCCTTCGATTTAAGATCTCATGTAATAATGGTTCAAACCATGCAAACATATCCATTAGTCCAGTTAAACTATTTACCTTCTCTCTTGTGTTTATGTTGATGTGAAACACAATTTTTGCTATCTATCCTGTAAGGACAATTTCAAGTACAAGTATTCTTCAGTATTTCCTGCTCTCACTCTTTACTAATCCTCCAGAACATTTATTGATAATTGTCTTATGATACACTCTATATTTTATCATATAATCTTTTTCTGTTTCTGTATCTGGCCTATTTTCCTAATCAGATTGATTATATACTCTTTAAGAGTAAGCATGTGACTTATAGAAGCAAAAGTACCTGGTAAGTATTTACTACATTTTAATTAATTTCGATTCAGTTGAAGCCAACAACTGTGAAACTCTTCCCTCCGGTGTTCTTATATGTTAGATTATGTTAGCATCTTCATTTTATTATTTCTTTTTAATGATCTCAATTTGTTTTATTGATATTTCATCACAATTGAACCTACCTACATCATTTACTTTTCCATTCCAAGCCCCTCAAACAAAGCAGAGTTTAAGTATGTCCTGCTATACTCTTAATGCAAACATTTGAAGGGTTTAACTGCTAATTCTCAAAATTATGTAACTAACCAAACAATAAATACATTTATTTTACTCACTAAAATCAATGGACTTTGAAGATGTCACTTCCTACACTTGTGACTAGATTTGTTTACCTAGAGAATAAGAATCAAAATACTTGCATATAAACTCCATACTGCTTTCATGACAACTGGATATAAATTTGCTTTGTAAACTAAACAAAAAAACTACACAATATATAATGTTAAGAGAAATATAAGCAGTAGTTGAAATACCAGTAGGAACACTTACATGGTAAAATGATATAAGAATGCTTCTGGAAATTTCCAAGTCCCTGTAACCTTCTGTGGAAAATTAAGTTGATTATTTTCTTGAGACTTCCTCTTTAATAAACCCTATCATTTCTTATATTTAAAATAACACTCTTCATTCAAAACTGGTCTTATCCAATTTCTTTTCTTCTCCCATTTCTTATCCTATAGTAGTGAGACTTTAGGAGTAGAGTCTTGGAAATATGATTATGTTTTATATTATATTATATTCCCAAAGAAATGGGACAGATATCATTGTCAGTTGATTAGAGGGTTATTATAGAAATAAAAAAAAAGTATTATGATTCAACATTAAGAAATGACTTTATCTTCATACCTAATTTCTGACCAAATTTTGCCTAATCTATTTTGGTCAAAGAAAAATCACTCTTGCATTGCAGGGTTACTTTACAAAAGAATGTCCCTTAATAAATATGCAAGTAACTTCTTATCCAATTAGAATCCTAAAAGAAACAGTTACAGAATTCATCCTATGTGTATTACTTTCTTGCTAAACAAAGACTCAAGATCCCATGATTTAGTTACCCAGACTCAGATAATATTTTTCTAAATCTCAAGAAAGCTGAATTTCTTCTCCTGCCTTGCAAAGATTACTGCCATGTGATTTCACAATCTTTATTGTTTTCTATGGCGTCTCTCCAAATGGACACAGCATACTGTAAGTCTCTGAGATAAGCTTGGACTGTTATGAACAAAAATCAAATCACATACTTACTTCAGGGGAACAGTAAAGGTATTAAAGATGAATATGTAGCATGTATTATTGGTTTTCAGAATACATGATAGCATGACTAAACATTGAAGATTATAAAAACAGCGGTAAAATGAGTGATGATGAAATGATAGCAATAGATAAACTCAGAAAATAGAGTTAAGAGGGAAAAAGATGAAGAGAAAAGAAATATATAAAGAGAATAATCATCTGTCTAGTACATTTCAGATGGTTAGTTAAATAAGAGTTTCCTAAATATGCGAAGAGAGAGAAAAAGAAAAAAAAATTGGATATAAAGATTAAAGGGGTGAGACCAAATGCAGTAATTCAGTTTATTTGCCTGGAAAGGACTGTGGGGAGTTCTTGCCTCTCTGGTTGTACATGAAAATTATGGGATTAGTAGACTTAATTTGTCTAAATAGGAAGGTAAAGAAAAAGCTGATGAGTCCCCCAGAGGGTGAAAAAATGGAGCTGGGTGTGCAAAGGAATGAAAGGGAAGCAAGAAAGAAGCTTCGGAATATGTGACTTAAGGAAACATGGGGCCCATTATTTTAGATGTTTACATCCTGATACACTCGTTGACAGCTTTGTAAGCATGATTCTGTTATGCTATGTTAAGACAAAATAGAACCAATATTTAAGTGTTCATTTTACCTCTGATTCACTTTAGATATTTCTTCTAAATGCTACTGTCTGAGGATCTCTGTTGTTAATTTCAAAGCCATGCTCTCTGTCTACTGGATTTCTTTATGTGATAGATTTAAACAACCTTTGATTTGTTTGAATGGTAGGGTTTTCAGAGGTCAACTGGCTTCTACACCAAATCAACATCTTATTAGCCACAAACTTTGGAATGCAAATAGCAGTTTTAATCTAGAGAAGTGATAAAAGGCACACCTAAACATATTTCAGTGAAACACAAGGTCCCAAAGGTAAATAGCACTTATAGTAAATTTGTATTTTCCCATAGCTTTCCTCATAATAAAAAAAAAATGTATTCCAAGGATTTAGAAACATCAGAATGTTCTTATCAAACTTTCCATAAACATATATAATTACATACATACATTTGCTTTTGTATTCATGTACAATTCTCCTTACATGTATGTTTTCTTTGTTCTCATAATAATCCTCTAAAGTAAAAATGATCTTTTCAATGATAGAAGAGAGGAAACTGAGACACCAAGAAGTTACAGGACTTGCCCAAGTATACAAATCTAGAAAATTCAAAAGCAAAGTTTTGAATAATACAAGATTTTGAATCCTAGGTCAGAACACTTCATAATTTCATTGTTCTCACAAACACATAGGCAGCTGTGGAATCAAGCTTTTTAAATTAAAAAAAAAATACTTTAAGTTTCCACCCCTAAATGCTCCCTTTACTCCACTTTATGAAGCAACTGATGACAACGCAAGGTGACCTTTGGCTTTTACTATCGTTCCCTCCCCAAATCCCTTCTGCATTTACCTGATGCTGGGTTGTAATTCATCAGTTGTTCAGTTTGTGACAAAGAGATGGGGAGTTACGAAGACTGACCTGTGCCGCAAACATAACACTCAGACACTAGTTTTCTGTTTAAGCTTCTTCTCAATTCTGCAGAATATCAACCAGGCTCCCTCTGACCTACTGAGGGGTCAACTTCAAGAAATGAACTCCAATTTATGGCTACCCATAGAATCCATAGATCCATCCACAGGGAGCTCTCCCATGAGTTTTCAAGCCGTTACTAACATGGTCCCATCCTTCCATTTAAACCTCTGAGATTCAGTATAATTAACATCTGTTGCCGCCAACATGTCCAGGAGAGAAGAACCAGGGGACTGGAAGGTGAGAGAACCTCAAAAACAATCAGGAAAATGTTTCTAATAAAATACAAACTTTGGGCATGACTCTCAGTTTGGAGAGTCATCTCAGAGGAAACCAAGCCAATTTCAACAAGACTTTAGTGGTTGTCAAGATAATTTTTACAATGTAGATTATTAAATAGGTAAAATTACCCTTTACATATGCTATTCTGAGAAAAACAGGACAACTATGTATAGCTGCAAAAGTAGTCTTTCTAATGTATGATTTTATACCATTTCGAAAAGCTACTTTGCTTTAGCCTTTTTCAAGAGCATCTTAGAATTATATACCATATGTGAAAATGCATGTGTCTGTTGGCTCAGCAATTCCATTTCTAGACACTCACCTGGACAGGTACTCTCACGTATGCATGCAGAGATGGGTATACAAGACCTTACTGCAGCACTGCTGCACTAGCAAACGGCCACAAACATCAAAAGTGCCCACCAGTCCTGAAGTTGTTAAGCATGTCCTCGCAAAGTAATATTATGTGTTTATTAAAGTTAATGAGGCAAGTCTATAGCTACAAAATTGGAATGATCTCTAAGGTACATATACTTAAGGAGAAAAAAGTTACAGGAGAGTACTGATAACACAAGATGTTATCTATCCACCTGTCAACAGATATCTACATATATATATACACATATATATATATACTTACAAAAACACACTTGCAAATACCCCACATGTATGTATACGGAATATCTCAGGAAGAGTAGAGAGTGGAGATGTGGAGTTAGGAGTGGAAAAGAGATTTGTTTGCCTTATGAATAATCTTATTATGTGTATTTCTTGTTTTAGACTTTTTACATTTTCTAAACTTTTAACAATAATGAAGACAAAACACCACCACAACTACGGTGTCCTTCATGGAGGATTCCTGAGGAGTACAAGTAGAATGTGATTGCAACTATGAAAAAATTGTACTTAAAGCCTGAAATTAAATAAACCAACATTTTACGTTAACCGAATTTTCCTTAATATGTATCTCTTTATTTTTAAACTTGATTTTTTCAATTTAAATTTATCTCTCAAAGTAATATATATGTAAATGATTTAAAGTCAAATAGTTCTACATAGACTGAAAACAAACAAACAAACCAGCAGCTAGCATCCCACTCCCTCTCTACCTCTATTTCCTATTATTACAAAGAAAACACATTCTGCTTTTTAGATTTTTATCTGGCAGCTTCTTGAATATTTACAGATTAATTCAGCATTTTCAAAAATACTCATTTAGTGCTATGAGTGCCAGATATTGCTCTGTGTACTTGGGAAACATCAGTGAACAACAAAGATCCTTGTCTCTCTGAAGACAAAATTTTAGGGGAAGAGGGTAGATAATAAATAATAAGCCTAACAAATGACACTGTGTCATCTGTCAGAGGATGAGAAGTGCCCTGGATGGAAGAATCCACAGAGTAGGGTAAAGAGTATTAGGCAGGTGAGGTGGACAGACGGTGGAATCAAGCAGAGTGGTCAGGAGATCTTTTCTTGAGAAAGTGAGTTTTAAATAATTGAAGGAGGGGAAGAAGTTAACTAAGCAGGTATCTGGGATAAAGCATTCCAGCCAGAGAAGAGTCTTAGAGCCGAAGGATATCGGTGTATTTTAATAACAGTAGGGAGACCAGCAGGGCGGAGCAGAGTGTGTCAAGAGAGGAGTTATGGGAGATGAAGTCAGGAGAGGCAGCTGTATGAATTTAGGCTTTTCCTGTGCATAGACATTCTGCTTTTAAGTTCTGTTTTTTTGTTTGTTTCATGAACCTTCATTAAGTATATCAATTATAAGGATTTTTACTGTTTTTTATTCTGTTTCTTACACGTCTTTCTTCTCTTGTTTTTCCCCCCTCCGTTTATTTTTGTCCTTCTGTGCTAGAGGCTTCACTCAGAGGTGAGGCGATGCATTCCCTAGAAAACTGACTGGAAATGCTGTGTGCTTGGGTAAAGCTTGTTGATAGATGTGGATAGGATGATCAAGGCATCTCATTGGAATAACACAAATGTCATACATTTTTGGTCTTTTTGTAAAGGCCACCTAGGATCTCCACAAGAAGAACTTTATTTTCCTGCCTAGAGAGGTATAAGGCTGGCCAGTGTTCTGGGAGCAGAATGAGGAAAAATTGCGGGGAAGGATGCTGTGGGTGGCACCTAACAGAATTCCTTGCTTTCGGGGTGGCACCACAGTCACATCTTACCCAGGCCTGGTGAGGCTCTCCGATCTAACTTTTCTAAGGGTGTCCACTTCTTTTATCTGCTTTGATATCAGAAAATCCTTCATCTGGTTGTGTGGGATAGTAGGGGATGTCTGTCCACTTTTTAGGCAGATTTCTCAGTTGTTCTGATTTAGCCTCGTCTGCAATCTGCCTTCTAAGATTCCCAATGTTTCCTTTCCTAAGTCTCCATTGCTACTCCAGGGCTCTGCTGTACAAATTGCCCTTGTTCTTACTGGCTGTTTTTCTCTGCCTCCCAATACTTTAAAAGCAGTTAGGTGTTGTCCTTTTTTGGGTTTCTTTAAGTCTTTTACTACCTTCCATCTAGTTCCTATCTTCCAAAAGTTTATTGATCTCTTCTCTGCTCTCAGTTCCCCTCCAGTTCTATTTATCCTTCCAGATTCACACAATTTTGTATTTAATACAGTTTTTATGGTTTTTTAGAAAGGAAAGGGAATAAGTATTTTTGTCAATTTGCTATGCTTAATCAAAACTCTTTTTTCTAAAAAATCCATTTAGACAGCTGGTTATGAGGATAAAATAACAGAAAATATGTGTTAAGCGTGAAAATGTGCACCTTAACTTTTTATTCAGTAACAATTTATGCAGTTATAAACGTGTAAGGTGCCATATTATTTTTATTCCCTATATATATCATTAGAAGCCGATGACCTGATTTCTGTCCTTCAAAGATGATGCGCTCAGAGCCTTAGCGCATTCAGGACATTCTTACCTGGAAAGCAACTTTCTTGACTCTACATCTACTTGTAATTTTATCTCTTCCTTCAAATATACTACTCAGTAGTCAGTAGATTTATCCTTTACTATGAATTTCTCAAACACATAGATATTCAGTATACTTGTCCTCTTGTTTTATTTTATTATGACCTTGAATTGGTTTTTGTTTCATAAATCATGGAATATATTTTATGGGAGTACTATGTATTTTTTGTCAGTAATGCTAGGATGTTCTAATTCTTCACAGTGATAAACATACAGTGGTGCATGAATTATTACTGATTGAGTGAACAGTGAATAAACTGCTGGTATGTTGATTTATGACTCAACTCACCAGTTCTTTGTACACATGTTTTCATCTTAAGGGAAGTTCTTAAAGGGCAGAGATTACAGGTTTGTTTTCCTTAATATAAATTTCTTATTTAGTTTTAATGTGAGAAATTTAGTAATGCTGTGAAAGTTAAAAAGGGTAACTGTGAGGATAGTAGGGGAAAAGAGATAACATAGTCATAAAAACTAAATAAAAGAAAAAACAAAAATATGGATAATTATACAGGTGAGTAATGGATTATGCCGGTACAGCTTTTCAGGAGAAACTTGCCAATCAGAACCTCATCTGATACTGTCGTAGTGGGTGAGTCCAGCTTGTAGGGTAGGAGGGGAACTATATGCCTAAATGTGAGGTGTGCTATGATGCTTGGACAGGGATCTCTTCATTCTGAGTTTACATGAGGAATACATTTTCCCCCAGACTCTGGGAATGGGAAACCACAGAAATCAAAGCAAGAACTAAATATTATAATTGAACTGCAATCATTAGATCACAGTAGGCTAACTGCTATTGGCTTGTCTATGAAAAAATCCATGTTTAAATGAAACAACTAGCCAACATGCCTAGTTTGATGTCAAAAGCAGAACTCATCTGATCATCACAAGTGAACTTAGTAGAATATTAATAATGACTTGTGACTACCTATGTAATTTTTGATTTATGCCTGGAAAACACACACACATATATATATATTCACCATCAAAGCCACTCAGTCTGACACCACAATTATCACTGAGATCAGCAGAGTTTTTTAATGATAACTGACATTTACCAAGTTCTTACTATATGCCTTCTAACAATTCTCTTAAAATACAACAAAGCTCGGAAGTTGTCCTCATTTTAGAAATGGAGAAAATGAGGGTTAGACATGTTAAGTGATTTACCTGCAGTTATGCAGCTGGGAAATAAATGATGGAGACAGGACACAAACTTTGGCCTCTTTGAGTTCACACACTCTTTACTACCACACTAGAATATCTGTCCTTCTGGAAATAAAAGCTTCATCTCTGTTGTCACCATTAAAAGCAAGAGTGTCACTTGTTTTTATAAGTGAGTGGAGAACATTAACTATATGTTTTTTCCATATTATAAAGACAAAAAAGATTAACTTATTTTTGCCATATTTTCAGGTGATTTTATTTCCTTCAGATATAAACATAAGTGGGTAATTAATTATTGACTGGGTAAGAATTTTTATTGTGTACAATTGAAAGTAATAAGCATATATTAGATCAGATGGGGGAATATTATGATCAGATCAGAAGATTGAAAAGATGTTAATTGGTATTTATTGACCACTTTTTGCAGGTGCTTTACTTACTGTTTTGTGCTGGTCTCAGTCTATCGATAAACAATGCTGTCGCTGGACTGGCCCTTGTGGTTCTTATTATGACTGCAAGATGCCCTCAACAATAGCCATTGGGGAACTTTGGAAAAAGAACAAGTTTTATTACTAACAAGTTCAGGGGGGTAGGCCGCAAGTCTGGGCTACAGCAAGGTCTCCGGTAGAGAGAGAGGTCAGGCCTGGCTGGGGTTCTGCTTTTATTGGGGTGGAAGATGGGGGTCTGGGGTTTCTGGGTTCCTTTTTATTGACGAAACTGTAAGAGTGGGAATTAAAAGGGAAGGAAGAGGAAACAAGCAGCCCAAATTGTCAGTTTTGTAAAATCAGCCAAGCTCTCTAAAACAAACGAATTTAAGGGGGTGGGGTGGGAGGACAGCCTGGCTCTTCATCTAGTCGTGTGATTTGCTCTTTATTTAGTCATGTGTGTCTTTCTGAGATAGCCATCTTTAAAGTGGATGCCTCCAAAATCAAAGCTTAAGTCAGGCACTTGCATTACAAAAAACAAAAAACCAAAACCAAACAAAAAACTGTCAGAGCTTATGCTACACTTACGTTACTTTTTTGGTCTTTTAATCAACATAATTATAAAGCTCATTCTTTTTTACTCATAAGTAAATGTGGATACAAAAAAGTTTAATAAAACTTGCACAAGCTCAAAAGGAAGCTGTGGAGTTAAAATCCGAATTCTCTAGTCTAATCTCTCCACTGTACACCACCAGGCAAATGGAAGCTCTTTATTGCGATAAATGGGAAGTTAATTTTAGAGAGAGTTGTTTCCAGGAATTGTTATAATACTGATAGGAAGGGATATAATGTAGAAGCAGCCAAGGAAGCGGTTGTTAAGCACATCGTGTAAATGGAAAGAAAGAATGAAAGCGGGAAATGAAAGGAAGCAACAAAAAAGAAGGAAGGGTAGGGGTAAAAAAGGAAAGAACAATGGAAAAAATAGAATGGACGATAGGAAAAAGGAAGGAAGGCTGAAGAAAAACACAGGAAGGGAGAGCAAGAAACAGAAATAATATAAATAATAGACATTTAAAGAGTGTGGGGAGATATTGCCTGACAAAGGGCCCATTGAGAGTTTGCGATTTGCAGATACTAACTGCTATATAATAAAATAGATAAATGATAGGTTTCTACTGTATAGCACAGGGGACTATATTCAATATCTGATAGTAAACTATAATAAAAAAGAATATGAAAAGGAATCTATGTATGTATATGTATGACTGAAACATTATGCTGTACACCAGAAATTGACACAATATTGTCAACTGACTATACTTCAATAGAAACGTCATATAAAATAAAATTAAAATAAAATAAAATAAAATAAAATAAAAGGTTTAAAAGGGGGGGAAGGCTCAAAAGAAGCCTGGGAGAGAGGTTGGTGAAGACAGCTAGTTCTGAGGCCAAGCGAAAGACAAGAATGCAGACTGTGAAGATTACATGTGTCCCTTATAGATTAGTAAAGTTCTTGAGGGAAGGCTTATACAAGATGACCTTCAGTTTCTTTTTGCCATTAAAAAACTGAGCACTGTATGCTCTGCTTCACTTTTTATGAGCCTTGGTCTCTGTCTTTGTGAAATAGTCTTCCCAGTGCTCCTTTCACATCCTTATTCCTCAGAGTGTAGATGAGAGGATTGAGAGTTGGGGTCACTACTGTGTAGAAGAGGGAGATGAATTTCCCATGCGTGTGGGCATAAGAGCTGTTGGGCTGGATGTAGACAGCTGTGATGGTCCCGTAGAAGAGGGACACTACCAGCAAGTGGGAGCCACATGTCCCCAGAGCTTTGCGCCAGGCCTGGACTGACTTGACCCTCATAACTGCTTTGACTATGTGTCCATAGGACATCAATATCAGGGCTAAGGGCAAGAGGAGCAAGACCAATGAAGCAATGAATAGCTGGACCTCATTGGCGTGGATGTCCACACATGCAAGCTTAATCATTGAGGGCACCTCACAGAAGAAATGATGGAGCCACTGTTGTCCACAGCGAGGCAGCCAGAGGGTGACAGTGCTCTGGATAAGAGTGTTTCCTACTCCGCTCAGCCACGCAACCCCTGCCAGGGCCCGGCAGAGCCGTGGGTTCATCACAGCTGCATAGTGAAGAGGTTTGCAAACTGCCGCATAGCGATCGAAAGCCATGACAGCCAGGAGAACACACTCAGTGGAGCCCAGTGCCAGGGAGACGTAGAGCTGGACAGCACAGCCCAGGGCTGTTATGGTCTTGGCCGGTCCTCTTAGGTTCCACAGCAGCTGGGGGACAATACTGGTGGTAAAGCAGAGATCAACGAGGGAGAGGTGAGTGAGGAAAAAGTACATGGGTGTTTTGAGTTTAGGGTCTACGGAGGAGATGAGAATAATGATTGTATTTCCCACCAGCGTCAGGAGATAGGATATCAAAACAACCACAAAGAGTATCTTTTCCAGGTTGGGCTGATCAGAGAAGCCCACTAGGATAAAGTCGTCTTTGGCACTGCTATTGTTCATGCCCATTATCCTGTTCAGAAAAAGGAGGAAAACATCATAAGAATTTAGAGAAAGGATTATGTGTTAGCCTCTGGTTACAATATCAACCTTTTAAAAATAACTCTTTGAAACACTGACTCTAAGAGAAATTACAGTGCCCCATGGAATGAATTTTGGCAGTGTCTTTCAGAAGTTGCAGCAAATGACATTAAGGACCAGACTGTACAGAGAAGCCCATAAAGGCTAATTGTAAAAGCAAAGAGTTTCCTTGAGAGATAACTATTCGAAGGTGAGAAAAAATTTATCACAGAAAAAAGATAAAGGCAGAAAGAGAATACCAGAAGAATAAAATGCATCTGATTAATTTGTAGCCTATGACAAATCATTCAAATTAAATGGAGAAAACTCAGTAATGCTGATGTTCAATATATGTAAATAATACTTAAATTCTTCAATCATAATTCTGAGGTGGGCATTTTTTTCCAAGGATTTTTATTATATAAATGACAACTGGCTCCTGGAAGTTAGAGGTATTTTTTGCTATAAAATGGCAAACTTGGCTATTGAAAGTAATAATATTAAGATGTATACCTAAACATTTAGTCATTATGCACACACAATTTCCAAAACATATTTCCTTTAAGGACTGGTTAACTCATTTAGTCCACCAGCTTGTTAGTGATGTAAATTCACGCAATGTGTTCAGAACAAACCTCCTTGCCTTCTTTGGTATGTGGTGTTGAGGAGGGAAATCAGCTCATTTGTCTTGCATGTTGAAAGAAGTGGTTGAATCTGAATGGAGGGAGTGAAGATGAAGGAAAGGAAGGTTTCTTGATGGGATGAATAGAGGCTGCCTCAGTGTATGCCAAAACCACAGAGAATTTCTACCTTCTAGAAGATTACAGAGACCAAGATTTTTAATGGGTTTTTAAAAGGCCCAAACAGTTATAAATGCAACAGTTCAAAATATATTCGTTGATACAAAGCACATTCCCAAAGACCATAACTATACTTCCCGTTTAAGACAAATAGGCACTTTTGCATGTCATCACTGAAAATCACTCAGGCTTCAAAATTCTTCCCTAAAAATAACTGCATATCCTCAAATTGTTTATTACTTGTTGTGAAAATTAATCATGGAATATACACTCAATGGTCAATATCTTATATTAATTTAACTTATCATGTAAAAATGATACTTAGCAGAACACAGTGGAAAGGAAAGGAAGTCAAGGGAAGGGTCAGGTGGGGGATCTGGACATTCAACAACAGCACGAAGTCACTGAGTGATCTCTCAAACAGAGAAAGTAAATAATAGTAAAATGAAACTATAAAAGGGCCGCTAAGGAAGAAACTAGTTTATATTATATATATTTTTCCTTATAAACACACTCACAACTATATACATACACAGCCATGCACAAAAACTCTGATACATACACACATGCATAACTCCTTCCTTTCTCTCATTCATGGTCAGTTCCCATCCATTTAGCTACCCTAAAAACTACTCATTTTTCCTATCAAAGGAATAAGATAAAGCCAGACTTATGTCACTTGTTCTATTCCCTTTAATCCAGCCTGCAGCAAATTGCTACCTTATATTCTCAGTCATATGAGAATTTCTCTTGTGTTTTAACCTACTCCCCACCCCTCTACACATGCATACAGACAACACAACCTTCAACAGGAATGCCATGAAAGATCAATTCACAGTCATGAACTGGTTCCTTATTTATAAGGATAGTTATAAGAATATGTTCACTTTAGGCTTGGAGGAGGATTCTATTCCACTATGATGCAAAATTTATCATCAAATGTGTACCATGTGATCTCTCCCCACCCATACGAATATCACTTTAAGCCAGAATTTCAATTTGCCATTAAATGTTAAGAGTCATAGGCACGGTGTAGATATAAAATCTAGGCATCAATAGAAGTGAATAAGTTAAAAAAGAGGACGTTTTCCAGATTTTTTCTCGGCAGACTGATAAGCTCACTGTAATGTGAAAAAGAACTTTAAGCCATGGAGTTCAAATTATTATTACCTTGAAATGACAAGTCAGTGCCTAAGGCCCATGTGCTGGTTGTAGGGACTGTTATTTGAGAGGGAGCTCCCTGAAGATCAGCAAGTCAGGAGAGACTGGGACGGGACACAGGACACCGAATCTGAAAAGATCCCAGGGACACAGTTCTCCCAATATGGCAATTAATATGAGACTCTGTAGTATCCAAAGAATTGTCCCAGGAGGTCATTCTGAAAGACATACTTTTGCCCCTCTGATTTTTCACTTTTTTTTTTCTATCTAGGCCAAACCAGAAAGATACTTAAGTTCTGCCCTTATAACCACCCAACAAGGGGTTGTTTTCTCATTTCTGCCATATTCATGTTAAATTTCCAATAATATAATCTACATATTTGACTGAGAGGATAAGGTAGTAACTTGCAGGCTGGATTAAAGGAAATAGAACATATAAGTACATATATAATTATGAACATATCCTGTTGGCTCATAACTTCATATTTTCTGTCCTTTTAATTTTATCCATTTTGGTGGTATTTAGTAGATATCTCATGATTTCAATTTCACTGATAACTAGTGAAGTTAACTAGATCATTTCACATCTACAGGTCATTGAGAGATAATATGTGTAGTACCTGTTTAAGTCTGTAGGCTTTTTCCTAGTGATTTGTAGAAAGTCTTTTTATATTCCACTGGTTTGAAAAATAAAAAGTAAGATTCAAATCCTTTTTAGTCAAGTATAGCTATGGCAACAGAACAACAAAAGAAATTACAGAATAGTCTTACTAGTTAACATGGATTTTAAAATCTTCTGAAAATATTATCAAGTAAGTCGATTATTTAAAAATCCTACCCATTGCCCAAATAGCCAGAACCAAAAAAAATCAGTCAGTGTAATTCACCACATTGTTCCCAGCAAAGTAGAAAAGAAATGCAATGTACAGTATAATACAAAATACAAGACAGTTACAAACAAACAAATCAAGCACAGGTTAGGTATGATGGAGGAAGAGTGTGAAGAATTTGGAAGTCTGTAGAGCACCATAATATTTTAGAAAGTATCTTAATAACCCTTAAGATTCATTCAGCACTTAACCAGTGCCATGAGTGATTTTTAAGTACTTTGTAAGAGTTAATTTACTTACTACTTCTCACTGCAAACCTGTGAGATGATTAAACTGAGGAACTTAGAGGTCAGGTAAAGAGCAGAGGGTTATACATAGCTAATGAGAAGAAAAGAAAAATTTCAACGCAAGCAGTCTGGCTTCAGAGTCCATGTGTTTTACAGTCACAAAGACAGCGGGGAAAGGAATAGGTTAACAAATAAGGCTGAATACAACATCGTGCCCAGTAGACC
Source organism: Vicugna pacos (assembly GCF_048564905.1). Classification (NCBI taxonomy): domain Eukaryota; kingdom Metazoa; phylum Chordata; class Mammalia; order Artiodactyla; family Camelidae; genus Vicugna; species Vicugna pacos. The sequence continues at coordinate 25,036,544 of NC_133006.1, forward strand.
CTAGGTCCATCTGAAACTAGATTATATGAATTTTTAGCATTTTGTTAAATTATTAAGTAATTCTTTATAATTACTTAACAATTATTTTTATGAAAAACAAATATTTTCTTTCTTAATAGCATTTTAAGTAGATCCACAGATCTGGTCCTTTACTATTAAAAAAAGCCCACATTTTCAAGTTTTGTTGTGTTTATTTCTTGAAAGAATTGAGTTACCGTGTATAAAATGTTTTAAATAATATTACACTATGACTCTTTTACAAAGGAAATTTCTCACATTAATATATGCTTTTCAGTTTTTTGTTTGCATATTAAACACTTTTTGAATTCCCTAATTATATATGTAAGCACACATATATTGGGTAGATCACAAAATCTCTTAGTTTTAGTATATGCTGCAGCTCTTCAAAGATATTTGATAAGAGAAAGTGCGAACATGTTTTTAACACATGTGCATGCACACAGACAAGAGGTTCCATGAGCTATACAGTATGAATCTAAATGTGCTTCTTTTTTCTAAACCATGCTAGCCATAATGTATATAAATACAGAGAAGTAAGTAACACATACACTATATACTTGGGAGTAGTTGTTTAATGTTATGTCTCTTTTATAATTTTCCACAACAGAAAGTCACTGTTTCCCTGAGTTTTCTGAGGAATTTTGTTCTCTTCTCAGGGCTCCTTTCACATTTTTGTTCCTCAGAGTATATATGAGGAGGTTGAGTGTGGGAGCTAAAACATTATATTATATATAAGGAACTTGCCCTGGCTACGGCCATAGGAGCCCTTTGGTTGAATGTATATGGCTGAGCTGGTCCCCCAAAAAAGGAACACCACTAGTAGATGGGAACCACAGGTCCCAAGAGCCTGGTGCCAAGCTTGGACTGACAAATTTTTCTCACCGCTTGCACAATGAATCCACAGGATACGAATATCAATGCCATAGGAAGAAGAAGGAGAACTAACGTGGCCACAAAAAGCTGGACTTCACTTGTATGGATGTCAACACAAGCCAACGTGATCATGGTAGGTAATTCACATAAGGAGTGGTGCAGATGGTAATGTCCACATTAAGGAAGCCAAAGGGTGAGGGTTCCTTGGACGAGAGTGTTTCCTACTCCACTTAGCCAGGCTATTCCTGCTAAGGCCTTGCAAAGTGATGGGCGTATGACACTAGTGTAACTGAGAAGTCTGTAGACCACTACATAGTGGTCAAAAGCCTTGAAGGTAAGGAGAACACACTCAGTGGAACCCAGTGACAGGGACACATAGAGTTGTAAGGCACAGCCAGTCGATGTGATGGTCTTGGCTGGTCCCTTCAGGTTCCACAATAGCTGTGGGACAAGCTGGTAGTGAGGCAAAGGTCAAGGAAGGAGAGATTTGTGAGGAAGAAAAACGTAGGTGTGTGAAATCTGGAGTCAAGGCAGGAGACCAGGATGATGGTTGTGTTGCCCAGGAGGCTGAAAAGATAGGATATCAAAACTGCTACCAAGAGGATGACCTCCAGCTGAGGCTGGTCTGAAAATCCAAGCAAAATGAAATCTCCCCTAAACATTTCATTGTCTGGTTCCATTAGTCTGTTATTGTAAAAGAGAAAAATGGACATGAAATTTAATTGAGGGGAATATCATTATTACTATTTACTTACAATATTTGAAGTAAACTTATAGTTTTTGTTTTACTAATGAATTTTCACAGAGAAGGAAAAAAGGTCATTCTTAAAAACAAAGGCATTCTTTTGTGTCATTTCTTGACTCAGTAAGTATTTGACCTATCCTCCTTTCTTTCAAGTGACCATCCTCTTTTCCCCATTTTTTGATAATTATTTTTAAAGGTAACTTGCTTCAAGAAGGAAAGAAAAGCTTTCAATCTGGGTGACTGCATAATTTTGTTAGTGGAAGTAGGAGGGAAAGAGGACAAGAATGCTGAAGCAGATTTAAATACCCAGTATGAAATGAATTATGAGCAATCACTGTTTCTACAGTGGTTATAATGCAAAAATAATGGATAACAGTGAGGTAGTGAGTTAGGAAAATAAGTGGAATATATTTTGTGTCCTTTGTTACTTATAGACAAAGCAGGTTATGATAATGTTTCTTACAACTAATTATCTAATCAGAGTGTGATATAGGGCCAGACACAAATGAATTTCAATATAGAGGGAAGCTAAATAATTTTAAAAGTTATTTAATAACTGACATGATTAGTTATCACTAATTTTTATATCTCTTAAAGTTGATGAAAAAAAGACATTTGTGATACATTCACATGAAAACACACAGACACACAAACTCAGACATGCAGACATTTGTCAAGTTTTTGGTAAAAATATTTAGATAAAAATAAGATAAAAACTCACCTACATACCTTTAGTTAAAAACAAGGTCTTGACATTTGGTAAAGTCATAAAAAGGCAAAATACATCTTTGTCGCCCATTTCACATTGTTCTGCACAATGAAAACAGTCTGGATTTTATATATTCCACAATACATCTTCACTCACTATTTTTCTATAACATCATCTGTGTCCCCAAATTTTATGCTTTAAAGTCAGTATCTTATTCAGCCACTTACTTTTGGGAATAATGAAAGCTAAATGTGCCATTTTATTTGGGTATGTTTATACTTCAAAAGGTAAAATGTATCTTTAATGGAATAAATATAATCTAAAATTTTCATTTTTTAACTTTATTGAAGAATAAATGACAAATACAATTATAGGTATTTAAAGTGTACAATGTGGTAACTTGGTATACATATACATTGTAAAATGGTTACAAAGATCAAGAATATTAACATATTCATTACCTCACATAGTTAACATAGTTAACTCTTTTCTTTGTGTGTAGTTGTAATAGGGAAGAAGAAATCTGACTCCATAGTAGATCTGTTCCTTTAGCTCTAACCCTGTGTTCTTTTTCCTGTGCTTAGTCCTGCTGGTTCTGCACCGTTTGTGAAAGAGTGTTGCCTATCTGAAATATACAGGGTAGCCCATTCTCAAGGCTCAGACTTTTAAGGATGTAACGCTGTTCCACTCATACAGAGATAAAAAGTTGCAGAACAGAGAATAACATTTGTCTTGTTGGAGGTTTACTGAAACATCATGACCTGATCTACATAGACAGCTATAAAAAGTTTGCAGCAACTAACCACACTCCCTCCACTTTTCAGTATATTCTGACTTGGGTAAGATGGTTCTCTAGGACATTAGTCCTCATTTTCTCAGTCTCCTGGCTTTCTGAATAAAGACATTGTTCCTTGCCCCAATACCTCATCTCCTGATTTATTGGTTTGTCGTGCGGGGAACAGAACAAGTTTGGATTCAGTAACATAGTGAGAATGTTTAAGATCCACTTCCAGCAACTTTCAATTATACAATACCATATTATTAACTAAAGTCACCATGCTGTACATTAGCTCCCCAGAAATTATTCTTATAACTGATAATTAGTACTTTTTGACCTTCAGTAGTCTCCACAAATACTCAGATGAAATGCAGGCATAAGAAGTTATTCCCATTGCCTCCAGAAAATAATATAATAGGCATTCTTTTAAACATTTAGAATTCATCCTAAGATTGGCCTTTTTCAGAATATAATGTCTTTCTAAATATGAATTTATGTTCCCTAACATACGTAAAGAGAAGTTTGGGAATTACCAATTTTTAAATTTGTTATCAAAATTCAAAATCTCATAATTCAATAGGATGTTAGATTTAAAAACAACTTTAGAGACAAATTTTTGACTTTCAAATTTTACAAACAAGAATAACATTCATGACTGTGCTCATGAATGCACTACTTATGTCAGAATCATAAATGATATCAAAATCATCTAATTATTTCTCTCATATCTTTTTATTACAATATTCTAAAATATTTTTTAAACATTTGGATTATAAACAATCCATCAAGAAGTTCCTTCTAGCCCCACTCATTACTTCAGGACTAACTTTCTATCCTGATTATGTTGAATAACTTTACTGTCTCCCACTCACTGAGAACCAGCTTATAAACTGGAGGTAAAGTGTGTAGGCCTTCTCCATAGTTCAAGTATAAGAATTATGGCTTGAATAGAGTCTCTTAACAAGATCTGAGAAAGAGAGTGGTTGAAGATTAAAGTTTGAATATACATAATCTATGTCTGTGTATATACGTGTGCATGTGGTATGGATGTGGCTTGAAGGGAGTCTTTGAACAAGATCGAGAAGGAGAATGATTAGTGATCAGCATATGTAGGTAAATATACATATAAAATTTCACCCCCATAATAGGATTGTAAAAAACTATCTTTCCATATCTGAAACACGGACAAAGGCTATCCATTGCTATTTGGAAAAGAAGAAACATCTAGAGGAAAATCTTTTTCCTTTGGGCAAAAAGTTCAAGAACTTTCTTTCCTCCATATATTTTCCTGATTATTCTTGTGGTAGGAACACTGATTATATTTGACATAGATGTGTAGAGTTCAGACCTCAAAAAGGACACCTGTAAGCGAATCTATAGGAGAGACAAAGTGACTCATTGAAATAGCGGAGTCAGAAAGAGGGAGAAAATGTGGTAGTATGAGAAATTAAGACAGGTTACCTACATAGTCTAACTGTCTTCTGCCTTTTATCTTTGTCAGCATGCAGAAAAGAAGATTGGTGATATGATTTAACATACTAGAATTTCTCCACTGACGAGAATATCACTGCCCAATGCCTATGAGCTAGGTGAAAGTAAATATTCCATGAGCAGTAGTCCTTGGAGAAAACCAAACTAGAAAAAATGAGAAGTACATAGGATATAGATTCTCAAGACCTGGGGGATCTGGATCTCCCAGTTGCTAATTAACATGGAGTTGTATAGTGTCCAGAACAGGGCTTTCTCTAGGGAGAATCAAGAAAGAAGGCATTTCTCAACTGGACATTTGTTTTATCTCCAGCCAGACAATATCACAAATTCTGTCACTTGCATCTAAACCCTTCAAATTTATGAGTTCTTATACTCTTTCCTGTGGGTAAAGAAAAGGGGAAAAAAAGCAATGTCTTTGTTATTGGAAGTTAGCTACCTAATTGGATAAGTGAGACTTGTTTCTCTTTTGTAACTAGTTATTTTCATTAACAAGTATAAACATTTTTCAATGTCAATAAATATTAATCATAACATCAGTGCCTGAGTAATATTTTACTATAAGACTAACCAAATTATGTGAATAAATTCCATATTATTGGTCATTAAATGTGTTTATAATTTTACCACAAGTTAAACGGCAGTAATGAAAATTTTTTTATAATCAAGTATGTGCTTTATAATAAATATGTTCTCATATAACTATATACCTACATATATAACACTGTTATATTTAAAGGAATTGAAAAAATCCATATTCCCAATAATGTTGGTCCATAAGAGTGCCCTCACTCCTTCCAATTCAGTGATTCTTTCTCTTATAATCTACTAGGTAAAAAATGTACTTATCACCATGGCTTTTGATTTGTCTTATGAAAGCCTTTCAAATACTAAGTTTATACAAGTATTCATCTATATTTTCTCCCATGATCCAAGTAAAATTCATATTTTGCAGTAAAATCTTTACATATTTAATCCTTTTATGTGTATTTTCATCAAATCGGTTACCAGAGGTCTATTATTATTATGTTATTGGATAATCATTTGACCCATTAAATAATCTATTAATTCCTCACTGAATAGAAATATCAAACATTTTGTAGTGATTGTTTAGTCATTGAAAGTTGGCAATTAAGCAAGAGGAAATATATTAAAAGATAGTGTTGAAGTGAGTTATCCAAAAGTACTTTCTGGAAGTTGAAATATTATATATTAAAATGATAAGCTGATTTTCAGGCAATCAATGCTTAACACTAGAGCAATCTGCAGATTTGGTGCCATTGTGGCCTTTTAATTCGATACTGATCAATTATTCTCAGTGCATAAAGGAATCTTAACCCCAGTCGATTACCATCCAAAGGCATTTGTGGGTATTGAGACAAGATTATAGATAATGAATGTCTCAGAGTAATCTACCACATCATACAAATCGGTGATTGAGTTCTTGATCCTGATACAAAACGAGAGCCAACATTTTCAATAGTCAGAGTGTTTCTCAAGTAGTGTTTCAAGGGAGAAAGAAATATTATTAGTTTCAGTACCCTCCAATTATTTTAATGCTATATAAATCCAACTTAGAAATTCATTGCTTTGGATTAAAGTTTTGTCTTTTGTGGAAATTTGTAAAAATAGTTAATAGAAAATGGATTTTATTAACATGATTAAAATTGGATTTTAAGTATACATTATGGACAGGAAGAGAGTACAAAGTCCAGATTAAGGGGCCAGCTACAAATTATTTTCGATCCTTCGCAATAGCTGATGGGGTAGCTGTAAAAACAAACTGGAATGTGAGTTGACCCTGAGATTAGAAACAGCGGGCAGCCACTACCACTGGGCTGAAGAAGCAGAAGTAGCAAAAGGAACAGGATCACCTGGTGGAAGCAAGAACAATGGTGAGACTGTCAGTGGATCTGAAGCCAAAAAATGAGATGGCGCCCCAGCTAGAAAAGCCTCCCACAGCATGGTGGAAGGCAGAAATACCCTAGCTACTCTCTTATTCATTCTAGGCTCCTGCCAGTGTCTCCCATTTGAGAGCCAGTTGGTATGGGAGTCTTTGGCAAAGCAGCCATCAGGCATCAATCCTTCTAGAATACAGAACAGTGTTGGAAAGGGACAAGGAAATAATCTGAGGGAAAACAAACCCAGGACTAGCACACCTAGCAAGTACCTTTACCCCTTCTTGGCACTACGGTTGAAAGAAGAGTTTAGAGAAGGAAGATTCTGACAGAGTCTATACATCAGTTGTTTCTAATGTTTGCTATCATGTACCTCATCAGAAACATTGTTAACAGGCAACCCCAATCCATGAACATCTTAATTTTCAAATCACATGCATGTATTATTCTTTACATATACTTATATTCCTCGTAAAATATAAACTGCACCCCAGTGGACCATTCCACAGAAAAATGGGATGTGCACCATCTGTTTTACAGACAGCTATAGAAAAACACTGCCAGTCCTTTAAGAAGTGATAACAATGCTGTGTGTAGAGCATACTTCCTTTCTGATTTGAAAGCTTTATTTTTAACCATTTCTTAAGAGTCTGTAAATTTGCAATACTCTCTCCCCTTTTTTACTGAATATCAGTGTCCACTTCTTCCCCATCACTTCCTGTTTCCCAAGAGTCTATACATCAGTTCTTAGACCTTCAGTAATTGTGTATTAACTTCATGCATGTTGTGCACATATGTACAAAACTGAGCTTCACTAATAAAAATGTTTAATGAATTGATTTTTAAAAATAAACCTGTCACTATACTGTCTAAATAATATTGACACTTTTAATAGCTTTATTATTTAATAGCATATGTGATAGGAAGTAGGTGAATGAACTTAACTGGCTCTGCACAGTTTATGAGAAGAGCTGAAGGATGTTCTCACTGCCTGAAGCTTTGTCCTTTCCATCTGTTATCCCATATAGGCATAGACTTATGACAACATGAAGGTACCTGTAATGGATACTTTTACAGCAATATGCATGTGTACGTGCATGTGGGTGTTTAGAAGGTGATATGCAATTGATTATCTTCCACTGGAGACAGAAGCCAAGCCTCTGTGGCCCTTCTCTCTCCAGAGACCTGTTTCCCTCTCTAATATAGTGACAGGAAGTGTGGGAAGGAGAACTCCAGAGGTGCGTGCTAAGTACACAAGCTAACCACCATCCATCCATCTGAAGAGAGCTACAGCCAGGAGATTACAGGAGAGAGTAATTACAAATGGCCCATGTGTGGTTCCTCCACCACTGCCTGTCCTAGGTCTGTGGTTGTGATTGAAGTTTTCATCAAAACCACCAAGAGCCTCTACAGCTGGTTTGTCATTCTTTCTAGAAGGTAGATCTTTCTCTCTCTTGTTTGAACAAAAAAGGGAAATTAATTTTTAATAGTTGAGGAAATCCGGAGCTAGTTCCCTTAGCAGTGAGAAGAAGCAGTTTTTCCTGTATAAGGCAACATTTACTCCTAATCATGGAAAGCTGACCACCTTCCTCTCTCTGCAGACATAAACCCGCTTGTCCCCATCCTGATTAACAACAGGAATGTGAAAGGGAGAGAGAGCAGTTTCAGTGTGTTGTATCCTTGGATAATATTGGCTATTCTTGCAACATAAATACACAAGGAAAAAATTGTGATGATGTAGAGTTACATCAAACAGTGAGGCCACTCACATGTTATTTCTTTTCAAGGACTCATTGACTCTTTCAACAACACATTTCTTTTACTCTTTACTGAATAGTACAGGAAATTTATCCAGGTAGGATCGATGTTTATTTTGGTGCATCATAACATTCAGCATTTTTATATTACCACCAAGACACATGGCCTGATAGACAAATGCTAACCAATGTGACCACCAGTATCAGTTTCCTTCTTTTGCTGTAATTCTGGGAAAAAAGTTGTCCTCTACTCAAAACACATAATAGTTTCATCTTGGCAACAATTCAACATGCAACTGATTATTACCATGGATGCCAAAGAAAGTGAGCCTCTTACTCACTTTAAACTGGACTATGTAATAATTGCCTGAGACCAGGTATAATGGCTGAGGGTTTTTAGAAGTAAATTTTTATTTCCTAGTTGAGGTATTTAAAGGAAAATAAGAACTTTTCATTGCAGGCATTTTTGTTATTGCTGTTTATTTGTTTGTTTTTTAGGAATTTCTTTATATTTGACCCCACAGGAAAATGACTACAGTCATTTTGGAGACCTCAGCATTGAGCACTCAGATGTACACATCTTCCTACCTACATTTTTCCATCTTGGCAAGTTAACAGTTTAAAAGACACCGATAAATTCCACAATTTACTTTATGAAAAGTCAATGGATTGTATCAGATGGCTGAATTCATGTACTCTTGTAATTAAAGCATATTAAAATGTGTGGACTGTAGGTGCCACCAGGGAGAAGAGCTTGCTTACTGGGGAATGGGAATTAGATTTTTCTAGAGAATAATATTTATAGAGTTTGCAGATGAATAACTCAAATAGATCACATGTTTTCATTAATGCTATTATCCATAATTATTTCACAGAAAAACAATGAATGTTAATGACCACCACATCTAACTGTTCCTATCTGAAAATTCTAACTCCTTATTTTGCCTGACTGTCTCCAATTCTGCATACCTTCTCTCTCAGACTCTGCTCACACGATATATCTCTCAATTTACCTATTATATCTATAGTCCATCATGTATCTACACATTTAATGATCAATTTATTTTCAATTTCTTTGCTTTTTCACAGAACGCATATTGATGGCCTGTGTATTTTATCTCAGAGAGTTTGAAATTATCTCAATTTCAGTTTCAATAATTTGAAATTATTTGGTATATGATCTAATGTCTAATCTATGCTTATATATTTCCTTTCAATGTATTTGTCTCTCTTTCTATATAACAGGTCAATCTATCATACTTTTTATTTTACATTTTATTTTGTCTTTTTATATATATAAAAAAAATCAGTGTCCAAATGTTAATTTTACTCAGTTTATTATTTTTCCATTGGTTACATCTAATTTTCTTCCCACAGGAAGAAAATTGGAATGACCAAGAAAAGTGACTCACAATTAAGCAATGAAAGGGACAAATTTTAGCACTCCAGCAGGTTTTATCTTACTGGGCTTTTCTGACCAGCCCCAGCTGGAGATGGTTCTCCTTCTGGTCATCTCCATCATATACATTTTGACACTGATGGGGAACACAGCAATCATACTGGTCTCATACTTGAACCCCAAACTCCACACACCCATGTATTTCTTTCTCTCTAATCTCTCCTTCCTGGACCTCTGTTTCACTACCTGTATTGTCCCACAAATGCTTTGGAATTTCAGAGGGCCTGAGAAGACCATTAGCTACACTGGTTGTGTGATCCAGCTCTATGTTGCTTTGGGGTTGGGCTCCACGGAGTGTGTCCTGCTGACTGTTATGGCCTATGACCGCTTCAATGCTGTCTGTCGACCCCTCCACTACGGTGTTATCATGCACCCAAAGCTCCTCCAGCAACTAGCAGCTCTGGCCTGGATCGGTGGTTTTGTGGAGTCTACAATTCAGACCATCCTCGTTTTTCAGTTGCCTCTCTGCAGCCACCACAAGGTGGATGATTTTATGTGTGAGGAGCCTGCCCTGATTAAAATTGCCTGTGCAAACACAACCTTTCTGGAAAGTGAACTCACCATAGCTAGTGTCCTCTATGTGGTTATACCTCTGGGGCTTATTCTGGTCTCCTATGGCTGCATTGTTAGGAGTGTGCTGAGGATAAAATCTGTGGAAGGCAGGAGGAAAGCATTTGGGACTTGTGGGTCCCACCTAATTGTTGTGGTTTTGTTCTTTGGGACTGTAATATCTGTCTACATCCAACCCAAGAGCAAGTACACACAGAATCACAGTAAATTCATCACCCTTTTCTATACTGTAGTGACACCCTCCCTTAATCCTTTGATCTACACTTTGAGGAACAAAGAGTTTAAGTGGGCTCTAAGAAGGTTGCTGGGAAGAGACTCCAGTTAGGGAGGAAACGTGAAATATACTCATACAGTCCCTCAGATATTAGGGACTTTTGACATCATCTAATTATAGTTTCTTTTTTCATTGCTAAGGATAACAACTAACTCTCCTAAATAAAATAAGTGTGAAATATTTTTTTCAATGACATCCTGAAGTTACCTACCCTAAATCCTTCTCATCCTCCTTTCCAGGAATGTTCTTTTTTTTTTTTTTTGGCTAGTTTGTAAAATTTCTATGAGTAAATAAATAAATATATAAGGCATGTGCATATGTATATGTATTATACTTTCCTAAAGCCTAGAGTTACTGCTCTAGTGATTAACTAACTAATGACTGGACTGATACAGTTATGACAAATCTAGTTTCTCATCACAGAAGTAAACCTTCTTCTGCCTCACGGAGGAGGGCTCGGATCAGAGCTGCAGAAGTTGGGGTTTACCTTCCTAGTGCTCTCCAGGTCTCATACTCAACAGTACTGCAGACAGGAGGTATCTCTACAGTTTACATCAAAGGGTAAAGGCCCACTGGAAAACCCACAATTATCTAAGAGTTTTTCTTATTTGGGAAATTGCTGGTCCTTGTTCATTCAGTAGAGGCATCTAGAAGTTATAGTCATTTTATAATGTTGTGTCAATTTCCAGTGTAGAGCACAAGTTTTCAGTTATACATGAACATACGTATATTCATTGTCACATTTTTTTCCCGTGAGCTACCACAAGATCTTGTATATATTTCCCCATGCTATACAATATAATCTTGTTTATCTATTCTACATTTTGAAATCCCAGTCTGTCCCTTTCCATCCCTCTTTTCTCTATTCTTTACTTTGCATCTGCTTATATAGTTATCTTAGTTTAAAAAAATGGTGTTAAAAGTGTAAAGAATATATGGAAAATATTAAGTTTTTATCTTAGTGTGGGCATAAGAATATCATTTTTATTAGTTTTTAAAAGTTTATTGCCTATTTGAAATTATAAGGTTCTAAATGATTTAAGTAATCTTATCGCTGCTTAGGCATTTGGCTGTCCTAATCCATTAATGAAAAAATTTAATTTGAGTATAACTGCAGCTATAATTATTAATGTCAGTCAAATTTTATCTTATGAACAGAGAAATACAAAGTTTACATAAACAATGCCATCTGACTTGATTATTTTTTCTTCTTTAATATGGTTGGTTTTTTTTACAATTTCATTCAACTTCCTACTATATTCAGCTATGGTTATTTTTCTGTATTAAAATAATTTCTTAGGACTAATCTCTATTAAAAGCATTATTTTTTTATAAAACCACACTTATAAAACAATAACATATTGCAAGTGTATCTAAGCAGGCTCTAGAATTAAAGCCAATAAGGATCCTGATACTATTTTGTAAATAAATAACTACCTTGACGATATGGAAAACAAGGTCAATATTTTCACATTGAAAATATTACCAAGATTTTTAAGTATGTTATTAGAACAGATCAAAAGTTAATATTCAATATGAAGAAAGACAATTTTATAAATTCTATTGAATTATAATAGCTGGAAAAGTGAATACTATATAAATGACAAACATTTTTATTTGTAAAGAAATCTGTTCATTTTGTCAAACTTAAATATTCAGATTTAATGACAGTACTTAAAATTGTGTTTGCATATTTGCTTAGATTCCAGGCATAAAGCTAAAGGATTGATCAAAAGAGACTGAGAGCTATTCTGTGCTGATGAGAGATATATCAAAGAGAAATGTTCTGTCTCATAGCTCATATCCCTTGGAAGCTTCCTCCATGGGTGGGAGAGATCAGAAAAATCGCTGAGTGTAAAATGACTATAACTCAATAAAAAATGTAAAAAAAAAAAAATCATTGCTCAAACTCGAATGTAGCTAATATGGAAGGAAATAGGAAAAGGCTATAAGTATGTTGTACCCTCTGGGTGTTTCAGAAACTCTGGATTGTATTTCTAAGTTGACATTTAATCATTCTGTATTTTAAAAATATTAATTGTTATGGCTTTTTTTAAGAAATAAAATCAACTAGCTTGTTAAATTCTAAAAAAAATAAAAAATAAATAAATAAATAAAAATTAAAAAAAAAAGAGGCAGAAAAAAATGTTAAAAAAAGAAAAAAAGAACAAAGAAAAGACATACCATGTGAGCACTAGCAAAAGAAAGCTGGCATGGTTATTCTAGTATGAGAAAAAGTAGACTTTAAGGGAGGTCTATTATTAGAAATAAGGAGTGATATTTCATAATGTTAAAATATTTAGTCATCTTGAAACTTATCATCCTAAATTTATATGCATCCTATAACATAACTTCAAAATGTAAAGCAAAACCTAACAAATTAAAAAAGGAAATAGACAAATCCACAGCCAGAATTGGACGAGTAACTGGTAGAAAAGACATACAAACATAAATGAGTAAGGATATAGAAAATGTGAATAAAACAATAAAATTACCTAATAAATATAATGAGAACATTGAAGCTAACAAAAGATTTTTAAGACACACAGAACATTTACAAAATGTTGATCATAGATGGAGTAATAAAGTAAATATGAATACATTTCAAAAGTTTCAAAGCCTAAGAGCACTTTATCTGAAAAAAGAAATGAAACCAGGATAGAAATCAGTAACATAGTGGACAAACCATTATTGTTCTTAATATGTAAAAATTTCACACATAGAAAATGGAGATTAGAATAATATAAAATAAACCCATGTACATAAATAACAACAAGCTTTAATAATTTTCTATATCATGCCGATTTTCTTTCATCTATTCCTCCCACAATTTTTTGCTGTAACTTTTAAATTCCAGGCAACACATCATTACAAACATATCACATCATTACAAAATGGTTTAGAATTAAAATTAACAATACCTCCCCATTTTAATCTCTCTGCCCATGTTCATCTTCCTGTCTTAAAATTGTTTTCTTAACTTTGATTTGTCCAAATCAAGACTCAAAAAAGTTCTAAACCTTGCATTTTGTTGGTACGCTTTTTAAGTGTCTTTTTATCTGTAACAGGAATCAGCAAACATTTTCTGCAAAGGGTTAGATACTTAATCTAGGCTTTGTAGTCCATAAGATCTCTGCAGCAACCACTAACTGCAGTTACAGCACAAAGCAGCCCCTAGAAAATATGTAAATGAGTAGCTTGGTTGTATTCCTCCAACAAAACCTTGTTTACACAAACAGGCAGCAGATCAGATTCGGTCCACTGCTTATAGTTTGCAAACTGACCCCTGGTTTACAGTTCTGTAAGGAGAGACGTTAACCTATAAAAGCTAATAATATGCTATGATTTAATAACTTAGTATAGAAAATAACTCCAAGAGTTATGAAGTTAATAAATTCCTTTTGGAAATGCTCTCTCTCTGTCTATATCTCTTATTTTTTATGCCCTGGACAACATGTCTTTTATCCTCTGCTAGTTCATTGATTACTGAATCAAATCTAGTACATTCTAAAAATCCATTTGTTTGAGAATTTTGCTTTAAAACAGAACATGCTGGTGACTGGATTTTTATATAAACAGAAAATATGATCTACGTGTTTGAAGGTAGTAGTCACTTTAGGTATTATTTAGGTTTTCCTTAAGATATTTCAAAATGTAAATCAAAAGTTACTGATTCCATCACATATACTGATTAAAACCAAAGGAGAAGCTTCAAAAAAGAAAATAAAATCAGCCAAAAAAATCTCACAAGTTCGAAAGAAACCTAAACACCAGTGCTATAACTTCCTTGCAGAGACAGCCTCTGGAGCCATTTGGTCTACTTCATTCTTATTTATCTCAGGGACAAGGAATGCAGGGAATCAATTAATGAAATAAGTCTGTCTAGAAATCATGGCGTAGAGCCTCACATCTTGGCTTCTGGGACCAGATTGCCTGGAGTAAATACTGGACCACGTTTCACTTCTGGAGATGAGCTGCTCCCATTTTCTGTCCCTTGGTTTCCGCATGTGTAGAATCAGGGCAATAATGGTACAGGGGTGGTTTTGAACATAAAATTAGACAAACGTTTTATGAGCCCGAGCTGTTCCTTTTCTAAATTCAGAATCAGTAAATGGTAGTTACCATTAATGGTGGTGGTGGTGTTATAGTTGGCACTGAGGAAAATGTACACCAAAGACTCTGTGTAAACAGTACAGAGTTTGAGGATCAAAGCTAGTAAGGAATTTTTAACTATTATCAATATTCAGGAATATTTAGTACAGAAAATACTGAGGGTAAGTTAATTAACAACAAGATAGCTATTTAAAAAATTAAACATTAAATGTTCTTAAAGATGCATTACTGGCATTTTTGTATATTCAACTGACTTCAAAACAGTATATTTTTTATAACATAATCAATCATGAGAAGTGATTTGCATGAGTATGTGGTTAGCAGGAAGAAAAAGGCTAAAATAAAATAAATTAAATATTTACATTGATTATTGCTAGATTGAAGGAGTATAAATGGATTAAATTTAACGTTTACACTTTCATGTATTTTATAAATCTCTGAAAAGTATGTATTATATTTGTTTTAAGAAAAAAGTCTGCAATTAAATATTTGGACATTTGTATTATATGTAAACTACATGTTTTTTGAAGAAAACTTAGAAACAGCAATAAGAAAAAATCACCAATAATGTGAATATTCTAAGAAACTAATGTTAATATTTCATTTTGTTCTTTTCAAACTACAAACTAAACAATGATGATGATGTTATGCAAATTGGTTTTGATTTGCTTTAATACTTAATGAATCATTTGTTTTTTTCTAGATTAATAAACATAAATAATTACCTCTAATGCCTAAATATAATTCCTGCCTATTCCTCTAGCATAATTGTCAACCAGTTATTTTTGTACATTCAGATTATTTCCATTGTTAATTACTATACATGCAGGTAAATAAAAAACACAATATATTATATTTAAATGAATGAACTGGACAGTTTTTGGTAAAATAGGGATAGCTGGCAAAACACACATCTTGGTCGTTAGTGTACATCACTACAATTTCCTGATATTAGAATAAGTGCTTTCTTTTTTTCTTTTCCAGCTTTATTTAAGTATAATTGACAAGTAAAATTACATAGTTAAGGTGTATAATGTGATAATTTGATATGTGTATACATTGTGAAATGATTACCACAATTGTTATTTAACATATCCATCACCTCCCACAGTTACCTTTTTTGTATGTGTGTGGTAAGAACACTTAAAATCTACTCTCTCAGCAAATTTCAAGCATACAATACAACATCATTAACTATAGTCACCATGCTTATACATTAGATCCCCAGAACTTATTCATCCTATACTGTAAACTGTCATAGTAGCAGTCACAGTTCTTCACTCCTTGTCATATTACCACTACTGTATAAGTTATTAATCCCTCATAGATCACAGCACATCCATGAGAACTAGATGTTCAGATCCAAGGCAATGTCTTTATTGATGCCTAGAGCTACTAGACTGTGTTGTAACCATGTTCATTTCCCTTAAGAGCAAGTATTTGGATGATTTCCAAATCAAGTCAGGATTCATCTGCACATATGTAAATTTTGTAAATTACATACAAATCTTTTAAATCATATTATTTATAGTTCAGTTTTCTTCTTCTACCTTTGAATTTAAATATGATTTCTCTTTCTTTTTAAAACAATCTTTCATCATGGGGACTCGAAAAATTTTACCAATTAAAAAAATATTCTGCAACAAATACTTCTGAAACATGAGAGTTTGCTGTTTTTTGGATATTTTCATGTTATTATAGTACACACAACTCACAAAAAGAATTATTTAACTCTATGTCATGTACCAATAATTAAGGTTGAAGAATTTTAAAACATTTTTTTATTGAAGGAAATAATATGCAAAATGGTGTTATTAGGAATTAAGAGTCACGTGGGACAGACATATGTGGGAGCACTACCCCTAGTGATGAATGCAGAAATCAGATGGGCCCCTCAGGGGCTACAAAATGCCTAGGAGTATAGAATGGGAATTTGCCAGGCTTCTGAGCTATAGTCCAGCAATTTATTCTCTATGCCTAAACTTTAGCTTAAACTGAAATATTTTGGAAAACCTGTCTAATGCTGAACTCACCTATTAAAATTCTTTGGTAGTCAACTTCCTTACAGAATTTGGCAATCAGAGCTTTTAGCTATGAGCAAGAGGTGTCTTCAAAATAATAAGCACTGTTATTAAAGGTCCTTACAAAAATAGGTTGATCAGTTTCTTGTTTCTTTCTTTATTTACTCTTAGGTTGTGTGTGCATCTTTTGCAAAGAGCAGATTTGTCTGATCCTCTGAAATCTACCGACGAGTCAAAACATTCTTCTTGTCCAGAGTTCTCCGAAGAGCTGTCTTGACCTCCTTGTTCCGTAAACTGTAGATGACAGGATTGAGCATGGATGTCACCACTGTATAGAAGAGGGCTAGGAGTTTATCCGTTCCTGGTGAATGGCTAGCCTTGGGCCTCAAGTAGGTGACAGATCCTGAGCCATAGAAGAGTGTTACTACAAGTAGGTGGGAAGAACAGGTGGAAAGAGCTTTTCGGCGGCCTTCAGGGGAGGGCATGATCAGCACGGCAGCTAGAATTCTGCCATAAGAAGCAATGATTAGTAAGAATGGGCTGGAAATGCAAAGGATGGCCACGACAAAGACGGCAGCCTCATTGTGGGATGTGTCCCCACAAGCAAGTGCCAGGATAGGGGGGAGGTCACAGAAGAAGTGGTCGATTTCACAGGGGCCACAGAAGTCCAAGGAGAAAATGTAGTTGGTCTGGCCCAAGCCTACCATGCATCCCACTCCCCAAGAAACCACCACCAAACGGACACACAGTCCACGACTCATACGTGTTGCATAGTGAAGTGGGGAGCATATGGCCATATAGCGGTCAAAAGCCATGGCTGCCAAAAGACAGCACTCACTGATACCAAATAGTGCAAAGAAGAACATCTGTGTAGCACAACCCTCCCGAGAGATTCCTCGGGCCTCACTCACAAGGCTCTGCAGCATCTTGGGTACGACAGAGCAAGTGTAGCCAATCTCCAAGAGAGACAAGTTGGCCAGGAAGAAGTACATGGGGGTATGGAGGACCGGGTTGGTCCAGATGGCAAGGGCTATGAGAGCATTGCCTGTCAGTGATGCTAAGAACATGAGTAGGATGAGGGTAAATAAAAGGAAACACTGTTCAGTGACCTCAGAGAATCTGGCAAATGCAAAGCGTTTCACAGACATGCTGTTGTCCTGCCACAGGGAACAATTGAGGTTCATGACCTGAAAATAAGAAAGATGAAGTCATCAGAAAGATGCTCTCAGATATAAATATAAATCTTTATGTTACTCTTAATGAGCTCTAGCAAGTCATAGAGATAAATTTCTTACCTGCAATTCGAAAATTCAAAAAGTTTGGAAATTATACTCATCCCCATATCTTTTCAGTTCAAATCCTATTCTGTGTTCACTATCCCAGTTGATTTTTTCAAAGTATACCCACTCACCAAGCATAAAATGGAAAAAAAAATTTCAACTCAATTCTCTCTTCTTTTTCTTTAATTAGTTGTCAAATACTACCACATAAAGGTCCTCTCTCTCATCTGTCCATTTCTTCTACTTCCATTTCAGTGACTTGCTTTCTTTACTCCTTCACTCAGCAGGTATTTATTGAGCACAGGGCATTTCCAGAGTATTTAGCAGTTACTGTTGTAGGTCCTAGACTCAACAATGAAAAAAAAAAAAAAAACCACACTTCTTCCCAAATGGAACTTATTGAGGGAAGGAAAGCAAAAATTAAATGACCATCAATAAATAAATAATTGCTGAAATGAAGAGAATTATAACCAGGGTATGCCCTGGTGACTGACCAATTAGATTGGATGCTCACTGAGGGTTCTTGACAATAAGAAGCATGAGCTGAGATGTGAAGGACAAGAAGGGACAGCCCTGTGAAGACTGTATCACAGCCATATGTATATCTCATAAATATGTACAGTACTGCTGAGATAATCCCATGATTGCAACAAATTTCTTAATTTTTAATATTTCTCATCAGCCATCCTATCTCCATCAGAGAGATCCTTGCTAAATGAAAATTACCATTGTCTCAAGTTAAAATTCAAATTTCTTTTTCTGTTTTCTCCTATTAAAAATATTTATACAATTTTAAAGGTTACTTTCTATTTATAGTTATTGCAAAATATTGGCTATATTCCTTGTGTTGTACAATATCAAATTTCCTAATATAATTCATGAAAATCTATGGATTGGGTCACCAATTGTCGATAGAAACTTTATCTCACCCCCTATCCAAATGGACCTCACATTATAGTCATAGCCAAGTACTTGCATCTTTTAGTATGTGTCTTGCATATTTTTCTTCTTTCTTTCTTTCTTTTTTTTTCTGGTGCTCATTTCCCCCAGGAGCTTGACATTTGCCTCTCTATCTAACTGAACAGACTATGTTCAAGTTCCAGCATAGCCTCATCTCCTCTCTGGAAACTTCTTCCCATCTTCTGCTCTCCCTGTCCCCATCCTAGTCAGTTATATGCCCCCTCCACTGTGTGTTCCCACCGCTCTATAACGGCTATGAGAGCACTTACACTACTTCAAGGACTGTTAATTGTTCATTTCTTCCTAAGTATAGCCTCAGACACAGACATTGAGTGCAGAATTTTGTTTATGCCATTATAACCACCACCCTTAACAATGAATAAGCTCTTATGTAATGAGAAAGTTTGAATGCTAAGCTTACCCTGACTGCCTCAATATTCTGCCCTTTGGTGCATATTCTATTTTCTGAGATTAATCAGGACAAATCTGACCTCCCTCAAATGTCTCAAATGTGACAATTATTTTCTGTCAATTTGATAATTACTATCAATGCCTGACAAAATATTCTTTGTCATCAGTGACAATTCCTTAACAATGTTTGCTAAGAAAAGGGCAGAAGAATGAGGAGGTTTTACTTCCTCTGGACTGTATTCATTAGCATCACCTGAGATCATGTTTATACTACATTTGTTCGTAACACATCATTGTCTATTCAACATTAACGTTTGGTGCCAGTACATATAAAACAAAAGCATGCTGTTTGAGGTTCCAAGTTTTTGTGAACAAACAAACGTACTAAGTGCATTCACAAAAGCATAAGAATAAAAATATAGTTTTGCATGTACACGTACATCTGTACACTCACAGACAGAAGCACACACATTCAAATCCATACTGAACAGCAGAGTAATGAGTATTCTGGAGATGTTCTATCTGGGTTCAAATCCTAGTACAATTGTCTAACTCTGGGTCAAAGCTAAAATTTTCTTAAATATCTGTTTCTCAATTTTCCTATTTATAAAAGAAAGTGATAGCAGTGTCTCCCTAATGGGGTTGCTATGAAGATTAAGGGAGTTAATTCTGACAAAACCCTTAGAAAAGTGATTCAGAGCTCAGTAGGTATGAGCTATAGCAGTGCCTGTGTACATGCGTATGGTCACATTAAATTTCCCTTCATGTATACTCTCTCTTGTGGAATTTTATATCACTATCCCTAATCAGTTCTCCTTATCCTCATCTTCATTTCATGTTTTTCTATTCCTTTGCTATGATGGAAAGAGAAAAAAACAACAAAAAAAAATACACACATATGTACATACAGACATACAAACATAAAAATGCCACTTCTAATGTCCTGGGAAAAATAGTTGTGTATAATGGATTATTTTAATCTACTAAATGGGGTATCCACTGACCTATACAAAAATTTCTGAAAGTTGAGGGTGGAAGCAAGCGGACTGATTCAAAATTCTATTAAATATGAAATAACAACTGCATGATTACAGGGAACCTCAATGCATATGACTATTGAAAAATTTGCTCAAACATCCAGTAGTCTATTATCACGTATTTATACTTATATTAAAGTATTTATGAATATTTTCCTTCTATTATAATTTAATTAATTAGTATAATTTAATGCCTGTATTTCCCATGTGGCAATGCAATTCCGTTAAGGCTGAGGCAAAGAAAACAGAGACAACAGTTTACTGGGTTTTTTTTTAACCCCAAAGATTTTCAAAAATGTCCTGACATCTCAATAATAGTCTACACAGTTGCACAGAAAACTGTGGATGTGGAAAAGTTGTCATTCCTTTTGTCAGTTAAATACACAAACGTGTATCTTACCTATTCTACCTTCCTGTACTCGGGGGGAACTGCAGTTTCGTCAGTGACAATAATGGAAAGACCGAAGGGGAAATCCCAACCAGAAAAGGATAATGCTTGCCTCTTAAGTAGTGACATCACAAAGATTTCATTTCATAAATACCTTTGTCCTACTTAGACTTAGACAGAAAATGCAACTGTCTGTGTTGGGGTGGGAGTCAGGGAATATTAACCAGTGAAAGAAACCTACTGATGGGTGGCATACAGGGAGGACTGATAGCACAAAGGCTAATGCATGCTGTTAGTCATTTGATATTTTTAGGCCCACAGGATGAATAAAAAATTCATTATGTAATAGTACATTTTAAGACTTCACAACATTCAGAGACAGTTGAGGAAATAAGATATCAGAGGTAGTGAAAGTCTACAAGTGCTTTTAAGTATTTAAACTGACGAAGAATGGTACTCTGTCTAGAAATAAATACTAAATCATCTAAAAATAAGTGTACAGGTCTCACTGGAGTTAAGGATACAAACAAATGTAGTCAAATTCTCTTCTCCTTTCCTGTCACTTGGAATAATACTAACCCAGGTAAAATCTGATGTTTTTTCCAGAAGCAAAGGAAAGTTTTATTCTCTGATCGATGCATGAAGACGTGTGATCTCACTCTCTAGAGTACACACTCTCCTGACTTTTTAAATTACACTTCCAATTGCTTTTGGGATTTATTCTCTATTGACCTTTGTCCAGGAACCCTGAGATCCATGTAGTAGACGTCAGCTTTATGTACGTAGCAAGAATGTTTTATTTGAATCATTACCTACAGAAAGAGAACGAGATGCTCAAGGCAGGTGTCAGGAGTCTGCAGAATGAGCATCCCAGGAAGTACAATTTGGCATGGACATTCTTCTGTCTCTCATCTGATACCTTTTCTTGAGTTAAAGTTTCTGATCCATCACTTCCATGTGAAGGAAGGATGATGAAGCCCTTTCTATATTTCTTGCTGAATTGTTTTGAGTTAAAAATGTGAGGCAAACTATGAACGAAAAACAAGAAATTAAAAAGCACTTTATCAGCATCAAAACCTCTTGCCCTTTAAAGCCTCATTTTAATGAACTCATAGGACACTGCATGCAATATTCTCTATTATTACCAGTCTATAAAAATAGCCTATATTGAGTCATACATCAAATAAGTAGTCACTGTGATATTAATCTAAAGATGTAGGAGTTTCATGCCCGATGATAAATTGTATTCATAGATTCCTACTCAATGTAATAAAAGATTAAATGGCTATTGAACGTTAGCAAGATTCTGGAGGTTTAAATCTTGAGATGGACTTTCCGTGATAGATGGGTGTATGAAAGAAATAGATAATTTTAATAGCTTATTGGCTTGGCTTCATGTGCCACCATAGGCAGCTCCAAGATCCAAGACAAGTGCATTCTATATAGTTCTGCTTTGGAAATAATTCAGCACAAGTGATTCATTTTGGTCAGCTCCACAAAATTAGAAATGTTCCTTAACTGATTCAGTTCATTATTAATCTCTGTTTTCACAATGAAATGCTTATTTCTTATTAGCCAAAGGAAACTATGTGATACATTATTAGATAGTTTACCTGAAACATTTAGTACAGTGCCTGGCATACATGAAAAATTTAATTAATATTAGCCTTCATTATTATGAAGTTGTCATTTCTTAAATGCTTTAATAGTAGATACAGTTTTTTAAAATTTGTTATGAAAAATTGTAGAGATGATTACCCATTTCTTTCCACAATCCACCCATGGTCATTTCATTGAGAACCTAGTGTTTATCTGAGTGATGCCTTAACACAACCCAGCAGAAACAATTTCATCATTTGATTGGATTAAAGTGTACTCAATAATCTAGATATTTCCATTCCCCAACAATAAAAGATATATCTATTTTCCGTGTAATAATTAATTTAGAACAACATAGAGCAATTTTATGACAGGGATACCGGCACATTGTGTAAATTTTTATATTCTTCAGAGAAGGAGAACATAACTGATTAAAAATAATGGCCAGAACTGAAAATTGCTTTGAGTATTGGCTATCCATTTTCACACTTAAATCAGCCATCTTCTACAACCCTCTTTTCTTAAGACATAGGTTATATCACATACCTTTAATATTTGAGGGAAAAAAGCAGATGGTATTTGCTTCTGATGTGCCACTCCCTGGTTTTCTCGGCACCCTGTCCTTATAACCTCCCCAAATTAAGAGGATGTAAATCTCCCCAATCCTCACTTTTAAGACTGTGCACTAAGAAGCTTTGGTTGTAGTCAGGACCAACTCTAATCTCATGAAGACTGTGTGCCTCTGGAGAGAGCATCATATCCCTCCTAGCAATGCCCTCAACCACACACACACACACAAGCGCGTGCATGTAGGGTTGTGCTGATTACATCATGATGTGTTTGAGCTTTCCTCTGTCCTGAAAAAATAAGAAATATGAATATGTTACACTTGAATTCTTCTCCTTGTTCTGAATCCTTATCTTACCTCCCTCCCTCCCTCCAGAGACATATTTTCTTCTCACGAGAGAGTATCAAGAAGAAATTTGATTCTATCTCTCAGGAATTACCATGGACAGGTCTATTTGTTGGTGAATGTTAACATTTAGGAAGCAAAATAAGTAAATAAAAAAGACAATACAAAAACAAATATGAAAGATAAATCAACAGTTAAATATAATGAATAACCTATATTATAGGATATCTGCTACGTGTATATAATATGATATGAATTCAAGTGAAATAAACTATTGCAACCAAATCTTTGACCAGTCTAAACTATTCATATAAAATACTTATATTTCAAATTTTTTTGTCTGAATTAAACAAAATAGTCATCAAAATAACTATGAAAACTACATAAGTAATTTTCATGTTATATTGATGCAGTTAATATTTATTGATTATTACAAAAGATTCAAATTGAGTCATAATAATCTTCTAGTTACACGAGTTTGACAAAGTGCCTATTCGTTTCCATAAAAAGTAATCACAAAAAGTTGAGAGTCAAAGGTATATTACCATCATAAAAAGACTGTAAGGTACTGAATACTTATTTAAGTGATATTAAAAAGTGGGTAAGGTACTGAATACCATAGATATGATATAAAGGCAAAGGAGAAATAATAGGGAAGAGGGTGTTGTCTTTTGGATAGAAAATTTCCCTTATTGCAGCCCCATTAAATTAATTATTCACAATGTCCTCTTTAGAATTCCACGTAAAGAACTAATTGTCCCAACCTTAGGTATTCGGGTTTACACTTTTTGCTTTTAGTACTCCCAAATTAGAACCTGATTGCTTGGATAAGATTAAAATGTAGTTATTACAATTATTATTCTCTGAATCAGATATAGAGCCAAGGGGATTTTTATTAGGCTTATGAGTACTTGGCAAAACAGTTACCTTCTCTAGCACTTTCCACCTCCTTTGTAACAGAATACTGAGTTTATTTTGTGTGGCAAATGCACTCAGTTGAAGAACATATTTCTCAGCTTCCCTTGTAGCTAGATGTATCCTACAATTAATTCTTGCCAAAAGATATAAATTGAAGGAGGTTGGTATATCCAGGAAGTTTCCTTAAAGGGAAGGAGAATGCCTTGTTTTGACCTCCTCCGACCATCCTGCTGCCCTAACTCAGTGTAATGGCTGATTGAACCCCTCATCTGCAGCTCGCACAATAAGGACAAGTGCCTCCTGTTGGGAAGGAAGTCTTAAGTTTGTATGCCTTCTCTTTATCCTGCAAAGCCAGGCTGGATACCAACAGTCTCCTGTTTGCTTTCCTTAGGACAGTGCTGAATGCTTAAGTTTGTGTGCTTTCTCCCAGACCCATAGAACTGGGCTGGCTTTCTGCACAAACTCTCCAGCCATCTGCAACACCTCACCCTTGGGCTCTCCAGGGCATGCACAGGAAGTTGGCTACAGGGTAGAGAAGTGTGTGAGTGAGGCATGCAGAGCATTAGGAGGACCCATGGACTGTTTGAGGGATCTGCAGACAAGGCATCCTCAGTGACTCATGGGCAGGCTTCCTGATGATGGACATGGTTAATAGGATCCTTGTCCCTCTGATACCCTCCAAGAGCCTCAGCTGGTGCTCTCCCAGCTGTTCCCTAACCCCTAGCCACATTACACACCTCAGTATTCTGAAAGAAGTCGGTCTCTTGGGTAGCATCCCACCCACCCTGCTCAGGTAGGTGGGCACTCACACACTCACCTCTCCCCCAACCCAACCCAGGGGGGACATCACAGGCCAAGACAATCTCTCTTGGCACTGAACTGTGCTGCCTTGGGGAAAGCGTGACACAGGTAAAGTGAAACTATTCTTTTTATCCTTGTCAATGTCTCCAGTCTTGGGATTTTTTTTTTTTTTTTTGACCCAGCAATGTACTGGAATTTTGCCACTGGATTCCTGGAATTCCACAAAAGTACTCTCAAAATCATTATTCTTGGGAGGAAGATAGAAGAAAACTTCTTTTTCACCAATTTGATGACTTCCCATTCTGTTTCTACATTGCTTTTCTGATATTCTTTAGTTCTTTGTCCATGTTTTCCTTCAGCTCTGTGGGCATATTTAAGACATTTGCTTTCAAGTTTTTGTCTCAAAAACCCGATGTCAGAGTTTCCTCAAGAACAGTTTCAATTTATTTTGTTCCTTTGAATGGGCCATATTTTCCTGTCTTGTTGTATGCTTCGTAATTTTTGGTTGAAAATTGGACATTTTAATATTATAATGTGGTAATTCTAGAAATTAGATTTTCCTTCTTTGCAGGATATGTTGGGTTTTTATTATTGTTGAAATTTGTAGAAGTCCTTTAATTTGTTCTTTTTCAAACCATTTTTGCAAAGAATTTATTCCTTGTTATGTATGGTCACTGAAGTCTCTGTTCCTTTAGCCTGAATAAGCTAATGTTTGACAGAGATTTACTTGAACACACACACACTCTCTCTCTCTCTATATATATATATGTGTGTATATATATATATATATATACATTTATATTTTCTAAGAGTTACTCTCAAATTGCAATCAGCACCTTTAACATATTTTTCTACAAACTATGAGAAGTTATTAGAATGTCTGAAATGTCTTTATTCATTATTTCCCAATTCTCATGCTTTCCTGAGTTTTTAAACAATTTATAATTTTGGTTATTTTGTGCCTAAAACCAGTTAAAATTAATCTATCTAAGAAGGATTATTAACTTAATTTTATCTACATATTTTATTGTCTTTACTTTTAATCCATCATACACACACACACACACACACACATACACACACACATCAATTTCCCATATTTATGTGTAATGTCTGCTTTACATATAAATGTGTTACTATGAAGTATTCTGTTGTAGTCTCCCTGAAACAGAATCCACATGTGAAAACAGGTTGGGACACTTCAATTTGTGACATATGTACGTCTATTCAACTTCTGAGGTCTTGATAATTAGGCCCTTATTATATAGCGATTATTTAAATATGAAAGTGTTGGTCATAACTGCATAGAAATCATGCCTCTATACATGTACTGTGCTGAGGGTGAGAACTTTACTTTTACTTTTCTGAGATTTTGCTTTAGCATGTGAATTGAGGTCTCCAAGACTGAAGATCTGTGTGATCAGAACTTGTCCTTTCCGTATAGCTTCCCTAAGAGACCTTTGCTCTTGGTCACTATTGTGCTTATGTTAATTGGCCTGTTAGGAATAGAGAGTCCCTAAGGTCCCATTCTGGACTTGACACCAATTCCTACTATAGTAACAATTTTAATATGTTCTGGCTCCAGAAATAAACACTACCACCCCAACTTGGTCTTGGATTTAGACATCCACATTCAGAACCTCATAGTTCTGGAAAGCTCATTCATAAGCACCATCTTCCTGGCTTATTAAACTAATCAGAAGAGTAAAGGACAAAATTTTCAGAGGTGAGGAGATAATGAGAACCACATATTTTCTCTTGCTTACTTACATATATACTACAAATTATCTATACAGAGAAAATATAATAATTGCTTTCTTCAATTGCTCATGTCATTCTTCCTCAAACTACCCTGTCCAATAATTCACCTAGATTTCAGGTCCACCTTCTATGAAGTGATTTTACTTCTGAACACCATATTAAATTGACTCTTACTATTTTAGAAGGAAGTTCAATTTGAATTCAACTATATTTGTACAGCTCCCTTAATTTTGAAGAATGTACATTCAGGAAGGGGGAAATGCAGAGATAGAAAACAAGAAAGGGTGGTTTCTCTACATTTAGAAGAATTTCCTTCTCACTCTTAGATCTCTTAAATATTTTCCAATTATACAGTTTGTCAAGGTATTAAAGATATGAACTCTTTCTGATCAGAAAGTCACGACTTTGGATACATACATATATGTCTGTATATGTTATGTTTGTATATGTATGTTTGTATGTATGTGTTCTTCCTCCCTTTAGTCTCTGAGTCATTCAAGAATGGCACAGAATTGAAGAGACTTCATTCATATTCAAATATATATAGTTTAGAATGTGGGATGCAGTTAATTGTGATGCTCTTGGGCTCTGTTTTCCTAAGAACAAGTGCATGAATAGAATTGGTTTAAGGAGTAAGTTAAATATATGCAGGCATGTTGATGACTGTATCAGAAGAAACGCTTGGAGATTATATTTACCTTAAGAAATGCCCCCTAAAATTTCTGGGAAGTATATTTCAGAACATTATATTTTTAAAAACAGGTCTTCTGATATTGTTTCTACAGACATTAAAATTTCTTGACTAAATAATGGTGGGAGTGGGTGCAGTAAGGGAATATGTAGCTCCCTTGAAACAGATACTTGGTTTTTAAATTAACATTATTATATGTAGTTATATTGCCTTCTGTTTAAATATATGCTTTGAAATACAGAATTTTTGCTAGTTAGGAAAGGAGAAATAGGGGAAAATGTGGTTTAGTAGAATGAGTAAAGGTATTAGTTTATTCAAAACATAAATTTTGGTTTTGAGTATGCTAAAAAAAAATAGGCCTGCATGCTAAACATAATACAAAAGATATTTAAGATAAATATCTTAATCCATTAAGAGGTTGCTTTTCATTTTAGAGCACTTGGCATGCTCAGTGAAATAGGTCCTTACGCAAATTGACACACTATTACAAAGTAATTCAGGATTTCAGAAGACAAGTGTTTTGCACAGAGTGGATCTGAGTGCTGCTTGGAATATGTTGATCTAGAGATGAATATTAGCAGGTGAGTATAATTTGTTAAGGGTGAAAGAAATGGATGAGTCACACAAGGGAGGAGACATGGGACTGGCAAACAATTTCAATAAATTAGATTGTGAGTAGAGACTGATTTGTCTAGAAAAAATTATAAACATTGGGAGATAATTATGAAAACAGAAAGGCAAATTGAAATTGTACAGAGCTTTAAGTTCAATGACTAGGTTTTTGCATTTTACATTTTAAGAAATAAAAATTGTACCTTGATAAACATCCGATTTTTGTATGATTCTGACAATCTTATACAGGAAAATAATGAAGAGGACAAACCAAAAGGTAAAAGACCACCTAGAATGTTTTGTTATCTAGGATGGTATAAATTGAAGTCCTTTTAGAAAATTAATGACATAAGAAGAAATTGGTTAAAATTCATGAAATATACAACTGTCATTATCACATTCAAATTTAAGTTTGGGTAGTTATGCAATGATGAATATAATTGATAGAAAATTGTAAAGTGAAAAATTTTTTATTAGAGAGTGTACTTATGGTTCCCAATTATGACATCCTGGGTATATCCTAGTGGATAATTTATGAAGAAGATGTGTGAGTAAGAGTCAAAAGTAGGATTGAATCATGGTTCACATTTCTTACCTATTCAATTTTTTTAAGAAATCATAAATAGAGATATGTAGGTATAATATTTTCTTTACAAATTTTTTTTCAGCTTACATGTTTCTCTATAGATGATACACAATTGTTCAAGAAATAAACCTGTGACCCATCATTGATACTTCCTTCTCACTTTGCAAGTCTGTGGAGTCTCTAAGTTCGTCTAGACTTAGTCTGTAGAGTTTGTCTGAAAATATAAATCTTCCTGACTAATACCAGGCCACCTGTTTCCTAAAGTATTGCAACAACCTCAACCAGTTCCCTGTCTCAATTCACAATTTGCCAATCCATTCTGCAATCTGAGGCCAGTTATTTTTTAAATGCAAATATCGTGTCAATTACCAGCTCCCTCTTGACATTCATTGGCCCTTGACCTGTTTAAAAACCCCTCAAGGGCTGACACTTAGGGCCTTTTGGATAAATTCAAGTCTTTAATTTAAACATTTCTCTTGATTCCTAGATCTGCTTATTATTGCAGTCTAACCATAAGATGCTTTTCCCATCTTGTTCTTTTTTTTACCAATACTCCTCAGATATTCTCAGCCTATCAATGCTTTTTCAGCCTTAATCCATACCATGCTACTTCCTCTTACTGGAAATAATTAGCTCTTATTCATTCTTTAGTTCTCTACTTACACATGGCTTGCTAAGAACGGCTGTCTGATTGTCATTTAAAAAACGTACTACATCTTTTTTATATCTCCTTTCCAAAAATGCTTTTTGTTTCTTATCCTCAAATCCTCCAGCAGCCAGTCAGCAGTAACCTATGAAATGAAAGTGCTACTAAGTTAGTGACATATTATAAAGGAATCAGACTTGTTATTCTGCTACTATATAATATAAAGTTATATAAAGAGAAATTTAGATTGTACTCCAGTTTTAATGAAATCAATCAAAAATAAAAAGTTTGAGATGCTTTAGGTCCTTTAATATAAAAATAAAATATCCAATGAAAAAACAAAATGTTTTTAATAAGACACTAAAAATTTATTTGCAACTTACAACAATGCTTCTCTCTGAAGTCTTTCTGAACACCAACTAAACTAGACTGCTCATTTTTACATTGTAAAAAATGTTGAAAGAAAACTATTTTATAGATGGTATCTGTTAAGTAGTTAAAGTTATATGATGTTTGAGTATTTCACATTGCATCCTTAGCATTACATTGAGAAATGCATGTGTCAGTGTAGAGTATTAAAATATTCATAATTTCTTTTTCAAAAATATGCCTGATCTTTAGTTACTATTTTTACTATTGACAATGGATAGAATGGCTACAAAGATGTTTGTTGATTGGATATCTCCTTTTTTTTTTTTTTACTTATAATCTTAAAAGATGTTATTGAGGAAGAAGAAGGTGGATTTATTTAAAAAAAAAGTAAGACAATTTGGGAGAATTGAGCAATAACTAGTGATTAATCACCTCTCGTGTGGTCTACTTTATGTCACCGTATGTTTTAACAGTTCTCTGTAAGTTCTGCATACTTTTACTTTCCTTCTAGAGACATACAGCTCTCTCTCCTGCCTCCCACCCTCCCATATGACACACATACCCCTGCCCCACCTTCAGGGTCAATTTCTCACAACTGTATTTCTGGTTTTAATTGCTTCTCACCGTCTCACATCTATATTTTCATATATGTCTCTCTCCTTCTCACGAATAGGGTGATGGCAACAATTAATGAGAGTTTGGCGGGCAATTTCATACTAGTGGGCTTCTCTGACCAGCCGCAGCTTGAGAAGATCCTCTTTGTGGTTGTGTTAATCTCCTACCTCCTGACACTGGTAGGCAACACAGCAATCATCCTGGTCTCTTGTCTGGATCCCCTGCTCCACACTCCCATGTATTATTTTCTTACCAATCTCTCCTTTGTTGACCTCTGCTTTACTACCAGCATTGTTCCCCAGCTGCTGTGGAACCTCCATGGTCCCTCCAAGACAATTACTCCTATAGGCTGTGCCATTCAACTCTACATCTCCCTGGCACTGGGATCCACTGAATGTGTTCTCCTAGCTGTCATGGCGTTTGATCGTTATGCTGCCGTTTGCCGACCACTCCATTATGCCACAGTCATGCACTCACGACTTTGCCAATCTCTTGCAGGAATGGCATGGTTGAGTGGGGTGGGCAACACTCTAATTCAAGGCACCATCATCCTTCGGCTGCCCCGTTGTGGGAACCATCGGATTTACCACTTCATCTGTGAAGTGCCTGCTATGATCAAGTTGGCCTGTGTAGACATTCACGCCAATGAGGTCCAGCTCTTCATGGCTTCCTTGGTACTCCTCCTCCTCCCTCTGGCACTTATCTTGATCTCGTATGCATGTATCATTCAAGCAGTAATGAGGATCAGGTCAGCTCAAGCCTGGCGTAAAGCCCTTGGCACTTGTGGGTCCCACCTCTTGGTAGTGTCTCTCTTCTATGGGACCGTAACAGCTGTCTATATCCAGCCCAACAGCTCGTATGCACACAGTCAAGGAAAGTTCATAACCCTTTTGTATACTGTAGTAACTCCCACCTTTAACCCTCTCATTTACACTCTGAGAAACAAAGATGTAAAGGGGGCTTTGAAGAGGCTGGTACGAAAAGATCAGAGCATAGCAGAATGAAGCATTCTGAAAAGGTAAAAGCATACACCTGGTCTAACTAAAGTGGAGATGCTGAAGGAAAGATTCCAGAAGACATTATTCAGAGAAAGCCAGACATATATGCTACAAACCAAACTTGTAAGACTTTCTGGAGAATTCATAAGCAGTTGAAATTTCTTTCTTTCATCTCCCTATTTAATGTACTCAAGAATAACTTGTCTAAACAGACATCTTTGTTATTTGTCAGCCAATTGGTTTACCCAATAAAATGCAGATATCACTTACTATTTCTAGAATCTCTACAGTTAATTTTCTTCCCTCTCTCTTCTTTCTCTTGTATAAGTCTAGGCTTTGCCATTTAAATAAAATCAATCTACTGATTGATCTCTTTTGTATAAATAAACAATGTGCCATTAATGAGCTAGGTGTTTTTGAGTTACTCTTTAGCAGTTTATGCCTGGTGGTCTGCTGAGATACTGCCCATCTGGACCCTACCCTTGGATCAACAGAAACATGTAGCCTGAAATTCCACCTTATCTGCACTGGACTCCTTGACACTGCAACTCATCCTCCTTTGACTGTTCTGATTATTTGTCAAGTTAGCTTTTCCTTGCTATTTTGGGTATCCATAGCGATTGTGCCCACACTGGTGCCAGCAGTGGTGGATTCTGAGTTTTAATTTTTACATTTACATGATTAAATGATTTCTAACAGGTGACAAGTCTTGGGAATCCAGTCCCTGCCAAGTGAAAAGTGACAGGGTATTTGAGTTAATTTCATTTGGTAAGTGTGCATGTGTGCATGGGTGTGTGTGTGGGTACATGTTTATTTATTTGAGGATTCTAATACTTCTTGCAATTATATTTCCTGGCATAGGAAATATAGGGTTGAGAGATTTTTAGTCTTTTTTCTTTCCAACTTTTGATGGAATCTTCTCTGTGCATTTTGTGTTGGCACCAGTATGAATGTTCCTAGACCTTATGGTCAGAACTCTTTTCCTTCTCTCAACACTCTGATCTTTCAAATGTATATCCATTGTAGGCTCAATAATTGTCAGTGTCTGCAAAAATGGAATTTGTATATCTTAACATGCCTTATTCTCTTATATATATATTTGGCTTTAATAAAATTGTATACTTAAAAGCCTTAAAGTAAAAGGAAAGTGAATCCCTAACTTCTCACCCTCAGCCTTCTTTGATTAGTTTGCCAAACTTTTAAATTAGAGAATGTGAAACCAGTGTTCTTTCAGGAGTCTTTAAATAGAGTGAGTAAAGCAGAGAGAAGAAAGTTATGCCCCTGCAAGTTTGACAAATAGATTCAGAAAAATGAGGATTTCCTACCTACAGTTATATAAAGTAAGATTTATATATCTTAAGCAAGGTAATCTTTTAATAGAAAATTGATGGAAACCAATATCATTATTAAGGGACGTGAATTCAGAAAAAAGAAAATGTCCTACCAAATTCAAAAGGGAGTCATAATGCTACTAAGATTTCTCACCAATGAGGCCTCTGGAGAGATCTAATGATATTTAGTCATATGTCTTTTTTTTTTTCATTTCCACACTATATGTGAATGCTTCTGTTTCTACGTTAAATCATTTGCTACCTCATTTATTTATATAATCTACACAAAAGTTGATAAAATTTTCAATGTTTATAATATATGTATTTTAGTAAACAAATGGGTATTTCTTGTCTTCATGTAGAGGCAGATAATTAAAATATAATTTCTATTAAAATGCAGTGGAGGTATGATTGTTTTACAAAGATAGGTAAGTGCTTGTATTATTTAAAATAAAAGAAACAGATTTCTAATATCATCTTCCTTTTGATTTAAATGATGGATTAACTTTTTAAGAGTTTTTTTTTCTTTTGCTCACACTGTAACTCAAAGTTTTAAAATATTTTCTAAATCTAATTAATGGCTTTGATTATTTGACTACATGATAAAATAAGAAACTCAACATATCTGCATTATTTTAAAGTAATTTTAAAGTTTTTATATGTGATATATAATTATATATAGAAAACATATATGTATTATCATTACTTAAGTTTATTCTTCTGAAATGTTAGACCACTTAATAATTTTGTCATAAAAACTACTCTATGCATTTCTTCTTGTAAGAATGTTAGCATAATGTTCTAATTTATAGAATCTTGAGTCTATGTATAAAAAGTCTACAAATATCACCTACTGGTTTTATTACATTTAATCTGATATCACTTTGTTTACGATTATAAAATTATAAAAGTATGCATTCAACTAACTTATCATAGATAATGTTTTTATTAAAAAGAAAAGTATTATTTAATGCTTGAAATTATATGAATTCAGTTCATCAGCTTAATTGATGACTTCAGAATCTTCATTTAACTTTAAAAGTTTAAACTAATGTTAACCAACTTTTGCATATCTGAAAAATCTCTAAGAATGCAGAACCTTTGTAACTAAACATAATTTTAAATGTACTTTTAAAATATTTATACATTATAGGATGGCCATTTTTACCTGAAAAAAAAAATACAGTTGCTTTTGGATAATGTTAATGAATACATACAATACCAAGTTTTCTTTATCAAAAATGGTAAGATGTCTTCACAGCAGCTATCTTTGGGGTTGGGATTTTTCGAATGGTCACCAAGTAACCATGAAGTTCTATTCCTTCGCATTATAAAGAATGCTAAACTAATCATAATATATTTTATATTCTCTGTTAGCACCTACATACTTTATTGTCTGCTTCTTACATAATAAAGAGAAATACATGACTGTCTAAAAGCTATTCAAACTCTAAACGTGCCATGTTCTAATTTAACTGATATTCAAATCTGATGGCATTCTAATCATTAAAGCATATATTTCACAACCATGCTATAACTTCTAAATATTTTATGTCACTAATAGTTTATTCTATTAAAATAACTCTGATAGGTGCTTCTTTGCTAGAGGTAGAGCTAACATTTATACTAATCATGCATATACTTTAGGTTTTGTTTATGATTTCTGCATGTTATGAATCATGAACTATCAATCAGAGGCCTTGATTAAAATTTTAAAAACGAAGTAATGACTGCTTATTGGAGACAAGGAAACTTCCAAAGAAAAGAAATCACTTAAGCAAAATTAAAGCCTGTACTAAAGTAAATACACTGTATAGCAAAGAGAACTATATTCAATATCTTGTAGTAACTGCAATGAAAAAGAATATGAAAAGGAATATATGTTTGTCTCTTTATGACTGAAACATTATGCTGTACACCAGAAATTGACACAACATTGTAAACCGGCTATACTTAGAAAGAAAGAGAGAGAAAGAAAGAGAAAGAGAAAGAAAGAAAGGAAGGAAGAAAGAGAAAGGAAGGAAGGAAGGAAGGAAGGAAGGAAGGAAGGAAGGAAGGAAGAAAGAAAGAGAGAAAATGCCCTGCCTGTTGTATAAATGAGTGGTCTTAATCATGTTATTCTTTCTAAACCTATACAGTGTTTAATCTCATTCAAAATTTAAAGAGCTTATTCAAATATAAGAAACTTACCCTCCAAAAAGAAAAACTGAGTGCCATCTCAAAAGTGTAACATACAGCCTGGAGCCACTCAAAAGCACTTCCAGACTTTTTACTCAGGAAACAACAAATAGTCCAAATGAAAAGATCAGATCAAATCTGTTCAACTTTTACAGAAAAATATTGATGGGCTTTTATTTTATCTGATTGACTCAGTGAGTTACCAAATCTTACTTTATCTTATTTTATCATAAGCTGAAAAATGGTAAAGCTAGAACAAAGCTCAAATCGCCACTTCAAGGGCCATTTAAACACTTCAAAATAAATTTCATTTGTTTCAAAGCTTGTGGATTTTTCTCAAGAAAAACTTCAATACTCTCTTAAAACACATAATAATTACTCTGAACATTTGTTGAATAAGTGATTTGACAGAGTATATTCTGAAGATAGTATATGCAATATTCTATGAATAAAATGTTTATTTAAATATCACTTTTTAACATATAAAAAGTCTGTATATAGAATAGAATATATTCTATTCTACATCTATATATACATGAGACATACAGAGAGGGAGAGAGAGAGAGAACAGGCAAAGAGGCAAGAGACATATTTGTTAAGGGAGTTTTTATTTAACCTTATTAAAGAATTAATAAATATATCAGGATTATTTATAACATTTAATGAGTACTCGATAGGTTGACCATATGAATAATTATACCAGTAATATCAGGAAAGCTATCATTTAGTTAAACTGACCAACCACATAGTATAAAATTTATTTTAGTCTATGACTTTTATCATTCGCATCTTATACATGAGGAAAGTGAGTTTTGCTTATGGTCACACTAATAAGCAGAAGAATAAGCATTAGAAAAAAAAGATTATCTAATGATAAAGTCTGAGCTCTTACCAATAAATACTAGTCCTAATCCTTTTATCTTAGTCTGTATGTGTTGAGAATGACATACCAAAAGTTAAGTACCAATAAACTAATATCAGGTCTAAATGATCTACCCATTGGTTCATTAAGTTTCCAAGCAATTTTAAATAACCTAGTCTTTTGTGAGGTGATGGGGAATACAAATGATCATAAAACACAGCTTCTCACTCTCAGTGCTTAAAATATAGCCAAAGCATAGTTTTGAAGAATATTCAGGAAAATATCTCAGCTCACAGCAAAAAAAAAAAAAAAAATGTGACAATGAATATATGTATGTTCATGTATAAGTGAAAAATTGTTCTCTACACTGGAATTTGACACAACATTGTAAAATGGCTATAACTCAATAAAAAATGCAAAAAAAAAAAATCTCATTCCAAAAGAGTTTCTTTACTGATGATTCAATTCAGGAAATATAAAATAATTTGATAATGAATGTTAGTAAACTTATACATTTCAAATAAAAATATAAATTTTTATAAATTTTAAAATGTACATAAGTAAAATTCCAACATAGAAATGTGTATTTATTTTAAGAGGAAAGCATATAATTTCTCAAGGTAAAAAATAATTTTATTCTGACCAGTCAATGTGGAAATGATGGAATAATTCCCTCTTACATCAGCAAGGAAAATTGAAAATTGGCTGTGCTTTATATAGTGAAAAAAGCATTGCAATAACAAAACAGTTTGACATCCCTGAAATCCACAGTAAGCTTTACCATTAATTTATTGACTTACAGTCACTCTACAGGACTGATTCTTTGAATTCAGTATTAAATATTAAGTAACAATATACTATTAGCTTATCCCACTTGACATGAATTTTAAAATAATTTTATAAGGTATAATATAGATAAAGAAGGAAACACTAAACATAACTGTCAACTTAATGAACTATCACAAAATGAAAATAAAAACACTTGCAACCACTTCCCAGATGAAAAAGTAGAAAATTACCAACTCTCCAGAGCCCACCTCATTCCTATTCCATTCACTATCTCAACTTTCCTCCCCACAGGTAAGCATTACCCAGATGTCTAGAAACAAAGTTTGTTTTACTTGTTTTTGAACTTTGCATAAATTGAATTATTTAGTACATAATCTTTCCATTTAACTTGTTTGTGAGATTCATCCAGGACATGGTATGCAGCAGTACTTTGTTTTCATTGCTCTATAGTATCCCATATTATGAATATAATCATAATTTATTGATCTTTTTCATTACTGACGAGTATTTGGTAATTTCTGTCTGGCTTTATTATTAATACCGCTTGTATGAACTTTTAAACTTAGCCTTTTTGGTGAGTTTATCTAGGAATAGATGTCCTAGGTAATATAGTATTCATATGCTAAGCTTTAGTAGGTGCACTGCCTATCAGTTTCCAAAGCGGATGAACCAATTTAGACCACACCAGCCGTGTATGAGAATTCCTTCTGCTCACATTTTTAACAACACTTGAAGTATTAGTCTGTTTTAGTTTAGGTATTCTGGTAAACTTATAGTGAAATTAAATTGTGAGTTTAATTTTTATTTCCATGATGACTAAGGTAGCTGAAGCATTGTTTTGTATATTGACTGGTCATTTAAGTATCATTTTTTTGTTAAGCACCTGTTCAAGACTTTAGGACATTTTTCTACTAGATTATCTATCTTTTTCTTCTTGATTTGTAGGTATTTTTATATTCTGGTTTAGCTTTTGAAGTTGTGTTATAAACATCTTCTCCCACTCTGTGTTTTGCCTTTTCACTTTCTTAATCGTATCTTGGGATTAGAAGATGTTTCTAATATTAATGAAATCTATGTGGGAGCCCATGATTGGGTTAACAAATTGTAACAGACCCCAGCCATTATCTCTTTAAAGAAGAGCAAATGTGCTTAGTAACCACCTTGCTTGCATAGTTGAGGTTTTAGCAACGACCCAGGCCCTGGGCTATAAACGCTGGGCATGCCTGCTGTTAGATAGTCTTCTATCCCCAAAACAGCCTTGGGCTAGAACGGTAAACAAGTTATAAAAAGCTGCAGACTCAGAGGTGAAGAAGCTGGTAAGCCAATGACAGGTAAGATCCCCTGAGGGGTCAACCTAAGACAGGCACAGCCTCCTGAGTCAGTTGTTAAGCAGCTGATTATCATATGTTCCACCCTGATAAGCTGAAAGGCTCAACATGAATAGGATTTACCAAAAAGGGTCTTCTGACCTTGAGCCAAACACCAACAATAAACAAAGCCTTTGTAGTCATTGTGATCCCACCCTGTCCTTCCCTAAATTCCTGCATTCCTCCTTTGACTGTATTCAATAAATATGGGAGCTTTTGAGAGGCTGGTGGAGTTGGCTCCCGATACTCCCTCTTGCTCTCTTGACTTTTTCCACAGTCTTGAGTAATTCATTCCGTCTCGGTGGGACTTCTGCTGGTCAGAATCCACAATTGGTGACGAACCCACATGACTTCCTTATATTTGTGCTATTTATGCATTATTTTTAAAAAACCTTTCCAATCCCCAAATCATGAATGTATTCATCAAAGTTATTTTCCAGATAGTTTAATGTTTTGCCGTTCACATTTATAATATAATCACCAGAGAAATAATGTTTAGAGAAAAATGTCAATATTCATTTTTTATGGCTATCCAGTTGACAAAGCACTATTTCTTTTATTAAAAGATTGCCTTTCCCCTCTTCTTTCCATGACCAAGGTTGTTATATATCTAATGTCTAAATTCATGTGAATCTGATTCTGGATTCTCTACTGTGTTTCATTATTATGCTTGTCTATTCTTGCACCCATAAGACATTGCTTTAATTGCTGTCTCAATAATAAATCTTGATATCAAGTGTCCCAAGTCTCCCCACTTTGTTCAAGAAAGGAAAATTATAGGTCTGTTTCTCTCAGGAACATAATAAAAAATTCTAAGCAAATTATTAGCATTTTGAATCTAGCAATGTATCAAAAGGAAAATAGATTAAGACCAAGTTGACTTTATTCCAATAATTCAAAGTTGTTTTAATGTTGAAATGTCAATCGATGTAATATATTGTATTAGCAAAATAAAGGGAATAAACCATATTTTTATCATTTCAATAGATGCAGAAAAAAGACTTTTATAAAATTCAACATCCATTCATGCTAACAGATAAACACATTTAGCATACTAGCAATAAAAGGAAACTTTCTTAATATGATAAAAGGTAACTATAAAATTCCTACAAGAGAAGATTACTACTTATGTGTAACAATAGCCAGAAAAATCTTAACGATTCAACCATTTTAATGGAAATTTCCCAGAGCTATAGTTATCATGTATGACCAAGAGACAGAGCTAAAAAATACTGAACCATACATTCAAAATAATATTTGAAATATTTAACATCCTGTACCTCTCACATGCACACACCAAATATATACACATATTAGAAAAAATAACAAAATTTATATTTTTATCGTATTAAAATGTATGAGGTTTGGGATAGAGGAGGAAAATGAATTTTATATATAACTTAAAAGATGACAGATCAAAAGGATGAAAAGACAAGCCATAGACTGGGAGAAAATATTTGCAAAAGAAATACCTCATAAAGGACTGTTATCCAAAATATACAAAGAACTACTAAAACTCAACAGTAAGTAAACAATCCAATTAAAAATGGGCCAAAGATTTTAACAGACA
This sequence comes from Vicugna pacos, assembly GCF_048564905.1. Classification (NCBI taxonomy): domain Eukaryota; kingdom Metazoa; phylum Chordata; class Mammalia; order Artiodactyla; family Camelidae; genus Vicugna; species Vicugna pacos. Next base: position 25,075,935 of record NC_133006.1, read on the forward strand.
CCTCATCAAGGAAGATGTACAGATGGCAAATAAGCATATGAAAAGATGTTCCACATCATGTATCATCAGGGAAGTGCAAATTATGCAAATTAAAGCAACAAGATATCTTTATACACCTATTAGCATGATCAAAATTCAGCACACTGACAACACTGAATGCTGGTGAGGATGTGGAGCAAAAGAAATTCCCATTCATTGTTGTTGGGAATATAAAGGGTACATACACTTTGGAAGAAGAGTTTGGCAGTTTCTTACAAAACTAAGCATGTTCTTACCATGTGATCCAACAATCATGCTCCTTGGTATTTATCCAAAGGGGCTGAAAACCCATGTTCACACAAAAACTTGCACATGGATGTTTATAGTAGTTTCACTTGTAATTATCATAACTTGGAAGCAACTGAGATCTGCTTTAGTAGGTGAGTAAATAAATGAACTGTTATACTTCCAGACAATGGAATCTTATTCAGTGCTAAAATGAAATGAGCTATCAAGCACTGAAAAGCCATGGAAGAAGCTTAAATGTATATTGCTAAGTGAAAGAAGTTAGGCTGAAAAGGCTACAAACTATAATGATTCCAACTATATGACATCTGGAAAATTTTTTTCTCATCTGTTCCCAATGTGAGCACCATAATTTGCATATGAAGTTAAGGAAAGATGTGATTAAAATGTAATGAGTTGTATTACAAGTAGGAACATTCTGTCAGATATATGGACTATTTTCATGGTACCAGCAAGAGACTCTTAATTGTGTTAAACCCAGACAATTTTGCCTGGAGGTAGGCCTTTCATCTAGCAGCCATTACATTAAAAACAGAATTTGTAGAACATGGTTTTGGTGATAACTTATGTAAAGATGCTATATGATTTCCTGCCTTTCAATTTGAAGAACAATTTATTTTTCCATTTGTGTCAGAGCCAGCCGACAATCGATCAGGTCCAGAAACCTGTGCTACAGGACTGAGAAAAGGAAAGACGTAACAAAGAGACAGCAAGACAAGACAAGTTGGGGTTGAGAGGGTCTCACTCTAGCCCGCAAGACGCTAGGTCAAGAGTGGACGACGAGTTTATTTCTTGCAGTCAATTTATATGATTTTAACCCATTAGCTCATACATTCCTGCCTGTAGGCAAAGGTGTTGTTTTAAGGCACATTAACAACGTGTACTAAAACCATTAACTTGTATATTGTTACAGACATCATTATTGTTTACAGTTTTTGTAAAACTAAGATTAAGAGTTCCTGGAACCAAGATGATAAGCTAAGACATTGTTCCTCTAGGCTAACATCGTGACTCGTGTATATTTAGCTCAGGTGATTGTTCTCTAAAAAGATTACTGATTTGTGTGCCGATTGTATCTCTCCCTCTGAAGGTCCTTTGTGACTTAGTAGCTCAAGGATATTTCCTCAGGCATTAGCGCACCTGGTGCATTCTTTAGTAAAAGGGGTGGCGGGACAGAGATTGTTCTGACTCAATTGACCTTTGAGCCGGGCGCCCCGCACTGTGGGAGTTTAGGCCCAACCTTTGTGCTCGGCAGCCTCAATCTCAGAGCCTGGCGCCCTGCACTTTGGGGTTTTACGCCCAAGTTTTGTGCTCGGCAGCCCTCCGTCACGAGCGGCTCCCCGCAACTCCCCCTTTTATTTTTATTAAACAAAGGCCTAGGTGCTATATGTCGGAGGACGATGAATACGAGTAAATGCAAGCAAACGTTGCGTCAAACATTCAGATAAGCAAGAGAGTATACAAGGGGCCATGCAAATCAGGATCAAAATTATTATGACAATCACCAGAGCATGTTTCCACCAGTCACTCTTAAACCAATCAAACCATTGTGCTGGTAAGAAAGGCGTTGGAGAATCCATATTCTTAATTTGTTTCTGCATATCATCCACTGCCTGAGAAATATTAGCAGACAAATCAGGAATAAACACACAACATTCTACCTTGATAATAGCGCAAGTTCCTCCTTGCGCAGCAGTGAGAATGTCAAGAGCCATTCTATTCTGCAATACAGCTTTCCTCATAAGTTTTTGTTCATCATTAATTTCTTCCACAGCATGTTTTACATCAATCAAAGCTTTCTGAGTAAAGTTAGTCAAAGCATTAACTTTTGTCATAATATCCACAGTTCCTAAAGAAGGGACAAAAATAGCAGCTAGATAGTCATACCATTTAAATGCTGATCGAGTCCATCGAGCATGTAAATTAGGCATATTAGCAGGAACCCGTGCACAGATTTTACAATTCTGCCAGGTGCTATAACAAATCCCAACGTACAGCGTCCTACCCAACCACAAGGTAACCCGGGCCAAATATTAGTTCCACAAAGCCATTTTGTTCCATTAGGTGCAACCCAACGATAGCCTGGATTATTCCAGTCCGAGCCAGGCCATTCAAAAGGTTTTTTACAAACAGAAGTCACATCAATAGTCCATTTGCAAAATCTCTGGGATATATACCCCAGATATTTCCAGTCCTTTTTAGTCAAAGACATGTGATTGTAACCACATGGTTGTTCTCGTTGTTCCCAGCAGATGTCCGCTGGGCCTGTCAATTGTCCAGATTCCGGTGTAACCCACATGTGTTGGTCCCATATTTGGTAAAATTGTCCTGTAAGCCGTTCAGTAATATCAGAATCTGGCTGTCTTGCTTGAGGTGGCACCTTTTGATATAAGTCTATTGCTTCTTTTTCTGTGGCATATGTTGAAGTTGCAGTCACTGGAGTTTGGTCAGCATTGCTTTTTTCCGTCTGGCGTACCAGCCTTTCCGGTAGCCAGCGCGGCGTGTCGGCATCCTTTGGAAAAACACAAACATGGCCTCTTCCCCACATAAGAGCTGGATCAGGTCCAGCCCATTGACCGGTTAATGGATCCTTCCATTTCACCAAAGGATGGTGAGAAGGTTTTTTATTCCAAAAACGCTGGGCAGCCGAATTGCCTTTGATATCATAGGTTAAAAAATTTAAAATAAAAAGAGCATGATGTAAATAGTTTTGTGGAGTAAGGGGATATAGTTCTCCCTTTTTTAACTTTAGAATTTGGTTTTTAAGAGTTTGATGACAGCGCTCCACAATACCTTGCCCTTGAGGGTTATAGGCAATTCCAGTCTTATGCTCTATTTTTAAAGTTTGACAAAAGCGTTGAAACATTCGGCTAGTGTAGCCAGGGCCGTTGTCGGTTTTTAGCACACGAGGTTGGCCCATAACAGAAAAACATTTTAAAAGATGATTAATACAATGTTTGCTTGCTTCTCCAGTTTGTAAAGTAGCATGGATAAAACCTGAGTAAGTGTCAATGCTGACATGGACAAATGGAGTGTTACGAAATTCTTTAATATGAGTAACATCCATTTGCCAGAGATGATTAGGTAAAAGTCCCCGAGGATTTACTCCATAGTGAGGGACAGAAATTGTAGTAGGACAGGCAGAACAGGTTTTTACAATTTGACGAGCAGCTTCACGAGAAATTTTAAATTGCAGCCGCAAGCTATGACTATTTTGATGGTGAAGCGCATGAGATTGTTTTGCCGCCTCAAGGGCTGGAAAACGTTGAGTAGCTCGGTCAACATTAGCATTGCCTTCAGAAAGAGGGCCAGGTAAATTAGTGTGTGCCCGTAGGTGACCAAAATAGCAAGGATGACGACGACTGCGGATAAGAAGCTGCACATCAAAAAACAAACGATTGACATAGGAATTAACAGTGCCAATAAAGGGAACAGTTTCTAAAATTTGTAAGGCACGAATAATATATTGGCTATCAGAAAAAAGATTACAGGGCATATGCTGTACTGCTATTAAAGCAGCTTGAACTGCAAGTAATTCTACAATTTGGGCAGAAGTTTGAGACGTCTGCCAAGATACTGTTTCCTCTTTTATGATATAGGCAGCCATACCATTAGATGATCCATCAGTAAATACGGTAATAGCTGAAGAAAGAGGAGAGTGAACAGTATTCTTTGGAAAGAGAAATGGGTGCAACTTTGCAAATTGAATCAATTTATCAGCTGGATAATGGGTAGTAATGCGCCCTGTAAAATGAGCTAGAGCAAGAGCCCAAGAATCATTAAATTGTTGCAAATGAGCTTGTTGCTCTCCGGTGTATGGAACTGTAATATAATGTGGATCTCTTCCCAAATATAAGGTTGAGGCAGAGCGTCCTTCAGCAATTAAGGAGCAAACTAAATCAGGATAAGCAGCTAAAGCTTTTGAAGGGGACACATGCATATGTATCCAATACATAGGACTATGCTGAAAAAGCACTCCAGTTGGCATATGAGGAGTGGGTAGAATAAGTAGTCCCCATTCTTGATTATAGTCACAGTAAGTACATTGCTGATTTTCAATGGCTTGTTCTACTTCACGTAAAGCCAAAGAAGCTTCAGCAGTCAGTTTTCTAGGAGAACGAGGATTAGTATCTCCTTTAAGAATGTCAAACAAAGGCTTTAAAGTTCCAGTTGAAAGTTTTAAATAGGGACGAATCCAATTAATATCGCCCAAAAACTTCTGAAAATCATTTAAAGTTAAGAGGGAATCCGTGCGTAGCTGAATCTTTTGTGTTTGAAAAGTAAAATTATGTAAACGGAATCCCAAATATGCATACGGGCAAAATCGTTGAACTTTTTCATCAGCAATTTGAAGGCCAAAGGCTTTTAAAGAAATCAGCATTTGATCAAATACAGTTAATAAATAACCTTCTTGAGAGTGAGCAATTAAAATATCATCCATATAATGAATCAAATAAACGTCTGGATATTTTGAACAAATAGGTTGTAAGGCTTTAGCAACGAATTTTTGACATAAGGTGGGGCTGTTTGCCATACCCTGAGGCAAAACCAGCCAGTGATAACGTTGCATAGGTTCCTTGAAATTTGTAGAAGGAACACTAAATGCAAACCTTTTGCAATCATCAGGATATAAAGGAATAGTATAAAAACAATCTTTTAAATCAATAATAATCTTATAAGTTCCTTCAGGAATCGCCATAGGAGTAGGCAAACCAGGTTGTAAAGAACCCATCAATTCCAAAGTCTCATTTACTTTACGTAAATCCTGCAACAATCTCCATTTACCAGACTTCTTTTTTATAATAAATATAGGAGAATTCCAAGGTGAATTAGAAGGAGCAATATGTCCGCTGTCCAATTGTTCCTGCACCAATTGTTTAGCGGCAGCAATTTTTTCTTGAGAAAGGGGCCATTGAGGAACCCACACAGGCTGATCGGATTTCCATACGATAGGGTCTGCATGAGCTGCAGGATGATCAAAGGCCCCCGTTAAAAATGCCCTAAGCCTTTTCTATCTCTCTTTCCTTTAACCTGCAAAGGTTGAGTAATTCCCTGTTTGTGTTTTCCCAGGCCTTGATTTGGGTATAGTCCTTGTGACAGCAATTGGTGAGAAATCGTAGGATTAGGACTATACAAAAATACTCCCATGTTTGACATAATATCTCTTCCCCATAAATTAACAGGCAAATTAGGAAGGATATATGGTTGAAATATCCCAGAATGTCCTTCCTCATCTTTCCAAGAGAGAAAAGCAGAACTTTGTTCCGGATTATGAGACTGGCCAATTCCTTGTAACATAGATAGCGCAGTTTGCTTTGGCCAGTGTTCAGGCCAGTGGGAAGCAGCAATTACAGAAATATCTGCTCCAGTATCTAGAATACCTTTAAATTTTTTGCCTTGAATCTCTAAAGTTAACTCAGGTCTCTGATCGCTTATCTGTTGAACCCAATAAGCATCAGAGGAACCAAAACCTGCAGTACCTCTTTTAAAATTAGACTTGTTCTTTCCAACAGTAAGAGTAGGTAACAAGATTAATTGAGCAATACGTTGGCCTGCAGGAATGGCCGTTATCGTTCGAGGAGAGTGAGCCATTACCTTGATCTCTCCTTCAAAATCAGAGTCAATTACTCCTGGAGCAACAAGTAGCCCTTTCATAGTTGTACTGCTACGCCCTAATAATAATCCTACACTGCCGGGAGGCAAAGGCCCATAAGTTCCAGTAGGGAGGGCTTGCATTCCCATTTCTGGGGTTAATACTGTGTAGGTGGTGGCACAGAGGTCCAATCCTGCACTCCCGGGGTTGCTCTATAGAGGTCTGAAATACTTGGTCGGGAAGAAACGGGTTGTGGCTGACCTGAGCAGTCTCCTGAATTGCCCCGTAGCATTGTTTCGGGGCCTGGGGCTGACCCCTCACCCAGTTTCCCTGGTTCAGAAGTTGTCCATTTATATCAGTTTTAGATCTGCAATCCTTAGCCCAGTGTTTTCCTTTTTTACATTTTGGACATAAACCAGGACTGGTTACTAATATATCTTGACCAGGCGGTTGTTGCCCTCTTTTAGGACATTGATTTGCTCGATGCCCCAGTTGTCCACATGCATAACAACTACCAGGAGGGCCAGCTACCCTGGAAGTTCCCTGAAAATTTCTCTTTGGGCGGTTTTGTTGGAACAAAACCTCTTTGACTGTTTTACCTTGTAAAGCTGCAGCTAAAGCAATTCCTTGGACATAGGATGGTCCTATGTCAGCACAGATTCGTATAAAATCAGCTAAATTACTCTTTTTTCTGTATGGTCTTAGAGCGGCCTGACAAGCAGAGTTAGCATTTTCATAAGCTAATTGCTTAGCCAAAACCAATCCTGCTTGCTCGTCTCCTATCACTTTACCAATAGTTTCCATAAGGCGAGCAACAAAGTCTTGGTATGGCTCGTCAGGCCCCTGTCGAATTTTGGACAAATCTTCAGTTTTATTCTCAGAATTGGGCAGCTTTCTCCAGGCTCTTAATGCTGCTGCATTTATCTGAGGGTAAGCACCAGGCAAATAACCCAATTGTGAGTGAATGTCTTGATATTGTCCTTCTCCAGTTAACTGCTCTAATGTAACTTGGATGCCCTGTCTCTGATTAATACTAGCTGTAGCTGCACAATTTTCATAGAATTCTGATTTCCAAAGTAGATAATTTCCGCCAGATAGGCAGGCACGTGCCACTTGCTTCCAATCATTTGGAAGTAAATATTGATTTCCTAAACTTTCAACAATGGCTTGTGTAAAAGGCGCAGTAGGTCCATATTGAGCACAAGCCATTTTTAATTCTTTTAATTGTTTAAAAGGAATACTTTCATAGTATCTCTGTTGTTGGGCATCCTCAAGGACTGGATATACTAAAGAAAAACCAGGAATGTGTTCTCCTTCTTTACTAGCTTGTTGTAACGCCTGTTGTAAAGGACTTAAAACAACAAATTTTGATGCCTTCTCCTCCTGTGGAGAATAACTAGGAGGAGGAGACGAAATTATTGGTGGCTTTTTCTGCTCCTTCTTAGAAAGATTCTGTTGAACACATTCCGTAATAATATCTTTAAACTTAGACATGTCAAAAGTTTTATTTTCTTCAAAAAAGATGCCCCAAGGATCCTCGTCCTTGTGGTAACGGGCAGTTTGATCCTCTAACTCCTCTTGATCAGCTGGATCTAGTTCTGAATCAAAAGGACTATCGATTGCATTTACTGCAGGAGGAGCAGAAGGAATTTCTTTAAAATCTGGATTAGTAGGAGTAGAGGGCTCAATATTTTCTATTTTCACAGTATCAAATTTCTCTCCCTCAGTGGCTGGGTCGAGACAATCTCTAATTAGTAGCCATAAAGGAAGTATAGTAGCCGGCATTTTATTTGGACCATTGGCAGTATAATAGTCTCTTAGGCGAACTCCAACAACCTTCCAAGTTTCTAAATTAACAATACCTTGTTCCGGAAACCAAGGACAGATTTCTTCTACAAAAACAAGAAATTGTTCTAAACGTTGTTTCGTAACCTGAATTCCCCTTTCCTTTAACATCACTCTAAGCATCTGTACAAATAAACCTTTACTATTATTTTGCCCCATACTCTCAAATACACTCCCCGCGGAAACTTACTTTCACTTTAAATCCGAGAGCTCTCCGTTCTCTTCCGCAGCGGTCGCTGCAGCAAACTCCTTCCAGATTTCGGGTCCCTGTTCGGGCGCCACTTGTCGGAGCCAGCCGACAATCGATCAGGTCCAGAAACCTGTGCTACAGGACTGAGAAAAGGAAAGATGTAACAAAGAGACAGCAAGACAAGTTGGGGTTGAGAGGGTCTCACTCTAGCCCGCAAGACGCTAGGTCAAGAGTGGACGACGAGTTTATTTCTTGCAGTCAATTTATATGATTTTAACCCATTAGCTCATACATTCCTGCCTGTAGGCAAAGGTATTGTTTTAAGGCGTGTACTAAAACCATTAACTTGTATATTGTTACAGACATCATTATTGTTTACAGTTCTTGTAAAACTAAGATTAAGAGTTCCTGGAACCAAGATGATAAGCTAAGACATTGTTCCTCTAGGCTAACATCGTGACTCGCGTATATTTAGCTCAGGTGATTGTTCTCTAAAAAGATTACTGATTTGTGTGCCGATTGTATCTCTCCCTCTGAAGGTCCTCTGTGACTTAGTAGCTCAAGGGATATTTCCTCAGGCATTAGCGCACCTGGTGCATTCTTTAGTAAAAGGGGTGGCGGGACAGAGATTGTTCTGACTCAATTGACCTTTGAGCCGGGCGCCCCGCACTGTGGGAGTTTAGGCCCAACCTTTGTGCTCGGCAGCCTCAATCTCAGAGCCTGGCGCCCTGCACTTTGGGGTTTTACGCCCAAGTTTTGTGCTCGGCAGCCCTCCGTCACGAGCGGCTCCCCGCACATTTGGCCTGCTGAGAATAGCTATTATAATGCTGATAAAGATGATTGAGCACCAAGAATAAAATATATACTGATTGGGCAACAAGATGTTTTTAGAACCAAGGCCATTGGGCTAAAGAAAGATATACATGTTCTCCATATGTTAGCCATGAAGAAAAAACTTCCATAGAATGATGTGTAGAATTTTTAAAAATACGCTACAAGAGGTTGCTGGAATTGGATAAGTGAACTAACAGGTGAGGGTACTGCACAGAGCTTTCTACACATGCAGCCCTTCTTCTCTAGAACTATGTAACGACCACAGCACGCACTTGGCTCCCTGAGGAGGTCCTATCTTTATACTGATTAAAATTATATCGGATATACAATGGCTATACTGATGGAATTTTTTAAAAAGAATATAAACAGAAATGAATTTTCCTCTTGATTATCTAAAGGTGAAGTCTACTAATTTTGTGGCATAATTTAGTCATTTTAAGCAGTCATCTTTCGCTTTTTAAATAGATCTCAAGATTTTCCCCTTAATCACCAATTTTAGTGGGCTATGTGATAAGAACTCATATTTGGACATTAAGTTTTAAATGTCTTTAGAAAAGACAACGTAGTAAAAAATACAATTTTTAACTAAAATCTATGAATATTCATTATCTATTTTCAGAGCCCTGTTTCATTATTTTAAGAGGAAAATAGTCAATATTTTACTTTCTATGAAACACATAGGTAATAATAATCAGTAACAATCGGCCTCTTATTTGGAGTTGGAGGAAGGATGGCAGTTGGCAACAGGCATTCTGGGGGTGTGAAAATTGAATTATAAGAGGTCTACATTCTCCTAAGCCATGTTCCACCCTTGCTCTTGTTCTCTCCCCAGTAGCTTCTTTACTGCTCCTTTAACATCCTTATTTCTCAAAGTATAAATGAGGGGGTTGAGCATTGGAGTTATAAGTCCATAGAAGAGTGCAAGAAGCTTGCCTTTCAATTTGGCTGAATTGCTCTTGGGTGCCATATATGCATAACCACTAATGGCTGAGCCATAGAACATAATGACCACCAGCAGATGAGACCCACATGTGTTGAAGGCCTTCTTGCGACCTTCAGAAGATTGGATTCTTACCACTGCTCTGACAATGTTGATGTAAGAGAATAGAATTAATCCAACTGGGATAACTTTTATGACCACCACAGCAGCATACATTTCCACTTCATTGATCCATGTATCAACACATGATAATTGAAGCATGGCAGGTACCTCACAGAAGAAATTCTCCACCTGATATTGACCACAGCGAGGTAACAAGAAAGTCAGCACTGTTTGCACCAAAGAGTTGCTGAAACCTGTTACCCAAGCCACTGCTGCCAGTTGTTGGCATAGCCGGGAATGCATGATAACTGTGTAGTGGAGAGGCTGGCAGATAGCTACATAACGATCAAAGGCCATTACTGAGAGAAGTACACATTCAGTGGATCCTAAACCAAGGAAGATGAAAAGTTGAGCTATGCATCCTGTGTAGCTGATATTTCTCCAGTGGCTCTGTATGTTGACCAGCATCTGGGGGACAGTGGAGGTAGTATACCAAAGGTCCAAAAAAGAGAGATTAGCCAGAAAGAAATACATGGGGGTGTGGAGTCTGGGATCAAGACGTGACACGATGATGATTGCTGAATTCCCAAGGAGGGTCATTATGTAGAAAATGGAGATGGCCACAAAAAGAACCATTTCTAGTTTGGGCCATTCAGAGAAGCCCACCAGAACAAAGCCATTGGAGTGATGGAAAGTGTTATTGAATCTTCTCGTTGTTGTGACAGTACTTGCTGGAAACACCATTAACCTTTGCTTTGAACTTAATGCTGGCTTGTGAACCTACATGCAACAGAGGAACTGGATACGGGATGCTGAAACAAAATCATTAATGTATTTTCTTTTATTACCTGAGCAAGAAAAATGAGAGTTAACAGTTACATATCTGTATTTTAACAACTGTATTTTAAGCTATGCCTTTCATTTGGTAAACTCATAGTTTACTAAGTGAGGTATTACAAAAGTAAAGATAGTAAAGATGCATTACAAAATATGTGTTACAAAAAGGTGTCGTAGCTGTTAAGATTGAGAGAAACAGACTTCAATGGAGATTTGGTTAAATCTCTAATTCACTCAGTGTATTTTTCAACTTAATTTTTTTCAGTTACGTTCACTTTCTTGTTGCTTTTAATGCATGTATATTATAGCCAGATAAACATTACTGCCTTTGAAAGGCACTATCAGTTAAAGAAGATAACTTCTCCTTTCTGATTACTGTATTTCTCCTTTCTGTTTATTGTAATTAAGTTAATATGGATAAAATTCCACAGACCAAAGACAATCATTTATGGAATTAATTTATTATGATATTTAGCCAAGGGATAATTAGTAGGAGTTAACATAAGCAGGACAAATAGCACAAAAATTTTCACTTATTTTGCTTATGTCAAACACATATTTGTTAAAATAATATAAACTAAAAATAGTTTGTGGTTTCCATGGATTGGTTTACTGTTCCCTTCATTTAGCCACACCTCTAAGAATAAGAATTCTCAAAACAGGCTTTCCTGTATAATGCTTCAGTATAGTGTAATCTTCTGTTTATTGGAAAACATGCCTGTACAATGGATTTTATGTAGTAAAATGGAAACAGCTGTGGAGAAAATTGCACAAGCTCCCTGGTGTGAGTCCTGGATGTGACAATCTCCTAACATATAATTATGCGTGCATATACACACACACACACACAGTATATATTTTCCTTTGTATAAAACAAGTATATGATTCAAGTGAAAATATTTTATTCAAACTTTGAACTATGTACAATGGATCATATAAATGTAAGTATTATTATTGAAATAATTATAATAATTATTCATGAAGTGATTCTATGAGTGAAGGGCTTTTATAAGCACTTTATATAGCATTTCATTTCATCCTCACAAACTCACTAATAATATCCATTCCATAACAAGGATGCTAAGTTTCAGAAAGATTAAATAACTGGCCTATCATTACATAGGTAGTAAATCATACTGCAGGCATCAGACTCCTTGTCTTTGCCTCTGAGAAAATCCTGTGCATTGAAACACTATTATATCTAGCCACTAGGATTAGTGAATAATCCTGTAGTGTGTGACTAGTTAAACATTCACTTAATAGCATGTTTTATTTATAATATTAGGTATTAGCTAGTAAAGACATGAAATCTGTTATCTCCAATTATCTGCAAGCCTGGATTCAGGGTAATTCTTGTCTGAACTTAGAGATGGCAAAGTACATTCAACAAAACAGGGTCGTGCCCTGGAACGGGCTGGAAAGAACAAGGCTGGTTTAACAGCTAGCACAATGAAATAATAAAATTAAATAAGAAGTAAATAGACTAGGAAGAATAGAACATTTTGACATAATTTACACATAATTACTATCCTGAGATCTAATTCTTAAAAAATCCTATTAAAGTTAAGTTCAAAAATAAAGTTACTAAATAATAGAACAAATCCAAAAGCCTAGTATATAAATGTAAATAAAATATTTCATAGTGAACATTTTTAAACATTAGCAAAAATTGGAGAGAAAAAAGGAATGCTATTTTAAAATGATATTAATGATATCATCTATCTATCAATTTCTCTTTCAGAAAACATTCTAGACATAATCAATGCACATAAATGTTTACATGCTAAGATAGGTATAATTAGTATATTTACATTATTGAAAAATTAGAAAAAAATAACTACTATTTCAGAATAGAGAAATGTTGAATAAAATTTATCTATTGATTAGATTATGCAATCAACAACATTAATTATATGTATGCAGTGCCTATTCATGATTCTCACAATATCTTAGTATATGAAAGAGGCATTATATAAGATATGACATTTTTTGAATATTGCAAAAATATATGCAAATTATGCATGCAAAAGAGTGGGAAAACACACTAAAAAAAGTGATCATTGGAATTATCCCTGGGTTTGAGATTATTAAGGACTTTCATTATCTAATTGGGTTCTACTTTTCCAAATTTTATTCAGTGACTAAGCATTTTTTTATAATGAGCAAATACATAATAGATATTATTAAACAAGGCACTTCCTCCAAGGAACATTTCCTGTTTAATCCTATTTCATTCTGATTATACTAAATGGTCTTGCTATAATATATATTTGAACTCTTGGGTTCTTGTTGTAATCTTTCCATTCTTGTGCAATATGCCCGATTGTGCTTAAATATTCCCTCCCAGGACTCATGATTAAATCATTTGAAGAGGCAGTTACTAAGAGTGGAGACTGCATATATTTCTTTATATAATTATAGTTTTATGTTCCTGGGCAATTGACTCAAGTAATTTTCACATGGGGATTTTTACGAGGATTCAATGAGTTGATGTAAAACAGCATAAAGATGAATAAAATAAAATATTTAAATCCTAACTGATTATTTTCATTTTGCAGTTATCTTTCCATGATGACTAAAAATATTTTACTTTGGTTATCAGTTTTTTTATGGTTAGTCAAATCCATAGTACAAATATGCAGAATTATTTGACAGGCGGTAAGAAAAGAAAGAAACTTTATACCCTTTAGGTTAATGTAGTATCCTGACAAAATTTATACTGTTTTCATTATATACATCATTCGTCATTTATATTGTTATTTGTTTGATATGAATATGAGAGTAATTCTTATGGAAAGAAGAGGTCATTCTACGGCATATGAAAACTCTGCATGGGTGGTTATTTGGACAGTATAGAAAACTTCCCAATCTGAGAAGGAATCATAAAGGGGAGTAAGACAATGAAGACAGAAATGAAGTCCCTAAAGTCAGATTTCACCTAATACAAAATTTAGTCTGTGGCCAGTTGTAATGTCCACCTCTTTAAAGGATGTTATTCACTAGTTCTTTCGGAAGGTAGGAAGGAAGGAAGAAGGACAGGAGGAAGGAAGAAAGGAAGGGATTCTGATTTTAATGTTTACTGGAAAGAATACTTGTTAAGACTAACTTTTATTATACACGGACACAATCCAAAGACTAAGTATTACATAACAAATATAAGCTGTATTCAAAAATATTTTTACATTCTACTTAGTCTAAACACATACCTCACAATTAGTCAAAACAGTTTTTTCCTCATGCTTTCTTAATATAAAATATATTATACTTTCTTAGTATATACTTTCTTACTTAATACTTTCTTAAGATAAAATAGCATAAATATCCCTTTTTTTGTTATCTTTGACAGAATAGGACATTATTGTGGACAAGATGCATGATCAAATTGGTCCTGGAAACAAGTACTGTATCTCTTTGCACCGGTATAATAATAAACTCATTGAAGCTTTCATAAGGTGCGTTATCAGAAACTTTCTGCACTGTTGCTGTGTTGTTGAAATGAATCTGTAGTACCCCTAAATCCACTGGTAATCCTTTCCAATTACAAATTATAAAAATGTAGAAGTATGGTTCCTTGATAAATAGGGACGTATCCACTTCATTATTTAGGTAATTTTCCAAACCTCTAAGAAGATTTCTTACCAATTCTACATTGGTTTTGGGGAAGAGACTGGTTCATGCTTTAGAAGAATTACCCAGCATAATTTTCCTCATCTGTCAGTTAGCTCTTCCCATAATGAACAGTCTTGGGAATTAAAAAAAAAATTACCCAACTTAAATTTAATACCCTACTCATTCTTGCTAGTCAATATTTAAATATCACTATTCTTTATCTTTAAATAAATTGTGTTTTTAATACAATTATTTTAATTCACATGCCATGACTTCTCTCCCTTCTGCTATTGCCTATAGTCTCAGTCTCCACAAACAAGCTCCTTGATTGTCAAAATGACAGTCTTCTAAGCAACCTTTTCTAAGACCAAGGACAGCATAAAGAGTAAAAGTAACTTCCTTTCTTTTGGAAAGAAGGTTCCTTGTCTTTGTCTCTGAAAGAAGTATCTCAGAGGTTCTGTTGTGTCATTTACCTCTCAGTTTTGCCCCATTGTTCAACTTGTAAGGTGTTTCACTCTCTGTAGTTCCTCCTAGTGCAAACTTCTGTGTGTCTAAATCTCATTACAATATTGACTCTACTCATCTTTTATGCCATATTTGGAAGAATATACAAGAATACCTACGGTCTCCTTGTCTTTTACTCCTCAGGGAGTGTAGTGACTTTGGGATGGGGCATGCTAGAAATTTTGACCTTGGGGAATCCATCTCTCTGTTGCAATTAAACAAAATTGATGGAGAAAGGAGCTTGGGCCATGGGGAAAATATGAAAAATATCATCATAAACTGCTTACAAAGCAAATGTGTGTATATATGTATATATGTATATATATATAATGCCATATATGTATGTATATACATTTGCATGCTTAATTCGTGAACTGTAAAATGAACATGTAGTGTTTACTTTGTGCCAGTCACCTTTTAAATAAAGCTTAATATAAATTATATCATTTAGTAATTCAGAGCTTCACCAATATAGTATGTTGTCAAACTTTTGGATTAATTTTTCAAACTGATAGTTAATAAATGGTGTCTTAGTGTCATTTTATTTTGTATTTCTGTTATTATGAATGAGGCTGATATTCTTTCTCTATGTTTAGAGTCCATTTCCTATTTCTATTTGAAAATGCCATTGCCCATTTTGCTACGGGCTTGTAAGTCTTTTTCTTCTTGGTTTTTGGGAGCTCTTTATATATTAGCAGGTTGGCCATTAGACAACAATATAAAGAGGATTTTTTTTGTTGTTGTTGTCATTTGTGATTTTCCTTTTCTTTTTTTTTTCCCACATTTTTTATTGATTTATAATCATTTTACAATGTTGTGTCAAATTCCAGTGTTCAGCACAATTTTTCAGTCATTCATGGACATATACACACCCATTGTCACATTTTTTTTCTCTGTGAGTTATCATAACATTTTGTGTATATTTCCCTGTGCTATACAGTGTAATCTTGTTTATCTATTCTTCAATTTTGAAATCCCAGTCTATCCCTTCCCACCCTCTACCCCCCTGGTAACCACAAGTCTGTATTCTCTGTCTGTGAGTCTATTTCTGTCCTGTATTTATGCTTTGTTTTTTTGTTTGTTTGTTTGTTTTTGTTTTTGTTTTTTAGATTCCACATATGAGCGATCTCATATGGTATTTTTCTTTCTCTTTCTGGCTTACTTCACTTAGAATGACATTCTCCAGGAGCATCTATGTTGCTGCAAATGGCATTATGTTGTCGGTTTTTATGGCTGAGTAGTATTCCATTATATAAATATACCACATCTTCTTTATCCAGTCACCTGTTGATGGACATTTAGGCTGTTTCCATGTTTTGGCTATTGTAAATAGTGCTGCTATGAACATTGGGGTGCAGGAGTCATCCTGAAGTAGGGTTCCTTCTGGATACAAGCCCAGGAGTGGGATTCCTGGGTCATATGGTAAGTCTATTCCTAGTCTTTTGAGGAATCTCCACACTGTTTTCCATAGTGGCTGCACCAAACTGCATTCCTACCAGCAGTGTAGGAGGGTTCCCCTTTCTCCACAGCCTCTCCAGCATTTGTCATTTGTGGATTTTGAATGACAGCCATTCTGACTGGTGTGAGGTGATACCTCACTGTAGTTTTGATTTGCATTTCTCTGATAATTAGTGATATTGAACATTTTTTCATGTGCTTTTTGATCATTTGTATGTCTTCCTTGGAAAATTGCTTGTTTAGGTCTTCTGCCCCCTTTTCTTATTACATTTTTTTTTCTATTAAAGTAAAACATATACAGAAAAAAAGTAAAAGCCATAAGTGTATAATTCAATGAATTTTTACAGAGTATAAAGACTCCCATAAGCAGCACATAGAATCAAAAGAGAATATATAACCAGGTCAGAAGCTCCCCTTGTAGTTTTCCTAGTCACTATTCCCTCAGACACTGTTTTAATTATCAAAATCATAAGTTATATTTGCTTGGTTTTGAAATTTAAATAACTGAACTCATCTGTGACATACTGTGTTGTATCTCAACATTACATCTGTGAGATTTAACTATGTTTTCACATGTACCATTAATTCATTCACTCTCATTACCATGTACTTTTACATTTATGAATATAATACAATTTATTTTTATTTCCTACACTTGGATAGTATCACTGGAAAGCTATTATAATGTTGATATATACATTATTGTACATGTCTTTCAGTAAACAAATTTATACATTTCTTTGGATCTATAACTAGGAATGAAATTTCTGGCTTAAATGGTACTGAGTATATTAATTTTTATTAAAAACTGTCAATCAGGTGCCAAAGTTGTTAAAATAATTTACACTCTCCAGCATTTATGAGCATTTATTTCTTCTATAGCTTCTTCACTTGGAAAGTCAACCTTTAAAAAAAATATATTCTTTCTATTTGGTATATAAGGGATATCTCATGATGATTTATTTGCATTTCCCTGATGACTATGAGGACATTTTAAAAACTGTAATAAGGATGTTTAAATTTTTAGTGGTAAAAGCAGACAATGTTTATGAACAAATGGGGAACTTCATTAAGAGATGAGCATTATACAAAAAAAAGTGTAAATGTTAGCTATGAAAACTACAATATCTACCAGAAAAAAAAAAAACAAAACAGAGCAGCTATGTTCTGTAGAAAAATCAACCTCTCTAGCATATGAGTAACTGAGGTCCCAGAACATACCAAGAGAAAGAAAGAAATAGAGAGATTATTTGAAAAGATAGTAATGGCTTTGAAGTTTTAAAAATTAATGAATGACACCATCACAAATTTTTTAAAAACCTCATCAAACCCAAAGCAAAATAAATAAAAATAAAATCACAAGTAGCCACCTTACATCTGACTGATGAAAACCAAAGACAAAGAGAAAAGCTTAAAAGAAGTCTGAGAAAGAAAAACATTGACTACAGAGTAATAATGATACCAATGAATGCCGTATCATCAGAAACAATGAAAGCCAAAAGACAAGGAAATGTCATCTTTAACGTGCTGGAAAAAGCTGTCAACCTACACTATTATATCCAGCGACAATGTTCTTCAAAATAAAGGCAACATTAACAGAGTTTTAGATTTTTAAAAAGTTTAAAATAATTCATCTGCAGGAGAACAGCACTACAAGAAAAGTTATAGAAGCCTTTCAGACTTAAGGGAAGTCTGAACACACAGAATAAATGAAATACACAAGAAAGTATTAATATGTGGATAAATATCAAAGATTTGTTTATTTTATGCATGTATATAAAAATTCATTTAAATACAATTGACTAAAACAAAAATAATAAAAATATGTTGTAGAAAAAATGTGTTCTGTAGTGTATAGCATTTACTGAAATAAAATATATGAATGACAGTAAGAGCACAAACAAGGGAAAAGGACATGAATCTATGTTGCTCTAGTTTTCTTAAATTGCTTCTAGATTAGAATAAAATTGTTTGATGATGCACTCTGATCAATTACAAATATGTCTTTTATATTTTAAAATATAGATTTCTTATAAGGTGACAAATTTTATCTTCCTCTATAAAAGTGATAATATGAATTTTTTCTGATTTTATTCAATTAATGTGGTGAATCATATTACCTGATTTCAAATATTAAGTCTTATCTTGCTTTTCCGGAATAAAAACAACTTTATCATGATACATTTTCTTTGTTACATATCATGGGATTTCTTTCATAGATGGCTGATAATTTTACCTGGTTAACCAATACTTCATTAAAGTCAAGTGGTTTCAAAATGGTGATATTTTTTTCAGTTTTTAGACATGTCTTTATTTCATTTTTGTTTCATTGTTTTAGTTATATTTACACATGAACTTCAATACTATATGCATTTAATATCCTCGAAAAAACTTTAATAACTATAATTTTCTTACTAACTTTTAAAATATCTTTATTTCATTTTCATTTTATTCACCTCCTTAATATTGTCTTCCTTTTCCTTTAAGATTTAGTCAGCCATGTCTCTTCTCCATGTTTTAAATTTTATTTCATTTCTATTGTGCTTTTTCTTCCATTTCTTCTCCTGAGCTTTATACACTACATTATTGGTTGTCTGTTTCTGTCACTATATGTTGTATAAGTTTATTTCTGTCCTGTGTTCTAGCTCCATAAGGTAATTTATTTCCTTAAGTTTTTCTTTTTAAATAAAATATTATCCCCAATCCTCATCTCCTGCATAGTAACATTTTAAATGATGAAATGATTTCATTTTCTATTTGCTCCCTTTCACGCTTATTATTATTATTATTATTATTATTATTATTATTATTATTATTATTATTTTATAGATCTGAAACTCATTTCTTATTTATTACTATGTTTAAATAAGTTGGTTTTTTCCCTAGACCAACCATTTTCAGAATATTTGTGTTGAGAAAAGGCAAAGTTATTTTTTAAGCCATAAGAACGTTCCATTAGACCCAGGGTTGTGTGTACGAGTGAGCTTTTTAGGTATAATTGTATGCTGTCAACTAAAATTTTCTACACTAGTTTTATTCACAGTGCAGTCTCACTTATACCCAGTGATCTAAAAATAGAACACATCTTGCAAATATAATTTATCTCAGTGCTTTCTTCTTAGTTTCTTTCAGAAGTCATATCAGGTGTAAGAACTCTCCCATGGGTATGCTTCATTCTCTGTTTTGTTGTTGAATGAGGGCCGGGTAGTTTATTCAGAGTGAAGATGTGGGCTCTTTCAGCTATTTGCAGTAGTGGGCATCGTTTTCATACATTGTCCCACACCTGCCTGGCCTTCACAAATTTCAGAATATTTTTTTTCTATTCTAGGATCTATGTTTCAGAGGTTAGATTTTTTAATGAAGTTAAATAAAGTAAAATAAAATAAAATAAAATAAAACTGCTTTCACTTGCTTAAAAAAACTTATGCTTTTATTATTTTTCTTGTTGTTTGATGTGATTTCTCAGAGAAGGGGAGGTAATGATTTTTCACTATACTAATACTAGAATTTTAACCTGTCATTATAAATAACCTCTAGGATCTCTGACAAGGCTTAGATTCTCTGACCCCATTACTAAACCTATTCAACAATAAAAACTGCTGAAAATTTGGAGGGGATTACATATCTATGAAATGGCAGTTTCCAGGGAATAAATAATTAATCAGTGTGCCCTCAATGGGAGTAACAAACAAAAGTTTAAATAATCAATTATGATTTTCAGTCATAAGTCTATCCAATGATTACTACTATAATTCTCTCACTACCATAATTCACTCACTACTGTGGTAGTGAGTCTGGTAGACTGGTATGTGGTGCATCTATTGCTAAAGGTACCCTTCTTTGCTGAAATCAGGTATTTCATTGTTATTGAAATATATTTGAAAGTTTAGGTTATACAAATTAGATGTGATAGAAAAGATAAAACTTACAATCACTATTATATATAGGTTTGTGTGTCCCTTCTGTATTGTTCACTACCTCTGTTACTTTGTGATAATCTGTAACTTCTAGATAAACAGTGTTCTTCCATATAAAGTATTTTATTGATGAAACCATGTACAGAAACGTATTTTGACTTGTAAAACTGTTATAGTTACTCATTTGGCCTTATATTAATATTATTTATAATAAATATGATGATTTTCATTTCTACACAAAGTTGAAAAGGAGTTGATTAACTTTGGGAACTTCTCCTAGGAGATTTTTTTAAATTATCTTCCTTGGATAATTGTATAATACACATTAATTGCTAATGAGTTACCCAGTGTCCCCAAGGTCTTCCCAGACTCCACAAATTTTATCATTGCTATTTAGAGAAAACTACTTGTTATCTTTCACGTTGAAGATGTTTTTTCTCTGAAACATATAAATGGGAAGATTCCTCTTGAATAATTACATGAACTGCAAAAGATGACCAGGGAGGGCCTGCCTCCTGCCACAATCATGTAGGATCTCAGTGGCAAGTGGGAGGAATGGCATAATGGTATAAGTAATGAAGAATTACATTCTCAGTCTTATTTAGATAAAGTGAGAAACAAATATTTCCTACTTTAGAAAAGTTAGATTTTTTTTTTCCTCCAGAAAATCCTTCGTTAAATCACCACCACAGAAAAGCTTACTAAGCTTAATTAGGGTAAGTGAGGAAAGAAATTATGTTACCTTTAAAATATTTTACAAGATTCTCAATTTTAAATACATTTGCATAAAAGCTTCTGGCTTTTATACCAATTTCCTTTCCTTCAAATTTTGAGACACACCTTAAATCCTAAACTGATTTCACATGAAAATGAGTATTTGTGTTTTTAATTTCTACCTCCAAAATTCATTTTAACAAACATTTATTAAGAACTTAGGAGATCCTTTATGAGACAGCTACAAGAATAAATGTTTATAAGTCTGTGAAAGAAAGAGTTAACATTTGTTTTAAGAGGTAAATATAATGAATTCAACTTTGTATATATGTGACATAGGAAGTTACTGTTGTAAAATCCAATGGAAATGACCACAAATTAAAAAATTGTTCATTTGAACTGCAAAAGATGAGTGGACCAGAAAATATAGAATTGTTAGTTATGTGTGCAAAATTAGTAACTGAAGTCGTACAAGTAGAAGAAATGTGGGGGAAGGAAGATCCCATTAGGGAACTTTGGAGATGGATGCAGGGAGAAATGAAGAAAGGAATAGAAGTTGCAATCAGGAAAAAGCTGGTGAAAAACTAAAAAGAATTATTTATGAAGACAAAGGGCAGCTCTAATATAGAAGGTATTAACCTGCCATGGAAAATTCAAGCAGAAAAATAATTTAGGAGAGACCACTGATTTAGAAACTAGGAATTCATTTGTGTGCTTGAGAGACCTTTTTTCAGTAGAGTATTTTGTGTTAGAAAAAAAGACACTGCATTTTTCAGATATGAAAAGAAAGATCCAGGTGTGTTCATCAATGTTTCTTTTAACAAATATCAGATATTTACAGATGTTTTCTCTGTGCTATTCCTGAGGAGAGCCACTAGGGAAATAAACACAAAAATGACACAATTCCTCCTCCTGAAGTGGCTTAACATTTTAAATGCATGAGTAGTAGAAGCAGATTTTTTGTAAGATGAGGGAAAGGATGCAAATGAATACTAGAGATTGAGTATAAAATTAAGAAATGGATGCATTTTTAAAGAATTACGCCATAGGAAATGGTAGAAGATGGAATCAAAAGTACAGATTTAAAAAAGGTATCTGCAATGAGGGAGGGAGAGTGCTGTTTCTGGGGAGGGGTGGGAAAAGGCAAATAACATTTGGAAATACAGGTTTTTAGTTGAAAGGAATTTTCATTTTAAAATATAAGATCAGAAGACTTATATAGCAGAGTGAGAATGGATAGCAGGACTGAACCTCTACAACTTAAAATACTAGGGGGAAAAGCTTAAGAGATATGAAGCATGCATTTTCTGTGAATCCTTGGATGAAGAAGGAAATAATTATTTACAGATCCTCAGCCCCTTTTCCAGCATCCTGATTAATAAAGGGAAGTCCATCTGGTTTCATTCTTTTTTCCCTCTGGATTTTCCTCTGAGACTTTTGTAGTTTTTCACCTCAGCATAGAAATAGATAAAGTAATTCAGAGAATGGGCCCTATAGGCAAATTGCCCTGGAGATAGATTTTAGACCTAATTGGATAAACAGAAAAAATTAGAATAACTATGAGATATAAAATACTGATTTTTAATTGCATGATGCTTTTCTTAGCAATATATACCAGTAATATTGTTTAAAATATATTCACTATGGCTTCCAATGTGATGATATTTTATTTTCACAGCTGATATTAAGAAAATAGGAAAATGATCAACAATAGCTCCTTCGGTGGATTTATACTCCTTGGATTCCCCGGGCAGCCTCAACTGGAGATGATCATCTCTGGAGTTGTCTTTTTCTTCTACACTGTTGCCTTGATGGGAAATATAGCCATCATCCTGCTGCCATTAGTAGATCAATGTCTCCAAACCCCTATGTACTTCTTCCTTAGAAATCTGGCCATGTTAGATCTCTGTTATACCACAAATATAGTTCCACAGATGTTGGTCAACATTTGGGGTAAAGACAAAAAAATCTCTTTTGGTGGCTGTGCCTTCCAACTTTTCATTGATGTGACATTATGCACAGTTGAATGCATGCTTCTGGCAGTGATGTCTTATGACCAATTCAATGCTGTCTGTAAGCCTCTGCATTACATGACCATAATGAACCCCCAGCTCTGTCGAGGCCTGGTAGCCATGACCTGGGTAACTGGTGTCATTAATTGCATGATACTTTCTCCCTATGCTATGAGTCTGCCTCGATGTGGGAACCACCACCTAGATCACTATTTTTGTGAAATATCTGCAATGGTCAAAATTGCATGTGTGGACACCACAGCCATGGAAGAAACCTTGTTTGCATTGTGTTTTTTCATTTTCCTCACACCGCTTCTTCTCATTCTGGTTTCATATGGTTTCATTGCTATAGCTGTGCTGAAGATCAAATCTGCAGCAGGGAGACAAAAAGCATTTGGGACCTGTTCCTCCCATCTCATTGTGGTCTCCATCTTCTATGGGACTGTTATCTACATGTACATACAACCAGGAAACAGTCCATCTCAGGATGAAGGTAAACTTCTCAGTATCTTTTATTCCATTGTTACTCCCAGCTTGAACCCACTGATCTATACACTAAGGAATAAGGAATTCAAGGGAGCCATGAAGAGGCTGATTGGAAAAGAAAAAGGTTCTGGAGAAACAACAGGACAGTAACACCTTTTCACAAGGCGTTTCCAAAAAAGAAATTGGCCCCATTAACCTTTAAATCATTGTCAACTTATTTTAGTAACAGTCATGACCTGAAAGCAAAAATACCTAAAAATTTTACTAATATTTTAATGTAGTGTCCCAAATTGCGAAGGGTGATTCTAAACTAAACATGTCTTTCAAAGTCACTATCATCTTTGACAATTCATCTACAGCTGTGGCCACAAAGCAGAGTCCATGGAATCCAAGAGTTGCATTAAGGGAGAAAAGGGAAGCATTCCACAAAAGTTAGATTCAAATTATGATTTATTAAGCATTTTTAAACTATTATGATACTGTAACAAAAATGCATAAATTCAATATGCTAACTATGTTATTTCTATGACTCATCCTTCTGTCCCTGTTAAGATTAAACCACCTTTGTGCAGATTCCAAATGCTACTGCCATCTCTACCTACTTTGAAATAATCCTGATATATCAAGTAAACTGATTAAAATATATTTCTACTTGTTGCTATGTTATGCATGAATTGAGACTTTCTCAAAATTATGCCACCAAAATAAAATATGGGAATAAATTGAATACAGAGTTTGATATAATGGCAATGTTAATGAATCACCCTTGGTTTCAAATTTTTGTGTTCATACAAGTACATTAATCTTTTTTGGAATTTGGTGGTAAGTAAAAAATATATATTTATTAACTCTTTTTAAAAATAAGGATAGCATAAACTTGATTTCAAAATGTTACAAGGATATTACCAAAAAAGAGAAAGAAAGGAAGAAAGAAAAATGTTTACCAATATCTCTCATGAACATAGATGCAAACATCCCTAACAAAACATTAACAAATCAAATCAAGAAATAGAGGTTCATATATTTCAAGCAAATGGGTTTACTCCAACTATGCAAGGTTGGGTTAACATCTGAAAATCCATCACCACATTATTCTATTAATGTAATCCATAATAATGACAGAATAAAGGTGAAAAAAAAAATTATCTCTATCAATTCAGAAAACCATTTCAACATTCATTCATTCATGGGGGATAAAAAGATTCTTAGCAAACTTGGAGCAGTAACAAACCCACATATCCTGATGATGACTAAACTTCCAGCAAACATCATATTCAAAGATGAGGCTAAACAAACTGAGCAATGGAACAGAATAGAGTCCAGAAACAGACCCAACATATAGACAGCCAACCAATTTATGACAATTGTGACACCACAGTGCAATAGGAAAAAAACAGTCTTTTCAATAAATGGTTCCAGGTTAAATAGATATCCATATGGGAGAAGAATAACTAAACCTTATGCACAAAAATCAGTTTCAAATTGACTGTAGAGCTAAATGTGAAAAGTAAAACAAGGGTCTTAATGATGTTCTTCATGAATTTTGAATAGAAAAAGATTAAACAAGACACAAAATATTAACCATAACAGAAGAATCTGATTACATTGGAATACAGTAAAATTAAGAACATCTGTTTACCAAAAGATCCATTAAGAGGGGCAATGTGTGTGCATGTGTGTGTGTGCCTATCTGTCTTGTAAAAAATTAATTAGCAGAAACTTCAAATAGAGTTGGGAGACCAGGAGTGGGAGCTCTCATGCCCTTCAAGGATAGCAAAGTCCAAAAGGAAGAAGAAAGACTCATCTTTCCTGGTGAGAACTCAGTCAATGAAAAGTCATGGAATCTTTATTTATTTAGCCCTCCAAATTTCCTTTTCTTCTCTATAAAAGCATCCTCATTCCCTCACCATGCTGTGTTTGCAGACCCTAAATTTCAATTCTCTGCTGAACATGAATCAACCCATCTTTGCTGGAGAAATATCCAGCAGCCTATTTGTTTCAGGTCAACATTTTGGTTGCCTATACAAGGACCAAATAACAACCCAGCCCCACTGAAGATTCTAAAAATCTCCACTCCTCACAACTATACATGCATTAAACCATTGGTCTACTGACAAAATGATAACATTTATAAATCCATATTGGTAGAGAAACATTAACAAGTCTGCAAAAAAAAGCCTACCTTACTTTTCCCATTCAACCAAAGTACAACCCAGGGAAGCCTGTTTGTATAGCTCCTCAACATACTGAACTGCCTTGTGGATCATTTGAGTTCTGGCAAATGGGTTTCAGACAACTTCTTCCATATCATGGATATAAATATGTTTTAGACATGGTCTGTATGTTTTCACACTAGACTGAAACCTTCCCTTACAGACAGGCTACTGCCTCTTCTGTGGCTAAAGTTCTTTCAGAAAAAAATCATCCTTACCTGGGGAATTCCTCTCAAACTTCACAGTGATCGAGGAACCCATTTAACTGGCCAGGTTCTTTGGCAAGTCTTTGCTGTTTGTTCAGTTTTACAGCACCTTCCCTGTGCTTACCACCCTCAATCCTCTGGATTAGTCAAACACAAAAATAGTGTTATTAAGATTCAATAAGAAAAATTTGTAGAGGCCCTCTTTGCTGGAGAAATACCTGGCAGTCTATTTGTTTCAGATCACAGTCTCAAAAAAAGGACTTCTATCCAGAATATATAATACATTCCTACAAATCAATAAGAAAAAGGTAGAAAATCTAATAGAACAGTCATATCACCAAAGAGTATATTCAAATGGCCAATAAGTGAAAATGTACTTAACTTCATTAATCATCAGGGGAAATTTTAACAACAAAGAGATACTGTTATATGTTTGCAAATATTCCACGAGAATGTTGTCTATTACTCCAAAAGAAATGCACTTTCTTACAATTTATATTAGCAGACGTTTTAAAATATGTATAGGAGTGAATGTTAAAGAATATTAAATATAATTACTTGTATGATCTGAATTTAATGACACAGGTACTGTTATCCAGAGCACAGGATATGATAAACTGGCTCAAGGAAGACAGGAATTTTGGAATCTATCTAATATAATATGTTCAGCTACCCTCTAAACACACCCTATTGAAAGCTTGGAGAATGTTTCCTTCACTAACGCAATAGGAAATTATTTGGTGAGGAGGGCAATGGTATTCTTAAAATGCTCTGTAGTATTTAACTTCTGTGAACCAGTGATGTTGGTGGGTATTGTAGCA